>NC_141685.1:1409160501-1409791501 GCF_964263255.1 Lissotriton vulgaris | reverse complement strand
CCCTCATGGATAATATCTAAGCTACTCTGACAGGGTACCTAAAGACCCTCAACACTGTGCATCCTCATGTTGATTATCTGACCACCAAACTGCCTATTAGCAGCATTGCAGAAAACACACCTTTTACTATTATAATATGAAAGATTGAAGAGATTGGAGTGGGAAGGTGTGAAGGATGGACATCAATAGCAGGTCTTCTCCTTCCAGGTCCCCTGAACCAAGTCCCACTATGGACAATAAAGTGTGCAGCTGACTTACTCTTCATGAAGGTCCTCCCTTTCTGAAACATGGACTGATCTAAATAACTGGTCCATATGTCTACCATACTAGATCCCACTAGAACGCTAGATCCTTCCAATAATAGTGATAGAAGCATGGAGAGTGTTATAATGGAAGACTATGTTTTGCTCAACCCCCTTGAGACTTGATAGGAAATGCAAGTTTGTGTCTTGTATGCGTAGACTCTATATCGTAATTGACTTTTTCTTACATTCCTGCCACCCGACGGTTCATTCTGCTCACTTCTACAAGGGGGATATCAGATCACTTCCTGTTCTGCTATATTAATCTAAGAGACCCTCCAAAGCGCCTCTGCATGATATGGAAGCAGTGACATTCAAACTCATTTCACTATTCACTTGACAATCAGAATACATTTGATCAAGACTGAAATCCAAGCATTATTAGCATGGGGAGAAGTCTGAAAGACATCTAGTTGCTTAAGTTAGTTATTGTGAAGCAATGGCGGCAATACGTGTGCAGAGCCAATGCACCCGCAAGAGACCCCAAATGTATTTGCTTACATCCTTTGACAACTTTATATTTCTTGTCAGTTAGACCACTACCAACACTAAAGAGAAGTTTTTGTGTAATTTCATGTTACCATGGCTCTCCAAAGAGGCTAGAGAGGCCATAGATGATGAAATTGTGTAAGAGGAAATAGCCATGGTCACAGAGTATATGGTATCAGGAAAGGCTGTAGTCTACTCAACAAACAATACAAAATAGTAAGTCCACAATGTTCCTTCTGCTTTACAGATGGACCTATTCACAGACAGCATTTTGTAGTACCTTTTGAATACTGCAATAGTACTACAACTTTCTATTCACAAACCTATGTGCAGATGTTTTGCCTTTGCTTCTGCTACCTTTTTCGGTGCCAAGATTTCCTTCCAACTGCAGATTCTCCGCACACATAAGTATACGTTTTAGTACTAAATGAGGAAGGGACGGGGTAGTGGCTGGGGAATTGGGATTACTTATTACTAAAAGGGAGGGGTTTAGGGAGGAGTTAAAAGCAGTTTGGGGAGAGATAGAGAGGGGTTCAGGGAGAGGCACACACCCACACACTGCATTTCTAAAATTACTACAGTCAAAAAGTGACCCAAAACAGTAGTAAATTACTCAAGCTCAGAGCTGAAGTAAGTCCAGCATCACACATGACCAACTTTTGATATTGCAACAACTTTCCATAGAAAATAATAGCAGTAGGATCTTAAAAAGAAACCCTAGGAAATATTGTTACATTAACGTATTTAATTTTTTAAATATAAATACATTTAATTAAATGTTAACAAAAATATATAAAATTAATACCTATTTATTATATAACACGTTAACCTTTTCTAATTTAAAAATTAATGCAAGATTACATTTTAAACAACTATAAGTAAATTTCTATAATAAAGTTTATATATCACTTCTATCAATTAATGCACAAATATACTTTTTTTTTACTTTAGGTGGTATTTTTCTAAATTTAAACTTTAGAAAACTATCTAATTATAATGTATATATATTGAACTGGATTAAATATTTATTTCACAATGAAGTTACTCAAACTGTAGCATTTGTTTTCTTTTATTTTTCATTAAAAATAAATATATGAATTTAATTTGCAATAATATTTAACACAAAAATATTTTACTAATTTGTTTGACTTAAATACATTGTTTTACTTTTCCCTATACTTTACCATAGGGAGACTCTGCAACTAATAGGCCAGTTAATGATTGAGCCTGAGGAAGTGTTTGTGCATTTTAGGAATTTATACTTCTAACCAAATGCTAGAAATGTACATAACAAGGATTACGACATGTGAAAAACACCCGTTGATGAAAGGACTGATTGTTCTCAACTTCCTCACACCTCCAGAGGAATTTCATTTCAATACCAACCAATCACAGTGAGGCTGAACGCAGAAGAAATTAGCTCACACAACAAATACATTTAGCTGTAATCACTAGATCGTTGAATGTCTTTGTACATTTGGCCCTTGCTTTCAGGAGGAATTATTTGATAAGGAGGAGCAAGAGAGTTTACATGCAAAAGATCAACATCATTGGAATGTCCAGGGAAGCTGTCATTGCCAGATACCACTACCCACCTGATGTTATCTTGTACATGGTCAGTGACTGGAATCAGGATTTGGATTCCTGTACAGTCCGCACCCAGGCTATCCCAGCTCACGTCAAAATACTGGTTGCACCCCATTTCATGGCCACTGATTTTTTGCAGAGAGCCTCCTCTGACAATTTTGGTATCTTACAATCAAGTCTAGTCTTGATGCTTGCATCAGGCACTGAGATCTATCAACAGAAGAGTATACCAGTCTATCGCCATGGCGGAAAGACAAAGTGCAATTTTTATGCCTTTTCACACTTCTTTTGTGGGCTAGATGCCACTCACTGCATACATGCTGCATTCAGCCATCCCAACACACAGCACAAGTTTTTCGCAAGACACCACTGGCACTTCATCAACATGTAAGCTGTCTGTGGACAGGGCCTGTTTGACTGATGTCTATGCTGCCATTCCTGGAATCACACATGACAGCTACGATTTCCAACAGTCAGCTCTTGCACGTTGCTTGATTGCTGGGGATTTCATTGACATGTGGCTTGCTGGTAGATAAGTAATAGCATGTAACACTGGGCCTACATTTGCATCTGGGGATGGCATCTTAAACATAATAAATAAACACTACAAAACAATACACACATTATCCTTACACACACGGCATGTAGGTAGGCATGATATGGTGCAATGAGAATAGAGTATCTGTTGTTAAAAATTCACATCATCTTTGCAGGCGATGCTTGGTATGATCCCTCTCCATCTTCTCACACCCTACAGAAGTCCAACCACATATCTCATCAGAGTTCAATTGGACCCACATATGCACATGAGCCATTATTAAATGCTCCTCTTGGGTTCACAAGGCTTGATTCAGGGGTTTTGACCGTACACGGGGGATGCTGGTGCAATCCCAATAAGTTGTGTGCAAAATTGTTGTAGCCTGTTGTGTGTTGCATAGCATCGCCATACGATGGGGCTTACATATCGATCTTGATCCTGATCTAGCCCATATACAGGTACCCAGGATGGGGTACAGATTCTAAGTTAGGGCATGCAGCTGCAGGATTAGCTGGTCAATTAACCCCTTAACTGATGAGTTTTTTTGGGTATCAACAAACAGTTTTTTATGCTAAAGTCGCCCTTCTTCACAGTTTTCAGGAACATGCAGAGCTGAATGAAAAAACACATTTTTTATCACAATTGTACCATTTTTCCTATTTTTTGTGCTCTCAACCTGCTTCCAGTTAGTGGTGAAAACCAGTGTAAAACCTATAGGTGATCCAGAAAAGCTATAGATTTCTGAAAAGTAGACAAAATTTTGAATTCAGCAAGGGGTCACATGCGTAGGTCTCTCAAGGTTTTCCCCAAAAAACTAACTGTTGAAATAAAGAAATGCTGAAAAGGAGTAGGAAAAAACGGTCATTTGTGATAACGTTTTCATCTGTAATTTTTTGTCACAATGGCAAATTCACAAAAGCAATATACCATTACATAAGCTAGACTTATATAGGGTTTGAGGGTCCTCTTAGAGCCCAAGGTACCCAGATCCACCAACTGAGCTGCACCATACAATGGTGTTTCATTGTGCATCGATTATAGACCAACTCATATCGTGAAATATTTAGAGTGAAAAACAAGTATCAAGGTAACCTATGCATTTCTGAAATTAGCACAAGATATGGAGTTTAGGAGCAGTGGTTATTTGTACATCTCTGAATTCGTGGGTAACTGTACTAGCATATGAATTAGAGGATATTTTTCAAAATGTCTTTTTTCTTACACACTGGCTTACATTTGAAAGGCAGAAATGCTCCAAAATCCAAATGGTAATAACAAATGTTCTACTATTCTAAGCTCTCACATGTCTGCCGATGCAAATGCTACCTCACTTGTGTGGGTAGGCCTAGTGCCTGGGACAAAAAAATTGCCCAAAATGCAACATGGATACGTCACATTTTTCCACGCAAAACAAACCCAATTTTGCAATGTGGGTATCTGTGGATTTTGAGCCCTAGCTGAGCCAGCAGCTAGGGAAACCTAGCAAACTTGCACATTTTTGAAAACTAGATAACTGTGGGGAATCCAGAGTGGGGTGACTTGCATGGCTCACACTAGTTTTTTTTTACCCATAATCCCTTGCAAACCTCAAACTTTGACTAAAAACCAAGTTTTTTTCAAAGTTATTATTATTATTATTATTATTATGTTTCTTATATAGCGCCAGAATCGACCCCCGAAGGGGTATCTCCGCGCTTGCCTTGGGAACCCGTCCTGGCTTTTCCCTGTGAGATAGCCCCTACAGGGCATCCCCAAGGTGAAAGCCAGGCATCCCGCCGCACCCAGGCTATCCCAGCTCACGTCAAAATACTGGTTGCACCCCATTTCATGGCCACTGATTTTTTGCAGAGAGCCTCCTCTGACAATTTTGGTATCTTACAATCAAGTCTAGTCTTGATGCTTGCATCAGGCACTGAGATCTATCAACAGAAGAGTATACCAGTCTATCGCCATGGCGGAAAGACAAAGTGCAATTTTTATGCCTTTTCACACTTCTTTTGTGGGCTAGATGCCACTCACTGCATACATGCTGCATTCAGCCATCCCAACACACAGCACAAGTTTTTCGCAAGACACCACTGGCACTTCATCAACATGTAAGCTGTCTGTGGACAGGGCCTGTTTGACTGATGTCTATGCTGCCATTCCTGGAATCACACATGACAGCTACGATTTCCAACAGTCAGCTCTTGCACGTTGCTTGATTGCTGGGGATTTCATTGACATGTGGCTTGCTGGTAGATAAGTAATAGCATGTAACACTGGGCCTACATTTGCATCTGGGGATGGCATCTTAAACATAATAAATAAACACTACAAAACAATACACACATTATCCTTACACACACGGCATGTAGGTAGGCATGATATGGTGCAATGAGAATAGAGTATCTGTTGTTAAAAATTCACATCATCTTTGCAGGCGATGCTTGGTATGATCCCTCTCCATCTTCTCACACCCTACAGAAGTCCAACCACATATCTCATCAGAGTTCAATTGGACCCACATATGCACATGAGCCATTATTAAATGCTCCTCTTGGGTTCACAAGGCTTGATTCAGGGGTTTTGACCGTACACGGGGGATGCTGGTGCACTCCCAATAAGTTGTGTGCAAAATTGTTGTAGCCTGTTGTGTGTTGCATAGCATCGCCATACGATGGGGCTTACATATCGATCTTGATCCTGATCTAGCCCATATACAGGTACCCAGGATGGGGTACAGATTCTAAGTTAGGGCATGCAGCTGCAGGATTAGCTGGTCAATTAACCCCTTAACTGATGAGTTTTTTTGGGTATCAACAAACAGTTTTTTATGCTAAAGTCGCCCTTCTTCACAGTTTTCAGGAACATGCAGAGCTGAATGAAAAAACACATTTTTTATCACAATTGTACCATTTTTCCTATTTTTTGTGCTCTCAACCTGCTTCCAGTTAGTGGTGAAAACCAGTGTAAAACCTATAGGTGATCCAGAAAAGCTATAGATTTCTGAAAAGTAGACAAAATATTGAATTCAGCAAGGGGTCACATGCGTAGGTCTCTCAAGGTTTTCCCCAAAAAACTAACTGTTGAAATAAAGAAATGCTGAAAAGGAGTAGGAAAAAACGGTCATTTGTGATAACGTTTTCATCTGTAATTTTTTGTCACAATGGCAAATTCACAAAAGCAATATACCATTACATAAGCTAGACTTATATAGGGTTTGAGGGTCCTCTTAGAGCCCAAGGTACCCAGATCCACCAACTGAGCTGCACCATACAATGGTGTTTCATTGTGCATCGATTATAGACCAACTCATATCGTGAAATATTTAGAGTGAAAAACAAGTATCAAGGTAACCTATGCATTTCTGAAATTAGCACAAGATATGGAGTTTAGGAGCAGTGGTTATTTGTACATCTCTGAATTCGTGGGTAACTGTACTAGCATATGAATTAGAGGATATTTTTCAAAATGTCTTTTTTCTTACACACTGGCTTACATTTGAAAGGCAGAAATGCTCCAAAATCCAAATGGTAATAACAAATGTTCTACTATTCTAAGCTCTCACATGTCTGCCGATGCAAATGCTACCTCACTTGTGGGGGTAGGCCTAGTGCCTGGGACAAAAAAATTGCCCAAAATACAACATGGATACGTCACATTTTTTCACGCAAAACAAACCCAATTTTGCAAAGTGGGTATCTGTGGATTTTGAGCCCTAGCTGAGCCAGCAGCTAGGGAAACCTAGCAAACTTGCACATTTTTGAAAACCAGATAACTGTGGGGAATCCAGAGTGGGGTGACTTGCATGGCTCACACTAGTTTTTTTTACCCATAATCCCTTGCAAACCTCAAACTTTGACTAAAAACCAAGTTTTTTTCAAAGTTATTATTATTATTATTATTATTATGTTTCTTATATAGCGCCAGAATCGACCCCCGAAGGGGTATCTCCGCGCTTGCCTTGGGAACCCGTCCTGGCTTTTCCCTGTGAGATAGCCCCTACAGGGCATCCCCAAGGTGAAAGCCAGGCATCCCGCCGCGGGGGGGCCGTTGTGGAGATTAAGCAAGCTTAATGCCCAGAGTTGCAGAGTGTGAACCCATGATTAGGTCAGGCACCGAAGCGAGAATTATCGAGGTCATGGAAAGTTCTGGGCCATGTGGGAGTCATAAATATTCCTTCACCCAGCATTCCCCCAAATCTCCCAATAAAAATGGCACCTCAGCTGTATCAGTAGGCCTAGTACAAGCAACAGGAAACAGCCCAAAATGTAACATTAATAAATCACATTTTTCCACTCTAAACTGACCCTTTTTTGCAAAGTTGGTAGCTGTAGATTGTGGGCACCAGCTCAGCCAGTAACTAAGAAAGCCTAGCAAACTTGCACATTTTTGACAACTAGACAGGGTTGAATGACTTGTGTGGCTCTCGCCAGATTTTTTAAAACTTAGAATCCCTTGTAAACCACAAACTTTGACTAAAAAAACACATTTTCATCACATTTCAGTCATGGAAAGTTCTGCAGTCTGTGGGATGCCACAAATTTCCTTCCAGCGAGCATTACCCCAAGTGTACCGATATAAATGGTACCTAAATTGTGTAGGTAGGCCCAGTGCCCACAACAGGAAACGTCCCAAAACACAACATGGATACATCACATTTTTCCACTCAAAACTGACCCTTTGTGTGCAAACTAGAAACATGGAGGAATCCAGGGTGGGGTGACTTGCGTGGCTCTCACTAGATATTTGTACCCAGAAGCCCTTGCAAACGTCAAACTTGGGTTACAAAAAGCACACGTTTTCCTCAAACTACTGTAACGGAAAGTTCTGGAATCTGCTGGAGCCACATATTTCGTACTATTCTGAATTCCCACTTGCCCCCCAATAAGAACGATAACCCACGGGTATGGGTGGACCACGAGAACATGACACAAAAAGCTCTAAAGCGCTACATTGAGAGATAAGCAATCAGAGTAGCTGCAGTATTTTGGGCCATGCTGTGGTGCCACCCATGCAAACCTAGGAACCACAGACATTGTTTAACCCCTTCGACGCTCGTGACGGAACGGTTCCGTCACGAGCGTCGGTTGGGCTGTGCTCGTGACGGAACGGTTCCGTCACGACCACGCCCGTTTTCGAATCTTCAGCACAGCGCGAAAATTCGTGCCGCGCTGAAGCGGTTAAAACTAGGCAACCAGGGGATTCCAGGCTGGTGTGCCTTGCATGGATCTCATGAGGTTTTCTTACCCACAATGCCCTGCAAACCTCAAACTATGCCTTAAATCACATATTTTTCTTTGTATTTCTGTGATGGAAACTTCCTGAATCCGCAGAAATCCACAAAAATCCTACCACCTAGTGTTACCCCACTTGTGCCAATAAAAATGCTGCACCACTTGTGGGGCCTGGGTCTAGTGCCTGCAACAGGAATGGATTACACCAATGTCATTTGGAGCCCTTGTGAGGGAAATCCCATTGACCTAGGTTTGATCAGTTCCTGTCGCGGACACAGAGGTGCCTTTATATGCCTCCCCCGTGTTGGCCAATGGCTGACAGATGCACTGGGGAGGTAGTGTGGGTGTCAGCCATTGGCAAACACCCACACTCAAGTGAGTAATTTTTGTCTTGAGATGGCAATTTGGTTGCTGCATTTATGTGGCTGGACAGTTTCTTGTCAATGATTAATAATGGACAACTAACACATTGTCCATAGATATTATCCTAAGACAACTCTGTTTACTTTGCATAATGTTGCCAACTAACATGCTATACTCAAGCGTAAAACTAGTTGACTGTTTTCTCCAACATTGTAACACTTACCATTACCAGCATGCAACCACACTATCTCACATACTTCAGTCATGTTTTGGGACAAACATTTTAAAACCCTAACTTAACCACCTCTGGTTTGATTTAGTTACTGTATCATATTTGAGGTTCTTGTTGAACATGTTGGGTGTCTCTCTCCGGCATGTGGAGCCTCCGCACCCTGTGCAGAGGTTCCCCGCTACATGTGGGGTGGATATCCTCACAATCGGAGCTGATATCTTTGCTACCACAGCAAACAGGAAATGGTATTCAAGGAGAGGATGTGGGGCTTTTTATGGTCATCCTGAGCCATCCTCTCTTCCACGTATCAGCTTCCTCAATCTTTTTGCTCCTTAGTGAATTTGTGCCCCCAACATGGCTGAGAGACTTTATGAGAATGGCCCCCCATTCTCCATGAGTGAAATATTACGCAGAGGGTCGTCAACAAGTACCCTCAGCTGAATGTTGGAGTCCAGATATACAGTTGAGCAATGCAAAACAGGCCCACATCTGACCATAATCTGACAAGACATTGGAATGTGCAGCAGTGCAGTTGGTGCCCACACCCGGCGGGGGAAGCTGTGTCGCAAGTCCTGGGAGGACCTTTGTCAATGGGCCAGGATTAAGGCCCAGGACATCATGGGCTTGTCCTCCCAGCCACATACACAACACACTCTTATGGCGCCACTATACTGGAGGGTCCTGAAACCTGCCTGCCAAACACTCCAAGCTCATCTGGAAGTTTGAGCAGGAGAGAGATGGTAAGTGAGCATATATTAGTATTTATCACTTAGATGGGCGTGCTTTTTATGAGTGCTGTCCTGTGATGTGTTCACTGTGACCTTTGTCATAACCTTACATTTTCTATTTCACATATATTTTATGATAAGAAAGTTCTGAAAGTTCAAATTAACTAATATGCATGTTTAATGTTTGTTTTCTTTAGTTTGACTACTCATCAAATGCATTTAAAATACTCAAAATTTCGGGCAACCTAAAAGTTAAAACACAAGTTTTGCATTAGAAGTCCGTAATATTCCAATTTGATTTTATGCGTTGCTGACAATTTGTTCTATTACCTTACTTCCGAACCACAATACCTTTGTTATGTTTTACCTTCAAAGTAAAAGCAATTAATAAATAGGTGAAACTTTTGATATTCAAAAATATAGACCAGTTCAGCCTCCTTTAAAATGCTTTTTGCAGCCCCCTTGAAAAGCTGCCTCCTCTCAGATAACCAATGTGCGGACCCTATTGAGAACTTAGATTTCCAATCGGTTAAACTTGATCGCATACCTAAACTATTCTCAACCCTTTCGCCTGCTTTGAACAGCCGATTCCGCAGCTTTATTGTGAAATTTCAATGTTACGGATTTACACTCACCCCTATTTGAGTATGAAAGTCTCTTGTTTTTCACATTCTTTCTCAGTGGAGTGGGCTGCCCACCAACCATCGCAGCAGGACCAGGAGCATGAAAGCAGTTCCTTGGACCATGTGCAGTGGTCTCCTATTCACTAGCACAAGGAGTCGCTCCGCCAAGAGTGCGAAGGTCCCACCGGAAGTAAAATACAGTCAGAAGTTACAAATAGTAACTATGGTGTTGTAAATTATGATTATTCTGACTACCCCCTAAACAGAGAGGGTGGAGAAGTAAGTATACACTTCTGATTAACTTTACATTGGGATTTGTAACTAGCCAAATGTAGTAAAGTTACTGAAAAGTGGAGGAGTAAAGTTACACATGTAAACTACTCACAATTGTAGGTTAGCTTTGTGAATAGCCCCCAGAATGTTTAGGATGCTGGCAAAATCGGATGTACGTTGTTAAAACGCATGCTTTTACCACGCATGCCTCTACAAAGCAGGTATTTCAACGCAAGTCGTTACAACGACTTGCGTTGGGGAGTGCTAGATAGTGAATAGTTTAATTTACTATTCCAACTCCAGTCCCCGTGGATAGTAGGGAAGGTGTTGGATGGGAAAGGAAGGCAAGATGGCGGCCGTCACTACGGCCGTGTGAGGTGCTGCGTCGTTCCTCAGTCGAGCTCCCAGTCTATCGGGGCTTTCTCCTGCCATCACTGGCCTCAGCTGAGCTTACCGGCTAGTTGGACAGCAGCTGGACGTGGCTCGAGATCTTGCGGGCTTCAGGCGGAGTTGCAGAGCGGAGCTGCAGAGTTACGTGATGGCTCCCGCGTTTAGTGCCCGAGGTCGGAATTGGAGGGCCCAGCTGTGTTTCCCCGAGAGCGGAGCTGAACAAACGGAGGTAGGAGCCGGCGCCCGCTCCTGAACTCCCCGCGGCTATTGCTTTGCTGACACGAACGGCGCCTGGTGGATCTGAAGCGCTTGCTGGGCTGTGTGACTCGTGCATACTCGTCGGGTAGGAGGAAACATTGTATCAAGTGCTGAGTATCGAATTATATCCTCCGGCGCAGATTATGAAAAGACAGTGCCAAGTCAGCTATAATTTAAGTTAATTTTCAGCGAAAGTTCAAAAGCAAAAAAAAAAAAAAATGTATACATTTAAAAAGAGGCTTTTGTTGCTACACAGACTCAGCAATGGCGTCGAAGGGGAGGGGAAGCTAAAAAAACAAAGGTGGAGGTGTGCTTGAAACTCCGGTTGGAACTCCTGTAAGGAATGGGCAAGCTGAGGTGAATGGTGGAGGAGTAAGATCGAGAGGAGTTACCTGTAAATCCAAGGTTGCTGAGGCAGAAAATCGATTGAACTTGGTAGTTACAGATGATGTAATAGGTGGAAAGACTAATGCAAGAAATGTAAAACCCCATTCTACTGCGCAGTCATCTGTACAAAATGGGCAAGGAGCCTTAGGGGATCTACAGGCAAATTACAGAGACTCAGCAGCCTATCAGCCGCAGTTGCAAGGAACTCCAGTTAAACATAAGACTACCCTTGTAGCAGCAATTTTTGATAAAAGGCGGGGGGGTCACCCAAAACAAACTACTGATATGGATACTGAGTACACCAATGAGGTTAATATTAGGAAGGCTGTAGCTGAGGATGGAATCGAGGTAGATACCTCCGAGTCCGCCAGGAGTTGTGATGTAACAGCGGCGGAAGGTGTGACTGCTCAGATTAGCTCAAAAACTGCATCGGATAAAGATGTCGAATCTGAGGTAGAAGGGAAATTCTACTCAATGTCAGACTTAACTAACTTCTCTGATAAAGAGCAAGAAATGGACAGAGCCAGTAATCTGGGTGATTGGGCAGATTTACCTGAATACGAGGATGGAGAAGACCCAGAGTCATTTCAGACCCAGGTTACAGTAAGAAAGGGGAAAGATACTGGCGAACTATCACAATTAGCCCAAAAACAACTATTTGCCCAGATTAACTTGGATGAAGAGTTGGAAGATGAGGCGGTTACACTTGGACTTATATACAAGACTATAATGACTCATCGTAATGAGACAAAAACGGAGGGTCTGCGAACGCAAGGTGCAGTGAAGAAACTACAGAATAACGTTCGGCGGTTAATTAAAACCGGTGCAGAAGTTACATCTCGTGTGGTGGAAGTGGAGGAGAAAGTCTCCTCTGTAGAAGATACTCTGGGGAAGCAACAAGTTGTTGTTGAAACTTTACAAAATGCTAAAACTGACATAGACTGGAAGCTCACAGACTTAGAAAATCGTTCAAGACGTAATAACTTGCGAATTTTGGGTGTAGCAGAAACAAGTGAGGGGACAGACCCTCGCAGGTTTGTTGTGAAATTGTTTAAAGAGGCTTTTCCTGAATTGTCTAGTTGGGATTTTGAAAGGGAGGTGATTCGGGTGCACAGATTTCCGTTTGTGGCACGACAGCGTGCGAGGGATAGACAGACTGCCCAAAATATATATCTAAGGGCTATATTGATTTGTGTGAATAATTATTTGCTGTGCGAAGCCCTCTATGATCTTGCCCGTCCTGGGAAAAAGCACAATGCTATGGGATGTGAGTTTTTTGTGCGCCCGGACTTTTGTCCATCAACGGTAAATGAACGATGGCATATGCAGAAGTTATTTACTCCCTTTCAAGCTGCAGGTGCCCAGGTTTTCTTGCTTAATGCTTCCAAATTAAAGGTTATCTTTAATGGGCAGACAAAGTATTTTATGTCTGGTCGATTGGCACAGGATTACTTGTCTAGTATCAAAAAGAAGGAAGGTTGAATTAGATTTTGGCTAAAATCTACTAATAGGAGAAGCCGATTCAATCAGATATGATGTTTTAATAATCTGAGTTAGAACTGTCAATTATAATTAAGTATTGTTTAGCTTGGAGGTTAGGGCAATGGGCAGGATTAATGTCCCTTTCCTTTTTTTTTTTTTTAGTTGAAAGTCATAATGTATCTCTCTTTATAAAAATAGATGGGTCTGCAGAGACTTTTTTGTTTTTTTAAGTAAAGAATGATTTAATATTAATATCTAAGGATTAAAAGTTGATAGTATTTGAGAATAACTGTAAGAGAGTACTATATATTTTTGGGCTGGGAACTCGACAAGTGGGGAAACGGTTGACGCATCTCAACATCACAGAGGACTATGTCCTTAAGCCTTTTTTTGGGGTGGTGTGGGAGGGGTTGGGGGGGTGTGGGTGGAGGTAGGATGGCGCTGGAAGGGGTGGGAAGGAACGGGGGGTTAGGGTAGGGTTGGGGAAAAAAATAAAAACTGAGACCTATCACGTAGAATTGGCTGGACAAATTCTTTTGTATCTTTTTCAGTGTTTAGATGAGGGAGGATAAAATTATTATTGGCACTTGGAACATATGCGGCCTGAATGATGCTAAAAAGAGGGCTCTTTTTCGCAGAATTGTTGATTTTATGCATGTTGATATCCTATGTATACAGGAGACACATATTCCGTGGGGGAAGAGGGATTGTCTGAAAGTTCCTGGTTTTGAGTTAGTAGTTTGTTCTAAACAGACATTTATAGTTAGAGGGGTCGAAATATATGTAAGGTGTGGTCTGTCTAAATGTAAAAGGTCATTAGCTGATAAAATGGGTAGGTGGGCCATAGCCGAATTGTGCATTGGGGGGAAGTGGTTAACGATTTGTAATGTATATGGATCGAATCTAGATGACCCCGAAGTGCTTCAGTTTCTAGATGTTGAGTTGGCAGCATGGCCTAATCCATTATTCTTGTGTGGTGATATGAATATAAATATGCCAAGCCATATGAATTTTTCTAATACTAATAATTATGCTGGTAGAAAACCTAAAGTCTTTAGGGCTCTTCAGTCTCTTCTTCAAGAGCATGGTCTTATAGATCTATGGTATCTTCATAAGAGAAATGAAGATGGATATACGTTTTATTCTATGCCGCATAAGAAAAATTTTAGGTTAGATTTTGTTTTTTTATCTAAACAATTAGCAGCTTGTAGCAATGTCTCTTGTTTACCACGTTTTATTTCAGATCATAACCCTTTGATCGCTCAGTGCCCCTGGTCTTATGCTCGAAAACCACCAAGAGATTGGACTTTTAACCTCATAGCTGCTATTACACATTCCTCCCCAGTGCTGCGCTGTCCATTAGAGCTAGTGCTGAATGGACGTTCAATGGTCGTGCGCAGCACTGGGGAGGTAGTGCTGCCGTCGGCCAATGCACCGAGGCAGCACTTAAGGGGTTAATAGGAAGCTTCTATTTTCTGAGGGGTATTGTGCACATATTAGAAAATGGTTAGTTCAATTCTTGAGTATTAATAGAGGATCTGCTACAGATCAAGTGGTTTGGGACACCTTGAAGGCTGCATTACGTGGGGAGACCAAAAGTTGGTCTTCATTTAGATGGAAAGGAGAGCAAGAACGGATGCGTAAGGGAGTCAATGAGCTCAGAGATGCGAAAACAGAATTGGCCGGGAATGTTAGGAACGGGAATGATACAGCTCCTTGTTTACAAAAGATAGCAATTCTTAGGGCTGCTTTGTTGGAGCCATTGGGGGAGGATCTTGCGTTAAAATTTTTACAGTATCGTACAGAAATGTTTGAATTTGGGGAGAATTCCGGTAGGGTCCTGGCTAAGAGGCTTTGCCAGAGGAACATTTAGAGTCAGGTAGTGAAAATTCAAGATGAATATGGAGTAATACATGAATCACAGGAAAAGGTTAATGAGGTTTTCCTACGATTTTATTCCTCTTTATATAGCGAGGATATCACTAGGCTTAATATTGAGAGAGCTGCCGAAGCCTATTTGTCAGACCTACGGACTGTCGTTATCACCTCTGAACAGGCAGAATCTTTGGCCCTACCCATCCAATTGGAGGAGGTTGAGATGGCGTTAAAGTCATTGGCTAACGGTAAGGCCTGTGGACCAGATGCTGTACCTCTTGAGTTTTATAAACTGTTTTTACCTGAAATTGGTCAGTTTTTTTTGGAGGTTTTAAGAGCAGCCCAGAGGGGTACGATACCAGAATCATGGCAAAACACAATTATAGTTTTGTTTAAAAAAAAAAGGCAAACCTGAGCTGTTACCATCGTCATTCCGACCTATTTCTTTAATTAATAGCGATTCAAAAATGTATTAAAAAATAATGGCCAGTAGACTTGTACAGGTGATTATCCCTCTGGTTTCAATATTTCAGCATGGATTCATACCTGGCCGCGATACTGCAGATCATGTCAAACATTGTATTGCATTACTTGATTGGGCTCAGGTTACTAGATCTCCTCTTGGGTTGATCCTGTTGGACGCCGAAAAGGCATTCGACAGGGTCTCCTGGGGGTTTCTGTGGGCCGTCCTGAGATGGAAAGGTTTTCCCAAAGAATTTATACAGGCAATGGATGCAATGTATAGATCTCCTAGGGCCCAACTTCGCATCTCCAGTCAGCAGACCCGTTCTTTTCCTATTTCTAGAGGTACGCGACAGGGGTGCCCATGCTCCCCCTTATTATTTGCTCTTTATATAGATCCCTTTCTTTCTAAGATTATGGTCAATCTGCGTATTAAACCGATAAATGTTAATAATATGTCATATAGTGTATTAGCATACGCAGATGACACAGTAGTTATAACGTCAGAAGTGTCTTCAGCTTTCAGGGAACTTAAGCAACTGGCGGAGCAGTTTGGGGGAGTGTCGGGCTACAAGCTCAATGTCTCAAAGACACAGGTGATCCAGACACCAAGCATGGCTATTTCTGACGCTCCAGTGGTCACGGAAGCCATATATTTAGGGGTGCGTATAACTTCTGCAGTAGAGAACATATCGGACCTAAACATTATACCGGTTATAGATGAAGTCAATAAAAAACTGGAAAGATTAGATAGTCTACACCTTTCCTTATATGGGCGGTGTAGTGTCATTAAAATGCTAATACTACCTAATTTCTTATATTTATTTAGGACTATTCCTCTCTTGTTTTCTCAAACTTCCTTGGCAAAAGCGGATAGAGTTTGCTATAGATTTCTATGGGGGTATCGACGTTCACGAAGGGCAGCCAAATGGATGTACCTTCCTAGGGATCGAGGGGGTTGGGCGGTCCCCAATATTATTTTCCATTATTGGGCTGCAATGCTGCAGGGCATGGGTTTATTGTTATGTGGCGACAAAGCAACTATACCAATATGTAATTCTCCCACTATATATGAGATAGGGTTAGGCTCAGCTGCAAAAGGTATATTACTTGAAGTATTGGAGCCTAGTTACTTTAAGAGGACCCAATTTAAGGTTTTGTTAGCAGCATATTCCGTCTGGCGGAAGATTAGGCGAAAACTAAACATTCCAAATGTGAATGTATACACATCTTTTAGTGCCACACGAATATTTCCTAGTATATTTCAGGATAATGTTATGTACCGATGGCAAAATAAGGGTATTTCCGTGCTCGGCGATATTACAGAGAACGGCTTTGTTCTATCATATAGGGAAATAAGGGATAAATTTCAGTTATCGCCACGCGATTTTTTAAGTATCTCCAAATTCAAAGCTTTGTTCAAAAAACTCTTAGGACAAGTACATGTATTTTGGAGGAAGTGCCCATAATTGAGTTTATAAGAAAGAGATCTAGAATTGGTATTTTATATCATTATGTTCTATCAACATTCCCTGATGATTTAATTGCTCAAAATGCTAAGTGGGAAGTGAAATTGGGTATAACAGGTATTGACTTAAGTTTGGTGATAGAACTTGCCAATCAGGCTATAGTGTCCGGTTCTTTAAAAACTCAGAGTTATATGGCAATGTTAGACTTATATTATACGCCTGCTAAGATAGCAAAATGGGGGGCCACAAGAGGTAATACATGCCCGCGATGTGGGCTTTATGCAGCTGATTCAGTTCATATGTTCTACTCCTGCTTATCGCTCCGGTCCTTTCTAGATGACATTGAGCAGTTTATTAATGCCATGCTTAAGATTCAGTGTGTAATAACATCTGCTTTGGTGATGTTTGGTGTAGATGTGGGAAATATCTCATCAAGCGGAAACACTTACAACGAATTAGCCCTAATATTTATTGCTATGTCGCAGGTCCGGTTATGTATTACCTCACAGTGGCTATCCCCGGATGCACCGACATTTGTACAGTGGCGGGCAAGATTACTTGCCATACATAGTCTTGAATTTTCAGCATTTTCCTGCAGAGGGGGGAGACGCAGGCAACTGGCAACTCAAGTGTGGGCACCTATCGCCGAATGGATTGGTTAAATTGTTCTGGATAGCAGGATAATATGTTTGTATGTTTCTTCTATTCATATGCTCCTGAAAAGTGCCTTTTTGGTTGTATACTTTTGTTGTATTATCCCTCTCATTTGGCGATTTAATGGTTGATGTATGTATATGCTTTTTTACTTTTACTGTCTTGTTTAAGAATTTTGTATAGCCGATTCAGTAGTTTAATTGCAGTTCTGTATTGTTTAATATCTGGTCTCTTTAAAAATAATTTAAAAAAAAACAAAGTAAAAGCAATTAATAAATAGGTGAAGCTTTTGATATTCAAAAATATAGACCAGTTCAGCCTCTTTTAAAATGCTTTTTGCCGCCCCCTTGAAAAGCTGCCTCCTCTCAGATAAGCAATGTGCAGACCCTATTGAGAACTTACATTTCCAATCGGTTAAACTTGATCGCATACCTAAACTATTCTCAACCCTTTCGCCTGCTTTGAACAGCCGATTCCACAGCTTTATTGTGAAATTTCAATGTTACGGATTTACACTCACCCCTATTTGAGTATGAAAGCACACGATGCAACATGTTTGCTAACGTCTCCACAATGTCAGCACATATACAATGGGAAAATATTCAATGTTAACTAAAGTTATGTAGATCTGCATTATTGAGTCAATGAATTTACAAAGTCTCTCGTTTTTCACATTCTTTCTCAGTGGAGTGGGCTGCCCACCAACCATCGCAGCAGGACCAGGAGCATGAAACAGTTCCTTGGACCATGTGCAGTGGTCTCCTATTCACTAGCACAAGGAGTCGCTCCGCCAAGAGTGCGAAGGTCCCACCGGAAGTAAAATACAGTCAGAAGTTACAAATAGTAACTATGGTGTTATAAATTATGATTATTCTGACTACCCCCTAAACAGAGAGGGTGGAGAAGTAAGTGTACACTTCTGATTAACTTTACATTGGGATTTGTAACTAGCCAAACGTAGTAAAGTTACTGAAAAGTGGAGGAGTAAAGTTACACATGTAAACTACTCACAATTGTAGGTTAGCTTTGTGAATAGCCCCCAGAATGTTTAGGATGCTGGCAAAATCGGATGTACGTTGTTAAAACGCATGCTTTTACCACGCATGCCTATACAACGCAGGTATTTCAACGCAAGTCGTTACAATGACTTGCGTTGGGGGGTGCTGGATAGTGAATAGTTTAATTTACTATTCCAACTCCAGTCCCCGTGGATAGTAGGGAAGGTGTTGGATAGGAAATTAAACTATTACCTATCCTAGAGCCCCCCCCCCCACCCAGTGCAAGTCGTTGTAATGACTTGCGTTGAAAAACCTGCGTTGTAAAGGTACTGCATTGTAAAAGTTGTGTCATAAAGGATGTTTTCCGGCAAAATCAGCTCTGAACTAAACAATCTTGCTGATGCCCAAACCCTCTCTAGTAAACCCACTCTAGTGTACTACCTATGGCCCGGTCGCGCTTATCAACGCTGGGATGTCAATTCTTGCCATGCTAAGCCAGGCTTTCCCAGTCTGCAAGTTCAGAAATAAGCTTCGCACTCTTTACTCCTACTCGAGAGAATATGGATCTCCTGATGCGAGGGTGGTCATCATTCGTGAGGCAGAGAGCGTCTTCGACCTCTGAGGTACCTGGTTTATTGGGATGTGTGGCATTTTACTTTGTCTCCCTCTGCCCCTTTCATCCAATTTTTGACTGCGACTGGATTTGGACTGGATACAATTTTGTTTTTGCAACCCTAGCAAAATGTGTATTTATAATTCGTATGAAATGTGGTTTGCATTGCACATCCTCATTTTGAGATTCCAGTTCTAAACATAGGGTAATGTATGGCAATGCTAATGTCCCTGTGTTGATAAAACAATTGAAATCTAAGTTTGTTTAAATTTGTGTATGTGTAATTGTATGTGTATGTTTGAACTTGTATACCTAGTTTTTAAGGTAAAGGCAATACGTGAATGTGTGCATTTTGTGTGTGCATGATTTAGGTATGGGTTATCTATGGGTGCTTGAATTTGTGTGTGTTAGATTTATGTTTAAGAAATTCTCTGTTACTGGACAGCCCTCCCCACAAACCTACGGCAGACCCAAGACATACTCGCCTTCAGAAGACTCCTCAAGACCTGGCTTTTCGATCACTAGCAGCGCCCCCCCCCCCCTACCCCCAGCGCCTTGAGACCCTCACAGGTATGTAGTGTGCTTTATAAATGTCATGATTGATTGATTGATTGAAGTGTTAATCTAATCTGTGTGTGTGTGTGTATACGCTCGCTGGTGTGTGGGTGTTGATTGGAGTTATCAGTGTGTGTATCTATCACTGAGGCAATTCTGCACTACAACCACTGAATCGGTTCTCAAACAGTGAGTTATAAATATATATATATGTATAGTCGCACTCTTGAATGAACACACACATACACAACCTTTGGCTTGGGCTATGTGCGCATAGGTGTTTGCTCCAACCAAACAGAGGCCTCACTTAAACTCTGACACAGACATCAGTTCATGGATAGATTTTTATTTTTGCGGTGTGAATTTGTGCATGCACATGTTGCTGGTAACATGGGAAGATAAAATGTGTTTACATAAAAGTATTGTGTAGATTAGCGCCCCCTAAAAATACAGGGCCCGATTCAGAAAAGTAATCTGAGACAAAATCCTAACTTGATGACTTTCGGTATTCACAAAAGGCATTTAGGAGTAGTAAAGTTAGGAATCCTAACTTTACTACTCCTAAATGCCTCTTGTGAATACTGAAAGTCGTAAAGTTAGGATTTTGTCTCAGATTACTTTTCTGAATCGGGCCCGGTGGGTCTGATTTAGAGTTTAGCAGACGGTTTAATGTCCAGTTTTATTTTCGATTATTGGTACCATATTCTGTTGCTTTTTTGTAATATTTAGATTGGAAAAGATAAAGTAGTAACAACTAAAACTACCTTCTTAATTGGAACTATAACTGTCAGATAAACTAATTATTCAAGTGGCCAAATGGCTCATTTGTCAACTTTTACAAGACATAATAGTATGAATTGGGTGTTTGTACTGCATGAATTAAAATGACGGTCTCTACTGTTTTTGTCTCAATTGGGAGATTTTCAATATTGCTAAGATAAACACCTGCACACTCTCTGAATAGAAATCATATCCCACTCCCACCTTAAATCGACATACTATTTTTTCGTGGAAACCAGGACCCTCCCAAAGACTTTCCTTTAAAACTTCAGTGACGCGCTGTCTTCCATATAGACAGTAATACCCTTTTGCGCTATACTATGTGAGAAAAAGCACTTTTTACAAGTGTCTAAACAAACTCACTCCACAGGCTAACTGTGAAGCAGAGATTCAAATTCAAGATCCTACAATTTAGATACAATGCCTATGAAGGCAGAAGGTCAGAGTTCCTTTAGAATTCTCCAGTCGACTGCATTTCCGCTCTGCACCTCAGGTCCACGAATTCAATCTCGGATTCACGCCGACAATGGTTACCTTCCCGTTGAGAATCCCGACAGACCTCTAGCCCAGACACAACCTTTCCCAGGACTCATCCTACCTCAAGCCCACGAATGCCCTCCACACTGACCTGGGTTGGTGACCCCCTTATCCACCCTCACTGGATGCCCACTCCCCAACATGGGTGCCACAAAACAACGCTGGACCCCCTCAACTTCACCAGGACTCGACATCCCTCCAGCTCCCTGATTAGCTCTCCATTGAACCCAGGCTGGTGGTGCTCCTTGGTCCCCCTCATTGCTATCCCTTCTTCGGGATTCATTGTTTCATAACCTGGATCCACATCAAGTTCAGCAGCAAAAAACAGTAACCTGGTCCTGAAGATGACCGTAACTCACTACAGGTCGAAACGCTGTTGACCTTCCAGCACAACTATTGACACAAATCTACGTTTCACAAAATTGTCAATCCTTTGTAAATTAATTTCTGTAAAAAACACTTATGAACCGGAAAGTACCTTAAATATTGTTATTATTTTCTGCCCTGCGCCATTCCTCACTGTGTCACTTGTTACTTGCGCCATTCACCTCATGTTTCACGAGCACTTTTGCGTACACAGTTTTTCGGGTTACACTCACATTGGTTGTAAACAGTGCTGATTCTGTTCTCTTGTTCATATCTGTTCTAAATACAGATTGCTCCTTGCATCTCTCTTAAACCCTTTGAGTCTCCTTGCTCTTTCTTTTTGCAACTTAAATGTGCATGTTTTATTAATTGTCTCCCAAATATAACCTGTTGAGACATTATTTTCCTACATACATTCATCACCCAGGTTTCAACTGGGTATACGGGTGTTGTCCTGTTGGTTGATTCCTATGAAGGCAGAAGGTCAGAGTTCCTTTAGAATTCTCCAGTCTACTGCATTCCTTCTATGCACCTCAGGACCACAAATTCAAGAATAGCTCTTCAGAGGTTCAACCTAAGTAGGTATGAAATAAATATATTATTGTGTTAAGCAACCTCAAGTACACCCTTGAGCTGCCTCTTTTTATCAAATGTCTGACGCGCCTTGTTCCTCCTATAGCGCCATGAAGCCTCCGGGCGTACGAGCGCTCAATAAATACCAGTTAACATTAACATAACATTAACAAGTAACCGCTTGCACCATCTGCTGAGAGTGCTACCAATCCTATTTACAAGAAGAGCATGAAGACGGCTGTTATCAAGAAAGACTCATGTACTTTATCCACCTCAACAAACCTCTCTGGGACCACTTCCTCTCATAAGCTAGCGCACCTCAGCGGGACAGCTGCTGCCATTGATGACCAGACTGAGGCACTCACCATATGATATCCTGAGATGTGCATATAGTTCTCCCGCTCTAGAGAGGCCTTTCATCCTTCAGGCCTACAGCTGATGAATTCAGTGCTTCGAAGCAACCAGAATACGGCATGCTGTCTTGCGCAAAATAAATAAATATATAAATAAATAAATCGGCTGGACGCTTCAGTCAAGAGCTAAATGGTATGCTTCCTCATTCTACTTCATGTGTTGAAGAAAGGGCCAATTTCTTTGACCTGACAACTTGTCTTCCAGGTGGATCCCAGGAGTACAGGACGTAGTGCTGAGAAACAAACAAACTTACATGGGGCTTTACAGACTAATCAGCAAGAGACAGCAGAATACCACAGAATCATTCATCTAAAGATGAGGGAACATGTATATATCAATGTATGTGGTATTTAAATATTGCACACCTAGCCAAAGGGCAACAGACCGCTGTACAGCATGAAAAACGAGCATAAACTCAATGAGTGACGTAATTATCCAGAGGAGCTGAAGCCTGGAAACAGGGGCGGCTCCTCCGATAAGGCGGAGGAGTGTTGTCCCACTGCTTTCAAAGCAGTGAAAAAGCTGAAATGATATTAACTCTGTTATAATCAATTTTTGGTAGCTGGTTTAGGGTGGGTCTGGGTTCACAGGGGTAGAGTGGAGGACACACCCTAAGTGTGCATGACTGTTTGACCGGCCATCTTGGGATGGCCAAACAGTCATGCACACTTTGCATGTTCCCCACCAGGCTGCATTACACAGCCTGTTTAAGAACATGCCCAGGCTCCCATTTCTCGTCTGAGTGCCTGAACCACGATGCTCATACCAATCACAACACTGCATTACAGCATTGTGATTGTCTTAGGGGAGGGATCATGTGTGTGTTTCCAGTTCCTGCTTCCGTTGTGGGACGTTGGCAGGAAAGCGGAGGAGAGACGCAGCCAGCTGAAGAGGTAAATATTTTTTTACCCCCCTCCCCTGCCCCGACCCCTCAGTTTCCAGCCAGCTGCCAATGAATGGAAAGGCAAAAAATCTAAACTTGTTTGGAATTCCTCATTTGAAAACAGTTGAGTTGACACCATTGATAGATTGAGAAGTAGTTAAGTGACGAGCACAGGCTTTCCTTCAGTGGTAAACATGGAATGCCGTGAAACGGATCAACTTTGGAATAACTGCAGATGAGCACCACACGCCTTGCGGAGAAAGTAAGGGAAATAAAGTAGGGGTTTCTGAAGCTAGAAAGGTCCAAATATAATTGGTGCACACATAGATGATCAGACTGCTCCCCTCTCACTCTGCTGGAACTCACATGTTTGTAGACCATCTCCATTGTTTTCTAAGATGTTTAGCTTCTTGAAGCGACTTTCTACACACACACGTCATTTCTCCCAACATCTTCAATATCATTGCAAGCCCAGCAAAGGCATGCTCTATTGTTCATGAATTTACCTAAGACAAGTAGAGGTAGATTGCTTGGTTCAAGAACTCCCTAAAACCAGCGGAGGAATGCTGTATGTCTCAGATCCAGTGCTTAGTTTGTAAAACAATAGGTGCCAGGGCTCTCGTCAGCTTGCACCACACATTGCCCCTGCCATGCTGCCAGTGATAGTAAAAACACACCCACTAGCCATCACATTCAAGTGTGACAATTCCGACTATTCTAGGCCCCCAAAGAATGGCTTGGGTGGCAGGTAATAGTCATTTTAAATGTATATTTAATAAATAATGAACTGTTGTTGTTATCTTTAAATTCATCTGGCAGTGTCACCTTGTGGCAGACTGTTACAAGCGCTAGTGTTGAATTAAGTGCATGTGCTGAGTACCGGAAACCACAGGCCCAAATTAAGTACTGCTCAGAGTATGTCTAGGATCGACCATGGTTGGACTGGCACAAAAAACTTGCCTAGGCAAAAAATAGAACAATGGCCTGCATTCACACTCTTTTGGTAGTAACAATCAAGTGCACTTTTGTTTCGATTTGTGGTGTGTGTGTCTGTTTGTCTGTGACTACCAACCAGGGACCAACAACCCTGACCAACAAAACTAGCCCAAATTGCCCTATAAAACCAGCCCACAATGCCTTTTTGGCAGCCCTTCTGCGGTGGCGGCTCCTCCGCTAAGGTGGAGGAGCATCGCTACACTACTCAAAAGCAAAAATAAAATTATAATAATATATTGTTATTATCTTTTTATTTTTCCTGTTGCCGTCAGTGGCAGGCGGGGCTGGCCAGAGCAGGGGAAGGAGTGGATTGCACTCCCTAAGTGCACATGACTATTTAGCTGGCCCTCTTTGGACGACCAAACAGTCATACGCACTTTGCATGTTCCCCACAAGGCTACATTATAGAGCCTGATGAGGAACATGCGCAAGCTTCCATTCCCCAACTGAGCGTCGGACCACAGCGCTCTGACGAATCACACTTCTGCATTGCAGTGTTGTGATTGGCTCAAGGGAGCCTATGTGCCGGGTGCTTTCTGCTGCTGCCTGCTGCTGGGACTGGAGACAGAAAGAAGTAAGACGAAGAGAACGGAGATGTAGCGGCCGGCCGTTCCAGGTAAGTCCCTTTTTTTTCATTCCCTCCCACGACCCCCGTCAGGTAGAAACCACTACTGACCTTCTGGCTTTGCACTATTGCCAGCCAGTCCTATCCTGAGATCAGAAAAGGCCTCCTGCAAAATTCAAAAATCTAGCAAAGACTGACCTAGGCATGCTACATGAATTGCACTTCTGCTTAAAGGTACACCATATTGCTAACACCCCTGAGTTAATCAGCAGAGGCTTTCGACATGATAAACTGCATGGCTCACCACGACCAGCAGAGTCATGCCTAAAAACCGGCCTTGGACCAGCAGAGGTGTGCCTCCCAGATCACAAACCAGCCCAAGATAAGCAGAGGGATGATTCATGACTCACTAAGGAAAGCTGTGCTACATGACTCATGAAGAGGATGTGAAACATATGAAGAAATTATATTGGAAGTCAACTTTGGAAGAAATGTTTTTAAAGAAGCTTGATTTCTAGGCAAAAGCATTGTATTTAAGCAAGAAGAGGAACTCGTGGGGATTTTGGGAAATGGTAAACAATCTGAATAGTGCCCCAATGACTATAATAAGCTCTAATACAGTGAAACTAGGTTGGATGAATTTTTTTTAACCAAGCTTTTCAATCATCCTCTAAAGGTGAAGGTGGATTAAAAAAAAGATGGGCGAAGAACTAGTATCTGCAGACTTTCGTTTGCAGGAAATAACAGCATTTGCTGGAGCCCTCAGTGTTATTTTATGTTAATTGGTTTTTTGAAATAGCGTGCGACTCGTACCTTAAGGGACATCTCAGCGCTTTAGCAGGCAGATGAGAGGGTATCGAGAGAGCAGCTTGTTATAACAGCCATGTTTTGAGATGTTTTTTAAAACCGGAAAAACTAGAACATGCACAAACAGAAGGAGCTCATTCCAGAGGAGAGGGCAAGATAAGAAAATGATCGGCCTACATATCTCGATGTGCAAATACGTCCACGATGTAGCCGAAGTTGATTTTTTAATCTTATATTCCTGTCAGGGAATTACGGGGTAAGTCTGTCCTGGAGATATTTTGAGCCTAGTCCTGACTTAGATTTATAAGTGAGGCAAAGGAGTTTGAACAGTGCTCTCTTTTTAATGGGGAGCCAGTCGAGTGCTCTAAATGTGTGGGGGCTGACGGAGTACAACCTACATTTTAGCCACCGGAGATTCATTTATGGCATGGAACAGAGCATTTCCGTAATCCAGGTGGCTGGTGATTAATGCCCGGATCAGTGTCTTCTGGGAACTTAAAAGAAACCACTGGAAGACTTTCTTAAGAAGGCGCAGTATGCCAAATCAAGTACCGCAGACAGAAATTATCTAGTTTTCCATGGACAGAGTGTTGTCTGGAAGTATACCCAGATTCCTAGCTATTCTGCTGGTGATGCAGGTCGGCTTCCAAACAACCCTCAAACTCATCTCACTAACCCAGGAGCATCACACTTTTACTCAGTGGTGGGACCCATAGCACTGCGAGTCACACATTCACACACTAGTACACATTGCCCATAAATCAGTGAAAAAGAAGGCAAGCTGCCGGATAAGCAGGGTACCTCATTAATCTATATTCTATTTTCTATACATTATATACATTGCAAAAATACTCAACAGTCATAAGGAATAAAACAACAAGGTACTCCGCTATTTGGTCGATGGACCAACTAGGAGGAATCAGTTGATGGCGATTAAGTCCAGCTCAATCACAATATTCCCATAACTTCTTAATATTTAGTTATCATAACTTTTATTTCTAATAAAAACAGACTCGAGTTTATATTTTACAGAATTTTATCTAGATTCATTAGGAAAGGTACATTTTTATAACTGGAAAGTCACTTAGATAGGCACAGTTTAAACATTAATTAAGAAAGCATAATACCAATCTGCCATAGGAAGATGACAGAGCTGCATAGAACAGGTTCCCAAGCTGACTGTCTCTCTAACCTCCTTGATGCCTCCCTCCCGACATAAAATCTCCACGATCGATTTTGTTTCTTTTCCCCATCAAAATTTAAAGTCCAAAATATTTCAAAGTCTCTTGCACCATAAACTTGTTCAAACCGACAGCATGTCGTGGTGCGAAATAAAGTCCACAGAACCAACTTTTTTACCTCATTCGCACAAGCTCTTTTATACCATTTTCACTAACTATCTAAACCCAAAATTGAAACTTTTAGGGTCCGCACTCATTTCTCATTGGTGGTGATGATCACCTCATGTCCTCCTTGTTCAAACCAGTTCGTAATTCTGCACTGTCATTCCCAAGGCTTTTCTCATGACTTAATGTTCACATTTGTACTTCTTGTATCTTTATACATAATAAAGTTTCAGCTCCTTCCTTTCCCAGGCTTTTAAATGCAGGCATCCTTTGGCACAACTCCCATTCATAGGCCAGGCTGGCCTTGACATCTCTTGCTCCGAGCATAGGCCATGCATTCATATCTTGTCATTTGCTCCGAGCATGCGTGGGGGCCATCTTTGAATTCTATTCCATTATTGCGTTTAAACAGCCACTTTCAGACTAGGCCGAGCAGGCCACAATGGGAACTAATATGAAAACAAACACAACAGAAATTAGAAATAGAAATGTAGCCCTTCTGTTTACCTACCACCATTCTAATTTTTCCTGTTAGGTATAGCCTAGCAAAAGCAAACATATAAGCATTGTTTACTCACTGTCTTTTTGCCACAAAACATCTAACATATGCACAAAACACACACGTTTATTCAGTTATATCTACAATATCACAGCTCTTTATTAGTATAACTCATTGTTTATATTAGCAAATTAATATTTTGCAGATCAGCAATTCGTTTTTCCCGCGTGTTTTGTCAGCTTCAGGTGCACTTGGTTGATTAGTTTACATGCTTCACACAATTAATATTATTACAGTTATGAGATAATGATTTTACAAGGGGTACACAAACGTTTTTGTCTCTCCCCTGCTCCATCACTGGGAACAGGGCCTGACCAAGTTCAGCCAGCCACCAATCATTCAACCAATACAGTTGGGCTTTACCAAACAAAAGAATCTCCCTTTTGCCCCCATTGAGTTGAAGACAGTTATGGAAAATCCAAATGGCTATTTTCTGAAAAATCGCTGTTTGATGTTCTCGATGTCGTACCCGAATGAGATAACCATTTGGGTGTCATCAGCACAGGAGAGTATTTCAAACCGACAGGACATTACCAATTGGGCTGGGGGGGCACTAAATGTTCAAAAGTGTGGGACTCAATGATTCTGAAGACACTATGATCCATATTTCTGGAGATCAAATTAGGAGGCTAATTGGGAAAAGTAGAAAAGAGGAGGCTAGAACCCAAATGGAATACCGAATGCCCTGTACAAAACCAACCTGACATATTGGGCAGAAAGACTGGCTGTAGTATTCAATAATGCCCTCGAGCTAGAAGTCATCCTGGCCTCATGGAAGGGCTGGTTAATCACATCTATTTTTAAAGGGGGTTGTTCCTGCCAAGGTAATTATCTTCTAATCACTTTGTCAGATACTGAGGCAAAGTACTTTGAGGGCTTCTTCTAACTGACCTTTTGTCTTGGGCAATTTATATAACCATATTATTCTAGCAAATCAATCGGGGTTCATACAAGAGGTAGGGACGGCAGCCAATATTGTATCTTTGTCAGTCATTTTGGGCAAATATTACTTGAAAAAACAACCTGTTTTTTTGTGCTTCATGGATTTTAAGTCAACTTTTGACTACGTACAGCGATACCTACTTTGGAAAAAGTTAGCCTCTTGGGTTATCCCTGCTCGCTTATTAAAAGCAATACAGATACCTGGACAAGGGTGAAAATTGGGAATGCCCTATCCAGTAAGACCTGCCTGCATTGCCTGGCGGCCACACAGTGATGCCGGTCCTTCTCAGTACAGTAGTCCTGGGATGCCTCACCTCACTGGTCACACCGCCGCACACTTTTAATTGCAATGCGCATGACAATGTCATTGGTCACAAGCCCCACCCTATGCTCCACCCTGAAGACCACACAAACGAGGAGACAACTGCGCGCCGCCGCTCATCATTTAATTATGAAGAGCCTCAGAGGCCCGCCAACCGCCCAGGGCCCGGGCTTGCGCACCAACCATTTAATTAATTAAGAGGCCCACAGGGTGTGCGCACAGCACCATTTAATTAATGAAGAGGCTGTGGCGTACGCGCACCATTTAATTTATTGGGTGGCCCTGCACACCATTTAATTCATGAATACTTGAAGAGGCTTGCCTGCTGGCTCCGCTGAGTGAGGGGGCCCCTGGAACACTGCCGGGGCTGCGTGGGCCTTAGTGACACCCCTGGCCCAGTTGCTGGCAAATTTGTAAAGACGGTAAGCCAGTCGTAGTTGGTAACAGGTTTCTTCCAGGTTAACACAGTACTCTAGCCACGTTCCTAGTCTTGTGGCATAAAATTACCACAAATAAATAAAAAACCATAAAACAGTAAGATCAGAAACAGGGGATAAAAAGTTACAAAAGAAATTTGTATAGTAAGAATTGTGATTTGAGAAAAGTGAAGGAATGATAAAATAGTGACTTTAAATGTTCAACGGGCATCAGTGCATCCATTATTGAGGAAGTAACCAGACACTTCACACAGCCTCTCTGCTCCCAACCACATGATTACGTTGCCACCTTTGCTGCTCACATTCAGGAAAAAGCAAACAATCTGCAGTTTTGCCATAAATGCTGCATTTGCGTTGATCACAGTTATAAGTCCGTAAGAGTTTTCGTCCTGTGTTGCTTCACTAAGAAAGGGTGATCTTAGGAAGTATCTGCTCATTCAGGACTTCAGATATTTTCTTCAATTTGCCAATTGGCGACTCATTATTCCCAGACTGTCTGCAAAGTTTTGGGTGTTGAAATCTTTGCTGTTTTTCATGTGAGAGATTATACCTCGTTGGGCAAGTGTCCTTTATTTACCAGCTAATTTGCTGCAAGTGTGTCACCAGGCTCAAAGATGTGATGATTAGATGTCCTAAGAAGCTCTTCTTCTTTCGGTGCCAGGCTGTCTTGCAATTCCTTGCAAGTGTTTGCCAAATCTCAAGTGTTTAGTAAGATTAACTTTGTTTGTGTTTGATGTCTGGGGTCATCATCATGACGAGGATACAAGTCCTTTCGCAAAGAAGATTCCAGCCTGGAATTTTACCAAGATTTGCTGTTTGGTAAATAACAGTTTTAGTTACTGGAACTGGTATTAGTTCTGCTAAATGTGTAATAAATAAAAGCTAACTGTGAAAGTACAGTAAAAGTCCAGACTGGGTTTTTAGTTAGGAGAAAATGTGATAATGCCGAGCGTTTTCCTGGTCTGTCTGGTACCTTATGCTCTCTCTCAATTATAATGGCAAGAATGATATATGTTTGCCTGTAATTCCTATATCTATGTCATGGAGTAGGTGCTTGGCTGCCAGCAGGCGATATTCAAGCGTTACAGCCAGCTGTAACAATATTAACAGTTGTTAGAGGCCCTGAACTCAAGGTTGTGGACCGGGCCACAACCGTGGGTAATAATAAGGGTGAAGGCCTTTAACAATCATTATAGCCCAAGACAGAAGGGCTAAAAGACTATTAGAGTGTCACTCTTTCTTTGTTTGATATATTCAACCCGGGGGACTAAGAGTGCCTCCTACCCTCTCTCTCTAATTGTTTCCTAATAAAAGACTATTAGAACATTCCACCTACTAGAGGTAGAATATTGCCAAATGAAAAGGGAGGAACAGAAAGACAAACATTGGAATATTGGAGCAGATGTCTGTGTCAGCCATTATGAGCCCCGAGCTCTCTTGACATCTTCGTCACCTCTTCCCACTCAGTGGGCATACGAGAGGTCTTGCATTGGTACAGGAAGTCAATGTTTAGTGGTCTTTCCTATGTCCGAGGGATAGCTACATTTTAAAAAATTCCCCAGCAAATGAGGTTGGTGTTTAGAGGGGCAGAGGGGGACAAGTGCGGGGAAATTGCTAACCATTAAAATACAGTATTCTCCTAGGAGATCCAAGGTGAAAATTGAGCTGTCAGGGGATGAAGGTGGGCATAGGTCATTCCAGAGGTAGTTCATAGCACAATGACAGGGCAAGGTAAATACCAGGTTACTCAAAAGAATAACTGGTGTCTACAGGACTACAGAGGAGAGGTGGTGGCTGTAATAAAAGATAAGGAGACAGACAGGAAACATACAATACACCAGGAAAACAAACAAGGTTTAAATAAAGTAGGGTATATACTCTAATATGACAAGGGGTCTCTTGGTAGGTTAAGAAAAGCACTTTAGATTGATACCGAAAGGTTGCTATTAACAGTAGCCATGCTACAAAATCATAGTTTGGGCCTGATGTCATAGGGACTGTTGTACTCAGTACAAGATGAGACTGAGGCTGACAACAGCACTGAGACAGGAAGGACTCCAAAAGACCTGGGTGCAACAATCGAATTAATTCAATTATCTGATCAAAACAGAGACCAAACCAAAGGTCACACAGTAAATGAATCGTGGACTGCAATAGACACGTGATCTGGAATGGTACAGAAAACCAGAGTGGAAAGATTAACCAGAATATAGGACAGACAAAGAACAAGAACAGGAAACTAAACAATGCGAAAGAGCAGGAGACAGAGACTGAAAATAGATATTACACTAGCAATAGCTCAGGGAATAATAGAGATGGCAAGGAGTCAGGGAGAAAACCAAGGCAAGAAATCATGAATATGGCTTCACTGTTAGACCTGACAGCCTTAGGGTGGGCTTCCCCAAAAACGTTTTGCCTTCCATCTCCATCTTTGCTGATCTCATTTTTGTTGGCCGTAGGACTATGTGCACTTTATCAGTTGCTAAAGGGCTTGAGCTCTCTCCTTTAAACATGTCAAAATTGTCTTAAACCCAATTGGCACATTTAATTTACTTGTAAGTCCCTGGTAAAGTGGTACTACATGCACCCAGGGTCTGTGAAATAAATGCTAGTAGTGGGCCTGCTGCACTGTTTGTGCCACCCACTTTAGCAGTCTTTTAAACATGACACAGGCCTGCCATTGCAGCCTGTGGGTGCAGTTGGAACTGCCATTTTGACCTGGCAAAAATAAACCTTTTGCCAGACCTAAACTTTCTTTCTTAATGCATATAAGGCACCCATAGGGTAAGCCCTACACAGTTCTGGGGGCAGAGGGCGGTGTATTTAAACAACTGGACATGCTTGTTTAATTTTTACATGTCCTGCTAGTGAAAAACTCTTAAATCCGTTTTCACTACTGTAAGGCCTACTTCTCAGAATAACATTGGGTTGACATATTATATTTAATAAGTGCTAACTTTCAATTGACAGCAGGTAGGAATATACAGTTTTGTGTCAAAAGATTTGTAATTTAAAGACCTCTTTAATGGTAAAGTCAGATTTTAAGTCACCATTCAGAAAAATTCCACTTTTAAAAAGATGGAATGTTCTTGTCCGAACCAATGGGCATCTGCTGCCTGTATCTTGGGTCACATGACTAGGTGTAACCCAAAGTTGGCCTTTGTGTATTGCTCTCAGACAGTGATACAAAGGGCCATAGGTGTTGGCAAGATGGGCCATCTCTGATGTGATGATTGGAAAGAGCTTTCAAATATCACGCTTACACATCACTTAGGCCCTGCCTGAGCACTTTCACAAAGGGTTTGACAATAGTCTTTTGTGACCCCAGACAATCTGGGGCCAAGGTAAGGAGGCAGGAAATTCCAAACACCTGTGGGGGTTGAAACCTCCAGAAAATTCTCCTACTTCAAAGTGGGCACCAGGTATACTTATTGGACCCTCAAACCCTTTGGTACAACTCTAGACCTATGGAAGACTCAGAAAGACTGCCTTGTTGCCCTGCAACAAAGAAGCTACTCTGCTGCCCTGTTGACTGAGTGAAAGAACTGGACCTGCATCTTGAACCCAGGACCACCATAGTGACTTCAAAGGCTAGTTGGCTGACCTCCTGAGCCTCAGAAACAAAAAAGGGTCCAGCCACCTTCAACCCAGCACCTGGACTTTGTCTACTGTGAGTCTTACCCTCCAAGTCGAGCCACCTAGTACTGGACCCTTGGAAGTGGGCCTGAAGGAGCTCTGCCAGCCCAGCTGTGGTCCTGCAAGCAGAACTGATGCATCTTTTCGTAGGCACTTCAAACCACCGTAGCCTGGAGCACCCCTGATGATGAACATCACATTGTAGCCCGCAGTTACCTCGGAAAAGCTGCTGCACAGCACATTCTCAACGCAGGCCTTTGCATCTCAAGCCCCTCTTCAACTGCATCATCGGCGATGATGCAGGACTCTGCATCACAGCATTGCTGCTTCTACTGAACCGCTAGTGTGAGATGCATCTTCGAAACAGGATTTTGCATCACAAGACCCATGACGATGGCATCCTTGATAATGAAGCATGTTTCTGCATCACATCGTCACAGCTGTCCAGACACAACCTCTACTCAAGATCTTGTAAAAGTTCCTCAAACCAGGAATTAAGGTTATTTGTTCAGCTGGCCGAACTCCGTCCTTGTATCTGACCTGCGATTCTTTGTAGTCAGCCACAACTTGTAACTGTGCCCCGATCTGGTGCAATCACATAATCCCAGTTGGTGCTTTGAGCTTCTAGGCACTATTTTCACCTAAAACTTTGAAAATTAACATCTCCGGTTCTACTGAATAGATTTTTGTCTTTTTGGTTTCAAATATTTTATTACATTTTGCTCTATTGTTCTAAATTGGTGTGGTATATTTCTTATGTTCTGTTTTCTCTTTATTACTGTTGGAAGTACTGCATAAATACTTTACGCATTGCCTCTAAGTTAAGCCTTACTCCTTTGTGCCAACCTACCAGTGGGTTAAGCACAGGATAATTTCACCTGACTGAGAAATTGTGGTTCCTTTTTGAGTAGGGTTTTCCAAGCTCCCCCAACCTGTAACCCAATTTCCAACATTCACAAATCAAGAACAGGAATTCTGAGATCAAGGACAGGCTGGACCCCACAGGCACTGGGACACATAATGTCCTGTTGGACTAGGGAAATAATCCAGGAATTCAAAACAAGGTTAACCAGGTAACAGACTCAAGGACGCAAAATGGACTGCCACCTACTCAGCGAATATGTGGTCAGAAGCCCAACAGGGAAAATCCCAGAAATGTAGGATATCAGAGTAGAAAGGATAGGCATTGCTTAACATGAGCGTGTGGTTTCTGGTGCTCGGAACCGGCACTTAATTGCCGGCACAGGCATTTAATTGCCTGAACCTGCACTTATAGCAGCTACCACATGGTGGTGCTGTTTGTGTAATTTAAAGATGAGCTGAAAAAGTGTTGTTTGCTAATTCAATATACAATCAAAACAACTAATATCTGCCACCCAAGCCATTCTTAAAGTTTGGCGGCCTTGAACAGTCTGAATTGTCACTGAGTGTAATGGTTAGTTGTTGTGTAAGTACATTGGCCATGTGTGGTGCAAACTGCGGTAGCCCCAGTACTTTATTATTTTACAAATTTAGTACTGGGCAGAAACAAAGTGAGACTGGGAAAAAAGCAAGAAATGCAAAATGCACCGGAAAGCAGGACACTGCAGATTGCAGTAGCAAGTAAGTAAGTAAGTAAATCTTTATTCGATTTTTAGATTTATAAAAACCATAAAAGAGTTCCAGCGTATAAATCATTACATTACATTCAACAGGTTAATATTCTATGCATTTTAAAACTAACAGCATTTACCTAGGTCAAATTTAATTTAAAAAAGTGATTTTCTTTCAAAATGTGGGTTTAGACCAATCGGGGAATTTTCCAAAACCTCTCATTTTTCATACAGTTTACGATAAGTTTTGGTCAAAGATTTACTCTATGTTTAAAAATACATTTTAAAAAGGATGCTATGTATTTGCAGACTAATTCTGATTCAATGAATTGCATACGTAACATAGCAGGGCGACAACTTCTTAAGCCCATTATTCTTAAAAGTGGGATTATCCAAAGTTTGCGATGTGCGGAGTAGAAGCTACAGAACAAAAACGTGTGCATAGTGGATTGCTCTGACATGTCGTCACATGGGCACACCGTTAGACACTCTTCCCAACTATTTTTTGTCGGAAATGCCACCAGTCTATGGAAGATGTTCATTCTAAATCTTGTTAAGAGGAAGCGCTCAAATTGTGAGTCAACATAGGTCAGATAAGGCTCTGTCTCCAAGTTGGTCATGATTGCCAACGAGTGTTGAACCGAAGATTTTCTTGCCTCAGTACAAAATCGTAGCTCTTCCATGTGGGTTAGTGCCTTCTCTTTTAGATCTTTTCTGGATATTTCAGCAATTGACTCCGGGGCGGAATAGTATTTACTGAGTCCCAGATCTGTGAGAAAACTTTTTTACATACTTTAACCATTCGATTCTTCCCACATGATCCAACAACATACAATCTCTTATTATCTGTTTCAATAGGGTATTTGTCATTGAGGTCCAGATACGTCGCCAGAGCATGAGCGGTTGTATTTTCGCCAGGTCCGCTATATGCGAAATGCCCAACTCCATATGCAATGCATAAGTAGATGTACTTCTCGGGAGTGCCAACAAGAATCTTAAAAAGGTGTTCTGTGCTACCTGTAGAGAGTTGGTATTTTTATGACCCCAGAGTCCGGCCCCATATAATGCAGTGGACTGACATTTAGCTTTAAAAATATGAAGCAATTCTACTGGTGGTCTCTTTCCTAATTTTTGGGAGAATTGTATAAGAGCCGCAATTGCTCCTAGGAACTGGTGCTTTCGGGCTTCTATTGCTGGTTTCCAATTTATCTTTTCATCTATCATGATGCCAAGGTATGGATATTGGGCAGTCGTATCGATCCTTTCATTATCCAGGAAAATACCTCTTGCCCATTTTTTCTTCCCTCCTGCCACCATGACATAGGTCTTTTTTATATTTATGCGTAGATCCAAAGTTCCCATGAACCTTGCATATCTATCTAGGGCCTTCTGTAATTCTCGCGATGTTCTTGCGAGAATCACGGCGTCATCCGCGTATAGCAGAGCGGGGATTAGGCGGTTTCTTACTCGCGGAAGATCCTGGCCCCCCCTCAACATCTCAACCTCAAGGCCATTGGTATAGAGGGAAAAAAGAAAGGGGGCCAGGACACAGCCCTGCCCAACCCCAAGCTCTACTTTAAATGGTTCGGATAATTCGCCTTGTGCTCCAAAACGTACTCTAGCAGAGGCGTCTGAATAGAGTTCTCTCAAGAGGGTTACAAGGGCCTGCTCCATTCCCATCTCTGTGAGGATGGACCATCATTTTGAATGGGAGACGCAGTCGAATGCTGCGGAGAGATCGAAGTAAACCATATATAACCTACCCCGCTTGGCTGAGACGTATTTCCCCATCATCAAAGATAGATTTAAAGCTTGTTCCGTGGTTCCGAAGCCCTCTCGGAAGTCAAATTGAATATCCGACAGAATCTCCCTGTCCTCAACCCACTCCTGTAGACGCTGGAGAACCACTCTGCCCAGTACTTTCCCCAGTGAGTCCAGAAGTTAGATTGGACGGTAGCAGGTAACACTCTGTCTTTCGCCCTTCTTTAAGATGGGGACCATAATAGATTGATTCCAAGATTTTAATAGACCACACTTCATAGCGGAATCAAAGACCCTTTTCAGAATTGGGGCCCATAGCTCTAGTTTATGTTTAAAAAAGTCCACTGGTACCCCATCTGGACCAGGGGCTTTCCCACTTTTACTGGCCGTTACTGCACCAATTACTTCAGTTAATGTAAAAACCAGTGCAATGGGAAAAGAATTCGTCTGCTGAATGTTACTATTGCTATTTGTCCCCCCTATAGAATCTGTTTCTGAATTTTTCCTGAAGATTTTTGAAAAGTGATTTACCCATGTGTTTCCGTCTATAGCCACCTCTATCGCTGGTTGGTTTTTTTTATCCGCTAGAAATGGGGCTCTAATCACTTTCCAGAATACCTCGCTATTTTTACTTAGGGAGCTTTCATGCAGTTGGTTCCACAAGGCTTATTTCAATTCTAGTTTCCTTTCCTTACAGGCTAATCTCTATGACCTTCTTAATAATTTTAATTTTTCCTGATTTCTTGGTTTATTAGAAAGTGCTCTTTTTAGATTTTTGTGGGCCAGTGTACATTTATGGTTAAACCATCATTTTTTTGTGTCCCTATTCCCTTTGTTTTTTATAGTTAACATTTTTTTCACGTTTTCTAGAATTAGATCAAAGTTTTGAAGGACCTCCTCTTCCCCTATGTCTGTGTCTAGGCATTTTAATATGGCCGGGTAAACCGCACGTACCACTTTCGCTGTTATATCAGCTGGGTCTATCTTTTCCCAGGCCAGAGCATAGCCATTTGTTTTGGAGAGGTATAGTTTTTTCTGCGCAAGAGCGGTCATTAGGAGGTGGGGTGAGAGGTGGCCCTGTTCTAGAGATAGATTCACTCCCAGTGCCGCATGATCGCTTAAGCAGTTTACTAATATTCTAAAATCCTTCATTTTACTTGCCAGTGTATTAGAGGTCATGATGTAATCGATAGTCGACTCACATCCTCTCCCAAGGTAAGTTGGGTCCAATCCTGCCTGAGAATTTTTTTCCTCATTTATTATTACTAGATCTAATTCAGAGAGTGTTTCATTTAAATAGTCTCCTACCAGAGAATGGTTGAAGTGAACTATGTTATAGTCTTGATTCTCCGCTAGGCCACAGATATTTGTGTTAATTTTTGGACAGGGGTGCTGATTAAAGTTCCTTCCCCAAATGATCCTCGGTGTGCCCATAGGTTTTGTTTGATTTATTTGATCACTAAGTTTTTTGCGGAGCTCACCAGTTGTTTTTATTGCCTCGGTGTCAGTTAAATTATCATAGTAGTTTATCAGGAGAACAATCTCCTTCTCCCTGAAAGACAGGTTTATTAATTGATAATTAGAATCTGTATGGAGAACCATGACTTTTAGCCCAACTATAGTGTTTGCTATATAGGTAACCAAACCTCCCTTTGCCCTTCCATGGGTAGCAGCTATTGCTGGGGAGAAATAGGTTTTATAGCCCACCAGATGGTGTTCCGAGGTAGCCCAAGTCTCCTGTAAACAAGTAACCCCATATTCTTTTACAAAGTTTAGGGCGCTGTCGTCCTCAATCTTAGCACGAAGTCCTGCTATATTCAAGTATAAGAATGAAACCGTCCCACCTTGATATAATTGCGATGCCTCAATTTGGCAAACTTCCTCTAAGGAGGGTCTATGTGCTATCGATTGGCCATATGTCCTTCCAGAGTCTTTTATTTCGCCAAATATATTCTGTGAGATCCTGGCTTTGCCCAGTTCTGGGGATACTAGATTAGGAGATACAAGCCGGTGATCATGTGCTATCATTTCCTCATTTCTATTGTTCTCCATTTTTTCGGCCCCTCTTATATTAATAGTCTCTATGGGATTAGATTTTTATTTTTTTTTGTTAAATTTTTATTTTGCATAGAACAAAAGGAAACACAGGAAAGAGCACTGAGATGCCGCACATTTCCCCACGCAGGGGGAACAATCCAAAATCAAGAGGGCGACGTCCTCACAGTGTAGGGGCAATTCTAGTCCGAAAGCATTGGTTACATTCAAGGATTAGTAAATCACGAGCTCAGGTAGCCTACCAACGGTGCCATACAATGCAGATAAAATAAGTTCCAAAGCGATCAGGCCCAGGGGTCTGTGTAGCTAAGTCAGACGTGCCTGCATACAGTATCGAGCACCTCAGTAACCCAGAAACCAGAAGATGTAACTCCCATTCCCCCCTCCCTCCCTCCCCCCCCATGGTGGTGACACTCACATACCCACACTCATTCATAAGACCACTCTAGACTTGGAAGAGATGTAGAGATCTCAGGGATGCTGGACATACAGCCGACGGCAACCCCTTAGAGAGGAAGGCAACCAAGGGTCCCCATATGAGCTTAAAGTTCCTGAAGTTACCGAGGAAGATGTCTGCCATTCTTTCCAAGCTCAAGAGCTTCCATAGTCGTGCGTGCCACAGAGAGATTGCTGGTGCCTTCTTCCGCTTCCATGCCGCAGCCAACGTGAGTTTGGTCGCCCCCAGGCAAAGCCACAAAATCTTTTTGTCAGCCCGCGTTTGATGTTCAAGGCCAGGGTCACGAAGGCCCAACAATACAGAGGCTATAGAATCCTCTATAGGGTATTGAAGGATGTCCTTGATATGTGAGAGAATTTCCTCCCAATATGGTCGGATCACTGGGCAGTCCCACCAGATATGGCGAAAGTCCCCTAGGTGTCCACATCCCCGCCAGCATTTATCGGAAGTCGCTGGGTATATGCGGTGGAGCCTGGTTGGGCACATGTACCATTGCGTGAGGGTCTTAAGATGAGCTTCTCTCAGATGGAGCGAATGGTTAAATTGGGTCATATCTCGCCAGAGCGCTGACCATTCATTATCGGTGATATCTCTCCCCACCAGCTCCTCCCACTGTTCCATGTAACGTGGCCTAGGCGACATTGCCGATTTAAGCAGCAATTGATATATGAAGGAGATAACGCCCTTCATGGCAGACGTCCGCAACAAAAAAGCTTCGAACGGCGTAGGAGGTCTCGTAGCTGCCTCCAGTATTCCCGGCGATGTGGCCCAGTGCAACAACTGCACATGACGGTACCGATCGGATTGAGGGACACGATAGTCCCGCACACAATTGGCAAAAGAAAGGGGGTCCGGTCCATGAAACAGGTGGGTCAAGGCCCTACAGCCACCCGCTCTCCATACATCAAAAGCCCCCTCTCTGAGCGCCGGCGGAAAAGCCGGATTTAAGTGTAAGGGTGTAAATGGCGAGGGGAACGTTGTCCAGCGCTCATCCGCGGCCAAAGTATCCCAGACCTTCAATGTGGTACACGTGGGGGTACTGATATAAGCATTCAAGGGTCGGTCCTTCTTCGGCTTCCAGGCCAGGTCCCATATCGACCGGCCAGCCACGCTCCGGTCCATGTGCAGCCAGTGTTTTTCTGATAATTGCTGTGACCATTCCACCAAAACCCTCAGTTGGGCTGCCTTGTAATAAAGCTGCAGATCCGGAAGCCCCACCCCGCCCTCCGATCTAGGCCGGCGCAGAACTGCAAAGGATAGACGAGCCCGGTCCCCTTGCCAAATAAATCGCAGTATCTGTGTCTTGAGTTGCCGAAAGTAATTACTGTCTAGCGGAATGGGCAAAGCCTGGAATAGGTACAGATATTTAGGAAGCAGAACCATTTTAATTGCATGAATCCTGCCCAACCATGACAAAAATTTGGGTTTCCATCTCTCCAATTCGGCTCGGGTCTTCGCCAGAAGGGGTGGGAAGTTGGCCGCGAACAGTTTGCCCACCGTCGGGGTCAAGTGGACTCCCAGGTAAACAATGGAACTAGCGGCCCAGGCTAGCGGCGTCAGTGGCCGTACGCGGTCCACCTCCACCTGCGAGAGAGTCAGATTCAAAATATAGGATTTGCTATAGTTCACACGGAAGCCAGCCACTTCTTCATATTCTAGCAAGAGTTCCCTAATGCAGGGCAATGAATGTTCCGGGTCCGCTACAGAAAATAGAACGTCGTCAGCGAATAGCGTGATCTTATGTTGCTCACCTGCGAATGGTATGCCTCGGACCCCCTCATGTTCTCTCACCGCCATCGCTAAAGGTTCAATGCTGAGCGCGAACAGTAGGGGGGAGAGGGGGCAGCCCTGCCTGCTGCCCCTCGAGTGCGGGAAAAACGCCGACATCTGGCCATTCACCACCACTCGCAACCTGGGGCTGCAATAGTTCGCCTTCACCATGGTGATACATTTTTCCGAAAACTCAAATGCCGTCAGCGTGTTAAACAAGAAGCCCCAATCTACCCGGTCAAAGGCCTTTTCCGCGTCCAGACCCACAAGCAGTGCCGGGATGCGGAACCTGTCCGCCTTTTCAATTAAATGAACCACCCTGCGAGTGTTGTTGTGGGTCTGGCGTCCTTTGATGAATCCGGATTTATCCGGGTGTATGATCGCCGGCATCAGGTCTTGCATCCTGCGTGCCAGGATTGCTGAGTATAGTTTAGCGTCAATGTTGAGTAACGCTATGGGGCGGAAGGAGGTACAGTGCGCGAGATCCTTCCCCGGCTTCGGCAGGACAGTGATCACTGCCTCCGCCAGGGAACCCGCAGAGGACCCGACACAGCCATATCGTTAAAAAGCGACACTAGGAAATCACATAGCTCGGAAGTGTACGATTTGTAAAAGACAGCGGTATAGCCATCCGGCCCCGGCGCCTTGTGTAACTTCAAATTTTTAATGGTTTCAAGGACCTCCTCCCTAGTGATCGGCGCCTCCAGCAACTCATTCCACTCTTTAGATATCTGGGGTAGGGGCAGGCGTCGCAAATACTCCCTTTGGGCTTCCGCTTCAAGACTGTCCCCTGTGTAAAGGTCAGCATAGTAGCGGCCAAAAACGTCTGCCTTCGTTTCATCCCGATGCTGCAGTACACCCGCTGCGTCTCTAATTCCTCCTATATATTCTCGTTCCCTCCTATCTCGCAATTGGCGCGCCAGATGTCTACCCACCTTGTTCCCACAGGAGTAGGATTGTCGCCCCAGTTTCAAGAGCGTGAGTTCGGCCCTGTTGTTGTAGTGAGCCCTCAGCTTCCCCCTCACCACCGTCAATGGACGGAGGGTCACTCTCGAGGGGTTAAGTTTGTGGGCCCGCTCGAGGTCCACCACCTCAGCTTCTAAGGCCTCGCGATCCTTCCGTCGCAGTCTGTTGAGTTGCGCATTGAGTCCCAGACACGTGCCCCTGATTGATGCCTTAAAGGCGTCCCAAGTGTTCGAGACCGATGTATCTGATGGGGGATTAAGCTCAAAGAATTCCTTAATGGCAACTCGCAGCGCCTTATTGGAGGTATCGTCCCTGATCACCGAGGCCGGGAAGTACCATTTCCGCTGACCTGCACCGGACGACGACCAACGGAGGTTAAGCACCAGCAAACTGTGATCCGAGACTGATATCAGAAGGATGGTGGCATCCAGGACATCTCCACGAAGAGCTTGGCCGAGGAAAATGTGATCTAGTCGGGAGTAGGAGTGGTGCACATGGGAGAAGAATGTGTAGTCCCTTGAGGTAGGATGAAAAAACCGCCACCCATCAACCAGCCCCAGCTCCCCCACCACCTGCTGCGATGAAGTAGAAAACACCCCGTGCCAGCCCTGTGACCCCCAGAGCTATCCATCTCCTTATCCCACACCAAATTAAAGTCCCCCAATAGAAACAGGTTCCCTTCCGCAAAATCCCCAATTTTTTGTAACAAGCTTTGTAAAAATTTATTTTGACCAGAGTTGGGGAGATACACTACTACAAAGGTGCACAGCCGCCCCTGAACTAGCCCTTTTACCATCAGCCATCGGCCCTCCTTATCATTGCGCACCTCTACAGGTTGGAAATGAAGTGCAGCGCGGAAGATGAGGGCCACCCCTCTATGTTTCGTTGCAGCAGAGGATTTATATATAATGGGATATGCCCTATGTTGCAGGCTTAACTCATCCTTCCGTGCCAAATGAGTTTCTTGCAATCCCACAATATCCAGCTGGTGGCCAGTCACATACTTCCACACCTTCTGCCTCTTCTGCGGTGAGTTCATACCCCTGACATTCCAAGTCCCAATGCTAACCGGCATAGTACAGTAAAACCCTGGAACTCTCAGCAGCCATCTCTTGATCCCCCTCCCCCACCCTCGGGAGCCCTCCAGTCGGAGGCAGTGACAGTGGGCCAACAACGCCTCCCCCCAGGCATCCCCCAGCCTTCCACCAGTTTGTAACAGTCTCGGCAACAGCCCTTCCCAGACCACACCCCCCTAGAACATTCGCACACAACACCAGCCAACCATCCAACAGATCCCCCTCGTCACCACCACGGAGCCCCCCCACCCCCTTCACCCCAAACCCCCCAACCCCCAACCTCCCCTGCAAAGAAAGAAACAACAGGTAGAAAAAACTCAAAACATTAAATTTGAAAATGATACACATCAGTTCCAGCAGGCCAAAGTTCGTAAAGGACCCTCCAGACTGGAATCGGGGCAGGAGGACCATCTTGGTGACCCCCAAGGCCATGGTCCGGGGTGTCTCCTCCAAAAGTACATCCATACCCCCAGACCTAAGGGCCGATGCCCCTCCAGCGCCGATCCACCCTTAGGGCAAGTGCCATGCCGCTCCGGAGCTTTGTTGGGAATCTGCCAAAGTCGCCGAGGCCACCGGGTTACCCCTTTCCTGCAGGCTAGTGTTGCGATCCGGCGCCGCCGGTCCGGAGATGCGCCTACTCTGTGCCAGGAGGAAGAGCGATGGCGCCTCCGCGAAGGAGATGTGCTCGCCCCCTGAGAGGGCACGACGTCGTTCAACCCCAGAAGATCCTTCGCCACTTGAAGAGAGCGAATCTGTGCCAGCCGGTTCTGCCATCGGAAGATGATCCGGAAGGGGTGACCCCAGGAGTAGGCGATATTGCGTTCCCGCAGGAAGGAGGTCACCGGGCGGAACTCCCTTCTCTTCTGCAGCGTGGAAGCTGCCAAATCCTGGTAGAGCTGCGGACGATGGTCCCTGAACTGCAGTGATGTGATGGCTCTGGCTTTACGTAAGATGCGTTCTTTCACTTGGAAATCGTGCACGCAAACGAGGATGTCAGGAGGGGGCCCCCCCCTCGCCTGGGCAACCCCACTCTATGTACTCTGTCCATCTTGATTTCCCGCACATCCTCCTCATCCAAAATCTGCAAAAACAGCTCCTGAACGTAGCCACGCAGGTCTCCCGCCTCACCGTCCCACTGCACTGCGCGGATGCGGATGTTGTTCCTTCGGGACCGGTTTTCCAAGTCCTCCGCGTGAGTCTGCAGATCCAAGTTCTGTTCTGTGAGACGGATGATATCTTGCTGCAGCTGGTGCACATCATTAGCCACACTCAAATCATGGTCCTCTAGGGTCGCCACCCTCTCGCCAATTCCATCCACATCTCTCCGTATCTCCCGGAGATCGGACGCCAATTGTGCGCGGAGTTCAGAAATATCCACCTTGATGGAGGCAAAGAGCTCAGACATAAAGGCCTTGGTTGCAGGTGCCTCGTCGTCCAATTGCCTCGACGAGCCACTGGCCCCTGGAGATGCCGGCTGCTGCGAGGACTTAGATGCTCCATCCTTCCCTGGAAGCCCCTTGCGCAGCGTGTTGGACATCGTGGCGGACCGGAGGCAACACCCAGCCAGGGCGACCCTCACTCCCCGAAAACTCAAGACGTCAGGTCGCTTTGGGATCACCGGGTCCGCAAATGGGGCAATGTCCCCCACCGATCTGCCCAAACAATCTCCTCTTCTCTGTCCGGGAAGCCACCAAGGCCTCACCGCTTGCCGATTTATCCGGGTGGTAGTTCTTCAGCGGATATTCCGCACCAGAAGGGTCAAGGAACACCTGACCCCCCACACCAGTGCCCAGTATAGCAGTGCGTGTAAAGGCAATGCTGTGCCTCCCTTTCTTCCAGCCCAGGTGCAAGCGAGTGATACCCGCAGGCAGCAGCCACCCAGTTCCTCCAGGGAAGTCCAGACAAAATGGCATCGCGATGTTCCCTGCCGGGGTGCACTCAGTCAGCGATCAGTGCATGTCCCAGCGCCAGCAGCTCGCTTCACCCCGGGACCCGAGCCTCAACTCTCCGCCAATGCTGGCATCCGCGTTCGCAGTGCCCCTTCACCACTCTGTCCAGTCCGCAGTCTGCACTCCTGAGGCGTCTCCGGCCTGCTCAAGCAGCCCACATGGTGGTGTAGGAGCCCAGCCTCCTCGTGCCTTTGTGAGCCCCAAGTATCTGCGCCAATAGCACCAATGTTAATCTGCAAGCTTAGGCTGGGCAGTCAAGGCCACCATAGCATCACTGAGTCCACGATGCGGGTAAAGTCAGTGCTCTGCTCAGCCCCCCCGCCGGGCCCTCTCCCCCGACACTGGCTCTTCTCGCCTCCTCCTGCGGCAGCTGCGGGGCCCCCACCAGCCGATCTGACTCACCCCAGTGGCCCGTGGCGGGCGCAGCCTCCGTCAAGCAATCAAGCGCCTCTGTTCACCCCCTCGGGTGATCACCGCCGGTGTTTCTCGGCTCCGTCGCCTCTGAGTCCCCCTCCACGCCTCAGGCCCGGCACCGTCGACTCCTTACCCCGGAATACACCGGAGTTCAGGGCTGCCTCTCCACCGGCAAATCGCGCTCCTCCTCTCTCGTCCGGCGCAGGGGAAACCGGAAGCAGCAAGGCCAAAGCGGGCCCTTCCCCCACAACAGTAGACTCCGCCGATCTCCGGGGCCGGCCTCTGAACTACGCGAGGCCGGTGCTTTCAGGCCGCAAAGTGCCGCTGCGCCTGCGGCCGCTGCAAACGCCGCTCCGTTCCACCGACGGCACCGGACCGCTCCTCCATGCGTCGGTGACCTCCGCCGCCCTTTTGGAGCCGGTCCGCCCGCCCAGGACCTTACTGTTAGAAGCTGTACTGGATCGGCGCCGGAGAGGCTCGGAGAAGCGTCCTACTCCGACGCCATCTTGGCCACGCCCCCGGGATTCGATTTTTTTTGAGGACTCTCACCCCAATTATATTCGAGGTGAGTCAGTCCACCCCATCTAACCCATAAAGCATTGAAAAGCGGTTTGAAGTGGGGAAATTAAAACCCTGTTGTACTGGGAGGTTATAATTATTAAACCCCCTTTGTGAGGATGCCCAATTTGAATGATTAAAAGGGTTTTGAAAAAGGGGTTGGTGGCCCATTTCTTTCCATTGAAACGGGTTATTTCTTAAAGAGTTAGCTTTTTGGAAGGAAGATGGATCTCTAGGGTAAAAGTAGCTAACATAATGGGTAGAAATGGAGTCCCCCCCTCTCGCCTCGTACCAGTCTCCTATGCATCTCACAGTTCTGTGGTCTTTGAAGTTTACAATGACTACGTCTCCTTTTTTATCCTTTGGCCTTGAGCCCACCCAGTTAGCACGCCTTACTGCTAAAATTTCTCCATCTACATGGACAGGGAGTGGTCTGTTTTGTTCTAGCCAGTGAATTATTTTGTTTTTTAGGGCGTAGTGCTTTTCCCTCACCCCTTCTGCTAGTTCCGGTACTCCTGTCAATATGATAGTAAAAGGAGCAGATTCAGGTGGTAAGTCTACATTTCTAGGCATGTGTCTTTTTGATCGCTGTGTCGGGTGTTCCCCCTTCTCATTTTCTAATCTATTTTTATTTGATAAAGGGTTATTTTCAGGTACCTTTTTCTCTTTATCGGTTGGGACCTCCCTTTGCTTTGGGGGGCTTTTGAGGGTTGGGTTGGTTGTTCTTTAGTGGGCAAAGTTTTTACGGATTTTGTCACCACTTTACTTTTCCCCTTTATAGTCCCAGTATTACTGGTTGAGGGTTGATCTGTGATCAGATTGGACGTTGCAGCAAGGCCTCCAATTTGCTTTGTAAAGTGTGTTTTTACTAGTTCCGCTAGAACCGCTTTGTTTCCTTCTAACTGATCACCTAATTTATCTAACTTAACACCAATCAACCTAGTTCTCTTGTATAAAGGGAGTAAAAGGGACCTAACCATACCCTCCAATTTAGATAACAATTTGCCCTCTATGTTATGGCCTTGTAATGTCGCTGAGGGGTTTGTGGGGGGGGATTACCAGTCACTGTTTGCTGCAAGGGGGCTTGGGCTAATGCCTTTAAATTGTTTATACGTTTAGCCCGTCCTTTCTTTTGAGAAGAACCCCTTCTTTTCCTTTTCTTTCCTTTGGTGGTCGGATTCCCACTCTGGATTGTCAATGGGGGGTGGGGGGGAAATGAGTAGATTTGGAGAACCTGATAGGCCCGGGGAGTCTGTCTCCCATAACGAGTTTTGTGGGGATATGCTTCCAGTAAGACAGATCAGTTCGTCGTCCTCCTCCCTTATAACCAGTTGTGAGGAGCCACCTCTTTCTAGGTTTGGCGTGCCCGGAGATGGTGCTTGGGCTATTTGTCCTAGTGATGACCGCTTTCCCATTAACAGATCAAGCGAGAGGCGCTTCTCTGTGTCGGCAATTTCTTTCTCCAATACTATAGAGATCCGTTTAAAGAAATGGTCAATTATACCAGTGACAGCCCCTTTGGAAGTTTGGACCGTAATATTGTTACTTGAGCCCGTGGAGGTAGCCATGTTTATAAATGTACAAAGTTAGAGTATTCCACGAATTACTGGGAAGTATAACTCTCGCAGGTGTACAGTCTCTGTGTGGCGATAGATAATAGACACGTAACGAAAAAGGGAATTTCCTTACCAGGAGGTATGAAGTAATAGATGTTCGAGGGATGGCCCGTCCCGTCCTTATACGTCCTTTGACTAGCCCTCCATAGCGCTGTAACGCTGAGCTTTGTCTGTGGTGCCTTGCATTTCACTATTTTGATTCTTTGTGCCCAAATACAAGTATCTTAGCGTGTTATTGATACTCTGTGCCCCAACGCTGCATAGAATTTGGCCGACTGCCATCTTGTTTAGTATCTTGTTGTTGTTCAGCCTTCCCTCCCCGGATATCCACCCCGCCTCCCGCCTCCCAGCTGCTCCGCCCTCCCACAGTTTGTCAGGCTCGGTCTCTCCACGAGACCTCTGTGACCGTCCTGACTCGTCAGAAGCGGTCGCTCCTCTTCACGCTGCCTCCCCGACCTCAGTGCGGTATCGTGACCTGCTTTCAGCTGCGCCCGATTTGCAGAATAATTTATTTACATAGCGCTCCACCACCTTAGTAGTTGTGCAAATTTGTCTTAGCAGCGTAGCGCTAGTCCCAATTGTACTAATTAGCATACTAGCATAGCGCTAGCCCTCCATAGCGCGCTGTAACGCTGAGCTTTGTCTGTGGTGCCTTGCATTTCACTATTTTGATTCTTTGTGCCCAAATACAAGTATCTTAGCGTGTTATTGATACTCTGTGCCCCAACACTGCATAGAATTTGGCCGACTGCCATCTTGTTTAGTATGTTGTTGTTGTTTAGCCTTCCCTCCCAGGATATCCACCCCGCCTCCCGCCTCCCAGCTGCTCCGCCCTCGCCCCTCCCCCTCCACTATCTATATATGACTGATGTCTTTCCGTGCAGCGTTCACGCGCAGCGGTCGTGCCCCATGCGCGCCGAAGGTGCGCCAAAGGTAAGCCCGTCTACGCCCGTCCGCGCCTGGACCGCGCCCAGCGCCAGACCCCCTGGTCCCCGCCGTACCCAGCCCACTAGAGTCACATATGATGCCGCAACTCTCCTCGCCCTTAACCCCGGACGCGCACCACAATGCTGCGAAGCCACCCCAGGACGTACCCACGGACCATTCGCCTGCCTCTCCTGCAAGTTCAACTGCTTCAGAACCCTCACCAAATCCCCTCCCTCCACACACAGCTCCGCCCCTAACCACCTGAAGTGCATCCTGCTCAACACCCGCTCGGTCCACAGACACGCAACGGAACTATGGGACCTACTCGACACTGCGTCACCGGACATCGCCTTCCTTACAGAAACATGGATGAACACATCATCTGCACCCGACATTGCCATAGCCATACCGGACGCTTACAAGATTACCCGTAAAGACCGCACCAATCAAACAGGAGGAGTCATCGCCATCATCCATAAGAACACCATAAAAATCACGACCAGCTCCGATGATAATCTTGCAACCGCCGAACATCTCCACTTTCAGATCCACACCGACCCTAGGACCACACTTAGAGGCACCCTCATCTACAGGCCTCCAGGTACCCGCAGTCAATTCAGCGATGACATCACCGACTTTGTCAGCCCACATGCCCTCGCCTCCGATAACTACATTCTTTTAGGAGACTTCAACTACCACCTTGAAAACAAACACGACAGCAACACCACCACCCTTCTGGACAACCTGGCCAATCTCGGACTCAAACAACTTGTTGACACCCCCACCCATGTAGCCGGACACACGCTCGACCCTATCTTCACCTCCAGCAAGCACATCTCCTTTGATCGCACCACAGCTCTCCACTGGACGGACCACAGCTGTGTTCACTTCAACTACAAAACCACCCTGACCCACAACCGCCCACAACCTATTCTTCGGAGAAACTGGAACAAAATCACCTCCGACCAACTCCTCACATCACTCAACCAAAACCCTCCCACCCTCTCAATGGACCCAAACCAAGCAGCCACCAATCTCAAGCAATGGATCACCCACAGTGCTGACGAATTAGCACCCCTGAAAAAACACCAGATCAAATCAGCCAGCAAAAAGGCCCCCTGGTTCAATGATGACCTTAAAAAATCCAAGAAGCTATGCCGCACCCTGGAGAAAACATGGAGAAAAAACCCAACCACCGACAACATGTCCACCCTCAAGGCAGCCACCCGCAAACACCACCAACTGATACGATCCGCCAAGAAATCAGCATTCAAGGATCGTCTCGACAACAACACTCACAACAGCAAGGAACTTTTCAACATCGTCAAAGAATTCACCAACCCCACCACAGCATCTAACGACATCACTCCCTCCCAAGACCTCTGCGATGCGTTATCCTCCTTCTTCTACAACAAAATTGCCGACATCCACAACAGCTTCGAGAATACTCCCAGCTTTCAACCCTCCCCACCCCCCTCAGATCCTATTCTGCCAACTAACAACCTTACCGCCTGGAACCCAATCACCACTGAAGACACCATCCGCCTAATGAACTCCATCCACTCTGGCTCGCCAACTGACCCCTGCCCCCACCACATCTTCAACAAAGCGGACTCCATCATCGCACCCCATCTCCGTGATGTCATCAACTGCTCGTTCAACTCTGCCACCTTTCCAGAAAGCTGGAAACACGCCAAACTCAGCGCCCTTCTGAAGAAACCCACAGCAGACCCCTCTGAACTTAAAAACTACCGACCCATATCCCTCCTCCCATTCCCGGCCAAAGTCATCGAGAAAGCCGTCAACAACCAGCTCGCCGCCTTCCTTGAATCCAACAACTTCCTCGATCCATCTCAATCCGGGTTTCGAGCCAAACACAGCACCGAAACCGCCCTCATTGCAGCGACTGACGACATCCGAACACTACTGGACAACGGTGAAACAGTGGCCCTCATTCTACTCGACCTCTCCGCTGCTTTCGACACAGTCTGCCACAGCACCCTTATACAACGCCTCAGCAACATCGGAATACAAGGAAAAGCCTGGGACTGGATCACCTCATTCCTCGCTGGGAGAACTCAAAGAGTCCGACTTCCCCCATTCATCTCTGAGGCCACTGAAGTCATCTGTGGCGTACCACAAGGATCTTCACTCAGTCCCACCCTCTTCAACTTTTAGATGAGTCCACTCGCCTCCATCGCGTGTCAACGCAACCTTAACATCATCTCTTACGCCGACGACACCCAGTTAATCCTTTCCCTCACCAAAGACCCTAACACTGCCAAAACCAATCTTCACGAAGGCATGAAAGAAGTAGCCGAATGGATGAAACATAGCCGCCTAAAACTAAACTCAGACAAAACGGAGGTGCTCATCCTAGGATCTTCCCCCTCTGCCTGGGACGACTCTTGGTGGCCTTCCGCTCTGGGTACAGCACCCACACCCACAGACCATACACGTAACCTTGGCTTCATCCTAGACTCCTCTCTCTCGATGTCGAGACAAGTCAACGCAGTCTCATCCTCCTGCTTCAACGTACTTCGCATTCTCAAAAAGATCTTCCTTTGGATCCCCCTCGAGACAAGAAAGACTGTCACCCACGCACTGGTCACGAGTCGACTGAATTATGGTAAGACACTATACGCCGGAATCACATTAAAATTACAGAAAAAACTCCAACGCATCCAAAACGCATCAGCGGGACTCATATTAGACATCCCTCGTCAAGATCTCATCACCGGACACCTAAAAGACCTCCACTGGCTTCCCGTCAACAAAAGAATTACATTCCGCCTTCTCACCCACGCACACAAGGCCCTCTACAATCTAGGACCCGAATGCCTCAACACTCGACTGTCCTTCTACAAACCCACCCGCCAACTAAGATCGTCCAATCAAGCCCTCGCCGCTGTCCCGCGCATCCGAAAATCCACCATGGGTGGCAGATCCTTCTCCTTCCTTGCTGCCAAGACCTGGAACTCACTCCCCACTCACCTCCGCCTTACTCAGAACCACATCTCCTTCAGAAAAGAACTTAAAACCTGGCTATTCGACAAATAATGAACCCCTTACCCAAGCGCCTTGAGACCCTCTGGGTGAGCAGTGCGCTATACAAATACCCCAACTTGAACTTGAACTTTGACGGCCTTAGACGGCCCCGCCCTTGTCCCTGGCTTCTCCCGGGCGCGCTCTTGCGCAGCGAGAGTGCCTTCTTACAGATATAGAGGTTGGGTAGAGTTAGAGGGCGGAGCAAGCAGGGAGAGTGGCCCAGGTGCCAGTGATGAGGGCTGGCGGGTGCTCCTGGGATTCGAAGTCCAGGGCCCGCTACTCACTCGCAGCCCTGCCTGCTGTTGCAGCACACCCTCGGTCGATGTCCAATGGGCGCCTCCAGCAATTATTTCAGGTCAGCCGTGCACTCAAGATTTCCCACGGAGCGAAGCGGGACCCGCGAAGGGGGTACCGCGAGGTGTGGTGAAGCAAAACCAATAGCGCCGAGTCCCAGCAGATGTCTGATTTAGCAGAACAGCGTCCCCAGCAGTAAAAAGGAATATTCTCATTTTTCAAAGTTTCCCCAGTGCAGAAAACTGGAGCAGAAAGCAGAATCTACCAGTAACAACAGTTGAATCATGACTTCTGAATGCAGAAGCCAGTCTTAAATCCCTCCTTCCAGTTCACAAGCGGCCTGAGTGGGATTGACTAGAAAACATAAAAGTTGTGAGTTTGCTACAAGCCAGTGCAGGTGAGAGGATTTAAAGTCCCTCCTCCAGCTTTCTGCATAAAGGAGGGCATGGAGGTTCCAGGGACCAATAGGTGGACAGAATTAAACTCCAGGATTGAACATGAATTGGATCCTATTTCGGAACAAGATAGATATTCATGCAAGGAAGCACAGGAGCAAGCTGAAGTTGGTAAGGCAGTATTCCAAGTGTATTTAGGTTCACTAAAAAGCTTCTCTCCAGCGCTCAGCGTCATGTAAGTCCTACATCTACCACAGTGCATCAAGAATTGGTTTGTAAAGCCTAAAGTGGAATATGGACTGTATCTGTTTTTTAAGAGGATAAGCAAAGAATGTGAACGAACAATGGAGTGTCGCACAGGTTGCAAATTTTTGTTCATGATGGAGGCAGGGTAACTAAGATCTTTAAGTAGCACCAACTAGAAGCAGGCTGGATGGGTCCTGACAAGAGCTGAGGGAGGAAAGTCAGAACACATCATCATTTTTAATGATTTTATGGGTGGCAGGCGGGACAGGGATGGAGGAACTGTTGTGAAAAGCACACATCAGATGAATGGAGCAGGCAGTACTGATACTGCCTCCTACATATGCGTGTGCTGGGAGAGGGCATCCACTGAGCAGAAGCACCTGTTATTGTTCTGATGAAGACTGCAAATGGTGATGCCCTGCAGAAAGCCATACAGTGAATAATGGCGTCAACCTCTAGAATGCAGAGCAAAACATTTGTAAAAAGCAATTGGTAACTTGAAGGGCTGAGTCTTGTGGCACTTGCAAGATGGAATGGTCGCAATGACTGCAAAAGTTGTGTAATCAATGAGTTAAATTAGTTTATTTTAATACTGAGAAATATACATATGTATGAATGTTAATTTGATCATGATCATTGTGATATTGTACAACTAAGTTAATAGAGCTGTTCCAGCAGGGGAGATGGCTTGTTCACATGAGAATAGGGTGTTTCTCCCAGAAGTCACAGGTAAATCAGTCATTTGTATCGAACAGTTCATCGGTGTATGGCCCCAAAATCTGGGACATCTCCGATTATGCAGTTACTAATAGCAATGAACTGCCTTCAGGTATGCAAGATTTTATTTTGCTTTTCTTGTCACACTGATGTCCACTGACCACAGGCAGCAGTGGTAATATCAAATTGTGCCTTGCAGCTTGTCAACCACAAGCAGTGGTCAGTGATGTGATTGGAAGAGTCTCAAGGGTGGAATGATGGAACCAATCAGATGAGAGATGCAGGGACTCACTGAGGTGGGGTAACAGCATAGGTGTGGTCTTTTGGAGATGGTGGCATGGTTTTCGCTGCTCCTGGCAGTCATTCTGTTTGGGATCTCCGCACCACCTCCTTAGGAATGGAGAGAGACATTTTCAAGCGTAAGGCGCGTGAGAGTGGCTTGCAAGAAGTAGCACCTAGAAAGCTGGGCATGTGTAGATTCTTATTGGAAACTGCAATCAGATCCCACATTTAACATCCCTTTTGTATAAGTAGTGATTGCAAGACAGAGAAACACTTTCCAGACTCATCCTGAAGAGCAGTGCCAGCCCTTGAAATCCAAAGACTTGTTTTCTAATCAAATGAATCACACGTGGACAGGCTAACAAGTGCTAGAAAGCTGCAAAGCATGTGCTAAGCCACCGAGGAGAATTCCACCCCCAGACACAAGGGGGCAGATGTGCCAAGAGCTCTTGGAGCAACCTAGCCCCTTATGTTGTATGCTGTTTACTTTGTAAGCATTCACAAGGTTCATTTTCCGTCTACAGTTTTTGCTGATATTTCAATACTTTTCCGTTAGTATGTCCGTAATGTGGCATTCTTTGTTCAGTATAATGTGGTTTCTCGTTCTCTTTTCATGTTCCATAATTCTAGCCAGGAAGTGGCAACACATGGATTCAGATTTTCCGTGTACAAGTTCCTAGGTATGACAACACTGGGCTCTTAAAAGATAAGCTGGGAAGGGAGCAGTTTCCACTTGTAATCAAGTGATTTGCATTTAGTGGTGCACGGGCCTTCATTTTAAATCAATCACACTGCCGGAGATGGGCGGAAGTTCATCTGGGCTCCATCCACACAATTGCATAGATCTTGCATAATTGATTGCTGGTAACCGCTGAAGGGAAACAAAGGCTGCCTTTAGACTGCAGCACTCTATCCCAGGATGAAATCGTTCAGAGGTGGCTGGGAGAGGGCCTGCTAGCTACATCAGCATTCAGGGGCGTAGGAGACACTACACTTCTGGGGGGGACAGGGACAACCTTGTGGACTTTACAGTGGCCCTATTCAAATATCCTTTGTGTGAGACCGTAAACCTTTTAAACAAATATAATTGCACCGTCTTGAAGTGAAATATTGAGAAAAGCAGGCATGTAGTCACAGTTTGCCAGTATGTTTTATTGTTATTTACATTCATAGTAATTAGACCAAATGTGAAAAAAATGCACATGAATCTTGCTTCTTTATGTATCAAGCAAACAAAGGTCGCTGACTTTGGTTGGCGGTTTGGTGTTTGTAACTGCATTATGGTTTGAAAAGTACCCGCTTCTGCATTCCTGCTGTCCAGCAATTTTCAGGCAACAATAAAAATGTCAAGATAACTCCAGTGGTTAATGTTCTTCATTGAGAGAGATCGGAGGTTTGTGTAGTGGAAGTTTTGACTCATGGTAAGGTAGCCGCGATGGGTTAATATGCCTGCTGCAAAGAACGTGTACCATGCAGGTCACAAAGTACATATAATGTAAATTGGTCAGTGGGTTACTGCTTTTGTCTGAGAGATTATTTTGTTACTTGCAGTTTATAAGTTAAAATCCTAACATAGCACAATGTCATCTGGTACCTTTTCTAGGCTTCATTAGTCAAGCCCCAGCTCCCACCTGAGCCAACTGTGATCTGCAAATGTTGTGATTAACCCCACAGTCAGGCTATGATAAAAGTTCAGTTCATAAGGCCTCAACATTCAAAACACAATAAACAGGAAGCAGTGGTCGAAGTGAGGAAAAAAAGTAGGAGAACTGTGGGCGGAGAATCAGAGGGCGAGAATAACCTGAGATTTGGGTCTGTGGGCGGAATCAGAGGTGTGTTCAGAAAGAGCAAAACTTTCCTATTTTTAGTATTTGTTTGGCACTTCACTGACCAGTTACAGCATATTACGTTATTTAATTCAACCCATACATATGTTTATTTAAGGTTTAATATGAGTTATTGACATTAAAATACATTAACAAAGTGGGATATGCTTCCGATCACAGAATATGACAAATATGCTTAAAAGTGGAATCACAAGCCATCTATATCCGAGCCATGCAGTTTTTGTCATCTGCACTTCTCCCTTTTTCCACAAGAGCCGCTTAAACATAAATGGCAAAATATCCTAGTTTACAAATGTTTTCCACTTAATTATAGCTGTACCATATTTGCCGCAAAATACATAATCTGCTGCATAATAAAACGATTTCAACAAAATAATTGTTTATAGCTCAAACGGTTCAAAAATTACAAAAATAATTGTGACTTATGTTGCTGCGAAGTGGAGGGCCCTTTGCAAAGGTTGACTGGTCATCTTTGTCACTGCTGCATTTGTATATTACACAGGTATTAATGAGGTAAAATCTTTTCAGAGGCTGTTAGTATATATAAGAATGTCAAAATAATAAAGTATCATAAAATGTACAGCATTACACTGCAGTCTCTTTTTCGCTGCATATTTTAGTCAACACTGTGACATCATTTTGTCCTCCATTGCTACATAATTCCAATGGCCGCAGAGCAGGCAGCAGAGGTTTAAAGTAATTATGCATGAAGCAGAGAAACCGTGAAGTTTGCAAACTTAGTTTGGTGTGTGTGCAAATCTTGGATTGCCGACCCGCAGTGAATTGCTCGACTACTGCTGAAAAAGGCCAATGGAGGTACCAAAGGGTGAGGTGGACTGGCCTCAAGTGTCTTGTGACCTCAGTGACAGAGTCACTGCCACTCTAGGGTGTGCTGCTTCATTGGCCTGCCCGCAAGACTGGAGGTGAACTTCAGTATGGATTGTGGTGGACAGGCCTTCAAGGTTAACCCACCCTTGCCACCACTAGGGTCCACCTACTGGTGCTAAGACACCAGGGGTTCTCAGGTCTGTCGGGCCTTCTAAGGTGTAGCATGGGAAGGTGTTCCATCAGGAGAGTGTTCTGGTGGACTGGTCATGAAGGCTGAAGCTGGTTCTCCAGTTCCAAATTCAGCAGCTCTGGCCAGAATGCCACATCCTCTCCCCCACTGATCATCATACTGCCTCACTGAGAGAAACTGGCACTGCCTTCAGCTACAACCCAAGTGTGCCACGACTCAATTCAAATTATGTACTAGACAAGAATAATATCCTGCCAGAAGATAAAAAGTTATAACATCTTGGAAAAAGCAAACACTCGTAGGGAATGCAAGAATAAGTAAAGCATGTGAAATCTAAGCAGGAACAACATGGTTACCTTAACGCTTTTACACTCATTATTCAGCCTGAAAAGTTCAGGACATGACTACAGGGCCCGGAAGGGACTTGTTCCAATGTCCATTGCATATATCCTTACAAAACGTAAGGAGTTTGGTTCAAAAAGACCACATCCCTGAACACAGGGCCATGGTACACATTTTATGAGAAAAAAAGGATCACATTAAACGTTTTCCACTCACCTATCAACGAGGTATTGCAATCCCTCTAGGAATGGTGCACTTCCCCACCCTCGGAAAACAATGTTATTCAAAGAAAGAAGTTAAAAAGAAAGTAGGACTTCAATGGCAAACTATGTAAAGCGGTGCTAATGTGTGTGGGTGTGAATAACACCAATCTGGCCTGTCTGCGAGCACTTTGTATTGCTTTATTTAGTTATTTATTTTTCGTCTTTTGATCCTTTTTTTTCTCTTGGTCTGGAGGTTGCACTTTGGAATAGAATAAGGTCAGAAAATGACAACATTTCCAGCCAAAGTGTTTAGTTCTTTTTTTAGCTCAATTTCACAGTATCTTTTTTCCTTCTCTGACCGTCTCAGAGCGGCCGAGCCTTATTCATAGGCATTGACTATTTCCTTGGAGAGTGCAGCATAACAAAGGGCAGGTGGCCTCTGTGACTGGAGGAAGGTCACAGGCAAATGCAGGGCCATTAGAGGAAGCGCTTTTGCGCGCTAATGGCCCTGCTAATCTCGGAAGGGAGAGGGGAAATTATTTTGTTCCCTTGTCCCCCATGTCACACCCACTCCAAAATCTGGGGGGATATGTTTCCCACACTTCCTACGCCCATGTCAGGATTCGACAAGGCTGTGGGCACCCATAACTTGCCTACACGTAGTCCACAAAAACACAGTCACCCCAAATTCTCTCTCTGCCGTTCACACCCTCACCATTGATGTAACAACAGTTGGGTGGGCCCCAGTGCAAGCAAGGAAAAACGCCCGCCTTCATTTTGGGAAGTAAAAGATGGTGATAATTGGGGAGCATTTGGGGCCCAAATGTCGTGGCACCTGAAACATTAATGATAGCTACACACCTTTACAGTTATTGGCGTACGTCTGTGTTTTTTTCAGTAAATATTTATTAGTGCTGTGGCAATGGATTGTGGGAGGAGTGGAACCCTTCACAGACGTGTGGGTGACCACCCTTCACCCCCGGCCTTACTTATGCACCAATACATAACCCGTATGGGCAATCACAGTCTGAGTCATAACTGGTGCATAACGGCTGCAGTTTATCATTTGTAAAAGCATGGAACATAAACATCGCATTTCACTTATGGTCATTCGTGCACTCCACGATTCAGTACTGCTGATTGCATCTCATGTATAAAATTATCACAGTCTGATTATGTGGTCTATAAATTCCTTACAGCACTTCCATCACAGCCCCCTGAGTGTCGGAGCCTTTTTTAGGTGTCTAGATTTCGCACCCTCCAGGCTTCCCTTGCTACCGATATCTGACTGGGTGGCTTGCAGACCTCGACCAAGTTACAAGTTAAGTTACCGCCTGCTGTTGACCCCAAGTTGGTCATTCGCCTGCTCCCAGAGTGCCCCTGCCGTAAGGCATCCCAAGGACATTGTTTTGCGCAGCTCGTCATCCTAGGCTAGTGTGCTTTCTTATCTGTCTACTTTGTGCTGTTTCTGTGTCCTCCTTGCCCTCTCCCAACATGTAGCTGCGATGCCTGCAATTCGGTGTGGGTGGGTGGGCTTGAGAGGTCAAGGAATGACATTTTCTGCCCTAGTCCCCTTTTTTAACCCCTGCTTCTCCAGAGCTCTCCGCTCGGACTGGGGGGTTCAAAACATGCCTCTCAATTGCCTGTCCCTTTTTTGAGGGCTTGCAGCTCCTTTTTGAGGGCTTTGGCCTCTGTGCTCAAGAAAGTCCTGCCCTCAGGAGACGATCTTCACTGGCCCCACATGGGTCCGGCTCTGCATTTTGAGCACGGGCCATGAATAGCTGGTCAAAGAGGCCAATTTGCTATCCATGGCAGCCTCGTCCTTTTTTGGCCCCCTCATGCCACATTTCAGTTTCATGGCAAAATTCAAGTTGATGTAGGAGTTGATATCTCATCTGAGATGTCATCAGTAATGTCATTGACCATGCCATGAATGATGCAATATGTGACGTCATGAGCAGTGCATTGCGGGGTGCGAGTTATAGTTAGCTGAACTAACTATAACAGTGGAATTTCTATGGTTTTGTATGAGTGAAATGTCCAACTAACTATAACATCCCTGAAACCTATGGTTTTTTCAGTGAATTTCTAAGGTTTTTCAAATGCTAATTTCTAACTACAATGTGCCTGAAACCTATGTTTTTTCAGTGAATTTCTAAGATTTTTTAAATAGTAATTTTTAACTATAACATCTGTAAAACCTATGGTTTTTTCAGTAAATTTCAAATGTTTTATGAATGCTAATTTCTAACTACAATGTCCCTGAAACCTATATTGTTCTTAAGTACATTTTAAAAAGACGTGCATACTTTTTGTAGTGAAAAACTAACTATAACAGTAAGTTATAGGTTAGAATTTAACAATGTTTAAAACTTAATCGGCACTAATTAGAATCAAAGTGTAGAAAAACTGTAATGCACCAGCTATGATACCTGACATCGAACAACACCGTTCACAGTTCGATCCCCGGCTCCGGCGGCAGGTTAGCCACTGTGGGTAATACCTTGCTTAATGTTCCCGACACCCCCCAAGTGCCAGGAAACCTCTCTGGAGGTAGCTGTACGCCTTACAAATCATGTCATTTTTTAAATTTAAAACCATAATGATGACAAATTTTAGCAAGTATTTTATTTTTCTTCTATACAATTTTTTTTTTAAATGTCGTCTATTTAGAATTACGGCAATTAATCCATGTCTTTAGTCACGAGAAACGAAATGACACGATATGTCGGGTAACAGTTTTTAAGCTCTCCAAAGTTATACGTGTGAAGATCGAAATCAAACCTTTACGGCTTCACATTTTCTAACTTTTCCCAACACGTCCACAAGTTAGACAGTGAAAACGTGAGCACGTCTCAACTGTAAAACGTGACATCTAAATGGACGAGCCCCATGTTCCTTCCATAGACTACTAAATAACCAAAAAGTATATAAACAACACCCGTTGATTGATTAGTTTCCTTTGTGCAAGTTATTTAAACGTGTCCCTTCTGTGATGCAGGTTCTGTTATCTAGCGTCGGATTCTTCTTTCGCGACAACAAAAGATATTACGGAGAAGTAAGTTGTTTGATTATGACATAGTAGATCCTTATAATACGTAGCTATTTCTCAATATTGAAATATTTGTATTTAGAAAAAAGTATTACTACTTGTTTTCTCCATTTATATGTATCGTCAGCAGGTTGTATCCAGAAACACCGTAAATAGAGAAAACACTGTTCCTTTTCTGCCTCCTTTGAGATCATATACTGTGACTATGTACATTTTTAATAATCAAAGTATAGCAGATCTCAGAGGTGTTGGTGACCCCTGGCACGAAGACTAAAAATTTATATATTACCCCAGCAGCTTCTGGTTCTTACTCTGTTTCCCCCTGGGATCATATAGTGTGAGTATGTATATTTTAATATTCACATTCATACTGAACTCACAGGAGTTTACGACCCGTCGGGTTGATGCTGAAAATTTTTGAAGTCCCGAATAAAAGAAGCTCTCAGCATATTCACCGCTGGAAAATGTTCTCCTACTCCTTATTGAATTTATGGGTATAGTAGTGTTTATTATAGTATTATCCTATATATTCTTAAAGGAGTACCTGATCTATCAGCAAAGCAGTAAGCGACCTCTAAGCACTACGACAGAACTTTCCCGCGTTCTACAGAATACAAATGTAAATTTTTTTTGTTTTTTGTAGTGACCGTTATTCTTTTTTTCCTGTGGAATACAAGAAACTCACCCTGTATATTCTAATACTGTGTGTTTATAGTACTTCAAAGGAGTTAAACATCTATCTGTGCGGCAAATGTACAATACATACTACAGTTATTTCCGTAGATAATTTAGTACCTTACAGTTTGTTACACAGCTAATGTTTCTTAAAATAGTAGTTGCTAAAAATAAATTGTATACATAGTGCTTCATGTAATGTTTTGATGAAGCGTACGTTTCTATGTAATATCACGTCATTTGTGTTTAACAGTTTTTTACTGGTGATTGTTGTTGAGACTTGAGATGATGTAGAACAGGAGTGCTTCTTGTAGCACTTCTTTTCTAATCTATCTAAAAGAAACTGATGCCCTTTTATACTAACAAGAATATGGGGCAACACTTTTACAAACTATACCCGACAAAAAAGATAGGGTGTGACCACGATCAAGGGATATTTTATAAATTGCGTTTTTATTTGTCACCCCTCTGATATATACAGCTTCACTTTCCTAAGAAAATATATTTGTGATTGCTTAATAAAAACTGTTTCAAACCTAGACTGAAATATTTGCAGCGCACCCATACCTCCCGGTAAGAAAAGTAAATTACATTATAAGTAAATAGTGCTTCTTGGAAGTATCCCACCCGCAGACTTAATAAAAAGAAGTCCGCAACACACTATGTTATTTTTCCACCTTGCTTTGTAAGGCCCAACCAAATTATATAAATGGCCCTTACAATATACAAAAATCAATTTTTAACTTCAAAGTCCCTATCCACCACCTTGTGAGCACTGTACAGAGTTAATAGTGTTCCTACCCTCCCCTCCTTTTTTTCGTGTACTCCTTTGAACTGCGTCACAAAATGACTGACAACAGTGAACCGTTCCCAAACAATAAGGAGCAATCTTGTACTCAGAGCACTTTAGCCAATAAAATGTCCTTGGTGTTCCGCAGATGATGAGGGAATAGCTCCCAACACTTCTACTTTTAATGCTTCACAGCCAATGAACATTAAACTTGGGAAGCTACTGCTTGGAACACGTTACCTAATCCGATGTCCCCGATACTCCGCGGAGGGGGAGGGAATAGCTGGCAACACTTCTACTTTCAATGGTTTACAGCCAATAAACATTAAGCTTGGGAAGGTCCTGCTTGGAACACATTACCTAATGAGATGTCTCTGATGCTCCGCGGAAGGGGAGTGAATGGCTGCCAAAACTTCTACTTTAAATATTGGAGTCGCGAACCCATCCTGTACCTATCATGGTGGGTGCGTGAATTCAAGTTGCCATATTGGAAAAGTTGAGGAGGAGCCGCATTTGGTTTGCAACGGGTGCGTGGCCCTGCATAACGTCATATACATATGGGTTTGCGTCATCTGTGTGTCTCGTATGCGACGTGTGCGCGGTGCTGGGACCCACGTGACGTCACATATGTGCTGGGTCATGCCAGGTGCGCCTAGGTTTTAAAACTATATGTATATAACGTTAATGTACATATCAGAAGAAGAGATTATCTAAACTATTTATGAAAATAATATATTTGTTATTGTTAAATATATTTTTGCGACGTCACGTTGGGTGCGCGCTGGTTGCACGCTGGGTGCGCGACTCCCATGTGACTTTGAAAGAAACTATTTAATTGGTTGACAAGGTTTTCCATTCTAGAACTTAGAGGACCCCACCCTCTGTAGTCATTCTCACAGCTGCATCAAAGGAGAGACACCTGCTGTGTTTTTTATGATTTATAAAATATGCACGTAAAACAATGGAAAGCCCCTGAAAATTGTCTTATGAGAAATGCATCAGTTTTTTAACAAATGTATGAATTTTTATACTTGTCTTTGTTGTGTAAATGTATGTTTTTATGATGTTACTTTTACGAATTTCACGGAATTCGAATAAAGGTCTTTTGAACTGTGTTTTTTGGGGCAATACTGAGAGTTTTTTGGTGTTTACTTCAAAAACTTCAGCAATGGCTTCTACTCCACCAATGGACCTTCCTTCCGATGATGAAGATTTGGGACCACCTCAAAAAGAAGACCAGAGTCTATTGTTTGGAAATTCTTTACGATTCCAGAGGGAGAAAGAAAAGAAAATGCAAGGAAGGTCAGCTGCACACTCTGTCATGGAGTTATATCAAGAGGCAGCGAGAAGAAGTACTTGTGTGGGTCTTCCAGTATGTATAAGCATCTACAGTCTATACATCCGAGACAACTTGCACAAGAATAATTGCGACGTGCTCAAGAGGCCACACAAACTGACCTGGGAGCTGGTCACAGCACTACTGGAGGGTCAACCTCTTCATCTCGTGGTCCAGATATTCAGACAGACTTTGCGATGCTCAAACAGCATTGTATAAAATGAAATGCCATTTTATGCTATGGGGAGCCATCAGTTGACACAGTATGTTCAGCACCCAGAAATTATCGCTGCTAAATTATATTTTTCAGTTGGAATGACATTTTAATTCCAAAAGTTTAAAGTTTTGTCTGTTTGTTTTTATGTTTTTGGAAAAAAACACAAAAAAATCTCAAAATTGTTAAAACAAAAAAGAAGAAATAAACAGTTCTCTTCAGAACTACCGTATTTGGTTAAAAAAAGAGAAATACCTGCATGCTAACATCTGGGTGATTGCTAGAGTACATGCGTAGAGCATGATTGATTCTAAGAGTGCATGGGTAGTTAGAGGGAGATGGCTGGACTGCATGAGTAATGCACAGGTAATTATAGGGCTACATATGTTAGTGCCTGTGTTATTCTAGGAGTACATGGGTACTGACTGGATGATTACCCTACTGCAAGGAGAGTGCATGGTGATTTTAAAAGTGCTTGGGGTTTGGCAGAGTGATTGGATAAGGACATTGGAGTGGCTGAGTAACTGGAGGAGTGCATTGGTAGTAACAGGGAGATTAGTAAACTATATAGGTAGCAGTCAGAGGAATGTAGAACTCCATGAATATGTGCCTGGGTAATTGCATTGAGGAAATATAAATTTTATGGTCAAGATGTGTTCCCTAGCGCGTACCCCACCGTCTCCATGTACGAATTAAAGTGCATGTAACTTCCCTCCTGTACCAGCTATGAAGACGCAAATACATTTGCGTCCAACGTTAACATGTCCTCTTTCAGACCCACCCTGAATGGGTTGGATAGCCCGTTCCTAAGTATGCTATGCCAACGTCTTTTTGTAGTGTACTTCTACGTTTTTCAGCTCTAGCCGAGTAGGCCCTGAATTTCTGCCACCGAGCCTCTTTTCTGGCTTCTGACTCCAAGGGCCTCTGCCCAGGCTGCCTCTGTACCCGTGAACTCTGACTTACTTTCAGCGCGGCCCCTCGCGCTCAGCTCAGCCTGCTGCCTGCCAAGATTGACTATAACCTTCGAGTTATCTGTTCCGCTCCCCGAAAATACATTCCTGCCTGCTAGTTTCAGTAAACATTCTCCTCAGCTGCAGAGCCAAAGGGCCGGCCTGTCTCTGTGCAAATAATTTAAGTAATTCATAGCCTCTGTTGCCATGCTCCCATGGAAGGCCCATGCCCCCACGCTTCTCATACAGACACTCAGGCGCTTATGCACGCACTCACAGTCAGTATAGAATAGCTTCTGCCCTAGAGACCTTTCCGCCCAGATAGCTTAGTTCCTAAACACCAGATATCAGATATGATAGAAGCACAAGTTGATCTGACATGCCAGACTTCTGTCTCTTTCCGTCGGTACAAATGTCAAGTCCCCTGCACCCTCCAGCTTCACGTCAATCACACGTCATGCAGCTGCGCGCGCATCCAAGCTTCCGATTTCTGCTGACATTGCAACATTTCTGTTAGTGCCACCCCTTTGTGACACCTACCTGTGACGTTTCTAGCACACACCTCTAGTTCACGCCTTCTGATTACGTACTTGTAACACGTGTATACTGTTATCTTGTCTTCTCTCAGCTGTTACGCCCACTATAACTGTTTCCTATGACATGAATTAAGTATATAAGCTATGTAATGTAATAAAATGTAGCGCTCTATCCCTTCTGACACCCCTGTGGTGGTCAGAACATGATATCCTGGTCTAGACCATTCCTTTTTAAGGAATAAAACCCCTAAGAACTCTAACACCACGGACTCTGTTTTCTTTCTTTCCGATTGAGTTATTATTGATTAAGTACTTACCTGCATAGAAATTAAGAGAGTAAATTAATTATTTACGTCATTTTGGCGCCCAAACAGGGACCCCTCCCCCACCTCACGCGCCGGTTGGTGCGTTGCAAGCTATATCCCCTGCCATCAGTTAGATGGAAACTACGCGTACCGGCAGGATTTCCTGCATCTCCCTCTGACCCACGGAGGTGACGAAGACTGCGATCAGTACCCAGACGAGGCGGTGAGGAGTGCGGAGGATCCCGACCAGAGCCTAGCCGAAAGAAGCAAGGTCCGAGGTGTCAAGAGACCCACCAGGTTTCCGAAATTTTCCGAAGTTTCCCGAAGTTTTCCGAAGTGTCGAATCAAGTCCAGTCGAGTTTCCCGAGGCCTTCTGTTTTTCCGTGCTTCCCGGTGAGTACCATTGCTGGGACGTATCTAGACGGGTTTGGGTACACAAGTCCGGTCTGCACTGTTTTTAGGCAGTGTATCTGTACTGTTTAGCAGTATATCTAGTATTCTGAATTTCTGCACTGTTACACCAGTGTATCTGTACTGTTTAGCAGTACATCCAGTATAGGGGGTAGTCATCTATGTCTCAAATGTCTTTTCACGTGATTAATGTCGTGGTATGAATGTGAATGTGACCGTTTTTAATGTGAATTATTGTGTTTCTTGTACAATTAGCTATACCCCGTATTAAGTAAACTAAGGATTGAGCATTCAGTACTAAGTAAGCAAAATGCCGTTTTTCAACAAGTTAAAGCAGATAGGAACTAGGAAAGGGATACTAGAGGAAGAAATTCCTATCCCCCCTAGGGACACTCCAGGTAACTTTATGTACCATAAGCATGGCATAGATGCCATATTGTATCTAGACTTATGGACTGACTATACTAAACACCTAGACGAAAGACACAGATGGCCCGTTAACGGAACATGGGATGCCGAGTGCATCATGAAGGTAGAGGAAGCACTATGGAAAAAGAAAGCCAGACAATCTCAGAAAGACGCCATAGAATTTTGGCGTAAGGAATCACATAAACGTGCTGAAAGAGCACTCCGTAGAGAAGACAGACTTAAAGAATCAGAGAGAGCCCAAGAAAACGAACTAGTTACCGAGGGGATCCGAGTAAAAACTGAACAGATAGACCGCGCACGACATAATCTTGTAAACTGAATGTATCTTGCGGCCGAGGGTACACCTGAGGCCCTATCAGAAATACCGAAAAACTTACCGTCACCATTAGTCCCAACTAAAGTAATGCATAAGACTACTAAAGACATATTCCTAAATTCTTATCTAGAGGATGTAGCACCGGCTTACACCAATCTGCCTGTTCGCACCTTGCCTACTGACGGGGACGGGGGCACCCCGCCCCCAGATCATGTTCCGCCAGTACCGCGACAGACCTCCCCCGTTCCGCCAGCCCCGCCACTTCCCGCACCCAAAATAGACCTACCGAAACCACGTTTACCTGATCTAACTAAAGGACAAATTCAAGTTCAAAAACAGACTCCACAGGGAGATACTGCACAAGCCTCCGCTTCAGGAGGTGCGACCGCGGGTCCTCGGACCCCGCCATTGACACACAGATTAAATCTCAGGGATATGCAGAGTCCTCTCACGTTCAGGTCACCCCGCCTTGACGCATTTAAAGAAAACCTTTCAGTTTGCAGATACGATCCAGTACCCGGAAAAGACGATCTAATGATATTGGCATCACTACGGTTAAGATCTGCTACTGATATCTTGCTATGCTATGTAGGAATGAAGGATCGTCTAGATAGAATATATGAGTTTGTTCAGACAGGGAAAGACCCTGACAGTATTAAGGAGGCCATGGAGAAACAGAAAGTTGACATTCAAGCACAGATACTACGATTTTTCATAAACTGTCTAATAAGGGAACGAGATAGGCCTGGAACAGATCAGAGTGAATTAGATGCATTGAACAAGTGGGGTCAAAATATAGCTGAAGGAAAACATGATAAGGGGACTTGCATAGCCACTATGTACAGGAAAATTAGGAAAGCAGTGCTGGCAGTACACCAAAAAGAGAAAGAAAAAGCTTCCTCCGAGGAGGAAGAAGAACTTGAAGAACCAGAAAGAGCTGCAGATACTATAGCATATGTAGGTAGGGGAAAGTACCTTAGGAAAGGCATCCGTCCAGAAAGCAAGAGAGTTTTTTTCTCTGCCTTGACAAACCCGAATTCTGCTGAGCATCAGTTCCAGGAAACTGATAAAAGGCTTCGAGATCGAGTTGGGTACCACGTGCTCAATTCTATGGATGAACAAGAACTAGCCCGATCAGCCGTATCATGGGCCGAAAATACAGACACATATAATGATGACACAGTAGCACAGACATTTCTGAACCTCTCCCCAGACGAGCAGAAATTAGCAGGTGTATACATGATTCAGCACCTCCTCATCAAATACAGAAACCATCATTCTGATCCAGGTCCCTTACACGAAACACTAGAAGCACTACTCATGGATAGATGGAGAGGCTTAAGTACCAAATTAATTCAAATAATTCTAGAACAACGCCGTAGATATGACACTTTCATAAGCTCCGAATATGTTCCCGCCCCGCCTCCAGAAAGAAAAATGTACCACATGCAATGCGGGGGTGGCATTGAAAGTCAGAACCCCTTACGAGAAGTACACCCTGTTATGGGTACGGATCACCTCTTGAAACGTGTATATGTACACACGCCTCTGACCAAGTTAGAACTGTTAGAAATGAAGAAACTAGTACCGTGTCATGATAAAGACCCCGCAGGTTTTCACAGAGAGCTTAAAGACATGTTACTGATGGGGGATTACACATATGATGATATCATGAAAATGTTAAAGGTACTGTTGCCCACGGGCATCTACGAGAAACTAAAGGAAAAGGAATGGGAGGTGGGAGACACAAAGATTGCCTGGGCAGAAATAGAAGAGGAAGAAAATAAACGTGTCCCAGGGGTAGGCCTTGGGGATAAGACTAAAGCATTACCCGGTTTGATAGTACAGGTCCTGCCAAGGTTATTGACAACTAGAAAGGAAGATTGGGACGCCATCTCGTCCTGTAAACAGAAACATGATGAAGATACTAGTGACTTCTATTCAAGATTCGAGAAATGTTTCATCATTAATAGCGGCCTCAAACCAAGTAGCGAGTCATATCCGCATCTTTTTGTATCAAAACTAGTCGAGAATTCCCTACCATTAGTTAAAAACCGAGTGTACAAAGTTGAAAGTACTTGGCAGGCAAATACGCCATCCCAGATGTTACAGATGCTCCAATATCATCAGAACAGAATTAGGGAAGAACAAGATCAGGAACAAAAACGCATGAAAGACACGAAGATGAAAATGTTAGTAGCTCAGACGGTCCCAGCCGACGGTCAGAGAAAGGGTGGGACCCAGACAAGTCACACTACAGCTCCCGTTAAAGGGACATGTAATTACTGTAAGCAGCCAGGTCATTACGTACATGAATGCCCAGTCCTGAAACATAATATAGCAACAGGTAAAACTAAAGAAAGACCGCATCCGCCTAGACAAGACCATAACCAGCATCAGTCTTCACAGAATACACAGAATGCACAGCCTATGCATGCTTCTTCACCTCCAGCACAGACAGTAGCGGTACCACAGCCACAGCCCATTGCCGCGTCTCAGCAAGTTTCGCAACAGATGTACCAGTATGCCCAGTCCGCATACCCAGATTACCCCCGATATACATGAAACAGCCTAGAGAGGGAAGGTGGCTTGCCTCTTATTGAAATTCCTGTAGATCAAGAAGGTCCTTATGTACACAGTCACGTATTGGGAAAAGACAGAAAGTTTTTAATTGACACAGGGGCAAGTCGCACTACGATCAGCCATGATGAAGTCCCAGGGGCACCCCTCTCAGGCTCACAGAATGTCTCCCTTGGTTTTTCAGGACAGCCCATTGTAAATGAAGTATCAGAACCCGTTCCCCTGGCTGTGGGTCCATTATCACGTGTTACAGACTTGTTACTTACAAAATCATGTCCGGAAAATCTGTTAGGAATTAAAACATTGAAGGCTCTAGGAGCTATAATCTGCTGTTCCCCGGAGGGAGTTAGACTCTTTCTACGGGATTTCAAGGGTCATTATGTTTTGCGAGAATTCGATGTCAGATTGAAAAATGTGCCAGATTACTTGTGGGCAAAAGGCCCAACTGATGTAGGTTGCATGCATATCACCCCATACCGCGTTACACTCAAGGCAGGTGTTGTTTTACCAAGAATCAGACAATACAAGTTACCACCCGATGCTGTAGTGGCTTTACTGAAAATCATTGAAGAGCTCATTGCCCAAGGAGTGGTCGTAGAGACCGACTCCAATGTCTGTAATTCACCGATCATTCCGATTCTTAAACGTACCGACCCCAAGGCACCGCCAGTATATCGGCTGGTGATTGATCTTCGAGAACTGAACAAATGCATTATACCACAGTACCCTGTGGTTCCCGACATCTCATCCCTATTGACTGCTATTGATTCAGAAGCGACGTTCTTTACTGTAATTGACCTCAAGAACGCCTTCTTCAGCGTGCCTATTGATCCAGAGAGCCAATTTCTCTTCGGATTCAGTTTAAATGGACGCAGCTTCAAATTTTCACGCGCACCTCAAGGATTCACAGAAAGCCCCAGCATCTACAGTCAAGCACTGAAAAGACAACTAGATTGTATTCAAATGCCAGTTAACACCGCTTTACTGCAATACGTCGATGATCTACTGATCACCGCACGAAGTGAGCCCGAATGTGAACAAGCATCACTGACAGTTTTACATTTTCTGGCCGACAAGGGACACAAGGTGTCTCCTTCGAAGCTGCAATTCTGTGTTCAGCAAGTTGTGTACTTGGGTCACTTGCTGTCCAAAGTGGGGAGACAGCTCACTCCCGATCGCATTCAGTTAATTGTAAATATGCCACAACCCCAGACACAAAAGGAAGTGCGGGCCTTCATAGGCCTCACCTCATACTGCAGACAATGGATTCCTCAATATGCATTTCTAGCTAAACCACTCATTCAGTTAACGACACAGGAGGCAGCGACTTCGACTGCCCTCCCTTGGACTCAGGAACACACACAAGCTTTTGAAGAATTAAAGAAAGCCTTATGCCAAGCGCCAGTTTTAGCGACACCATGTTACAGCAAACCGTTTACACTTTTTGTTACAGAACGTGATGGTACAGCATTGTCTGTCCTCACTCAAGATCAAGCAGGTTCACATAAGCCATGCGCTTATTTCTCAAGTACATTGGATTCAGTAGCCCAGGCACTCCCTGCGTGCTTGAAGTCAGTAGCAGCAACAGCGTTAGCCATCAGACAGAGCGATTCAATTGTTTTAGGACATCAATTAACAGTACAAGTTCCACACTCTGTAGAGGTTCTGTTAAACAGAACCCAGACTCAGCACTTGACTATAGCACGACTGACAGGTTATGAATTAACGCTATTCCAGCCACACATAGAAATCAGGCGCTGCAGCATTCTGAACCCTGCGACACTGTTACCTACAATTATGACAGATCCAGTCCCGCATGATTGTATAGAAATCATTAATGCAGTAACAAAGCCACGACGAGACTTAACAGATGTCCCACTGACAAACCCAGACCTGACACTTTATGTGGACGGTTCATGCCTGAGAACAAGTACAGGAGAATTAGTGGCCGCATATGCAGTGACCACTGAAACTGAAGTTAAAGAAACACATCGTATTGACACACTGTCTGCTCAAGCAGCAGAGCTTATTGCTCTGACTCGAGCCTGTATACTAGCCAAGAACAGAAATGTCAACATATACACTGATTCCCGTTATGCGTTCGGAGTCGTACACGACTTCGGCATGTTATGGCAAGAACGAGGTTTCCTGACCTCTCATGGTGCCAAGATACAACACGGTCCCCTCATTCAAGCACTGTTAGAAGCAATACATTTGCCTTCGGGCATATCAGTCATGAAGTGTAAAGCACATACTAAGGTCACAGATTCTGTTTCCCAGGGTAACGACCTGGCAGACCAGACAGCGAAACATACAGCATTGACTCACACCCAGACAACTGATGCGACAAAGACAATAGTACCGACAAAGTGTATGGCAGTCAAGGATCCCGCTCTAGATGTAATTGATATTCAGGCACATGCTACCCCAGAAGAAATAAAGAGATGGATTGAACTAGGAGGGATCCAGACAGATCAAGGTTGGATGACGAAGGGAAAATCTACATGGTTTCTCCCTGACTCTATGGTTCAAGTCATAATTAATACAGCACATAGCCCAGCACATCTAGGAGAGAAAGCGATGTTAGACAGTTTACAAAATCTCTGGAGCAATAAACACTTACGAGCAGCCGCAAAACAGAAAGTGCGTACTTGCATGATCTGTTGTCAGTTCAATCCAGGTAAAAGCGTCCCTGTAGAGCAAGGTGGATTTCATCCTCCCGATCACCCTTTTGAAGTCCTCCAAATGGATTATATCCAGATGAACCGTTGTCGAGGATTCAAGTATGTCCTTGTAGTTGTTTGTGCTCTGTCCCGCTGGACCGAAGCATACCCAGTCCCAGACTACACTGCTCCGACCACTGCCCGGCAGTTGGTTCGTGAATTCTTCCCACGATACGGTTTGCCTCGTGTCGTGTATTCAGATAACGGACAACCCTTCTCGTCCGAGCTAATGAAACAAGTTTCTTTACTGTTAGGATATCAGTGGAAGTTTCATTGTGTCCGACATCCTGAAGCCGCAGGCCTTGTAGAAAGGCATAACCAGACACTAAAGATACGCCTTGCAAAGATATGTCAGGAGAAAGGGGTCGACTGGATAGTCGCCCTGCCAGTGGCACTATTCTATATGAGAATGGTCGCCCACTCGAGATCAGGGCTATCCCCGTACGAAGTGGTTTTTGGCAGACCACCGAATATGTGGGGGACGCCCATTCCGAAAAAAATCACTGATGTTGATTGTAACATGTTGACAGATTACCTTGCCTCCTTGATGTCTGCACTCCAATCATGTCGTTCACAGGTTGCCGCAGCTTTCCCTGACAACACTGATGTAAAGCCGCACGAGGTCCGTCCTGGGGACCTAGTATTGGTGCGAAATTTCGATAGGAAGAGTCCGCTGGAGCCCCGCTGGAAATCCCCGAAGACCGTCCTTCTCACCACGAGGACCGCCGTGAAGATCGAAGGGAGAAAGGGGTGGGTCCATACGAGTCATGTGAAAAAATTTCATGAACTGAAACCAGACCGAGACTCGTCCACCCCCACCAAAGACTGTGTTGAGCCAAAAGACTTTACAGTTACCGAACGAGAAAAAACTCCCCAAGAGGAGTACAGGTCGAAACTCCGATCTAGCAAGTCAGACAGTTTAATTGTTTAAGTCCTCCCCTAGGTGAATCGGTTAAATAGTTTCTGACATGTATCCCCTAGATCGAGATAGAGAGAGAGAGAGACAAGTTAAGAAAAGTGCATATTGTAAATCACTTCGTAGTCACTGTATAGTGACACTATTAATCATGTTTATTCTGAGTATCTTAGTTATTGTTGCTAGCATTCTGCTACCTATCTACTGGCCTATTTTCAGGCGTGAACAATCTGTTTACAATGTTTCTGCTGAACATTCTTTTAGCGAGTTACCGCCACACGAACTCTCTTACAGACTTGCGCTGCGCAACAACACATTCATTAGTATGTTACATCATTCCCATCAGACTAACAATGCTACAGACTGCTGGATATGTGGCCGACTCCCTCCCTACCAGAATTACAAGGGAGCTCTGCCCCTCTTTCCGTACCCGTTCACTCACAATGGCTCCTGTGGTGCATGGTTTAAAATAATTAATTCCTTAGATCCTGATATTGCTGTTTTCGATGGGGGCTGGGTTTGGGGAAACTTGAACTTAGTCCTGCTCGACGTCTGTTACCCTGATAAGGAGGGACTCCCCACTCGAATAGGAACTGATCTAGAAAATGAAGTATATGGATTAGGTAACTACACAATTAGCCTTATGATCCTTACTGTTGAATCCGAGGCTGCACCAGTCCTGCCCCATATGCTAGTATTACCAGTCACTGGTGAATTATGTGTCCGAAAGAAAGGTTCAGTACACTTAGGTCATAGTAAATGCACTACTGTGGTCGAATTCAGTGATCATGGTAAATCGTCCTTCAAAGCTATCAGTCACTCCTATTTTGTTTGTGGTCATACCGCATACATACGTCTGCCTCCAGATTGGGATGGTACCTGTTATATTGCATTCCTTCTGCCACCTGTTTTTCTAGCTCCCCCTGATTACCATAGAAATACAAATCTAGTAAAGAATAGACCCAGAAGAGACATCCCACTTGTAGACTATACAGAAACGGCATGGGAACAGTACACTGATTTTAATAAGGGATTCTTTTTCTTTTTAGGCCCCGTCCAAAACAGTAAATTAATACGTAGATTAACCAGAACACTTGAAGCTGTAGTACATGAAACTGCCTCCGCCTTAGGTAACTTAACAGAGGAGCAATCTGCTATGCGGGTTGTTGTCCTTCAAAATCGTCTTGTTATTGACGTCATCTTGGCAGATAGAGGTGGAGCCTGTAAGGTCATCGGGTCAAGTTGCTGCGTTTTCATCCCACAAAACGCGCCATCTGTCTATCAAGCTATTACCCGTCTGCATAAAATTGCAAATCAGATACATCAGAATCCAGGCACCTGGACTTGGTCCGGTTGGTTCTGGACAACGTTAACTGCTTGGGGATGGAAGATCCTATCCTTACTAGGTTTTGGCCTTGTCATAGTATTCAGCTGTTGCCTGTGCCTACAGTGTGGGCCGGCGATATGTGGACTGTGTGCCACATCGTGCATTGAACATTCCAGTTTTCTCTCAAATAGACAACGGAAGAGAGATGAACAAATTATGTTACAAGAACAAACTGATCAATTTATGATGATCGATATATCATGAAGGGTCCGTAGGGAACAAGGAGGGAATGAGGAAATATAAATTTTATGGTCAAGATGTGTTCCCTAGCGCGTACCCCACCGTCTCCATGTACGAATTAAAGTGCATGTAACTTCCCTCCTGTACCAGCTATGAAGACGCAAATACATTTGCGTCCAACGTTAACATGTCCTCTTTCAGACCCACCCTGAATGGGTTGGATAGCCCGTTCCTAAGTATGCTATGCCAACGTCTTTTTGTAGTGTACTTCTACGTTTTTCAGCTCTAGCCGAGTAGGCCCTGAATTTCTGCCACCGAGCCTCTTTTCTGGCTTCTGACTCCAAGGGCCTCTGCCCAGGCTGCCTCTGTACCCGTGAACTCTGACTTACTTTCAGCGCGGCCCCTCGCGCTCAGCTCAGCCTGCTGCCTGCCAAGATTGACTATAACCTTCGAGTTATCTGTTCCGCTCCCCGAAAATACATTCCTGCCTGCTAGTTTCAGTAAACATTCTCCTCAGCTGCAGAGCCAAAGGGCCGGCCTGTCTCTGTGCAAATAATTTAAGTAATTCATAGCCTCTGTTGCCATGCTCCCATGGAAGGCCCATGCCCCCACGCTTCTCATACAGACACTCAGGCGCTTATGCACGCACTCACAGTCAGTATAGAATAGCTTCTGCCCTAGAGACCTTTCCGCCCAGATAGCTTAGTTCCTAAACACCAGATATCAGATATGATAGAAGCACAAGTTGATCTGACATGCCAGACTTCTGTCTCTTTCCGTCGGTACAAATGTCAAGTCCCCTGCACCCTCCAGCTTCACGTCAATCACACGTCATGCAGCTGCGCGCGCATCCAAGCTTCCGATTTCTGCTGACATTGCAACATTTCTGTTAGTGCCACCCCTTTGTGACACCTACCTGTGACGTTTCTAGCACACACCTCTAGTTCACGCCTTCTGATTACGTACTTGTAACACGTGTATACTGTTATCTTGTCTTCTCTCAGCTGTTACGCCCACTATAACTGTTTCCTATGACATGAATTAAGTATATAAGCTATGTAATGTAATAAAATGTAGCGCTCTATCCCTTCTGACACCCCTATGGTGGTCAGAACATGATATCCTGGTCTAGACCATTCCTTTTTAAGGAATAAAACCCCTAAGAACTCTAACACCACGGACTCTGTTTTCTTTCTTTCCGATTGAGTTATTATTGATTAAGTACTTACCTGCATAGAAATTAAGAGAGTAAATTAATTATTTACGTCAGCATGAGTACATGGGTACTTACTGGATGATTAGAGTACTGCAATGTGAGTGCATGGTGAATTTATAAGTGCTTGGGTTTTGGCAGAGTAATTGGATAAGGACATGGGACTGTGTGAGTAATTGAAGGAGTGCATCCGTAGTACCAGGGAGATTAGTAAACTGTACAGGTAGCACTCAAAGAATTGCAGCAGTGCATGTGTTTGTGACTCGGTCATTGCATGACTACATGGGTACTGATTGGATGATTAGAGTACTGCAAGGAGAGCACATGAGTGGATGTATAAGTGCTTGGGTGTTGACAGAGGGATTGGATTAGTACATAGTACTGGCTGGGTGCATAGAGAGCAACATGTTGATTGCAGGACTGCATGGATAGTGTATGGGGAATTTAAGATGTAAATGAGCAGTGTCTAGGTGGTTACAGGACTGTATGGATAGTGCACAGCTGGGTGTAGTAGTGCATGGATAGTGTTTGGGTTACTTAATCTTACCTTTACAGTAATAGATATCAAAGTATTTGAAATAATTTGTGCAGTTGTTTTTTATATTTTAAATATTAAAACTTTCATAATTTAGAATTAGGCTCTTTAAAATAAAAGAACAAAATACACTTATAGCATATAATATTATAATTTTAAGAACACAACATAATTTTACCATTATATAACATATTTAGTTTCCCTTTTTTGCTGTTTTCAGAGTCTATTGAAATTCACCAAAGACGGTGATTTCAATGTTACTCAATCTAACAGTGAGCAGAAAATTACAATCAATAGGATTGTTTAAAAAAAAACAAATGTGTCTCCAAAATATTTACAACAAAGTCAACTATCTCTTCACATTTCTTAAAATAAACATCCTCAATAACATTGCATTTAATACAATTATCAAATATTTAAAATGGTTCTTTTTAACCTCATAGATGCTATTAAACATTCCTCCCCAGTGCTGCGCTGTCCATTGGAACTACTGCTGAATGGACGTCCAATGGTCGTGCGCAGCACTGGGGAGGTAGTGCTGCCGTCGGCCAATGCACCGAGGCAGCACTTAAGGGGTTAAGAGAATTTTCTAAATACAATATCACAGAACGGAAACAATAATTTAATCAGCAATTCTTTATCACTTCCCTATAATATAAATGATTTGCAGTGTGAATATCCAAAATAAACTTCTCAATTCCTATTGATATCGTTCCCACTACGCCGAAAGATATTCCTGATATTGCTACTGTGTTTTTAGGAGCAATTGTGAGAGTTTTTTTGCTATTTACTTGTAACACTTCTGCAATGGCTTCTTCTAATCCACCAGTAGACCTTCCATCTGATGAAAAAGATTTGGTTCCACCTCCCAAAAAAACCCAGAGTCTATTGTTTGGAAATTCATTACAATTCCGGAGGGAGAAAGAAAAGTGAATGCAAGGAAGGTGAACTGCAAGCTGTGTCCCAGAGTGTTATCAAGAGGCACCAAGAAAAAGTACTCATATGGCACCTCTAGTATGTATAAACACCTGCAGACTATACATCCCAGACAACTTGCAAGAGAACAACTGCGACGAGCTAAAGAGGCCACACCACAAACTGACCAGAGAGTTAGTCCCTGTACTTCTGGAGGCTCAACCTCTGCATCTTGCAGTCCGGATATTTGTACAGACTTTACAACGCCCAAACAGCATTGTATATAATGCAATGTCATGTTATGCTGGAGAGCAATCAGTTGACGCTGTATGTTTAGCAGCAAGAAATCATCGCTGTTAAAAAAGAAATTACGTTGGAATGACATTTTGACACAGTTCTCTTCAAAACTACCTTATTTGGTTAAAAAAGAGAAATAACTGCATGCTAACATCTGGGTGATTGCTAGAGTACATGTGTAGAGCATGATTGATTCATAAAGGGCATGGGTAGTGACAGGGAGATGGCTGGACTGCATGTGTCATGCACAGGTAATTGTAAGTCTGCATGTGTTACTGCCTGTGTTATTGTAGGAGTACATGGGTACTGACTGGATGAGCACACTACTGCAAGGATAGTGTATGGTGATTTTATAAGTGATTACGTTTTGGCGGAGTGATTGGACTAGGACATGGGACTGGCTGGGTAACTGAAGTAGTACATATATAGTAACATGTTGATCCCTAAACTAAATAGGTAGCACTCAAATGATTGTAAAAGTGCAAGAGTTAGTTCCTGGGTAATTGCATGAGTACATAAGTATTGACTGGATGATTGGAGTACTGCAATGTGAGTGCATGGTGAATGTATAAGTGCTTGGGAATTGGTATAGTGATTGGATTGCTACATTGTACTAGCTGAGTGATGGGAGGAGTGCACGGGGAGTCACAGTGTGATTGCTGGACTGTATGGGTACTATCTGGGTAATTAGAGGACTGAATCAGTAGTGTGTAGGTGGTTAGAAAACTGCATAGATAGTGTACATGTGATTGGAGCACTGCATGTCTTAGTGCCTGGGTCATTCCATGAGTACATGGGTACTGACTGGATCATTGAGTACTACAATGTGAGTGCGTGGATAGTGACTGGATACTTAGAGTGCTGCAAGTTGACAGCATGCTGCTTGGGTTTTGGCACAGTGATTAATTAAGGACATGGTACTGGCTGGATGATTAGAGGAGTGCACAGAGAGTAACAGTGTGCTTGCTGGACTGCATGGATACTACCTGGGTAATTGGAGGAGTGAATCAGTACTGTGAAGGTGGTTAGGGTGACTGCATGGATAGGGCACATTTGATTGTAGCATTGCATGTCTTACTGCCTGAGTCATTGTACAAGTACATGAATAGTGACTGGATACTTAGAGTGCTGCAAGTTGACAGCATGGATATTTTATAAGTGCTTGGGTTTTGGCACAGTGAGTGAATAAGGACATAGTACTGGCTGGATGATTAGAGGGGTGCACAGAGAGTGATAGTGTTATTGCTGGACTCTATGGGTATTACCTGGGTAATTGGAGGAGTGAATCAGTACTGTGGAGGTGGTTAGGGGACTGCATGGATAGTGCATGAGTCATTGCATGAATGCATAGGTAGTGCTTGGATACTACCTGGGTGATTGCACAATGTAGAATCAGTAAATCATTTCTCAAGTCCTTAAAAAAAATTACATATTCACTACCTTTGCACTCCTGTATTCAGTCAAGCACCTCTAAATAATTCAGTAAATATACATACAACTATATAAATACCATACGAACACACAAATGAGTCATTACATACTATCTAGTTAAGTAGATACCTACAACATAGCAAGAAGAGTAAAATGTGGTGGTTTACTTTTGAGCTACATCTTGACCAATAAATCTAGAAATATGCAACATCATCAAACTATACCTCTCAACAGACTTAAGGAAGAAGACTAGTAAGCAACACCTTTTATAAGCATTTCTAAAACCACACTTTAATATACATCTTCAGCATCATATCTAAAATTATGTGGCATAATTCAACTATAACTTAGCTCAAACTACAAAAAGTAGCATAATGAACAACACCATATTTCACCATTCTATCTTAAAACATATGGCATCATTTAAATGTACCTTCTGTACAAACTAATAACAGAAACGTAAGTATTAACACCTTATATGTTTATTTTTCAAACAGCACAGTTGTGGTACATTTTACAAAACTATCTATAATCATGCAGTATCATTAAACTATACCTTTGTAGAAGAAGAAAAAATTATGCCTAATAAACAACACCTTATAAGGATATCTTTGGAAATACACATTGGTAGTGCATGTTCAACCAACTATCTAAAAATAAGAAGCATCATTCAGCTATACCTTAGAACAGACTTAAAAATATATATATTACTGTACAAACTGTTTTTTTAAACAAACTACAAGTACAATAAAAAATAATCCCAATATACATCTCTACATTTCATAATATATTTCAAACAACACAATTTAAAATAATGTAAAATCTATTTTAAATAAACCTCAAAAATATATAACTTGCCTTTTAAATACACCTTTTGAAAGAAAAATCTCACACCCTCAGAAAGGATTTTATTTTTCACACAGTCAATATAGATCAGCAGACTCGCCAAGGTAAAACCACGGGGAACATCCTTTTCAACGCAACTTTTACGACACAGTGCCTTTACGACGCAACTATTACAACGCATGTCATTACAACGCATAGCGCTGGGGGACGCTCTAGGATAGTGACTAGATTTAATTTACTATCCAACACCTTCCCTACTATCCACGGGGACTGGAGTTGGAACAGTAAATTAAACTATTCACTATCCAGCACCCCTCAACACTATGCGGTGTAACAGCATGCGTTGTAAAACTTGCGATGTAAAGGCATGCGTAGTAAAAGCATGCGTTGTAATGTCATACAACCTAAAACCAGTAATGGCAAGAGTTCCCTCTATTTTGCCATACAAATACAAATAAGCAACAAATCACATTGCTTCCCAGAGATTTTCAAATTGAAAAACACATTTCCATTGGTCATAGATAATAACACTTTTCAACTGGCTTCTTCACCCCTTCTGCTTAATGCCAGTTTCCTTAGCACCAGCTCTTGCAACATTCAACTTAACTGTCAGGTCACAAGTCCACCACAGAATGTTGCAAATAAGAACAGCAAGTGTGGTTGCTTTTGCAAAACATGCCTTTTATCCTTTCTGCTGTACCTTTCAAAAATGTTTTACTAACCAATAGGAAACATGCTTTTTAAACAAAGTAAAATGCACCCTATTTTTGATTGTATAATCTTCTTAAACAGCCAATCAAATCTCTACTTTCTTAAAAACAGCATCTTCTCCACCATTTTAGATATATATATATATATATATCCACGCTCCGAGCCCCTGTCGATCCGCCAGTGCACCCGGTGCTGGAAACATGACGGCAAGATCGCGTGTACAGTTGCGCTCCAAAAACACCAGCACTCACTGGGGTAAATCCTCGTCCGGATTTATTTGGCACAAGATATAAACAAACGTGTTTCAGTAGTACGCCTTAGTCAGTGTGACACTGACGAAAGCGTACCGCTGAAACGCATTCATATATAAAATATATATATATATACATATATATATATATATATATATATATATATATATATATATATATATATATATATATATGCGTTTTTGGTCCAGGGCTCGGCAGCCATCTAGGAAAACATACCATACCCAGACTTTTTTTTAATATAGACACCAAGGGAAGTCCAAGGAGGTGTAGCTTGTGTGTATCCCCCAACGTTATCTTACCCAGAATCCCCTGCATGCGCAATTTAACTAAAAAAAGTCAAATTTTCCTCACATTTCTGGGTGGGAAGATTGTGGGATCACCCGGTTGAAGCAATTGCCATTGTCATGCAAGGACAGGGCAGAGCAAATATTCAAGGCTCCCTGATACATATTGAACAGCAACCAATCTGGATGCCTGAAACACAGATCATTGTTTTCTTGTACTCCATCTCTGGTGAGAGTGAAGATCTGCCAAGGGCATGGACAGATACACTGGTGCTGTTGGACCCTCAAACCGGTGGCTTATGGGGCTGATTTGCCGTGGCCTTCCACAGGACGATGACGAAACACTTGAAACAAGTCTACTGTCACTACAGAGAAGCTAAGTCTGATAAATAAAGCACACCAGCAGGAGATCACCCTCTTGGACGGTCCGTCAGCTGGTGGCTCTTACCTTGTATTGCGGGAACAGCAGAAGACTTGTTTGGTAGAATAAGATGGCTGGAACTTGAGCGAAACCTAAATATTCTGGATAAGATGTGTCCAAAGACATTGGTATCTTTCATCAAGCTTTTTTATTCTCGGATCTTTTGTCCAGCTGCAAGAGAATCCACACAGCTGTTTCTATTGCATTCGGAGTCCTACGTATATATTCTAGGACAATTTCCTAAGAGATATTTGGGCACCATCTTTAATATGTTGTATCTAAGATCCATGCGAATCTTCAAAAATGTCCCAAATTACCTTACAAGGCATATGTTATGTGAGCAATCATAGACCACTGTGTTTCATTCGGGGTGCGGGCTTCAGCAATCAGTCTTTATTGTGGCATCCAGGATGCAGACGTCAGTCAAGGAGTGTCTTTCAGGGTGCAAACTTCAGAAATCATAGACCAGAGAGTATCTTCCAGAGTGCAAACTTCAGAACCAGGGAGTGTCTTTCAGGGAGCAAACTTCAGAAATCCTAGATAGGCTTCAGTCTTCAGGAAGGAAGCTCATGCAATCAGACTGGCAAGCAGAATCCATGTTAGGGAATTCACCATTCATCAGACTGCCTTGGGTCGCCCAGGGTGCGGGCTTCAGCGAATCATTGACCAGCTTGTGTCTTCCAGGAGTAAGACCAGTGTGAGGATCACTCACAGGCCCCTGTATGTGGCACCTGCTTGAATAATCTTTCTTTTATAGGTCTTAAAGTGTCCGATATTTACGCTGTGAAATAACTACAAAAGCTTTTTAGGCCTTCTGACAGCTACAGAACGGTGTCCTTGATGTACTGAATTGTAATGAAAGTAAATTCAGATTTTGGGTAAAACATGCAATTTCTACGAATTTCCTAATTAAAGCATAAAAGCAGCAGGAAACACTTTGCAGAAAGCTTTTCGAAGACATAATTGTAACAGTGCTCCATAATTTACTTTTTGATAAGCTTCTCAGTTTCCAAGAACCTTTCCATATAAAAGACGTATAGAATGGCTGCTTACATCCAGAGCCGTGCTGTTTCCTGACCACAATATTTACTGTCCTGAGGCACTTCCTCCTGGTCCATGGAGTGGTCATTAGACAGCATCTGAGTTCTCTTTAAAGGTGTAGCACGGAGAAAGTTTCAGCCGTCGGCCACCTTCGTGTTAATTATCAAAAGTAATACCTATATCACATACTAATACATGTGGGGGTTTGGGTCCGTCTCCTTCAGTATTAGGTCTGTTGCAGTGCCGTTCAAATGGTAGGTCAGTCCAAAGGCCAGCACACATGTAGAGGGCACAGTCATTCCCTTGGTTGCAGACTTCGCGCCATTCCACAGGGCAGTAATTGGATATTTGGAGGGTACGACGTTCATACCAATGGCATTTTAATATGTACACTCTACTCTGCCTGTTCACTGTCTCCATCCACCTGCGGAATAGTCCGTCTCTCCAGCCCACACCGGCAGCGCTGGGCAGTTTGCCTCCGTCACATGGACCAGCTGGAAAGGGCCAGTATATGCGGGCTGTACGTTATGGTCTGCGGGCCGTGACCGAACTAAAACAGGCCTGCCCCCACACTGGCCCATGTCAGATTGCCCGAAAGGTCCGTCCGACACTCTACGGTCACTTCCACCATTTCAGCATTATTTATTGTGTGTTTCTATTTTGTCCCCCTCGAAATTCTTCTACTGTCTTAGTATTACTATTCAAAAAGTTTTGTGCCAAAATAGCATGTTATGAGCTCTGTGGCGGAGAGTCGTCCAGCTGGTAACTGCGTCACTGTCATTGAGGCAAGCACAGAGCACCAGATTACAGGGCGGGCGATTCTAGCTATGTCACACTTGAAAAATACACAAATCATCTCGTGGTATCCCAGTATTATGACGGTGTATGTTGATTCATGGCGTGTTTCTAGGTAGCCCATTCGGTCTGTACTTTCCTTATTATTGTAGACGCATTTCCATGGCTGTGAGTATGGTGGATTATTTCTGTTACTTTAGGAAATCTTTTTGGAAGATTTGAGGATTGGTAAATCACATGCTTTTTGTCGTCTTTTTTCGTTGTTTATTTCAGCAGAACGATCAGAGTATCTCCTTTGGCATGGAGACTCATATCTCTGGTGTGCTGTCGCTTCGAAAACCGAGTGCAATGTGGAGTGACTGTCCTTTCTGTGATCTACCGCGTGCCAATAGCTTAGAATGGAGCTGAGCATTCTACACTGCCCTGGTCCTTTCACTCGTGTATCTGTTGCCATGACACCAGAAGACTATTGCCTGTTCACCAATATGAGTGCAATGTCCCTGACTGATTGATAGTGCGACACTACCAAGAGCCCTCATGTGCCCCCTCACTCACTAGCAGTCTTGCAGTGCCAAGACAATTCTAAGACTCCTCACAGACGAGCAGTGAGGCACCGACAGCAATCTCACACCTCTCACAGACTAGTAGTGACACTACTTACAGTAATGTCACAGCTCTCACAGACTAGCAGCGAGACACTGCTCACAGTAATCTCACACCCCTCACAGACTAGCAGTGACACTACTCACACGTCCTTTTAAATTATAACATGGGGTGACACCTTTACCCGCACTGGGTGACACCAACCCCAGTAATGACACTACTGGCAGTAATCTCACACCTCTCACAGACAAGCAGTGAGACACTACTCACAGTAATCTCACACCTCTCACAGACAAGCACTGACACTACTCACAGTAATCTCACACCTCTCACAGACAAGCAGTGACACTACTCACAGTAATCTCACACCTCTCACAGACTAGCAGTGACACTACTAGCAGTAATCTCACACCTCTCACAGACAAGCAGTGAGACTCTACTCACAGTAATATCACACCTCTCAAACTAGCAGTGACACTACTGGCAGTAATCTCACACCTCTCACAGACTAGCAGTGAGACACTACTCACAGTAATATCACACCTCTCAGACTAGCAGTGACACTACTGGCAGTAATCTCACACCTCTCACAGACTAGCAGTGAGACACTACTCACAGTAATATCACACCTCTCAGACTAGCAGTGACACTACTGGCAGTAATCTCACACCTCTCACAGACTAGCAGTGACACTACTCACAGTAATTTTACAGCTCTCACAGACTAGCAGCGAGACACTACTGGCAGTAATCTCACACCTCTCACAGACTAGCAGTGAGACACTACTGACAGCAATCTCACACCTCTCACACACTAGCAGTAAGACCCAGACAGCAATATCACACCTCTCACAGACTAGCAGTGACACTATTCACAGTAATCTCACAGCTCTCACAGACTAGCAGCGGGACACTACTGGCAGTAATCTCACACCTCTCACAGACTAGCAGTGACACTACTGGCAGTAATCTCACACCTCTCGCAGACTAGCAGTGACACTACTGGCAGTAATCTCACACCTCTCACAGACTAGCAGTGACACTACTGGCATTAATCTCATACCTCTTGCAGACTAGCAGTGACACTACTGGCAGTAATCTCACACCTCTCGCAGACTAGCAGTGACACTACTGGCAGTAATCTCACACCTCTCACAGACTAGCAGTGACACTACTGGCAACAATCTCACACCTCTCGCACACTAGCAGTGAGACACAGACAGCAATCTCACAGCTCTCACAGACTAGCAGTGACACTACTCACAGTAATTTTACAGCTCTCACAGACTAGCAGCGAGACACTACTCACAGGAATCTCACACCTCTCGCAGACTAGCAGTGACACTACTGGCAGTATTCTCACACCTCTCACAGACAAGCAGTGAGACACTATTTACGGTAATCTCACACCTCTCACAGATAAGTAATGACACTACTGACAGTAATATCTCAGCTCTCACAGACTTGCAGTGAGACACTACTCACAGTAATCTCACTCCTCTCACAGACTAGCAGTGACACTACTGGCAGTAATCTCATACCTCTCACAGACAAGCAGTGACACTACTCACAGTGATCTCACAGCTCTCACAGATTAGCAGTGACACTATTCACAGTAATCTCACACCTCTCACAGACAAGCAGTGACACTACTCACAGTAATCTCACACCTCTCACAGACTAGCAGTGACACTACTGATGGAGCAAGGATTCGCACGTAACGCGACTTGCTTGAATTCAGTCCTCTCAACATAACTTTAATGCGCTAACCAACATGTTTATCTTATTAATATTGCATTTCCCAAAACATTTGGTATCTAGAAGAAGCTTGCATATGTGCTTTTACTAATGTTAATCCGCTTGCAATAAAATGGCCGCTGCTACGCGGGATTTCTTACTGGGCATGCGCCTGTCACACTCACGTGACATGACATACTCTTTGCTTTGGAGGGTATCTTTCACTTCTGCGCATTAAATCTAAGATGGCTGCTCTGTGTTACAGCATGCATGAAGCTTGCACTGCTGCTTTTGCTAACGCTGTTTGTTCTGCCTAATTTCTAATGCAGTAGTTAAAATAAAGTAATGGGAATTGAATAGAAATAAGTGGTATACAGTACATTTCTTTTTTCTGTGCTCTAAAACTGTTTCTTTCTATTTTTTCATGTAACGTAATCTTGGGCCTGAGAGATGCTATTACTCCATCTTGAAAACCCACATCGCCCATGTCTAACTCTAAAGAGAACTGAAGTCATCCAACCTTGAAGCAATGCCAAGCTACAGCGCACTAGAAGATGTGCATGGGAAAACAAACTTTTGAACCCAAACGGAAGAAAACTTGTTAATATGTTATAACAATGTATTTGTTAATAGAACATTAATTGTCGGTTGGAATAAAAAAACATATGTGAGAAAATAAATTGATGGGCGGGAACACAAACATTAATATTCGTTCTCAAAGTTTCATTTTGGTATGGTGTGATGACCTCTCCTCATTCTTTTGTCCAATCAAAATTGGGGATCCTTACACTTGCAACATTGGGGGGTGGTACCCTGACCTGGAAAATTGTATAACTAGGGTCGGCTTAGTTAGTTAGTTTGTCCGACTTGTCCGAATAGCTGACCTGTCACTGACCCAACACACTCAATAGGTGATCTGGAGCAGAGGTGCTGGCGGAGTACTCTGTCAGAAGGTTCAAAACCCAGATCGGGGTTTGAGAGCTGAAGTGCTGGCGAAGCACTTTGTCGGAGAAATCGATAACTTTTACCGGGTTCTGGCTGTTAGCTGCAGAGAGGGAGTAACGCAGGCGTTTCAACGTTAACTGCGGGTGCTGGTCTTAGCCCTTGGTGGTCCTGTCCTGATCCAATTTGGCTTTACCTGTCCTGATTCTGATCTGCACCTGTCTGACTTTATGGTGCCTGCACTTTCGGGGTTCTGTCCTTTAAACTGACCCGTGGCCAGGGTTAGTTCTTCACACCATTCTAGGTAAATATTCAATGTGGGTATGTCATTGTACTGTTTCCTTCTCTCTTCCCACCCTCTTGTCAAATGTGTAAAGACTGCTTTATAAAAACTCTGCATATTTTCATTCTAATCGTTATTTTCCTAATTGAGAATTTTTTTGTTCAATGCTTGGATTATGACATTTTAACATTTTTAGATAAAGAGTTTAAACCTTTCCCGAGTTGTGGTTATTTTATGAGTGCAAATGTTCTATTTCTACCAATTATGCTAACACCGTGATTCATTAGGTTTTCAGGTAGCGGTGACTAGGATTGGTAAGTCCAATGGTATAGGTTCTGAAGGGTTAAAACAAAATTTGATATGAGTGAAGGTTTTACCTGTTCAAATTGAATATATATATGTTTATGGGTCCAGGTGAGTATGGTAAATAACTGGCAGGTGAACCTGCGCTCTATCAGTTTATTATGGTAGCAGAGGTAAGGTTAGGGTTTAGTTAAGAAAGGTAGGTAGTTATAGTTAGCTGGTTAATGAAAAATATTTTTTGCATATTTGAAATCGTATTATTGATTGTATTGATTTATGTATTAACCAAAATTGTTCGTACCTGTTATATGTTTTGTCTGGAATCCCCGGGGCAGAATAGCGGGTGGTAAATGGAAGCCACACTGCAGTGAGGCCACTTACTTGTAGGAAATAAGTGCATGGTTAGGTAAAACCGGAAGCACTATTTAGGGATTTTCGGTATGAATGTGTGAATAAATGATAGCAAAGAGTTCGCTGGCAAAACGTGTGAAGGGTAGACGGAAGGGCTCTACTCGTAGTATATGAAGAGTAAACGGAAGGGATTTACTCGTAGTGAGTGAAATGTATCTTTCTTTTGAATTAGTCCCTCAGGTACAGTGGCAAATGTTTTTCGTTGTTGAATAATAAAATCTGCATTAAAAGTAAAAGAAATTAAGTTTTCGAATTATCTTGCAAAGGAGGGAGTCAGTTGTGGAGCTGCGCTGACGTCACTCAGTGCTGCGCTGGTATTGGTCCAGACTGCGGGTGTGTAGCTGAGGTAATCTTTGTAAAGGAGGGGCGAGTACAGGAGCTTGAGAACTAGTCTCACGAGAAAAGCAGCGCAACTATTGGTCGGATTTATTTGAATTCTAAATTTTGATTGGTCACTGAAAAATAAAAGATGTGCTGGTATTGGAAGTAATTTGTAAACAAATTCAAATATCTAGAAGATTTGCGTTTAAAATATATGTGGCATATAGGTCCGCTTGTAGGAAATAGACCCAATAGGAGATATTTAGGTTTTGCACAAGAACAGGATATAAGAGGAAGACCTTTTATCATGTACAGAGGAAATGGGAAACTGAGGCTTTTGAGCGAGATAGACCCAGAAGTAACGGTAATTGGAGTTCGTTTTATCCCCGATTTCCAAAAGAGACAAGACATAAACTAATGAAACAATGGAGACAGTCTATGTTAGTGGAAGGGTTGTATCCTGTATTAACTTTAGAAGAACCCACTGCAAGTAAAAGGACTGAGAAAACAAAACATTTAATGACTAGTGGTGAATCGGATGATGATTATTTGGAGGGTTTGTTATTGAAAAATCCGCCACCTTATAATGAGGAACCAAGCACAGTTAATCCAAATGCTCCGTTTCTGAAACCACCTTTAATTCCGCAAGTGGTACATGAGACTTTGTTAGAAAAAGTACTGCAAGACCGGAAAAGAGAAGCATTAAATAAACAGAGAAGTGAGTTGAATCAGAAAATTTCCAATTAAATACAAGTCCTGAAGCCCTAACAATTCCGGTAACTATTGGCCCAGTTGTTCCTTTGTACGGAGATAAGCAGGCTAGTCCTAAAACTCCCGTTCTGACTACATCTGTACTTCAGCCAAGGAAAGAACCCTTAATAGTTGATGATCAAGCAAGTGAATGCGAGTCAGTGATTTCCTTGATGGATTTGCCAATTAGAGAACCAGTGAGTGACTCTGTCAGGAAAACCACTCCTATAAATTCCAGAGAAGTACAAATGGAGACATCCTCACGTACAAGAAATGTCACAGTAGTAACCCCAGAAGAAATAGAGAGATGGACACGAGAAATAGAGAAGCCAAAGTCACAGCTAAAGGTATTGGATATATTTAAATTAGGAGTCAAATTAGAAGAAATGATGGCTGGAAATGTGGGAATGGACAGATTAAATACATTCAGTGAAGATGAATTGTTGTTCATAGGCAAAAGTATTACTAGAAATACAAGAGTGTTTCATGAAAAATTAATGGATATGGCAGCTAACATGGGAATTGACATTGGCAAATCTAAAGTGTTACAGAAACCATATCGAGCTGAATTTTTGGACAAAGATTTGGAAAATATGAATGTGTCAGGTAGAAAGGTACAGATCAGGGAGCTTATGACATTATTGCAAAACAGGGGTGACATAGAAAAATGGAAAACTAGGTGGGCAAAGAAAAAAGAAGAGGCCAGATCCAAACAAACTGCATCCGAATATGTGTTAAAAGAAGCAGACACGGTGGAAAGGTTATGTCCCACGAGAGAAGTACCAGGTGGAGGTTATGTACATGTCCCAATGTCCCGACAGGATATTTTGTCATTTACAAATGATTTTACCAATCTTCGTGAGAAAACTGTAGCGAGGTACAGACAAGTTGAGAGATTTGTGAAGGTTTTGAAATATCTTTTGAAAGATTTAGATGGACTATTTGACATTGTTGTTACTGTAGATTTGTGGACAGAATGTAAAATTGCTATTGATTGGCCTAGTGATGAGTATCCTAGAGATCCGAAGACAGGGGCACCATCTGATGAGGTTATGAAAAAGTACAACCAGGTAATACTCTACCTCAAAGGGAAGGTGCCTGCAAAAGAGTCAGATTGGACTAGGATAGATAGAACCACTCAGAATAAAGATGAATCTGTGCATGCATATTATGAACGTCTGTTACAAGTATTCAAACAGTACAGTGGTTTAGATAATATCGATATGAAAGACATGACGCATTTCATCTATCGGTTTGTGTCAGGATTAAGGCCAGAAATTTCGCAATGGATTAAAGACCATAAAATTTGCTGGCAGGCCAAGCCGATTGATGAAATCCTTAAATATGCAAAATATTGTAAAGATGAACTCAACAATAAACAAAAAGAATTAAAGGAAAAAGTAATGTGGGCACAAGTTAAATTAGCAGAGCAACAGGAACTCCAGTTAAGCCAAATAAACAATAACCAGAGTTGGGGTGATGGAAATGGGGTAAACCAAGGGTTAAATTCAATAGAGAGGAAGCCAAAAAGAAGTTTCCTTGTTACAGGTGTGGCAAGTTGGGGCACTGGAAGAACAAGTGTAAGGCTTTCCAAAACTGTAACATGCACAATAATGATTTAAATCCACAGACGCAGAATGAGGTGCCATGGAAACAACAGCAGCAGGTAATACAAAACCTGTTACCCTTTGCACCTATGCCAAATTTTAGGAGCAAAGCACATCAGAGTGTGGATACCACAAATTGGGAGGAAAGTGAGAGGAGAGACACAGCAACAACACAATTTCTTTTGAGTGATACGTTTTCCAGAGAGGACACATACTGACGGTGCCTGAGAGGGGAGGACGAGGAGTGCGTACTTGGTGCCTCCTTGCCAGTAGATTAGTCAGGTCCATACATTGAAGGAAAGGTTGAAGGAAATGATGTCACCTTTCTATTGGACACTGGTGCTACCTGTTCTACTGTAAGAACAGCAGACGTTCCAAACCTACCCCTCTCGGGAGAAGCGATCCAAATAGTGGGCGTTTCTAATAAACAAATTAGTACCCCAGTCACAGAACCAATGGAAGTTAGAATAGGCAATTTTAAAGAAATGCATAGATTTGTTGTGTGTGATTCAAGTCCAGTGAACCTGTTAGGTAGAGACTTGTTGTGTAAAATGAATTGCACCATCTTTTGCACACCAAGTGGTGTTGAAATTCAAACCCCAGACAAAGACGGAGTTTATAAACTAATGTTAGCAAAACAAGAAACAGAGAACAAAAAGTTAACTATAGAAGACTCACCAGAAGAATTACAACATACCGTAAATCCTAATGTATGGGGTTTTACCGGAAAAGATGTAGGATTAATGGCAAATGTCGATCCAATAAAAGTGACAGTAAAAGAAGGTGCAGTTTACTCAAATACTCGACAGTCCAAAATGATCCCAGAAATAAAAGCAGGTGTTGCAGCAGAAATAAAGTGTTTGGTTGAAGCAGGTATTTTACAAGAAATAATGAGCAGTCCATGTAATTCGCCCATAATTAGCATAAAGAAGCCAAGTGGCAAGTATAGGGTCGTACAAGACCTCCGCAAGATTAATAAAATTGTTGCCCATGCTGTCCAGTTATGCCAAATCCTGCAGTGATTCTGCATCAGATACCGTGGGAAGCTGGATGGTTCACCGTAATCGATTTGTGTCACACATTTTTCTCGATTCCATTGCATCCAGATAGAAAATTTATTTTCTCTTTTGAATTTGACAGTCATGTGTACGTCTGAAACCACGCTCCTCAGGGGTATACAGAGAGTCCATCGATTTTTTATCAGATTTTGAAGAAGTGCCTTGAGTCTTTGGTGCTGCCCGAACAGTCAGTCCTGCTCCAGTATATAGACAACCTATTGGTGGCGTCTAAAACTCGAAATGACTGCGTTGTTGATACCATTGCTTTACTGAATCAACTGGGTGAAGGAGGGCATAAAGTGTCACCTGAAAAGTTGCAATTTTGCACCACATCAGTGAAAAATCTGGGGCACCAGATATAAAGAGGTGTCAGAAGGGTTACCTCAGAAAGAATCAGAATAATCAAAAACATGAATCTACCTCAAATTCAGAAAAATATCAGAATGTTTCTCGGAGTTGTAGCTTACTGCAGGCAGTGGATTGTGGGATTTGCAGTTCTAGAAAAGCCATTGATACAAATGACAAAGAAAAGAGCAAAAGACCCAGTAGAATGGGATGATGAAAGCATGACTGCTTTCTTGAAATTACGAGAATGTCTGTGTACAGCTCCAGCATTAGGGTTGCCTGACTATTCAAAGGATTTTGCACTATTCTGTGACACACAAGCTAATTGTGCACTTTCAGTCTTGACCCAAACTCACGGTCTGATGAGACGTCGTGTGGCATATTTTTCTTCCACATTAGACCCAGTGGCATCTGCATTGCCCGGATGCCTAAAAGCAGTAGCTGCAACCTGCATGAGCCTTGAACAAAGTGAGTCCATTATTATGGGACATCCAGTGACAGTGTATGTTCCACACGCAGTTGTGATTTTGTTAACAAGGACCAAGACTCAGTATCTCACTCCTAGTCGGCTGACTAAGTATGAGCGAATCCTTGTAGAAGCAGGAAATGTAACCATTGCTAGGTGTAATATTCTGAACTGAGCAACACTACTACATGATTCACACTTTGCAGAAGTGAAGGGAGAAGTCGAACATGATTGTATCGACTTAACTGACTACAGTGCAAAACCACGTCCTGACATAAGAGAAGAGTTGTTAATTGACTCTGAATATGAGCTATTTGTAGATGGCTCATGTATGAGACATGTCGAAGGAGGTTTGAGTGCTGCCTCTGCAGTGTGCACGTTAGAGGGTCCAATTGAAGCATCTTATTTACCTGGAGTCAAGTCTGCACAAGTTGCCAAATTGATTGCATTGACAAAAGCCTGCAAATTTGGGAAAAATTGGAAAGTAACCATATACACTGATAGCCAGTATGGTTACGGGGTTGGTACCACTATGGCCAATTATGGATGCAAAGGGAGTTTCTGACTTCTTCAGGTACTCCTATTAAAAGTAGTCATTATGTACAAGATTTGCTTGAAGCAATCCAATTGCCAAAAGAAGTGGCTGTGGTCAAGTGTGCTGCTCACAATCTGGAAATGACAAAGTGACAGCAGGTAACCGATATGCTGACCAGTTAGCCCAACATTGCGCACAATTTAAAATGGCTGTAAATAGGAAAATGTAAGTAGGTGGAAACAGCTGCCAACTTATGTTGGTTGAAGGTGTGAGAACGTGGGAAGAAGTGAGAGACTTGCAAAATTAAGCTGAACCAAAAGAAAAGGAAGAGTGGAGAAAGATAGGTTGTCAGAGAAGGGTTGAAGATGGTGTCATTGTTTACCTTGATGGTAGGCCTGTGTTACCAGACTGTTTGCTTGCTCCTATGGCTAGGATGTTCCACGGAGATTCCCATTTGGGAAGAGATGCCATGATACGTCTGTTCAGACAGTTGTGGTTTAATGCGAAATTTAGGAATATAGCAGAAGCACTTTGCCATAGATGTTTAATTTGTCAACAAATGAATCCTGGAAAGAAAACTGTAGTGTTACCAGGAAATATTGGGAAGGCAGAGGGTCCCTTCATATGACTGCAGATTGATTTCATTCAGTTACCCCCTTGTCGAGGACTAAAATACATTTTTGTCACTGTCTGCCTATTTTCAAAATGGGTGGAAGCTTACCCCACACGTAGGAATGATAGCATCACTGTAGCCAAACTCCTACTCACAGAACTCATATCACGTTTCGGTTTTCCAGTAACAATTGAATCAGACTGAGGCGGCCATTTTAATAATGAAATAATTGGCCTAATCTGTGAAGCATTCAATGTTAAACAAAAGCTACACTGTGCATACCGCCCAGAGGCTTCTGGAGTGATAGAACAACTGAATGGAACAATCAAGTCAAGATTGGGAAAGATGTGTGAATCTACCCGATTAGAGTGGCCAGATGCTTTACCTCTTGTTCTGATGGGACTCAGAAGTATTACAGATCGGAACACAGGCTTGAGTCCTCATGAAATACTAATGGGAAGAGCAATGAGGCAAGCATGGGTGCCAGGACACAAGCTGATAAATATATCTGATGATTTAGTACTGGAGTACTGCAAAGAACTGGCTGACCAAGTGCGTTCGATCTCTCACCATTTTGGGGAAGATGCTGTCGCCAGACAAGCAACTCCAGCACATGACTTGAACCCAGGTGACTGGGTAGTGCTAAAGAAACATACTCGAAAATCTTGCCTTGCATCGAGGTGGGGAAAACCAAGACAAGTAATTCTGGTTACCACCACAGCTGTAAAGTGCGAAGGAGTTCCACACTGGATCCATGCCAGTCACACAAAAAGAGTGACTGAACCTGATGAAACTGAAGCTGAAGGTTGTGCAGCTGAGGGGTCTCAAGATATCGATCCTGTAGTAGCTGAAGAGGAACAACCAAGCAACAGTCAAGATGACTGGATTCCAGTAGTTGAGATACCTGCAGAATACGTGAGAACCAGAAGTCAGATTTATCTAGACAGTCAGAGTGACAGTGAGGACGAGATAGGCCTAGAAGAACGTACTCAGATTACAGAAATACAAGCCAGTAGTAATTCTGAGGAGGAATAGATAAGGAAAGATCAGAATGCTCAGACAAATGACACTACATCAAGAACTCTTGAGTCTGAGGAGGGACAGATAGATAGTAAGGCGAGAGCTCAGGCAGAAGAAAATCAAGGGTTCAAAGAGCTTGAGCAGGACCAGATAGAAGTAGAAAAAAGTGTTCAAGAAGAAGAAGGCAAAACAAATCCAAATCAAAGTCAAATTCAGCAGTTACCTGAACAAGGCCAGATTACTAACCAGGCAGAAGAAACAGAAATAAGGCCTTAACCTAGTCAGATAGAGAGGGATACAGAAGACAGCATTGAAATAGATGTGCCACAACTGAATGAAAATAAAAGAGGACTGGAAGAAGGCCAGAGCACAGTGCCAGCTGAAAGACTCAGAAAAGGAGACAAGTGGCCTAGGTTTGTCAAAAGACTGAGATTTCGTCTATAGACAATAAATGAAGAACCAGAACAAGTAAATGAAATAACAAGTCAAACTGAACAATCTACAGTACAACCAAGAAGGAGAAGTCCACGTTTAAAGAGACTAAATAATAAATTCAGAGGCCCTGAATGGACTTACATCGTCCTTGAAGATTCGAAAACTTAGAAATATGTGAAGAAAGTGATGACAAATTAATTTCTGATCAGACTGACGGAGAAGTGAGACCCACTTGAAAATTTCACAGGGTAAAAGGCTGTGTAAAGGCTACAAAGAGGGGTTAAGTCTCCTTGGTCAGAAATGGCTGATCATACTGTTAATGGAAGACCAAAAAGAAACTGCTTAAATCATGCTGTAGAATATGCACATGTAGTATAGCGATAGTACTCATAGTATGTTTAGGACTGACAATAGCTATTCCTTACATAATGAGAAGAGACATGAAGAATAATACTAATGAGCTACAAATGATAGATACATCAAGAAGAATAGATACACAAGAAAAAGCACTTAGCATTAAACAACAGAAGGTAGATTTAGAAGCATCAGATGAGGAAGGACTACATTATACTGGAATTAAAAACAGAACTCACTTAAATGTATTTGCAAACCTATTAGTACACTATGTAGAAGCTATGGAAATAGAAGATTGCTATGTTTGTATGAAGTTACCTACTTCGGTAGCCAAAGGTGTGACTTACCATCATTTACCACTAACATATGGAATTTCATGTAGTATTTTAGCTAGTTTATTCTATAAGAAAGGACCTTTGCAGTATTACTATTCTAATTCAGATGTGATATTTTCTGAACTTCCTATACGTAGTAACCTAAATCCTGTACATACTAAGAGTGATATAACAGGTTATATGGGTGAATACTTTCTAACTATAGGTACAATAGATATAGCTGAAGCACACAGAGAAAATATTTTTGAATATGGTTGAGAAAAGGAGAGAGAATTTCCAAAGAAAGGCAAATGATAAGAATCATAAAATTCCTAAATGGGCTGAAAATATAGGGTTCACCTCAAATTGCAAGACTCATGCTGCTATGTTGCTGGATTTAGAAAAGAAGGGGAAACTCTGTCTCCACAGGGAAAGAACTAGTTATTATAACAATATATTCATTGGTTCCAGTGAATGTGAACACAATTATAAAGTAATTGGGGGTTGGGGCTTCAAAGATGGAACTGAACCTGTGTTTCCTGGAATTTATTTTATATGTCATGTAATGTAGTGGTACTTGTATAGCGCACGAATCACCATGAGGCATCTCGGCGCTTTTACGAATACCGCTGAGGAACCCTTCCTGGCCTTTCCCTGTGAAGTGCCCACTCCTGGGCACCCCCAAGGTGAAGCCAGGCATCCTAGCGTTGTTGGGGCCATTGTGGAGATTAGGCAAGCTATTGCCCAGAGTTGCAGAGTGGGACCCATGATTAGAATAGGCACTGAGGCGAGAATATTCAGGTCCGGGGAAATTGAGCCCAAGAGCAGCCGAGGCGGGAATTGAACCCTGGTCCCGGGCCAGACCTCTGCAACAAGGTCTGCCGCTCAAACCATTGAGACACACTTCTACACTACATACAAGGCTTATTACAAACTGCCAGATCATTGGTATTGGAGCTGTTATTTTGAAATAGTATTCCCAAAGATATATCATGTAAACAAAATCACTGGAAACAATGAAGAAACTAATGGATTAATACGTAGCAAAAGAGCTAGTTTTGGACAAATAGTAGGTGATATATTTAGTGCATTGATACCTACAGTGGGAGTGGCTCTGAATATGCAAAGAATTTGCAAATTGTCAACAGCAGTGGATCGGTTATCAACTGATATTGCTGGAGGGTTCTTAATGGTCAATACCGAATTGGTTGCGATCAGATCAATGGTTTTACAAAATCGACTTGCTCTTGATACATTATTAGCAAAAGAGGGCGGAGTCTGTAGAATGTTGAAAGCGCAACATTGATGCACTTACATACCTGACAAAAGTGTTGAAATTAAAGGGTATGTAAGAAATATTACACATTTCGAAAAAGAGCTCAAACCACTCGAGGTTAATAGTGCATGGAAGAGACTTACTGATGGTCTCTCCTCTATAGGTAGTTGGCTTTCTAATGTAGGAAAAAGTTTTGTAGGTAGAATACTGATGCCAATGGCGAGAATAGGCCTACTGATTTTAGGGATAATAATTTGTTGCAAATGTCGGAAGCACAAAAAGACATATACAGTAAATTAGAGAGGGAAAAAGAGAAATATTGATGAGCTTGAATGGAAATATATACAAGAAAGTGAAAAACTTTCACACAAACAATGAAAATAAATAGAAAGTTTGAAGAAATTAAGTTGGGTAAAATATGAAAAGTTGGCATCTGTTTCATTAATTGGTGATGATATAAAATATAACCAAAGAGGGGATTGATGAAGCAAGGATTCACACGTAACGCAACTTGCTTGAATTCAGTCCTCCCGACATAACGTTAATGCGCTAACCAACATGTTTATCTTATTAAAATTGCATTTCACAAAACATTGGGTATCTAGAAGAAGCTTGCATATGTGCTTTTACTAATGTTAATCCGCTTGTAATAAAATGGCCGCTGCTACGCGGGATTTCTTACTGCGCATGCGTCTGTCACACTCACGTGACATGATGTACTCTTTACTTTGGAGGGGATCTTTTGCTTCTGCGCATTAAATCTAAGAGGGCTGCTCTGTGTTACAGCATGTATGAAGCTTGCACTGCTGCTTTTGCTAAAGCTGTTTGTTCTGCCTAATTTCTAATGCAGTAGTTTAAATAAATTAATGGGAATAGAATAGAAATAAGTGGTATACAGTACATTCTTTTTTTCTGTGCTCTAAAACTGTTTCTTTCTATTTTTTCATGTAACGTAATCTTGGGCCTGAGAGATGCTATTACTCCATCTTGAAAACCCACATCGTGCATGTCTAACTCTAAAGAGAACTGAAGTCATCCAACCTTGAAGCAATGCCAAGCTACCGCGCACTAGAAGATGTGCATGGGAAAACAAACTTTTTGAACCCAAAAGGAAGAAAACTTGTTAATATGTTATAGCAATGTATTTGTTTATAGAACATTCATTGTCTGGTGGAATAAAACAAACGTGGGAAAATAAATTGATGGGCGGGAACACAAACATTAATATTCATACTAAAAGTTTCATTTTGGTATGGTTTGATGACCTCTCCTCATTCTTTTGTCCAATCAAAATTGGGGATCCTTACACTTGCAACATTGGGGGTGGTACACTGACCTGGAAAATAGTATAACTAGGGTAGGCTTAGTTAGTTAGTTTGTCCGACTTGTCCGAATAGCTGACCTGTCACTGACCCAACGCACTCAATAGGAGATCAGGAGCAGAGGTGCTGGCGGAGCACTCTCTCAAAAGGTTCGAAACCCAGATTGGGGTTTGAGAGCTGAAGTGCTGGCGAAGCACTTTGTTGGAGAAATTGATAACTTTTACTGGGTTTTAGCTGTTAGCTGCAGAGAGGAAGTAACGCAGGCGTTGCAATATTAACTGTGGCTGCTGGTCTTAGCCCTTGGTGGTCCTGTCCTGATCCAATTTGGCTTTACCTGTCCTGATTCTGATCTGCACCTGTCTGCCTTTTTGGTGCCTGCACTTTCGGGGTTCTGTCCTTTAAACTGACCCGTGGCCAGGGTTAGTTCTTCACACCATTCTAGGTAAATATTCAATGTGGGTATGTCATTGTACTGTTTCCTTCTCTCTTCCTACCCTCTTGTGAAATGCGTAAACACCGCTTTATAGAAACTCTGCATATTTTCATTCCATACGTTATTTTCCTAATTGAGAATTTTTTATTGTTCCATGCTTGGATTACGACATTTAAAAATTTTAGAGAAAGAGTTTAAACCTTCCCCGAGTTGTGGTTATTTTATGAGTGCAAATGTTGTATTTCTACCAATTATGCTAACACCCTGTTCCATTAGGTTTTCAGGTACTGGTGACTAGGATTGGTAAATCCAATGGTATAGGTCCTGAATGGTTAAAACAAAATTTGATATGAGTGAAGGTTTTATCTGTTCAAATCTTCACGATCGTTAGGGAATTTATTGCCCCACGGTCGAATGTGACCCAGACTGCCCCCACCGAGACGTGGGCATCGGATCTCGCATGCTTTTTTACCACAAAGATTAAGCTCATTCAGGACTCCTTTCCACCACGGCCGGCCGTTGCCTCCCCTTGTTTTGAGGTTGGTCTAGTGCCTTTGGTTCCCCTAGGGCCAGTCCTGTCAGACTTTCTGCCTATTCCAATTGCTTCGTCACTGACACTTTTGGCCAATCTTAAATCTGGATCGCCGCTTGACCCATGCCTGGCCAAATTTTTGGCGAAGATGGCGGGAGTGGTAAATCCGCTGGTCAATCCCCTCCTGAATCTTTCTTTGAGCCAGGGTGTGGTCCCTTCGGCTTGGAAACAGGCTATGGTCATTCCCCTTATCAAGAAGCCTGGTCTGAACCCAGAGGTCTTGGCCAATTACAGACCTATTCTCTCCTCCCTGCATTGGCTAAGACCCTGGAGAAGCACGTGCATAATGTGCTTTCTAATTTTCTGGAATCACACGACCTGCTTCATTCCACTCAATCGGGCTTTCGTCCTAATCTCAGCACTGAGATGGCGCTACTAGAGGTGTCTGAGGCCATCAAGGAGACGCTGGACTCGGGTGGCAGAGCCATGCTGATCATGCTCGACTTGTCGGCGGCCTTCGACACCGTCCCCCATGAGGATCTGCTCATCAGACTTCATGAGATTGGTCTCAGGGGGACGGTGCTCAGCTGGTTTACATCTTTTTTGGCCGGCCGCCAACAAACGGTCTGGGCCTTCTCTTGCTCTGCTGAGATGCCGCCATTGGGAGTCGGAGTCCGCAGGGCTCGGTATTGAGCCCGACTCTTTTTAACATCTTTATGACCCCTCTGGCGGCTCTGGGTGAGTCCTTCGGGCCCAGATCGTATCCTACGCGGATGACACCCAGCTGCTCTTTACCTGTCGGAAAGGAGAGGATTTCGATGGAGAGAGTATCCGTGAGTACCTTGGGGCTGTTTTTAACTGGCTCCAACTGAACAGCCTCAAGTGCAACTCAGATAAATCGGAGGTGCTCTTCTTCGGTTGTCAATCCGATCTGGACTGGCAGGTATGGTGGCCTGCTGACATGTCTCCTCCGGGGCGGTCGTCTCAGTTAGCTAAGAATTTGGGGATTAAAATCGACAGTGGCCTGACTTTCAGATCTCAGATCCTCGCCCTCACTGGCACCTGCTTTGGCCTTCTCCGTATGCTTCGGAAGTTTTTCCCTCTGCTTTCTGAGGACCACAGGAGGACTATGGTACAGGCCTTGATCGGTTCAAGACTGGACTACTCCGATGTCCTATATCTTGGCCTGCCGGAATATCTCCTGCAACGGATGCAGGTGGTCCAGAACGCGGCAGCGCGTGCCATTTTTGGCCTGCAAAGGCGAGTCAGAGCTTCTGGCTTGTTGCAGTCGCTTCATTGGCTGCCTATCCGACAGCGGATAGTTTTCAAAGCCTTAACTCTCGCAAACAAGGCCTTTTATGCCACAGGGGCTAAATATCTTCAGAAGAGGCTTGTCTCTTATCGTCCTTCCCGATCTCTGAGGTCAGAGTCGCTGTCCTTGCCATCGTTCCTCGTGTGAGGAAGGCTCGTATGGGGGGTCGTTCCTTTATGCTCCGGGCCCCACAGCTTTGGAACTCCCTGCCCCTGGCACTACGTAGCACCCCAATTTTGTTGGCTTTCAGGAAGGGCCTGAAAACTTGGCTTTTTGCTTCCCAGATCTCTGTATTCTGCTGACCCTGTTTCTTTTAATCTATGTGTTGTGTTTGTCTTTTTCAGGTTGTCAATAAAGCGCCGGGGCACTCTTTTGAGTAGCCGGGCGCTATAAAAGACACAAAATAACATAATATAACATAACATATATATATGTATGGGTCCAGGTGAGTATGGTAAATAAAGCGCTCTATCACTACTGGCAGTAATCACACACCTCTCACAGACAAGCAGTGACACTACTGGCAGTAATCTCACACATATCACAGATAAGCAGTGACACTACTGTCAGTAATCTCACACCTCTCACAGACAAACAGTGAGACACTACTCACAGTAATCTCACACCTCTCACAGACTAGCAGTGAGACACTACTCACAGTAATCTCACACCTCTCACAGACTAGCAGTGAGACACTACTTAGAGTAACCTCACACCTCTCACAGACAAGCAGTGACACTACTCACAGTTATATCACACCTCTCACAGACAAGCAGTGACACTACTGGCAGTATTCTCACATCTCTCACAGACTAGTAGTGAGACACTACTCACAGTAATCTCAAACCTCTCACAGACAAGCAGAGACACTACTGGCAGTAATCTCACACCTCTCACAGACAAGCAGTGACACTACTCACAATAATCTCACACCTCTCACAGACTAGCAGTGAGACACTAATCACAGTAATCTCACACCTCTCACAGATTAGCAGTGAGACACAATTTAGAGTAACCTCACACCTCTCACAGACAAGCAGTGACACTACTCACAGTAATATCACACCTCTCACAGACTAGCAGTGAGACACTACTTACAGTAATCTCACACCTCTTACAGACAAGCAGTGACACTACTGGCAGTAATCTTACACCTCTCACAGACTTGCAGTGAGAGACTACTCACAGTAATCTCACACCTCTCACAGAGAAGAAAAAACACTACTCACAATATTCTCACACCTCTTACAGACAAGCACTGAGACACAACTCACACGAATCTTATACCTCTCACAGACAAGCAGTGAGACACTACTTACAGTAATCTCACACCTCTAACAGACTAGCAGTGAGGCACTACTCACAGTAACTTCACACCTCTCTCAGACTAGCAGTGAAACACTACTCACAGTAATCTCACACTTCTCACAGACTAGCAGTGAAACACTACTCACAGTAATCTCACACCTCTCACAGACAAGCATTGAGACAGTACTGACAGTAATATCACACCGCTTCGCAAGACCTCTGCAACTCCCTCGCCTCCTACTTCCACAACAAGATCGCGGACATACACAACAGCTTCAGCACTCAACCGACGAGCACCACGACCGAACCACCGCCCCCCACCACCACCCTCCGCGCCTGGACTCCGATCAGCACCGAAGACACCGTCCGCACGATGAACTCCATCCACTCCGGATCTCCGACCGACCCCTGCCCTCACCACGTCTTCAACAAGGCCGACGCTATCATCGCACCCCACCTGCGGGACATCATCAACACCTCCTTCGACACCGCTACCTTCCCGGAGAGCTGGAAGCACGCCGAACTCAGCGCTCTACTCAAGAAGCCATCGGCTGACCCCACCGACCTCAGGAACTACCGCCCCATCTTGCTGCTCCCGTTTCCTGCAAAAGTCATCGAGAAGACCGTCAACAAGCAGCTGGCCGCCTTTCTCGAGACGAACGGATCCCTCGACCCCTCGCAGTCTGGCTTCCGGGCCAACCACAGTACCGAGACCGCCCTGATCGCAGTCACCGATGACATCCGAACGCTGCTCGACAACGGAGAAACAGCGGCCCTCATCCTCCTCGACCTCTCCGCGGCCTTCGACACTGTTTGCCATCGTACCCTAGTACAATGCCTCAGCAACGCCGGAGTCCAGGAGAAGGCACTGGAGTGGATCATCTCCTTCCTCGCCGGAAGAACACAGAGAGTCCGCCTCCCCCGTTCAGATCTGAAGCCACCGAAGTCATCTGCGGCGTCCCTCAAGGCTCCTCGCTCAGTCCAACCCTCTTCAACATCTACATGAGCCCCCTCGCAGACATCACACCCAGCTGATCCTCTCCCTTACCAATGACCCCGCCACCGCCAGAGCCAACCTTCACGAAGGGATGAAAGAGGTAGCCGAATGGATGAAAAACAGCCGCCTGAAACTGAACTCGGACAAGACGGAAGTCCTCATCCTGGGATCCTCAACCTCCACCTGGGATGACTCCTGGTGGCCCCCCGCCCTAGGCAGCGCACCCAAACCAACAGACCACGCACGCAACCTGGGCTTCATCCTGGACTCCTCCCTCTCCATGACCAGACAAGTCAACGCCGTCTCCTCGTCATGCTTCAATATCCTGCGCATGCTACGTAAGATCTTCCGGTGGGTCCCCACCGAGACCAGGAAGACGGTCACCCAGGCCCTCGTCACCAGCCGTCTGGACTACGGCACCACCATCTACGCCGGAACCACCGCCAAACTCCAGAAGAGACTCCAGCGGATCCAGAACGCCTCAGCACGACTCATCCTGGACATCCCCCGTCCCAGCCACATCTCCGGACACCTGAGAGATCTGCATTGGCTCCCGGTCAACAAGAGAATCACCTTCCGTCTCCTCACACACGCACACAAAGCCCTACACAGCCAAGGCCCAGGATACCTCAACAGCCGCCTCAACTTCTACGCTCCCAAACGCCAGCTTCGTTCGACCGGCCACGCCCTCGCCGCCGTCCCCCGCATCCGCAGAGCCACCACAGGGGGACGGTCCTTCTCCTACTTCGCCGCCAAGACATGGAACTCCCTCCCCACCCACCTCCGACTGACCCAGGACCACCTCGCCTTCAGGAAGCAACTCAAGACCTGGTTGTTCGAGCAGTAGCGGATCCCCCCCCCCCCAGCGCCTTGAGACCCTCTGGGTAAGTAGTGTGCTATATAAATCTGATGATTGATTGATTGACCGCTCACAGACAAGCAGTGACACTACTGAAAGTAACCTCACACCTCTCACAGACTAGCAGTGAGACACTACTGACAGTAATCTCACACCTCTCACACACTTGCAGCGAGACACTACTGCCAGTAATCTCACACCTCTCACAGACTAGCAAAGGAACACTACTCACAATAATCTCACACCTCTCACAGACTAGCAGTGAAACACTGCGCACAGTAATCTCACACCTCTCAAAGACTAGCAGCAAGACATTACTGACAGTAATCTCACACCTTCCACAGACTAGCAATAACACTTCTAAAAGTAACCTCACACCTTTCACAGACTAGCAGTGAGACACTACTGGCAGTAATCTCACACCTCTCACAGACTAGCAGCGAGACAATACTGGCAGTCATCGCACACCTCTCACAGACTAGCAGTGAGACATTACTTAGAGTAACCTCACACCTCTCACAGACAAGCAGTGACACTACTCACAGTAATCTCACACCTCTCACAGACGAGCATTGAGACACTACTCACAGTAATCTCACACCTCTCACAGACTAGCAGTGAGACACTACTCTCAGTAATCTCTCACCTCTCACAGACTAGCAGTGATACTACTGGCAGTAATCTCACACCTCTCACAGAATAGCAGTGAGACACTACTTTGAGGAATCTCACATCTCTCACAGACAAGCAGTGATAAGACTGGCAGTAATCTCACACCTCTCACAGACTAGCAGTGAGAGACTACTCACAGTAATCTTACACCTCTCACAGACGAGCAGTGAGACACGGACAGTAATCTCACACGTCTCACAGACTAGCAGTGACACTACTCACAGTAACCTCACACCTCTCACAGACAAGCAGTGAGGCACTACTTACAGTAATCTCACACCTCTCACACACTCAGAGCAAAACACTACTGACAGTATTCTCACACCTCTCACAGACTAGCAAAGAAACACTACTCACAATAATCTCACACCTCTCACAAACTAGCAGTGAAACACTACTGACAGTAATCTCACACCTTCCACAGACTAGCAATGACACTACTGGCAGTAATCTCACACCTCTCACAGACTAGCAGCGAGACTATACTAGCAGTCATCGCACACCTCTCACAGACTAGCAGCAAGACACTACTGACAGTAATCTCACACCTCTCACAGACAAGCAATGACACTACTCACAGTAATCTCACACCTCTCACAGACTAGCAGTGAAACACTACTCACAGTAATCTCACACATCTCACAGACTAGCAATGAAACACTACTCACAGTTGTTAAATTTGGGGTCTCTAGTTGGCAGATACCTTTAACCAAATAGGGACCCTTGCATCTAGTCTGGGTAAGGAGGTACACTCCAAAAATAACCTCTGCTCAGCCCCTTGGTAGCTTGGTATGAGCAGACAGGCTTACCTCAGAGGCAGTGTGTAAAGCATTTGTGAACACATACAGTAACCCAGTGACAAGACTACAGATGGACACCACACAATTTGTAGTATAAGAATAAGTATTTTTATATAGACTTAACACAAGACCACAAACAACAAAAATCCACGATACTGTACTTTACAATTGGTAGAAATAGCTTAGTTCTGTTTAGATGTAAAATTTGACACTTTGAGTTCAATGTACCTTTGGATGCGTACCTCTATACAGGGAAAGTATTGCAGGGAAGGTGATGCGTCGGTTCCTTACACTCAAGAACGGTGATGCATCGGGTACCTACTGCTGCTAAGGGATGCGTTGGTTCTGCTACGCGTGGGAAGGTGATGCCTCGGTTTTTTACTGCTCTTCCGTGACGATGCTATCAGCAGTGCCGTGATGCGATGAAGATCCGGTGCAATGAAACAAAAGTGGCGTCTTCTCCTTGATGCAACACGATGCACGCATGCCCGATGGCTGTGTGGCGACTCAACTATTCTTCTGAGCCGCAACAGGCCCTGCGACACCCTTCTCCGGTGATGCAACGCTGTCTGATGGGACGGCGGCACTCTTCTCCGGTGATACAAGACACTTCGGTGATGCAATGCGACAGCTGCAGCAGCGACTCCCTTCTTCAGTGATCCCATGACAGCGGCTGCAGTGGCGACACGCTTTCCGATGATGCGATGGCATCCAATGCGATGGCATCCAATGCGACGGCTTGAAGTCTGACGGATTGAGCGACCGTGCTCACGCTCATGCTCACGCTCTGGAGATTCATTAATTCTCTTCGATTTTATCCCACAAGTAAATGTAACAAAAAGGCATAGTGCTAATAATTCATGCTCAAAACAACAATGATGTTTTTTCTTGTCCTGATGATGATGCCTCAAATGTAAAAAGGCATTGAAACGTCGTTGACCATAACAACCCCATATGCAAAACATTAATGTAATAATGAGTAAATGCAATGGTGTGTTTTAAACAATCTAAGTCTGTTACACTGCCTACAAGTACACAGACATATATTTTTTGCTTTGCCCTTTTTGGCCACCTGCTTCGTTGTTTTGTCTAGTATGTTGAGGGTCACGGCTGTGCCCGCTTGACATCTAACTGTTCTCATAAAGCTTTGAAATCTAACTTAATGAAAAAATAAAATTCGTGTCCGGCTGGACAAAAGACATATCACTTATTAGGTGTATGATTATTGTTTTTGTACATTATTGTCCACATATAGGAACCACTGTTCTGTAGAATATGATAATGCCCAAGGTCCTTATGGCATACCTTTAGGGTTCCCTTGTTTTGTTGTAAAAGCGGCTGCGGTGGCGTCCAATGCGACGGCGACAGTCATCTCCGGCGATGCCAGGCGCTTCTGCGAGGCGATGCGACGACAGTGGCTGCGGCGGCGACGCGCTTCTTCTTCATGAGTCGCGCTTCCAGCTCCTTGTGACACACAGTCCCTCAGAAAGCCCAAAACAACTGCACGCACTTCCAAAGAACTCTTGAGGAGCTGGTAGGTGAAGTCTGTTGTCCCTGAGACTTCAGCAGGAAGTTGAAATAAAGTATGACAAAGTCCTTTCTCCTTTCTTTGGCAGTCAGGCAACCACTGCAGGCCAATCCCCCTGACAGCACTTAGCTTAGGGATAGTCTCTTCCTCAATTCCTCTGGTTCATCTCCTCAGCAAAGGTTTCTTCTTGTTTCCCAAAAGTGATCTAAAGTTGTGGGGTGTGGGTCACCTCTTTTGTACTCATTTTCCCTTAGCTCTCTGAAGGCAGAGAGGCCTTTGCCCAGTACAAAACATTTGCCTAGTCCTGGAGCAATCTGTTTACAAGACTCCTTCTTTCCTTTCACAGTGTAGCCAGGGCCATCAGATGCACCACAGGGTGCGGAGCCAGCATTGTGGAGGGAAGGCACAACCCTATTCAGGTCCCATGTGCAACTCCTCCTACCCATCTACATGCAGATCTCTCTATTCAGCCCTGTGCTGACTCACCCTGTCTCCTGGAATCCCCCAGCCCCAGCCCCTGTCACCCAAACTCCAGACAAGGAAAACACAACCTAGCAGAGGCAGGCTTGGATAGTCAGGCAAGAAAATACCTACTTTCTAAAAGTGGTATTCTCCAACACAGAATGTTAAAACCAACTTCACTAAAAGATGTATTTCATCATTCTGAGTTCAGGCATACTAAACTCGAATTTCTACCTAGTTCCCTGAGTCAGTTAGGCTTATAAGATGTAATAATCAAACTACTCATTCTGGCCTATGGGAAACAGGTAGCCTTGCAATAGTGAAAAACGAAAATGGCTGTAATTCACTATTAGGACATGCCACACACATCAGGGCATGTCCTACCTTTTAACTATACTGCACCCTGTCCTTGGGCCTACCATAGGGGTGACTAATATGCAGAAAAGGGAAGTTTTAGGGACTGACAAGTGTGGGTGCACTTGCCCAGTCAAAATGGCAGTCACAGACTGCACACAGGCTCCGCAATGGCAGACCTGAGACACATTTTACAGGCTGCTTCTACGGATGGCACAACCAGTGCTGCAAGCTCACCAGTAGCATTTGATTTACAAGCCCTGGGCACTCACAGTGCACTGTCTTAGGGTCTGACAAGTAAACCAAATAGGCCAATCATGGAGTCACTAATCCATTACATCAATTTATAATAGGGAGGGCATATGCACTTTAGCACTGATCAGCAGTGGTAAAGTGCCCAGAGTCATAAAACAGCCAACAACAGGTCAGATAAAATACAGGAGGAAGGCAAAAAGTTCATGGATGACCCTGCAAAAAGGGCAAGCCAACAACAGTAATCTCACACCTCTCATAGACTAGCAGTGAGACACTACTCAAAGTAACCTCACCCCTCTCACAGACAAGCAGCGAGACACTACTCACAGTAATCTCACACCTCTACAGACTAGCAGTGAAACACTACTCACAGTAATCTCACACCTCTCACAGACTAGCAGTGAAACACTACTCACAGTAATCTCACACCTCTAACAGACTAGCAGTGAAACACTACTCTCAGTAATCTTACACCTCTCACAGACTAGCAGTGAAACACTACTCACAGTCAACTCACACCTCTCATAGACTAGCAGCAAGATACTACTCACACAAACCTCATACCTCTCACAGACAAGCAGTGACAATACTGAATGTAACCTCACACCTCTCACAGACTATCAGTGAGACACTACTGACTGCAATCTCACACCTCTCACACACTAGCAGTGAGATATCTACTGAAGTAATCTCACACCTCCCACAGACTAGCATTGAAATACTACTCACAATAATCTCACTCCTCTCACACACTAATAGTGAAAAACTACTCACAGTAATCTCACACCTCGCACAGACAAGCAGTGAGACACTACTCACAGTAATCTCACACCTCTCACAGACTAGCAGTGAGACACTACTCAAAGTAATCTCACACCTCTCACAGGCAAGCAGTGACACTACTGACAGTAATCTTTACAAAAAGAGAGAGTTTTCCTTGTGCCAGAAAGGACTGGGAAGTACAAGACGTAAAACAAAAAGAGTTTCCTTTCTGTGCAAACCAATACTGTGAGACTCAAAACCTTATCAAACCATTTAGAGTGGAACCTGAAATATATACCTCTAACACAAAACTATTAAAATATTTGTTCCGATTTTATTAAAAGCCGGCATTAAATGCCACAAATGTCATGATCATTATGCATATACAATACAAAATTACAAAATTAAAACAATTTTTCCCTTCCTTTTTACATAGAATACAAAATATACAAATCAATTAAAACAGTTGTCCTTTTGTCGACGCGTTTCGGTGTCTTGATCTTTTTGTAAACACCTTCTTCAGGACAGGTACACAAAATCTACAACATTTCAAATCTGCAAACAAATACATACAGTTAATGTCACTTAAGAGGTTATATATCTCTCCTATATTTAATCTAGGTTTTTGGTAGATTTGTTAAGGTCAAATTGGTCTTACTTTAAAAACATATGTCTTTTATGGTTTTTCTAGTTGTCCTTAGACTCGAACCATTTCTTGCCTTTTGGTTCTTCTTTTTTAAAATATTCGGCGGGGCATGGACCTGTTTTGACAAAAGGGCAGTATGAATACCAATCTCAGTCATGATCTTTACTATGCATGGGTGCCACTCAAACTGTTCTTTTTTTATGTCATCAATGACCGGTTACTTACATGTTTCTGTCTCACACAGGATTTATTTCAATGGGTTCTAGTCATCAATCTGAATATTTAGATGATCCTGGAGTATTCAATTCTCCTTTTCTGTTATAACCTGGGCATTCACTGTCCCGCTTTTTGCCCCCATGCAATTATGGACTTGCTCCAGGTAAACTTTCTCTATAAATAAAGTTTAAACGGTTATTACTTCCTGCTCTTTAATGTGGGTTGCACGTTATTTTAGGCACAGTTTCGATCTATTTTATGCATTAATTTAAGTGATGCTGATATAGACAGCGGTCTTCATTTGTTCTAATTTTTCACTCGTGAAAACCGTTCTATACATTAGGCAGATTTTAATCTTGCTCTATGTATATTTATAGATATTGAACATTATTTGCAATTTTAAATTATCCGGCTACTTAATGACGTGCTCTTATGTGTACACGTAAACTCTGTACACATTAGGTAAAACATCAGCCCCGCGGTGGTATTATCCTAATGGATGATCCCAGAGTTGTTACATATTTAGTTCATTTTAGACCCACACAGGCGATATTGTCTCGAGAGATGGTCCTTAATTATTTTTAAAAAAACTGGATCTACGTCGGTTAATGTACAAGTTAAAACCTGGCTTAACGTCCGGTCCATTATCGCTAAAACTACAGCATGTTCCTTACCTGGCGTCTGATGAAACACCGTCCTGTTCGGCCTCCTACCGTCGTCTCGATCGAGTGCCGATGGACTTTTACCACGCCTATATATACCATCCCCTTAATTGTTTAAATGGGGAGATTGCTTTAATTAAACGTTAATTGATTTAAGTGTTTCCGTCCCGGGGATAGCCTCGTGGTTGGAAGAAAATACGTCCGAACGACATACTCGTGGTTTTAGGCTTGTTTGCGTCGTGGCACCCATGGTTACCAGAGCGGTCACATGACCGAAGTAAACATTGGTTACCATCTGCGCCATTTTGGTAGTTTATTCACATGGAAAAACGTGTGTCCTCTGCGGCCTGTGCCTCCTCCTGGCCTTAATGTAATTTGTTAATTTTAGGCTCCATATTGGTAGTTTGTTTTAACCAAAGACAAGGCTATGTCCTCATATTTATAACCGGCGTCAGTGAGTACGCTATTTGTTATTCAGTGTTAACCCTACTATTTCCTGAGACACCGAAACGCGTCGACAAAAGGACAACTGTTTTAATTGATTTGTATATTTTGTATTCTATGTAGAAAGGAAAGGAAAAATTGTTTTAATTTTGTAATTTTGTATTGTATATGCATAATGATCATGACATTTGTGGCATTTAATGCCGGCTTTTAATAAAATCGGAACAAATATTTTAATAGTTTTGTGTTAGAGGTATATATTTCAGGTTCCACTCTAAATGGTTTGATAAGGTTTTGAGTCTCACAGTATTGGTTTGCACAGAAAGGAAACTCTTTTTGTTTTACTACTGACAGTAATCTCACACCTCTCAAAAACTAGCAGTGAAACACTACTCACAATAATCTCACATCTCTCACAGACTAGCAGGGAAAAACTACTCACAGTAATCTCACACCTCTCACAGACAAGCAGTGAGACACTACTCACAGTCATCTCACACCTCTCACAGACTAGCAGTGAAACACTACTCACAGTAATCTCACACCTCTCATAGACTAGCAGCAAGACACTACTCACAGTAACCTCACAACTCTCACAGACAAGCAGTGAGACACTACTCACAGTGATCTCACACCTCTCACAGACAAGCAGTGAGACACTACTCACAGTAATCCCACACTTCTCACAGACTAGCAGTGAGACACTACTCAAAGTAATCTCACACCTTTCACAGACAAGCAGTGACGCTACTGACAGTAGTCTCACATCTCTCACAGACTAGCAGCAAAACACTGCTCACAGTAATCTCACACCTCTCACAGACAAGCATCGAGACTCTACTGACTGTAATCTCAGACCTCTCACAGACAAGCAGTGACACTACTGAATGTAACCTCACATCTCTCTCAGACTAGCAGTGAGACACTACTGACAGCAATCTCACACCTCTCACACACTAGCAGCGAGACACTACTAACAGTAATCTTACACCTCTCACAGACTAGCAGTGAAACACTACTCACAATAATCTCACACCTCTCACAGACTAGCAGTGAAAAACTACTCACAGTAATCTCACACCTCTCACAGACTAGCAGCAGGACACTACTGACAGTAATCTCACACCTCTCACAGACTAGCAATGACACTACTAAAAGTAACCTCACACCTTTCACAGACTAGCAGTGAGGCACTACTGACAGTAATCTCACACCTCTCACAGACTAGCAGTGACACTACTGAATGTAACCTCACGCCTCTCACAGACTAGCAGTGAGACACTACTGACAGCAATCTCACACCTCTCACACACTAGCAGTGAGACACTACTGACAGTAATCTCACACCTCTCACAGACTAGCAGTGAAAAACTACTCACAGTAATCTCACACCCCTCACAGACCAGCAGTGACACTATTGAAAGTAACCTCTCACCTTTCACAGACTAGCAGTGAGACACTACTGACAGTAATCTCACAACTCTCACAGACTACCAGCGAGAATCTACTGACAGTAATCTCACAATCTTTGTTACTGGGGGCCAATATTGCAGCACTGCTGCAAAACCGTCCCCCTGTACCAAAACCAGCTCCCACCACTGCAAAACTGGCCCTCACCCTTCCAGCATCCCGGGTAAACACCTGATGCCTGGTTCGGCCAGACCGTCCCTGATGGTATGTGAATTTGAGCGGTATAAGTTACAATTTGCTACTGATCGCTGTATGTTATGGTCTATATTGGACTTGGCCCTTTTTGCAGGTGTCAACCCTGAAGTTTTTGCCTTCCTCTTGTCGTTTGTTGACCTGTTTTTTGTTGGTTTTATGACTCTAGGCACTTTACCACTGCTGATCAGTGCTAAAGTGCATATGCTCTCCCTATTGTAAATTGATGTATGGATTAATGACTCCATATTTGGCTGGTTTGGTTTACTTTTCAGACCCTAGTACAGTGCACTGAGTGTGCCCAGGGCTTGTAAGCCACATGCTGCTGGTGGGCTTGCAGCACTGGTTGTGCCACCCACGGAAGCAGCCTGTAAAAGTGTGTCTAAGGCTTGCCATTGCGGAGCCTGTGTGCAGTTTGGGACTGTCATGTTGACTGGGCAAGTGCACCCACTTGCCAGTCCCTAAACCTACCCTTTTTTGCATATTAGTCAGCCCTATGGTAGGCCCCAGGGCAGGGTGCATTGTAGATAAAAGGTAGGACAAGCCCTGATGTGTGTGGCATTTCCTAATAGTGAATTATAGCCATTTTTTGTTTTTCAATATTGCAAGGCTACATGTGCCCCATTACCCAGAATGGGCAGTTTGATTATTACCTCTTATAATCCTAACTGACTCAGGGAATCAGATAGAAATTCGAGTTTAGTATGCCTGAACTCAGAATGATAAAATACATCTATTAGTGAAGTTGGTTTTAACATTCTGTGTTTGAAAATACCACTTTTAGAAAGTAGGTATTTTCTTGTCTAACCATCCAAGCCTGCCTCTGCTAGGTTGTGTATTCCTTGTCTGGAGTTTGAGTGACAGGGCCTGGGGGATTCCAGGAGACAGGGTGAGTCAGCACAGAGCTGAATAGAGAGATCTACATGCAGATGGGTGGGAGGAGTTGCACCTGGGACCTCAATAGGGCTGTGCCTTCCCTCCACAATGCTGGCTCCAACCCCTGTGGCGCGTCTGATGTCTCTCCCCTGCACTGTGAAGGGAAATAGGAGTCATGTAAACAGATTGCTCCAGGAATGACCAGAACTGGTTTGGACTAGGCAAAGGCCTCTCTGCCTTCAGAGAACAAAGAGAAACTGTGTATAAAAAGGGGGACCCAGACCCCAGAACTTTAGATCACATTTGGGAAACAAGAAGAAACCTTTGCTGAGGAGAGGAACCAGGGAGACTGAGGACTGAAGTGCTGCTTGGGGGATTGGCCTGCAGTGGTTGCCTAACTGCCAAAGAGAGGAGAGAGAAACGTTGTGTGTACTTTCATCAACTTATGAAGGATCTCCAAGGGTTTGAGATAGAGCTTGCTTCCTGCACCAGCTCCCCAAGAGTTTTTTGGAAGTGCCTGCACTTGTGCTGGGCTTTTTGAGGAACTACGTGTCGCAAGGAGCTAGAAGCGCGACTTAGGAAGAAGAAGCGTGTCGCCGCCGCAGCCGCTGTCGTCATATCGCCGAAGAAGAGGATCAACGTTGCATCAGACGCCGCCGCATCAACGGAAAAGCGTGTCACCGCTGCAGCAGCTGTCGCATCATCGCCGAAGCGCCTTGCATCGCCGGAGAAGTATTGCATTTTACATCTTAAGAGAACTAAGCTATTTCTACCATTTTTGAAGTACAGTATTGTGGATTTTTGTCGTTTGTGGTCTTGTGTTAAAACTATATCAAAAATACTTATTTTTATACTACAACTTGTGTGGTGTCCATCTGTAGTGTTGGCACTGGATTACTGTTTGTATTCACAAATGCTTTACACACTGCCTCTGAGATAAGCCTGTCTGCTCGTGCCAAGCTACCAAGGGGGTGAGCAGGGGTTATTTTAGGAGTGTACCCCCTTACCCTGACTAGATGCAAGGGTCCCTATTTGTCAAAGGTACCTACCTCTGCCAACTAGAGACCCCCAAATCTAACAGTCTAAGTATCATTGTGGGTCATAATTGTTATACATGCAAGTACTTAACTATATAATGCCAGAGTGAACAATAGGTCAGCCCTTCTTAGCTTACTTCCAATCAAAAGCAGTTTGCTGGTTGAGTTGCTTCTAATTCATGGGTTGTAAGCTGAGGGTGTGATTGTTTTCTGAGCTCAGTTGCAAGAGTGTGAGTGGTGCAGTTTCGAGGAAATAGCCATGTTTGCAACTCTTTGAAGCATATATGTTCCTGGGTGCTTCTGATGTTGATTGGTAGTGAGTGCCAGTGCTTGGCGGCTTAAACTGAGGAACATTACAAATCTCTTATGGTAAGGTGGTATGATGATATGTGGTGCAAGCTGGAGTACAGTGTTCTGTTTGGTTTGGATTGGCTGAATTTAACTTGTAGATATATTTGTCCTTTTCCTTGGGATGCCTTGTGTACAATGCAGAGTGCCTTGAACATTGCCCTTCAAGCTATAGGTAGCTAGTGGATCGATGCAGGACTAGATTCATGCATTCTCTGGGGCGTAGGCAGCGAAGAAGCCTTGCAGCAGCATTTTGAATAAGTTGTACTTTGCATATGATGAATGCAGTTGTGCCAACGTATATATAGGCTGTTGGCATAGTCAAGCTTGGAGATTAAGTGTGTGAAGATGGCTTGCCGGTTATGCTGGTATGCAAGATTGGGGAAGATGTGACATAGTGTTTTTAATGTGCAGAAGAAACACTTTGTGACTTTGTTACCATGCAGTATCAAGGATAAGTCTGTATTCATGGTAATTCTTGGATTTCTAACTTATTTTTATATTGTTGGATAGGCTTTAAGTTCCTTAGGCCTCAGGATAGTAGGCTGGTACTTTTGCCATTGTCTGCAGGTCATAATCTCTGTTTTGCGGTATTGAGCTTTAGATGGTTTTTCGCCATCCATGTGTTTATGGCTCAGAGTCAGTCACCAAGTTGCGAATTGTAGCGGTCTTCCAGTTATCCATTAAAACAGTTATTTGGGTGTCATCTGCATAGTTGTAATAAGTGAGGTTGTATTCATTAATCAGATTTGATAGGGTGGTTAGGTAGATGTTGAATAATAGAGGGGATATCACAAACCCCTGTGGAAGGGCACAGTGATGTGTGTGAGAAGTTGATATAAAAGGTGACTATTGGGGTTCTTGCAAAGAGAGCGTTAAGTTAATGGATGTCTAGTTTTTTCCACTGTTTGTACAAGTGTTGCTGTTGTTGGTATTTGGTGTCTTTGAAGTGTTGTTATTGAAAGGAATGGTGATCTTTAAAATCATGATGCTATGGTAGCTCCCGTTTACAGGGAAGTTGTCTGTAGCTGTGGCTTGTGCTAAGGGTGCAAGTTTGACATCTAGTGTGTCATGCGCAGTGAGTTAGGCCAGAAACTATTTGCTGGAGTTTGAAAGCTTTAAGGTTGTTTGTGATAACTGTGGTTGTGGCTAGATTCTGCTTGTCAAACCATATGTTGAGGTCTCCTAGATTGAATACGTTTTGGTGGTCCAGATGGATGTTGATTACTGTATGAAGTAAGACATTTTTTAAGTTGGCATTGCAACATGGAAGCTTTTTTAAAATAAGTTGGAGTTGGGTGACATCTTATCATCAAGGATTTACAACTGTGTATGGTGGAGTTTTCAATTTTTATTTGTAGTGTTTTCATATGGATGACAGCCAGGCCTCCTCCAATTTGGCAAATACAATGTTTCTCTATGATGAAAAAAATCAGGTGGAATGACTTTGTGGCATGTGGGTGCAGAATCTTCGCCAAGCCATGTTTTTTAGGTGAGATCTGGTGTTCTTTTTGACAGTAATTCAAAGATGTTAAAGCAATTTTTGTTGGAAGGGAGGGAGGTTGGTTAGAGAAATGAGAATTTTGAGATATGCCTGTGGGGAGTTGCAGTGAGAAGGTACAATTAAGGAACCTTGTGATCATTCAGTTGTGCCTTCGCTTGATTTTTAGTATCCTTCTGGCAAATTATATTGAGTTTGTAAGTTATTTAGGTTGTGTTTTTTTATTGTTTTTATAGGTTATATGGTGTTGTGGTTGTTTTTGAAAAGTTGGATAGTTGATGCGGAGATTTATTTGTAGTTAAAGTTACTCAGTATATGAGGGGTGTGCTTTTACGGTAGGTGGCATTTAGGGAGCATTAATAGAATAGTTTTTAGTAACTCAATGGTTATTTACCTGAAATTCTTAAGATGGAAATGCAGAGTTTCTAGCCTTATGCCCTTTATTTGGCACTAACAGGCCCAAACAGGCAACGCCCTTGACCTCCAGTCCTTTACTTGGGCACCTGGGCTGGACGTCCTGATCCCTAGGGTTAAATAACCCTATGATTAGTGACCTTGGGCCAATGGGAACCCTGGCCATAGGACATCAGCAATGACTTAACGATATCACTGATGTGCCATTGTGTCAGGAATTACACTAACTTGAAAGGCTTAAACCAACAGGTATCAGATCTCCATAGAGAGCAAAGGTTGCCCTTCCGCCAACAAAACACTTCTCCTCATAGAGACTACATTGAGAAGAAGGTCGGTGTAGCAGCTAACATATGTTCCGTGGAGAAAGCCTGAACACCTCAGCAGCACAAGCAGATATGGACACTGCACTTCAAATGGCTGGAACTTAGCATACTCGGTGTGCATGACAACAGGCCGGAAACTACCAGGATAATGGCTGCAAAAAATATCCATATCTATGGCCACCGCACCAAAAAAAACATTTGAAACAATCTGTGTCTTTTGCACATCTTGCCTGAAATAGAAGAGGACATTGTAAAACCTATAGCAAGAATGGGTGTGCAGTTTCTGGTAAACATTGGGAGCATTTGCTAGAACACAATTGGCCACAGACTGTGAAAGAGAGACAAATCAGACTCGTCAGACTTCTACCGGTTCTTTCACAGAGCCTTTACCCAATGTCATTCGTGTGTAGTATTCTGAAACATCTTTATGTTCTGTAACACTTCGAATAGACTAACCATGAACCAGCAATGCTCAGTCAGGGGAACATCCTTTACAACGCAACTTTTACCACTCAGTGCCTTTACGACGCAACTATTACAGCGCAAACCATTACAACGCATTGCGCTGGGGGGCGCTCTAGGATAGGGAATAGATTTAATTTACTATCCAACACCTTCCCTAGTGTCCACGGGGACTGGAGTTGGAATAGTAAATTAAACTATTCACTATCCAGCCCTCCCACAACCATTAACTGAATAACAGACACAACACAATTGTTTGGTGGAGAAATTTGCTGCAGGTTTATTTGCATAACAATATGCCAACATGTTGGGTTATCTTACGGGCGATCCACAGGCAGGCAGCCCCCACCACCTGCCCACCTGATGAGCCATAAAACCCTGTTGGTATTAACCGAGGGGTGTTGTCAATTTGGGGGAAGGGATAGCCCCTCCCTCTGGCGAACCTCCAGTCCACCCCTTACTCATGCCCCTCCCCACTACGGGGGGCGGAGTGTTGCAGGCAACCCCTGGTTGCTCAGTCCCACAACCGCCCGTAGGACTAACGGGGCGCCGTCGCTCCTCCAAGATCCCACGCGAGGACCTCCTGGGTATAATTGGCTTTATCACCCTTACTGTGCTTCTGTAGAGGGTACCCTTCTGTACCTTACAGCCTGTGGATCGCCCTGTAACTCCGCCTGCAACACAAAGAAAATTGTTTTAGATGAAGCCCACCCCCCGCTGCCCAAAAGCCGGGTTTGGGGTAGGGAGGGAAAACAGCGTTCGGGCGCTCGGCCAAGCAGGAGGAGGGGGACTGTATTCAGGGACGACCAGGACCAAAGAGGGCGCTTGGTGGCAGCAAAAGTAGTTATACCTCTCCCTCCACATCCCCCCTCCCAGCCGGAAGTGATGTCACCCGGGGGACCCACACGGTTCCCCAACACTAGACTGCTTGCTGTTGTCTGTGCCATTGTGTGGCACTAAGGGTGGCCGCCCTCTAAGGGGTGCCCCCTTCGGTGGCCCGGGGCAGCCTGGCATAGGCTGCAGATAACGCCCACTCATGGTTTATACTAAAAAAAAAGAAGGGCTGATGGCCCTTTAATTTCAGCCTTTATTTTGGACCCAGCTGGAAGAGAAAATCAAAAAGCCCCCTCAATGCATGTATATTGCTGCTCTAAACAGAAAACAGAAAGTATACAACCTGCGGACGCTGCTGAATTGTGTCCCGGTGTTGGTAAATTAAACCAACACTTTTAACTGTGGCTCAGTCATAGCAGCCAGATCCAGGATCCATCTGGTTCCCTCTTTATTCCAGCTCTGGCTATGACAGGGGAGACCTTAGATGTGAGCGGCACAACCTTTGTTTCTCTCTTGTGCGGATACTCTCATTTTCTCAATCGGATTCAGTGGCTGTGCTGATTTTCACTCCCGTCTTTTTATACTCATAGGGCTCAACCAAGGCTTCAATTGCCAATCTATCAATGTAGTTGGTCAGTTATAAAGCACAAACTCACCCCCTCAGAGGTATCTTTCTATTGATTATTGTCGATCAATGGAGCACAGATCTAATAGGCTGAGGAAATATCAAACCCCCCCATCTCTGGCAGTATGAAATCTTCTTAGGATCACGTCATTGTCCATGATTCCCGTTCTGGCAAATTGTGGGGCTTTCCCACGTGTAAGTAGGGGGGCAGGCAACACATCTAACATGCTGAATCTCAAACCCCAATATCTTTATTGTGTACCTCATGATTTCATCCTTATATCTGTCCATAGACTGACTGTGAAATTATGTCCCAGCCATATATTCCCCTTTCTGAGAGGGTTCTCAATGGTGACCTATTTTTAATTTTAGGATTCTTAGAGAATTAGAACACCATCCACTGCTAACCTTCTTGCACCATTAAGAGTATGACTTCGAAGGACAGATAACAATGTAACAGGGGAAATATCCCTCACCGAGGTGTCTGGTAGTTAAAAACAAGCATTTGCAATGTTATAGGTCTCGCCTTTGGGACTTTATAAGGATTTAGTATAAAGCATATTGTGCAGTCCTGGAGCTTTCAGGGTGCTGTGTCATTGATGAGCAAGCGGTGTAATGTGATTTTGGGAAAATCACTTAAAATGCAAGCAGCGATCTTGGAGGGGTGGTGGGGGCAGCGTAAAGGGGTAGGGAGATATGGCACAGGCCGAGCAGGAAATAAGACGCAATGGTGAAAATAAAAGTGGTGTACTGTGATTGTGGACAAATCACTTAAAATACAAGAAGCGATCTCGGACTGGTGGTGGGTGCGGGTGAAGGGTTAGGGAGAGACAGCACAGGGTAAGCAGGAAATAAGACGCAATGGTGAAAATGAAAGTGGTGAGGGGGCAGAGACAACATGCAATGTGACTGGAACAGCATTTGAGCTTATAAATGACTCCATCTGGCAACATTTAAAAACAGCAATGAAACAGCACCAAACTTGTTGTGTGTAGCGTTTGTGCTAAGGCTAGCGCTGTTTAAGCGGCCACGTAACGCTAAGTAACACAGGAGTCGAGATTGCTGTTTACACGTGGCTCCGACTGCCCGCCGTAGCCACACCTCTTTATTTTATACCCTCCCGCGTCTGACGTCACGCGTCAACGCAGGGACGCTCCGATGGGGCAGGTCAGCTAGGCCGCTGCCTTGCGCCCCAGAACACTACATTCCTTCTAACCTTTATCAAAACAGAGAAACATTAAAATACAGTAGATTATATAATGATGAATCTGTTACCAGTCTGTTAGTGTTCATTCAGGGCGTCAGTCCACCAGGTAGTCCGCTAGCTGGGAGGAGGATGCAGGATTCCGCCGCAGCCCATATCTGGACTGTCCCCCTCTGGGGATCATCACCCTCAGTGTCCCCGGAATTGGGGTACTCTTTCCTCCAGCCGGAGAGAACGGGCTTGACACTCTGCTTTCAGAAGTGGCTGGAGACTGAGGGGTGTCTTGGTCTCTCGGGCCTTCTTCCTCCGAGATGTGCGGATCAGTCTCTGGCTCCTCTCCTTGCTGTGGACTCGGGCTGGACTGTGCTGGACCCCGTGAGTGGCTCTGGTGCGCTTTCTTGAAGAATTAGATGTCTATGGTAACTGTTTCGGCTCCTCTCTGGGCTGCAACCATGGTGCCGGTCCGGCGAGTGACAGTCCACGGTTGATGTTCGAACGGGAGTCGGAACTTGCTTCCTGGGTAGCGATCCTTGACATAGACCTGGTCACTTGGTTGAATCGTGGATTCATGGGCTCCTCGTCGTTTGCTAGCTTGCTCATTGGAGTGAGTTCGGTTTGCCAGGGCCTTTTCTTTGCTGGTTCGCTCGGGAACCCACAAGGAGTGGTTCGGGAGGGTGTCCTTCACTATCCTGCCCATGGTCGACTCACTAGGTGCCGCCTCCGTTGTGACGTGTGGGGTCATGCAATATTCTTTTAGGAAGCTGTAAATGGTCTTCTCTAGAGGTGATCCGTCAGCGAGGGCTATTCGGATGGCCTTGTTGAGCGTGCGCATGAACCTCTTGACTTCCCCATTGGCCTGGGGCCAGCGTGATGCTATTTTGCGGTGATGGATACCCCAGCTCTTGAGGTACTCTGCGAACTCTTGACCTTGGAAGGGTGGTCCATTGTCCGTCTTGACCACTCCAAAGATGCCATGAGTGGCGATAATCTTCTCGAATTTGGCGATGACTTCCGTGGCCGTTTGACTCCCTACGATCTCTACCTCCGGATACTTGGTGAAGTCATCAATTATCACGAGCGCGTATCGCCCGTCAGGGAGGTGTCCAAAATCTGCACTTACGCATTCCCACGGCCTCTGAGGGTTGTCTTCGGTCACGACTGGATGAGGGCGGTCCGGCTGCCCCGCCGCCTGACACCAGTTGCATGCTCTGACAGTTTGCTCCACCATTGGGTCCATGCCCGGGAACCACACCTTGGCCCTCAGCCGGCACTTGGTTTTCACCATGCCTTGGTGTCCTCTATGCGCTAGTTCCACCGCTTGATGGGTTAGGCTGGCCGGCAGGACTAGGCGGGGACCCCGTAGGAGACATCCTTGGCTGTCGAGGGACAGTTCCTCTTTGATTCTCAGGATGGATTCCAGGGTTGCTTTAGCTTGTGGTGTCCTCTTGCTTAGGGGGTCCTGGATGGGGCGCCAGTTCCCTGACTGGACTGCGTTGGCGACCAGTTGGAGGCATTCATCGTTCTGTGAGGCTTCAATGATGGACTCAAGGCTCATGGGTAGTGGTCGGAATCTTTCTGTCACCAAACGGACAAACTCCTCTATGTCTTCCGCTTCCTCCTTCTCTTTCAGGGTGGCTTCTCGGGGGTGCCTTGACAGGTAATCCGCAGGGTTTGTTGACCCTGGCTTGTACTCCACTCGGTAGTCGTACCCTTGTAGCTGAAGTATCCACTTCTCAATTCTCGGAGGTGGCTTTGATACTGAGCCTTGGAACAGGGGTAGGAGAGGCTTGTGGTCCGTGGTCACCGTGAAGGAGTGGCGGTACACGTAGACTTGAAAGTGTCGGCAGGCCCAATGGATGGCTATGGCCTCTCTCTCAATCTGCGTGTACCTCTGCTCCGTATCTGTCAATGAGCGGCTGGCGTAGGCGATGGGTGCCCACTCCCTGTTGTTCTGAAGCTGCATCAGTACTGCCCCTAGGCCGAAGGGGCTAGCGTCCACGGCCACGTTGGTGGGCTTAGAGGGATCAAAGTATGAGAGAGTGGTGTCAGCTGACGAGGCTGCCTTTGTGTCTCAGAATGCTTTCTCTTGTTCTGGGCCCCATTGCCACGTTGTAGCTGACTTGGTCAGTTCTCGGAGTGGCTTGGTGAGGTTGGAGAGATCAGGGATGAAACGCCCAAGGAAATTTACCACACCCAAGAAACTCCTTGCTTCTGAGACGTTCGTTGGGGCTGGGGCCTCTTGGACATCCTTTACTTTGTCGGGGTCCGGCGCCACTCCGTGGTCCGAGAAGGTGTACCCAAAGAAGCTGATTTTGGGCTGCAGGAACTGGCACTTTTCTCGGTGTAGGGTTAAACCTGACTCCTTGATTCTTTGTAGAACTCCTCGTAGTCTTTGGTGGTGTTCTTCAACGGACGTCGCATAGATGAGTATGTCATCGCTCACGTTTAGAACTCCCAGGAGTCCACTGAGGACTTCGCGGATGGTGTTCTGGAATACTTCTGCTGCACTTGATATCCCGAAGTTGAGGCGCCGATATCGTCTTAGTCCTACATGAGTGGAAAAAGTGGTTATGTACCTTGAATCTGGGTGAAGCGGTAGCTGATGATATCCTGATCGAAGATCTACCTTGGAGAACCATTTTGCGCCGTTGAGTTCCCCTAGGATATCATCTATCGTGGGGGTCAGGTGCCGTTCTCTCTTCACCGCTGCGTTCGGGAGACGCATGTCCACACAGATGCGGACTTGTCCGGGTTGCTTGGGTTTTCGGGCCACTACAATCGGAGATACCCATGGGGTGGGTCCACTGACCTTTTCTATGATTCCTTGTTTTTCTAGTGTTTTGAGCTCCTCCTCAACCTTTTTCCCTAGGTGGAACACAATGCGTCGATGCCTCAGCGCGACCGGTTGGACTGACGGGTCGATGTGGAGAGACACCTCCTTCCCTTTTAGGCATCGATGCCTTTGAATACATCCTAGAACTCTTCCATGATTGTGTCTAGTTCTTCTTGTAGTACTGCCAGGGCGTAGGATATGAGTTTTAGGTCTTCTGCCGACTGTCCGCTTAGCTGCATGCCACTGCCTTTTTTCGTGACATAGATCGTTGTGGGCACCGTTGCCTCTTGGTGTTGTAGTTCTGTTTTGAAACACCCGATCAGAGGGATAGGCGTCTTCTGACCGTATTCGAACACTCGAATGTTTGCTTTGGGTAATGGAGGCTTTGCCCGTAATTGGTTGTATACGTTCGCCGCCATCAGTTCAATGGACGCCCCCGTGTCAATGGTGGCTCTCACCTCTTGCTGGTGAATCTTGATGCGGCACTTTGGGAGGCAGTGTTTCTTCCTTGTTGGTTGATCGATAGCATATACGTAGTGGACTGGAAAGTCCTCTGCGTCATCATCCATGTCCTCACTGTCCCTTTCTTCTCTCGCCACGTGTGCAGCCTCCTTCTTGGCTCTCGTGGACCTGCATACTGCTGCAAAGTGGTTCATCCACCCACATGCGCTACATTTCTTTCCTCTCGCGGGACAGTCTTGTATGCGGTGGGGCTGGCCTCCGCAATATCCACACTCCTTCCTCTTGTCTGGTTGCTTTTTCCCGCTCATTTATCTCCCCTTGGGCCTTACCACGTTCCCCTTTTCCACCTTATTAACTTGTTCACTTTTGACAGGTCGGTGTAGGGCCGACTCCATATGGGATGCTCTCGCCTGAGACAGTTCTTTAGACCGGCCAAGTTTGAGTATGTCTGCGAGGGGTTTGTCGTCTTCCTGGAGTATGGCGACTCGGAGTTTAGACGAGAAGCAGCCTTGGATGATCTGTCCTCGGACCTCCTCCTGTTCATCCCGGTATCTGCAAGAGCTGGCTAGTTCTTTCAGTCTGCCATGGAATGCGTCTAGCGACTCGTCTGCCTCTTGCTTCGCTTGGGAGAAGATGAACTGCTCATAATCCTTGCTCGCCATGGGTTCAAAGTAGGTGGTCAGTGCCGTGAGGCGTGTTTGGTATGAGTTTGGTGTGGCTTCTGTCAACGTTTTGTAGATGTGATGTATGTCTTTGCCTCCTAGGTGTAGGAGTAGGGCTCTGCGCCTTTCTCTGGAAATTCACGCTCCCTCGAAATAGATTTGGAGGCGGTCCGTCCAATCCCTCCAGCGTGGGGCAAGGGACGAAGGAGCTCCGTCAACCACAAAAGGTTCCAGGGCGGGAAGGACGCCATTTTGGCACGTACGCGATGCGCCGCTCTGTTTCTTCGACGCTTATGGGAGATGGCAGTGGTCCGGGGAATAATGATCGTCCCTACTGCGGGCTAGTCGTAAGGTCCCCTCGGTACTGGGCGCGCTCTCGCGACCTGGCTCTGGGGCCTCGGTGGCGATGCGTGTAATTTCCTCCCTCCTGTGGGTGGCTCTTGGCCCGAGGCGGCGGCGTGAGGTGCTGTCCTTACCCACTCTTTCGTCGTGGGAAGCGCTGTTTCCGCTCAACGGTCCCTGCCCTCGCCTCTTTTCTCCGTTTGCCAGCTGTGTTGCGAGCGAGGCCTCTGTGCACGTGGCTTAGGGCCTACCAACTGTATTCCCCTCCTTACGCCCCAGAAAGGAATTTTCCGCCTGGAGAAATTGCAGGGCGATGTGGGCGTCGAGCAGGTAGGGAGGTGGGTTCTGTGAGAACCTCGTCGCCAGTGTAGCGTTTGTGCTAAGGCTAGCGGTGTTTAAGCGGCCACGTAACGCTAAGTAACACAGGGGCCGAGATTGCTGTTTACACGTGGCTCCGACTGCCCGCCGTAGCCACGCCTCTTTATTTTATACCACTGAAGGACCGGGTTTTTTGAACCCAGCGGCGCCAGGCGCACGCCCAAAGTCTTCGGGTTCACCTGTCTTAGAATACAGAGACACGGGATACTTCTCGGTGTCGTCAAAGATCGAGTTTATTGGCTGCAGCCAGAAACAGAAGTCCACGAAGTACAACACAGGTATATTCATAGGAGACTGCTCAAATTCATAAGGCGAGTCATCCTCTTTTATGCCAAAAATCACCTTCTGGACAAACACCCACTATTTACAATTTGTCCAATCATAGGTATCATTACAAAAGGTATCGCATGACGACAAACCAACTTTTCAGTTGTCCGGCCCACCATTAATTATACAGGAAAGCCCAACATTCCTTCTTGCACAAGCTGGACAAACCCATAATAAAAAGACCACAACCCATGTCATAAAGAGGCCATAAAGGAAGAAACAGGAGCAGGATAAGGGGTGTGTATGTGTATTATAAACTTTACAATGTCCTGTGCTCTGATCCTCAATCCTGATCAGCTACCGGGCAAGGAACTAGCTTAGCAAGGTCAGCTTCAGGCAACGAGGTCAGTTCACTCGGTTCATCCAAAAGTCAGCTAACGTGTACGTGTACTAAAGACTCGTTCGGCCGCAGTCATCGGCCTATGTGAGGGAAACCACAAAATGGCTGCCATGCACAAAATGGAACCCATGGTTCGGAACGAAATCCCCAAATACATAGTGAATCCATCGGTCTAACATGACGAAATCACTCGTACTTGCCGCACTCACTAGTTACGGTTCGCTACTATCAAATTCGTAACGAAACCATGACATTTATAAAGCGGGTTCAGAATTCTCGGAACCTCGGTCCCTCCTTTTGCCCTTACATAGGCAATCACTCAGTCTGCATCTGAATCGATGTCAATATTCATCAAATCATCAAGATGCTGCTGGAGCATCATCCTATTACTCAGTACTTCTCTTGAGACAGGTCTCCTTACACACGTAGTAGCACAAAGGCCACATATGGCAGGACCACACTGTATACAGAGACAACACGAGAAAAGAATCGCTAAAACCATCCCGATGATCTTCAGAATCTTCCATCCCCAAGTGGACAACAGTCCCCAAAACCATCCAGTCAATGACCAATCTCCTTCGTCCACATGTACAGACTCGGAGATCTTATGTAACTTAGAAATGGCTTGATATACTGTAGGAGCATTGTCTGGTATGAAAACGCAGCAGCTTGATTGGATCAGTTTACATACTCCACATCAATCTGCAAGTATGACATCTAAAATCATACGATTCTGTAATGTCATAAGGCGATCCGCTTGAAGCTCAGCGGTCAAATTACTAAGGGCACCGGCAGTTTTATTTATGGTGGACTCAACCACTCTCGTCAATTGCCGTATGTTTCCACTATTAGCCATAGGTCCCCAAAATGGTAGGAAACCCTTGAGAAAGTCTCCCAATTCTTGTCCCGTGGTATCTTCCTGATCGAAGATCCTCTAACAACTCTCGTTCTGTGGTAATCTGCAGCAGCAGTATACGTAGGGGGTAACAAATATGCAGCATAACAGGTTCCCGAAAAATCAGGGGGCAACCATGTATATGCTCTATCATAGCAAACAAAATACGTGCCCTTAGCTGCTAAAAACGGTGGGGAAGTCTGGGACGCAAAAACATACGTCCGAGTACAAACACTCTTCCCTAACTGAGCTCTCAGATTCTTGCCATTACCTTGCAGACAAAAATGACCACGATGGGGTACGATCCAAATCGGAGGTGACCTTTTCCGTCACTGCTTTTCACTCAGACTAACACTATATCCAGTCATGTTCCATCCGATATAAGCTAATGCCTCATCCTTAGGAAATAGTCTCATATGTATCGATATCTCTGATCATATCCGTTATTCCCTTCACTAAGGCACTATTACTCGAGTTATCTCTCATGAAACGCAGGGGATAGACTTCGTGGGCAAAAATAAACATTGTCTAATATGCACATACAGACCCATTATAACTGAATGGCAGAACCAAATAGGGAATACCTCTATCCGTAGTATGTGGCATAAGACCACACACCCAACAATTAGTGGTGTTCACTACCAACTGGTGTTGATGCAGAAGCTGTACAAAGGAATTATTAATAAACTCTGACCTCCTAATCAGTTCATGTTCAGGTAAAGTATGGAAAGAATGCAAAGAAGTAGTAGTAGGAAAAGAAATAGGTTGGGAGGTGGGTGCAGATGACAATTGGGTAGCAAAAACAATCCAACCCACCAAAGACAACGTCATGCTAAGAAACACTAAAAGACATGTTATTAAGAAACATTTGCTACGAATCAATTTACATAATTTCGTCTTAAAGTTCATTTCTGCAACAACTCTCTCAATCTCAAAAAACTCCATCCTCTAACCGTGCTGTTCGCGGCAGTTGGTTCTCTTCGCTCAGGTGTGCTTCTGTAAGTCCAGGGAACGCCCTAGAACAAACCAGAACCGTCGACCTTGCGTCTACACGGTTGGCCACTCCGAGTCTTGATACCTCGACCCTACAGCTGAACCCGGATGGCGGTTTGAAAAAAGAAAAATAGAACAAAACAGCTTCTTGGATGAGAGAGTGCAGTTTTCAAAAACAAAAAGGAATTCTTTCTTTATTAGTCCATTGTTTCTTGGTCGCAAATTATAGCGGCCTTTACCAGGCACCGTCTGATCTCGGAACAACAATTCAGGCTCAGTGGTGTCCAATCTCAAAGGCAGAGGGACAGCTGCTTGCAAAATATCATCGTCCTCTCGCTCAGACCTTGTCCATACCAAATGTGTGTCGCTAAACGGCACGAATTTCAGCACTCTTTCTGTCTCTGAATCACCAATACCTTCACGGATCCACTGGTCGTACGCCAGAGGTAAAGGAACCCTCTTGCAATGTACGCCGTGGGTCCAATTCTTTTTGCCGTGGACTCTCACTGATGTTCACGTTGACAAAAGTACTTGATATGGTCCAGTCCAACTGGGCTGATCGTTCTTGGTCCGCTGAAAGTTACGCACCAGGACCCAGTTTCCAGGATTAATAGTATGTCCTGGATCTTCAGATGCTTGTGGGAGGTTATCATGAACCTGTTGATGTAAGACACGCAATTTAGCCGTCAGGTCATACAAGTAATCAATCAACACAGGATATTCAATGTCGCTAAACTTTGTTGGCCTCGGCACTCCCCACACGTTTGCCGGGTGACCAAATAATATCTCATATGGACTAAGCCCTATTCGAGAATGTACTGTAGTTCTAGTTGACAAAAGTGCCAACGGCAACACATCGGGCCATTGGAGACCAGAACTCGCCTGAATCTTGGCTAGTTTAAGCTTCAGGGTGCCATTATAGGACTCGACTAAACCAGCTGATTGGGGGTGATTCGCAGCATGGAATTTCTGCTTTATGCCCAAACCCTCACACACTCTCTTCATGACCAGGCCCACAAATTCACTTCCGTTATCACTCCACACCATCCTTAGCAAACCGAACTTAGGGAAAAATTCCTTGAGTAAGACTTTAGCTGTGGATAATGCAGTATTGTCTTTTAGGGGGTAAGCTTTTACCCATCTTGAAAAGGCACAAACAACCACAAGGACGTATTTCAAATTATTTCATCTCTCCATGTGGATAAAATCCAATTGCAGTACCTCGAACGGATACGTCGGAGGCGCAAAGTGACCAGCTGGAGTTGGGGTTCCCTTGCCAGGATTATACATCAGACAAACCATGCAATTCTTGACCAGATTCTCCGCACACTTGGAATTCCACCATTCTCCCACACTGGAGCCAACAACTTACAAATCCCTTTCGCACTAATGTGAGCCATTCCATGTGCCATTGTAACCACTGGAAGCACATACGCATCAGGCAACAACCATTGCTGATGTTCTGACAACTCAATCCAACAACCAGTCAAATCTAACATTCCTGTACTCTCTCTCCACACACTCAACTCTTTCTCAGTAGCTTCAGCCTGAATCGATTTCACACTCTCTATTGTGTCTTCGCACATTCCTCTATCCGGAACCCATCTCGCTGGACCTGCAACATACATTCGACTCGTCACATCTTTCGCCGTTTTTTTCGCTACTTCATCCGCAAACGCATTACCACGACCAACGTCATCTGTAACCTTCTTATGTGCACTGCATTTCACGATCGCAACTTGCATCGGCAACGTAAGTGACTCAAGAAGTTAATTCACCAACTGTCCATGCTGAATCTTCGTACCATGGGAAGTAAGGAATCCACGTTCCTTCCACAAACGCCCAAAACTATGGGCAACACCAAACGCATTTTGACTATCAGTATACACAGTCACTCTCTTTCCTTTCGACAACACACACACTCTCGTCAGTGCAATCAACTCTGCTGCTTGAGCTGAATTCCGTGGAATACGTGAAGCTTCAACAATCGTATGCAAAATTGTAACCGCATATGCTGCAGTCGTATCGCCATTCGGAAGCTTAAAGCATGAACCATCCACCCATAAGGTACCATCAGAATTCGAAAGAGGAGTATCTTTCAGATCAATCCTACCCTTCGTTTCTTCCTCTGTCCTAAGAAAACAATCATGCTGTTCCTGAACATCTGTCTCTACAGAAATCGGCAACAATGTAGCTGGATTCAACGTGTTGCATCGCTTTATATGCACATGACTCGCCAAAAGCGTCAACTCGTAACCTGACAACCGCGCACTAGTCAAATGCTGAGTCTTCGTTCTATTCAATAAAGTATCCACTGCATGTGGAACCATCACAATCAACGTATTATTCATCACCAAACCAGCAGACTGTCGAATAGAAACAACCGCTGCTGCTGTAGCTCTCAAGCAACTCGGCAACGCTCTCGCTACCGGATCCAAAGTCGACGAGAAATACGCACATGGACGCTGCTTGTCACCAAACTGTTGCGTCAAAACTGACAATGCACAACCCTCTCTCTCGTGAACATAGAGTGTAAAAGGCTTACTGTAGTCCGGAGTACCCAACACCGGAGCAGAACACAATGCATCACGTAATTCAGAAAAACTCTGACATTCGTCAGACCAAGGAAGAGGATTCGGAGTATCCTTAAGAGTAAGTGCCAACAGAGGTTTCGCAAGTAATGAAAAGTTCGGAATCCATTGTCTACAGTACGAGGTGATACCCAAGAAAGCACGAACTTCTCTCTGTGTGGTTGGCACAGTCATTTGCGCAATCGCTTGAATTCTTTCTGGGGTCAACCTTCTTCCCTCCTTCGATAAGAGATGACCTAAGTAGGTCACTTCTTGTCGACAATATTGCAACTTCGAAGGTGACACTTTATGATGAAGGTCAGACAAATGCCGCAACAAAGAAAGAGTAGCTTCTTTACAAGTTTCCTCATCATCATCAGCAACTAACAGGTCGTCCACATACTGAATAAGAGCAGCACCAGCAGGCAAGATAATCGTATCAAGCTGTGTTTTCAAAGCCTGACTATAGATGGAGGGACTTTCACAATAGCCTTGAGGAGCGCGTTTAAACCGGAAGCTTCGGCCTCCTAAAGAGAAGCCAAAAATATCTCTACTCTCCTCGGCAATTGGGATACTGAAGAAAGCATTCTTCAGATCTATAACCGAAAACCAGGCAGCTGAAGCAGGGATCATAGTCAACAAAGCAGTAATGTCCGGAACAACAGGAAACTGTGGCACAACAATCTTATTAACCTCTCGAAGGTCGATCACAAACCTATACACAGGCGGCTGAGAAGAGTCAGTACGTTTCAGGACAGGCAAAACAGGACTGTTACACACATTACTTCTCGTTTCCTCAATCACACCTTTCTCAATCAGATCATAGATGATCGCTAAAAGCGCTCTTTCACCATCACTAGAAATCCTATATTGGGGAATACGTGGCAATCTAGCATTTGCTTTAAGCGTCACAACATAAGGTGAAATCTCCAAAAGACCCACGTCATTAGGACCAGTAGCCCAAAGAGTATCAGGGAGAGAATGCAATTCCAAGGAAGCCGATCTTTAGACAAATACATCGGAGAGATCACTCTCTTACCCAATGTAAGCTGTACTCCTGAAGGAGAACAATGCAATGTCGCATGCAATCTTTTCAACAAATCCAAACCCAACAAATTCTCACCACAACCTGTTGTCAAAATGAGGGGTGCTTCCAATTCACAAGGTCCAACAGAAAGAGACAAGGGACAAGAAATCGGGTTACGAACTGGGGCGCCAGAAAAACCTACCAAAACATTCGTCAAGACAGACAAAGGTGCGCCAGGGAGTTTAGAGTGCATGATAGAACTCTTCGCCGCACCAGTATCCAACAGAAAATGCTCTGACACACCTGATGTAATCACTTCAACATAAGGTCCACTCTGATCTACTGGAACTGACACTACTCCATCTCTTTGTCTATGGCTGTCCTAGCAATCATTACAGTCAGCATTCTCACTCTCAACATAGTAATCATCAGCATAGTATTGGGTAGATCTGCCAGTCGGAACATTCTGCTGATCAAAACAATTCATAGAATTCTGTGGGGGAAAGGAACGTCCATTCTGGGGGAACACACCACGTCCTCTACCTCTAGGAACTTGCTAAACACCTCGACCTCTCACACCAGACACACCATTCGCACGCTGTAGCAGAATTCGGACAACTATTCTTGAAGTGGCCTTCTTCCTTACAATACGCGCACTGATTAGGGCCTACTGGAACACGCTGCTGAAAAGACTCGGGCTTCTGCAACAATCTCTGAAACTGTGGAGGTTGCTGAAACTCACACTGATTAAAGCGAGGCGGATACGCCTGTTGCAAAAGAACCTTCGTCTTTAATTCTTTAGTCTTTTTCTCTGCTTTATCCTTCTCATCTTTATCTCTATTCTCATAATATTGTTCAGTAGCCAATATCTGGGCCGAAGAAGAAACAGCCCATGAGCTCTCGGAGTCCTTCAACTTATTACACAACTCGGGAAGTAAATTATGAACAAACTTATCCACAAACAACCTTTGGCCACCTTCCGTACTCATATCTTGACCACTGTGATCGATAAACGTTTCTTCAAACCTAGTGAAGAAATCAGACACACTTTCGTCTGTCTTCTGCTTACATGCTGCTAACTTATCCCAATTCATTCGCATAGCAGGCATCAAAGTCTTCATAAAAGTAATAATCCTACTAGGAAGTTCCGCAACTAAAGGCTCAGGTTTAGCCCCTCCACCTTGACGACCATCTGCGGCAGTAATATTAACCCATGTATCTCCTAACTCTACTGCATGATCCTCGTGACGGATCTTTGCCCACAAAGGTTGAGGGACTACATTCCCCAACAACATATCTATGTCAGCTAAATTCATCTCACACGCATCAACTGTCTGGGACAACTCCTTATAATACCCTGCAGGATTCTTACGGGGGTCAGGTAGAGTCTGTTTAAGAGCCAAAACTTCAGCTCTCTTCCAAGGAACATGTACCCAGACACGCTGAAAATGAGCCGGTACACCCAAGATACCTGATTAGGATTAGCCACAACTTCCTCTTTCCATACCGGAGGAACTTCTCTCATGGGGTACTGCTTCACTTTTCTCCGGACAGAAGGATCAGGTTCAAACAACGGCTGAGAAGGAAGTCTACACCTGAACGCAAGAAGCATCTCTACTGCTTCTTCAACATCAGGACCCACTATCGTCCCTTTAGCAAAATCGGACTGAACATTCAATAACTTTGACGGAATAGGACCCATTTCAGTATTGTCCCACTCTTCACGAAGAAAAGTACACATAACATCAAAAACATACCTTTGCTTCGGCGGTTCCCACTGTAGAAAAACATCCATAACCGCTTGCAGATCATACCTGGAAGCATTCAAAACCCATCTACGAGCAAGGAGATCTAACACTGCTCGCTCCTCGAAACTCGAGAGCTGAACACGCGTTTGTGTCCTCACCGAAATTGGGGTCATATTAAGTGACCCAAAAAGAGGAGAAAAAGGGCTAGTGACAGCTTCAACTATTCACTGTCGAGTAGAAGGAGAAGAAGTTGACACGGTAACAGGAGACAAATTATTCTGAGAAAACGAAGACATAGGGTCAGTAGAAAAAGAAGTTAAAGGCAAAGGAGTAGAAGGCAAAGGAGTCTGAGGCAAAGGAGTGAAAGGCAAAGCTGGCGGCCCTAGAGAAGGCTGCGCCGGAGGTGGGAGAACCAACTGTTCAAGAACCGGTGGCTGAACAATAGCAGGAGGCACAACAACTGGAGGTTGCACAACTGGGGGTTGCGGAGGTGCCGTAGCACTCTGCATATAAGGGGGTGGTGAACTCAACAAATGCGACATCAAAGGATCCTTTTCAGAATCCTTTGGCACATTCGAGACAGGAGGTGGCAAAGCTGGATAACACTTATCAATGGCGATGCAACGCAGTCTGACACCTCAATCTCACGGTCTTCTTCATCTTCTTTGAACTGCCTAGCAGCTTGCATTATCGACATATTCCTATCTTTCCTATCTCTTTTAGCTTGCTTCATTTCTCTCTGTTTGGCTTCCTTACGCCAGAGGCGGAAAGAGTCAAACATCGCCGGCCGGGCTTTCTTCTTAAATAGCTTAACTTCCAAATTATCTAAGATATCTGATTCGAAACTACCATGATGTGGCCATTTTAAGACACCATCTTTCCTGTATAGCGGACCCATACTTCATTGTACGTAATGGGGCCCACGCCATGTTTCGAATAGAGCTCGTAAGTCGGAGTTCCAACCGGAGGTATCGGACACGAGTCCTCCAATCGGGAATCCCTGTTACAACTACAACAAAACAAATTCCTAATTTTGCTAAGACCAGGCATCTTCGCTCACTAATCTAGCTTCAAACTTCAAGGGATTATCAAAAACGATAGTCTCGTAAATGTACGAGTCTCTCAGCTTTAGTAATTGCAAGTACCAAATCAAAGACCCAAAGAAACCCAAAACAAAGGACTGGAAGCGACCCACTTATACTTAACTAAGGTATCAGTTACGCCACCAGAAGACCCGTCTATTGTCTCGCCGTACAAATTGTCACGAAGGGTCCAAGACAGGGCGACAGTCCGGGCAGCAGTCCTTCGTAGCCGTCGGAAAGCGGTAAGCCTCGCAGCAAAAACCTTCAGTCCACGTTCGACATACCGGGGTCGATGAAGTGGGGGCCCTCTTCCAGAATTTCCACACGAAGCTCCTCACGATCTTCAGGCTCGGACCGGGACCGCAGAAGTCGCTCCACGTTGGGCGCCAACTGAAGAGCCGGGTTTTAGAACCCAGCGGCGCCAGGGGCACGCCCAAAGTCTTCGGGTTCACCTGTATTAGAACACAGAGACATGGGATACTTCTCGGTGGCGTCAAAGATCGAGTTTATTGGCTGCAGCCAGAAACAGAAGTCCACGAAGTACAACACAGGTATATTCGTAGGAGACTGCTCAAATTCTTAAGGCGAGTCATCCTCTTTTATGCCAAAAATCACATTCTGGACAAACACCCACTATTTACAATTTGTCCAATCATAGGTATCATTACAAAAGGTATCGCATGACGACAAACCCACTTTTCAGTTGTCCATCCCACCATTAATTATACAGGAAAGCCCAACATTCCTTCTTGCACAAGCCGGACAAACCCATAATATAAAGGCCACAACCCATGTCATAAAGAGGCCATAAAGGAAGAAACAGAAACAGAAACAGATAAGGAGCAGGATAAGGGGTGTGTGTGTGTGTATAATAAACTTTACAATGTCCTGTGCGCTGATCCTCAATCCTGATCAGCTACCGGGCAAGGAACTGGCTTAGCAAGGTCGGCTTCAGGTAACGAGGTCAGTTTACTCGGTTCTTCCAAAAGTCAGCTAACGTGTACGTGTACTAAAGACTCGTTCGGCCGCAGTCATCGGCCTATGTGATGGCAACCACAAAATGGCTGCCATGCACAAAATGGAACCCATGGTTCGTACTTGCCTCACTCACTAGTTACGGTTCGCTACTATCAAATTCGTAACGAAACCATGACATTTATTTATAAAGCGGGTTCAGAATTCACGGAACCTCACCCTCCCGCGTCTGCCGTCACGCGTCAGCGCAGGGACGCTCCGGTAACGCAGGTCAGCTAGACCGCTGCCTTGCGCCTCAGAACACTACACTGTGAAGAGCTTCTGACTCAGGAGTTCGAGTCTTGGCGTTAGCTCAACATCCTGTGATTTTGGGCAACTCACTTAAAATACAAGCAGCCATCTCGGAGGTGTGGTGGGGCGGGCATAAGTGGTGAAGGGGTAGGGAGAGATGGTACAGGGCGAGCAGGCTGCTAGGAGCATTAAACAAGAAGCAATGGTGAAAATTAAAGTCAGCACATCGCTAAAAGGAGCACGGCCTCCAAAGCAAAATATTAATTAAACCTGCGATGCAAATGCAGACCGAAACATGAAGCAAGCGTCTGTAAAGCGGCTGCTGTGCTGATCCTAAAGCTGAGGCTAAGAAGAAAGAAAATTGTGCGCACAATGTAACCTATATAAAAAAAATCATAGAACCATGAGTAACTGGGGCAGTCTCCTGGGAGGGGTTGAAAGGCAAGAAGGCGGGAACAATTAAGCATGCTAACCAATCAAAAGCATGCATTTGTGAAGGGAATGAACAGGAACTAATGTAAAAGATGGGAGGTGCTTTAAGCCACAGTTTAAATTACAGCATACCTCGCAGAGCAGCACATGTGCTGCCCAGGCTCGACCTAAAAAAGTGCAGTGCACTAATAACTTCTATTAAACCAGAAGTGCTATGCTTTTCTGAAGAGCTCCATAGTAAACAAAATACACATCACAAGCAGCAGTAAAATCCATTGCTATACAGACTAGTTCAATGACCACAATACACTGACGTGAACTACCGAGTGAGGTGTTGCACATAAAGATGTGGAAGAGGAACTGTATTATCCTCAACTACAAGATCCACAATGCAAAGCAAGGCCAAAGAGAGAGAGTCAAGACTACCTAATCATTGAACGGCACCTGTAAATGATTACTGTTTCGTTGAATGCTCCCATATGAAATGTTTTAAAATATTAATATATATTGAAATAGACAGGCACAATAGTGCTTTTGGTATGCATACATGTTATTACTACAAGAAATATAAGGACTTTAATAAAGTCTAACCAAATCATTACTGCAACACTTCACCCTTAAATGTGTTTTGTGGAAATATAGTATTATAAAAAAGTGTGTGTCTTGTAAGGTGCACAGTGTGTGGTGTGTATGACTATGAATAAAGTTGCCACTCATCGTACCTTTATATCACTTTATTTCTTAAATACCTTTATATTTTTAATTACAAGGTTAGGTAATCACTCACTCATGGACAGGAGGACACAGAGCATGACCTGGGCTGCTGCCTCTTGGTGTATATGTCCCACCTCCAGATCCGCCACCCTGTGTGTTACATTCCAAGTAACTGGGAAGTACCAAGCTGTCCTAGGACACTGCAGAAGGTATCAACTTTTAATATAAATCCTCTTTTTGGGGCAACATTAAGGCACAACCCCAAAATAAGGTTCTCTACAAACCATAAGCACTTCTATCAAAATGTGACCGCTTGTAAGCAACTCCTCTAAAACACTATAACCACTGTGCCATTTCCACCAATCCAACATAGGATATGGGAAGAGGGGAAGGAGAGGAATTTCATACACATGTTTCATGGCGTCATATAAGCGTCAGTTTCACTTTGAATGGGCACTTCCAGCTTGATCAACACAGTTCCTGTCCCAAGAGGTCTTGTCCCAGACCCTTATGTCAGTAGTCAGAATACTCTGGGTCTGAGGGCTTAACAGAGTAATCATGCCACAAAAACTCTGTCTGCAGAAAGTGGAGCTTCCTACATTGATGAATTTTGTCTTGAGTAGCAGTGGAATCCCAAGGAACCTCAGTATTGCAGAATGAGCCGCATTCTCAAGAGACTCAAACTCATGTTCGAGGTGGAAAATTGTGGTTATCACGCAATGTGTAAACTTGTTGGAGCCTATTCACAAAAGCTATTTCGGAGTACATAAATACTAATTTATATAGTCCAAAATAGAATTTAGAAGCCTCCGGCCACAGATGTCCACTTCAGCCTCACCTATCTTCTCTACACAGAGAGCTCTGTTCTGGCGGCAGACACACACAATAATTATAAGACTTAGTAGTAAATGTTTGAGGGACAAAGGCAGTATTGGGAAAATAGGGAATAATTACTATAAAAGTTGGTGGAATAAGGAAAATTGAGGTTTGGAAAGGGAAGTACTAATACAAAACGCCCACCCACATAGGAGAAAGATAACTGAAATTTATAAAAATACAAAATTGAATCTACAACAGTCATTTTACTGACAAAACAGGCTCAAATATACTCCAGCCCAGCTTTGGAGTAAGTCATGCACAAGACGCCAACCACTAGCACTGCAACACTCTTTCCAATATAAATTGATGGAGAAAAGGGAATAAAAAGTTTATTTAAATTAATTTATTATTTTTATTGAAAGATTGCTAAATGTACATTTTTTTAAAATACATAATAACATGTGGGGAAATCTACACATGCAAATTTACCTTTGTAAATGGAGCCCATTCTGTTATCTTCCTTTGTCTCTGTGGTACCACTACCTACTGTAGCTCTGACAACCTCTGATTCAAATTGCGCAGTACATTTTGGGTAAGGATAAAGCAAAGCGAGACTCAACTCCTTCCTGCCACTTTGTAGCCAAAGAGAAGGCGCACAGGTGTCAAGAGACTCATTGTCCCTCTAGATCTCCGGTCACGGAGCCAATTACCCAACGCATCCCAGTGCAACCCAAATTTCACAGGCCATCGGTGATGGTGCAGCAGATTGAAGCCTTCAAGGCCATGTTGCAGATTTTTGGTGTACTTCGAGCTCCCTTTAGAGTGCCTGTGCCAATGGAACTGCAAGGGCCTCAAATCAGGTTCTGACGGCAGCAGTGTTTAGTTTGAGGCAGTGGTTTCCAGTGCTCAGCACTGGCATTTAATCATCAAGACAGGCGCTTTTCATGTGCCTCAATTAAGGACACGTTCATTTTGGTAGGCACTTGGAGATTAAGTGATTTGCCCAGGATCACAGGATGTTGAGCAGATGCCAAGACTCGAACCTGGTCCCCCAGCTCCGAAGCCAGCAGCTCTGACCATTATGCCACATCCTCTTCCCACTTTCATGGTGAGCGGTTGGTTGTGTTTTAGGCCGCACTAACAGGAGAAATGTTGAGGGCCCTGGCTCTCATTTTATCACAAATTATCCACCAGAAAGCAGATTCATCTTCAGTGCCACTTAGGCCCATAGGACCCACTCCAGGCTCCTCCCGACTCCGGTACAGACTTCCAATCTGGATCTAAAACCTGCGCACGGCTTCATACTGAACTGACCAATGTCACTGTACAAGATTACAAAATCGCAACCGGTATTTATCCAGCCTGTCACTGAGCCAGTGCCTATACCAGGGCGGATGTACCAACAGAGGTTCCATTATCTTTTTGGCTCTGAACAAGGTACACCTCAGAATGGAGTTGAAAATAGTGGAAAGGGGAATGTTTTTCTCTCCTCTCTCTTTGTAGATGCCAAATTCTACATGTATTTACAAGAGGCGAGTGGGCTTGATACTTCCCCTGAGACAGGGTTTGACTTGCCACTTGGACCACCAATGAAAACAAGTGCATTGTTTGCAGACATGGTCTGATGGGTGACAGAACCATGCCTGTGCCATTTGCAATTGCATTAACTGCTATAAACGTGTTCTTCTTGAAGTCTAACAGAGTGAGAACATTTGACTTTGAATTTGTTCTTGTGATTTCCTCAAAAGCATTTTTCTGTAAATCTATCTATCCACAAGAAGATCTTTCCTTTGCGTAAAAGCAATCTCCGTGTCCTGAACTCTATTTTGGTAGGTACTACTGAGTTGGTGCTTTGGGTTACTTTTTGGCTCCGTTTGCACTATTTGGAGTTTTGGGGTAGTTGTGCCTTATTCTTTGTGTACTTAGTTTTCCGTTGTAGCATCTACAGTAACATGTAAACTACTAATCAAGAGCTGGCTTAGATCAGATCTCATTCCAAATGTCCTTGCCAGGCTGGCTCTCCAGACAGGCTCTATGTAATTATACCCAGCACAGCAGGGTCGTCTCCAGCATGGAGCACCCAGCACAGAGGCTCAAAGACATGCAAGGTTTCACCAGTTCCCTGTCATCACCCCAACTGAAAATGTGATCAAGGAAATGAGAGGCTGGGAACAGCCGCGGTCTGTGCAGGTAACAGCGGTGGGGCCGCGTGGGGGGGATTTCGAGGGGAAATTAAATAAATAATTAACTTTCCCTCTGTATCGTCCCTCGAAATCCTCCCCAATGCCACCCAACCTTCTGTTACCTGCACGGACCGCGGCTGGCTGGCAATCACCGTCACCTTACACAGCACATTCTGCAAATCCACACTGATCATCGATCAAAGAACAGTGCTTCGGGAAGCCTAATCAGCACTACCCCCTTGCTAAAGAAAAGTCTTTATTTCGTTTTTAAAGCACTTAGGGAACAAGGCCAGTCGCTCTCAAGGGCACAGGACCTGAATTACATGCAGGAGAAAAAGTCGGTCCAGTGGTTAAAGATCTCATGAGTAAATGAAGGCTGGTTCCCTTATCTGGAAACATTGCCTAACCAAGGGTTACGACATGAAATATTAAAGACCCGGGTTGGGATCAACCCCTGGAAGATAGACGGGAAATTAAAATCTGTACTGATTGGCCCAGAAGGTAATTTTAAGTGTGGGCGTGGTATAAGAAACAATATGTTGCACATTTTGCTTGATTGCACATTTGTACAGGATTTAAGGAAATTGTTTTTACGTCCTATATTCCTATCACATAAGACATTTACACGTGCCCATGCGATATGCTTACTAACAGATATGCATTCGCTAGAAATTGCAATTGCATTGGGCAAATTCCTGAAGGCCGTAAAAGATTTTGGAAGGGAGATATCGAAGGATGGGCACTGATTTTAAGTTCTTTTAATCCTTTTATAAAGTTTAAATCTGTCTTTTTATTCTTCCAGATATGCGAAAAACTTTGGTAAAATTTGGGTTTAATGAATTGTGTATCAGGAGGTGTTACCCTCTTTTAACCTTCTCTTTTTTCTTTTTAACAAATATGAATTTTAACTATTTATGACGTAGGAATATTTTGTCTGCTCGTACTTTGTCCGATTCTGTTTGCATTTTGTTTGTATTGTTTAAAAGACTACGGTCTAAATAAACAAGTTTCTCTCTCTCTCTCTAGTTTTTAAAGGGCGCCCCCTCACCTCAGTGTTTGCATCCCTGCCCCCGGAATGCAGGCAATACACTTCCTCTGTCTGGGAAAGCTGTCCTCACCATCCGTCTTATGCTATGTCACACCAGAGGCATGCTAAATGGATGCCACTGTGCTGTCTATTTAACCCTTTCGATGCTGATGACGAGCTCAGCTCGTCATCACCCACGGGTGTCGTGTGCTGATGACGAGCTGAGCTCGTCATGAACAATGGTGATCAAAGCTTTCCAGCACACGGGAAAAATCCCCGCAGCAGCCATGTGGTTAATACTGTGAGCCAAACTTTAAGCTGAACACCAGTAGACATCTGCTGCAGCATTTGCAGAATCTTTCAGTGTTTGCAAAATGGGCCGACCTGCGACATAAATATATTCGTTCATTACTTGTACCTTTAAATTTTCAGCAAGCAAGACCAGCTCTTTTATGTCTGCAATCTTTAAATAATAATAAAGTATGTAGGTATTCATCTAGATTTTTAGCAAGGTTGTATTTTTCTTGTGTATGGTATTGTAAACGTGTTGATTTTCATGCTATGGACATACATGTATTGATGTTTTTATTGTATTTTTATGATTCCTAATGCCAATCAAAATAAAGAGCTAATGATGACGATGATGATGATGAATGCAATTTCAATTACAATCCCATGTTCTTTTCAGTTTGAATCACCTTTACTTTCGTGTCCTCAAGATTGCTCTCCACAGATGGTCCCACACATTGTTACGAGTCACTGCCTTCAGATCATATCAAAGTTTAAAGAGCAAGGAATCTCCCTGGGTCATGTTGGCCAACAGAGGTCATCATTCCCCTCCCTGTCTCAGCGTTGCTTAGGAGAAGATTACTGAAGGGCAAAAAAGCAGTGGCGGCAGGCATGACTCACGGGTGGTGAGGCGGGCACAGGGGCGGCAAGAGGTTGTACAATGTAAAACCAAAAAATTCAATATAATACCTTACCTTTCCACCGGGTCCTACGTCTCTGCTCCTTTCTCCTGCTCTCCTTGTGGGACAGGAAGGCAGGAAGAACAGCCAGGCTACCCTGACCACTCACAATGCAGCGTTGTGATTTCTAAGCACCCAGGCTCCCCTGAACAATCATAACACTGCAATGCAGCGTTGTGATTGGTTTTGAGAGTCCTGGTTCGATGCTCAACCAGGGAATGTGGCCTGGGCTTGTTCTTCACACAGGCTGTCATCTAGCTTGCATGGAGAATGGAGAAAGTGCGCATGACTCGTTTGGGCTGCCCGAGAGGGCTGCCCAAACAGTCATTGCGCACTTAGGAGTGGGCAAACCATTCCTCCCCGCCCTGCTCCGTGAGCAGAGCAGCCCCGCCCACCCGCAAAGAAAACATAGAATGATAATAACTTAAAGTTATTATCATTTTATGTTTCCTTTCTTTTACACTACTCAAAAGCAGTGGGGCAAAGATCCTCCACCATAGCGGCGGAGCCGCCTCCTCAAAAAACCCTCCTTTTTCCAAGGCACTTTTCTTTTTGGGTTATTTGAGTTGCGTGTTGTAAGCGAATGAATTTGAACCGACATGTCTGGGAAAGACACACCCAGCTCACAATAAGTCTACAGTGTGCTGTAGTTCACTGTGTAGGGTGGTGTTTTGAGGAATGTGAATCCTAAACCCAATTTTGCTTCAGCACCTGCCAAGACCCTCCTGGCTCACACCGGCATTGCACTGGCACGGGTGGAGATCCCTTCATGGAATTCTCTAGAAGTACCATGAAGCGCAGTGACTCTTTTCCAGCCCCTGACTTCCTTTCAGGAGTGCGCTCCATCAGGCACAGGTGTCAGCTGGCACTCAGTCACTTGTGAAGGAAACTTCAGTGCCACGTTGGATGTAGCAAACCAGCACATTGGGGGGAGGCTTAGAGGGGAGATTTGTGCGTGGGATTTGATACTCTAGGACGAGACCTTAGGATGTCCTCACAGTTCCAAATCTCAGGACTAGGAAATGGAGAGGCCTTCAGAGCCTCTGCCACTGGTACCAGCCTCGGCATGGGAGCCACTCTACAGCCCCTGAGACTTGTCAGAACTAGAGCTCGACTAGCTGTGCCTCATAATAACCCTTGTAATAAGTAGGGTGACCAACCGTCCGTAAATTTCACAGACTTTCCGTTATTTTGGTGTCTTGTCCGTTCTCCGTCATCAATCCTTCTGCGGACGCCTTTTGTCCATAATTTTGGGATTGCAACAGGTTGTGCTGTTCCCCTGTGACAATCTCAGCCAGCTCGCAATTCTCTTTCGAACTCTAGAGGCTGCAGCAGCCCCTCTCGGACCTGGCACAGACTGGGGACTGGTCCATTGTCATTCTGACTGTGGCTGATTATCACATAAAGAATGACAATGGGCCAAAGGTGTATTGAAGCACCAGCTAAGTGGCGGTGTGAAGGGGTCAGATAAAAGCATTAATGGCCCTTCCTAACTTTGATCTGTGGCTCACAGGTCAGCACAGGACAGAATAAGAACCTAATAAAACAAGAATACTCACCATGATGAAGCTGTGGGGAGTGTAATGTTGTAGAATGTGCAGGGACACTAGGACTGGTGCAGTAAGAGTAAAGGTGGGAGGGGAGCAGGGAGGCGGAACAGGAGGAGCCAGGTCGGGCAGTAAGGAGCAGGGAAAGGAAGAAGGCAGACTTGTATACAATAAAGCTCCCACAGTCTTTCATACCTCGTGTCAGGGTCATCTGTTCCAGTGCCACAACACTACAGCTGGCAACGAAGGTGGTCGTGGACCTTGGCTGCATGTTGCAGTGGTGTCACGTTGAGCGCTCCCCTGCCTTGGGGCTGCTGTGCTGTGCTGTGCCGCAACCCGGGTTCCTCCTGCCATGTCTGCCTTGTGCTGTATCTTCGGACGCAAACTGGGAGCCCACCCCAGCCGCCTGTGCCTCCTGCTGTGCCTGCCGCGTATGCATTTAGGCGCGACCCAGGAGCCCACCCCGGTCACTTAGGATGTTATGTTATGTTATGTTATGTTATGTTATGTTATGTTATACTTTCTTGTATAGCGCACGGCTGCCCCAGCAAAGGGGTGTCCCGGCGCTTCCAGGTTTTGCTGTGCCCGCTTTGCTGTCCGGCCCGTGAGTGTCAATCTGAGGTGTGTTTGGTGCCTGTTCTGGCCCCGGTAGCTGCATCTACCTGCAAGTAGTTCCCCAGTGCCTGCTTTACTGATTGTACCTGCTCGCTGGGCAGCTCCCACGCTGCCGGCAATCCCTGCATCTGGCCTGTACTCTGGCAAGGAGCGAGATTCACCCGGCGGCCATCCTGAGGTCAGGCGCCTCATCCAAGCTACTGCCAGAATTACACGGCAGCCATTTTGAAGTCAGGCAATCACCTGGAAATGCATTCAAACTGCAAAAGGACCCAACTAATTGACATTACTGCTAAAGTTAGAGTGGAACACACGTTTTCCTGCCGCATGGTCATGAAGACTGTTAACGCTAGTAGTGTTTGGACATTCGTATGCCAGCTGTGGTGCCTGCTTCATTCCTGGGTCCCTCGTTGGTGATCCTGCACCCTGCTACAAGTGCTGGTATAATACATTTTACTGCATCTGCGCCAGGTGACAAGCGCTGTGAGGTTTCCTGTGCTCAGACACCTCCCAGCCAATCATTTGCAGAAACCTACACCATGTCTGGATCCCTAACATCAAGACAGCGTCATGCCTCCCCTGGTGCCAGCACCAGGCAAGTCCCCTACATCGACGTCCCAGACAGGAGGTCACAGACTTGCCATGTTGGGAGTCCCTTTTTTACACCCGCCTGAACCCTTAGTTCTCATATCTAGGGGAGGAATGGGCCTTCGCTGGCAAGAATAGGTAGAATATTTTGAGGACTTCATGAAAGGTTCACATTTGACTAATAAGGATCAGTAACTTATTGCACTACGCAATCTAATTGAGAAAGATGTTGGACAGATTATAAAGGAACTTCCGGCTGATGCTGCATCATCCTACGCGTGACTCACTAAACAGAACACTTTCACAAACAAAATAAACATTGATTATGAACGTTACACCTTCAATTTGGCATCACAAGAAAAAGATGAGTCTATGGGAACATTCATCACGCGCCTCAAACTCTTGGCCCGTTACTGCAAGTTTGACTCTTTTACGATGGAAGGCGCTCTTTGCTTGCGAATCATAGAAGATTGTCAGTCCGAGTCTATACGAAGACGCCTTTTACAGAAAAACTACTCCCTTGATGAGACTGAAGAAAGGACGCAAGTCAATGATCAGGCTGAAGAACATGCAAAACGAATGGAAACTGGAAGAGGTGAAAAACGAGAACAAGCATTCCGGCTCCAATCTCGTAACACAGACAGGTCTTCCCCTGCAAAGCAACGATCACCAAGATCCAAAGTTCATTCTCACTGTCCAAGTCATTGTCCCAGTCTCAGTCGGACTAACAAAAGACAGGCGCGTCAACTTAAATATTATCGCTGTGGATATGATTTCCCTCACACTGAGACATGCCCTGCATTTGGCCAAAGATGTAGGAAGTATGGCAGGGACGATCAATTTGAGAACGTTTGCAGAGCACCTCGCAAAGACACTCACAGACAATCTGGGACTGGGAGCCCACCCCAGCTGCATGTGCCTCCTGCTGTGCCTGCCTTGTATGCATTTAGATGCGACCCAGGAGCCCACCCTGGTCACTTAGGATCCATCTTGTGCTGTGCCCGCTTTGCTGTCCGTCCCATGAGTGTCAATCTGAGGTGTGTTTGGTGCCTGTTCTGGCCCAGGTGGCTGCCTCTACCTGCAAGTAGGTCCCCAGTGCCTGCTTTACTGATTGTACCTGCTCTAAACAGAACACTTTCACAAACAAAAGAAACATGGATTATGAATGTTACACCTTCAATTTGGCATCACAAGAAAAAGATGAGTCTATGGGAACATTCATCACGCGCCTCAAACTCTTGGCCTGTTACTGCAAGTTTGACTCTTTTACGATGGAAGGTGCTCTTTGCTTGCAAATCATAGAAAAATGTCAGTCTGAGTCTTTACGAAGACGCCTTTTACAGAAAAACTACTCCCTTGATGAGACTGAAGAAAGGACGCAAGTCAATGATCAGGCTGAAGAACATGCAAAACGAATGGAAGCTGGAAGAGGTGAAAAACGAGAACAAGCATTCCGGCTCCAATCTCGTAACACAGACAGGTCTTCCCCTGCAAATCAACGATCACCAAGATCCAAAGTTCATTCTCACTGTCCAAGTCGTCGTCGCAGTCTCAGTCGGACTGACAAAAGACAGGAGCGCCAACTTAAATATTATCGCTGTGGATATGATTTCCCTCACACTGAGACATGCCCTGCATTTGGCCAAAGATGTAGGAAGTGTGGCAGGGACAATCACTTCGAGAACGTTTGCAGAGCACCTCGCAAAGACACTCACAGACAATCTGAACGTTTGTAGAGCACCTCGCAAAGACACTCACAGACAATCAAGACAACCCAATACTCGCTATCAAGCCAAGGGGGTGTGGTGTAGTGTAGTTCCTATATTCCCAATAGGCTCTGCGCATTATAAATACAAAAATAACAGAGGCTAAAAGTACTCAACTGGTGCTTCTAAAATGGATGAATGACATAATATCGAAAGGCAGAATATAGACATACAAAAATATCGAAGCAAAAATATCGACATCAAAAATATCGAAGTTCTATCTACATAAAGGTAAGTACAAAAATAGCAAGAAAAAAATATCGTAGTACAAAAATATCGAAGTAAAAAATATGGTTTTTAAAATGTATTATTAATAATGTAAAAATAATAAAAAAAATACATATAATTAAAAAAATTATAGATATAAACATTAAAACATATTTAAAAAATAATAACTAATACATATACATTTAAAATAAATTAAAAACTCGACATATAAATTAATATATATACTTACTCCACATATTGCATCAGTAGGGAAAGCGTTGGAGAGCGTAGGGGTAAAAATTACTATTCCCACTCCAGTGAGTGCAGCAGTGGGGAAAGCGTTGGATAGCGTAGGGGTAAAAATTACTATTCCCACTCCAGTGAGTGCAACAGTAGGGAAAATGTTGGATAGTGTAGGGGTAAAAATTACTATTCCAACTCCAGAGAGTGCAACAGTAGGGAAAGCGTTGGATAGCGTAGGGGTAAAAATTACTATTCCCACTCCAGAGGGTGCAACAGTAGGGAAAGCGTTGGATAGCGTAGGGGTACAAATTACTATTCCCACTCCAGATGGTGCAACAGTAGGGAAAGCGTTGGATAGCGTGGGGGTAAAATTACTATTCCCACTCCAATTGGTGCAACAGTAGGGAAAGCGCTGGATAGCGTAGGTGTAAAAATGACTATTCTCACTCCAGAGGGTGCAACAGTAGGGAAAGCGCTGGATAGCGTAGGGGTAAAAATTACTATACCCACTCCAAAGGGTGCAACAATAGGAAAAGCGTTGGATAGCATGGGGGTAAAAATTACTATTCCCACTCCAGAGGGTGCAACAGTAGGGAAAGCGTTGGATAGCGTAGGGGTAAAAATTACTATTCCCTCTCCAGAGGGTGCAATAGTAGGGAAAGCACAGGATAGCGTAGGCGTTATATTAACATACTTATCAATTACATATTTTTTTAAACAAAAAAAAGATGTAATATTTTATTTACAAAAATATGTTACTAAATACCAAATATTTATAATTAATATTTACTTAAATAACTATAAATTACTTCCCACGCTACTCCCCCTTTAACACACAACACACTACACATACAAAAAACACAATTAATCTAAATATCAATTAATCAATTAATAACAATTAATATTATTAAATTGATGTAATTATAAATTAACTCATTGACAAATATTAATTACCAATTAATAATTAATGGCCAATTAATAACTAATTAACAAGAAATTTACAATAAGAATAAACAATATTTATTAATACATTATTTATAATTAATATTATAAAATAATTAAAAAAACTAATTACCAATTAATTAATTAACAATTCATTATTAATAAATACCAATAAATAAATACAATCTCATTAATTAATTTAATTATTTCACACCCTATTTCCCTATAAACACACAACCCACTACACATAAATAAATCACATAAAAAATGTAATTATCATTTAATCACTTAATAATAATTAATTACCAATTAATTATTAATTAACAATAACAAAAAATCTAAAATATTAATACATTAACTCTAATTAATTTAATTACCAATAATTAATTACAAATTAATTATTAATCAATAATATTAAAAAAACATAATACATTTTTTGTAATTAAATTACTTCCCACCCTATTCCCCTATAAACCCACAACCCGCTCTGATACTAAAACGCAAAATGAAACAAAATTTCTCATCTCTAAACATACATTAAAAAACATGTTTAACAAACATATAAAATACATAAAAAAATACATAACACTAGACAAAATTTCGATATTAGTAACATCGATATATTAGATATCGATATTACTAACTTCGATATTAAAACGATCGATATTACTTACCTTAAAGTCGATATTCTGTCCATCGATATTATTGCACATCGATATTCTGTACCATCGAAATTAAAACACCGATATTATTGTATATAACGATATTTTAGTTTCGATATTTTGGCTACTCACCTTTTAAAATACGCCTACCCGGATGTACCTAACCTAAGCTTAGTACGAGGGAAGAAGTAAGTGAGGTGTAGCATAAATGTAATATTCTTTGCCAAGAATCTGTCCAAGATTTCTCTTTGGGTCTAAACAGCTCCGTACCGTGATTTGGAATGAAGGTCAGGCTCAGGACTCGATTTCCCAACAACCTGCAAGGATAGCTTGGAAACACTGGAGCTGGATTTCTCGGTAAGAGAAAAGACAGCGTCTCTCTCAGTGCGTCTGATGGAGGGTCGGCTTCCTTCGGCACTTGCAGTAGCAGGGCGCGCGGGCAAGTAGATAGTCGAACTGCCCCAAACCACTGTGTGCTTGCTATGGCAAGTGTGGGCTTTTTTATACCTTGAAGGTACCGAGTTTGACGTAAAGGTGGATATAATAACATCATCAAAGAGTCTCAGTTCTTTGAAAATTCCATGAGTTCTTGGACAAGTCAGTTTTCGAGCAAGGGAAAGTCCCTAGCTGCTGAAGCCAAGTTTTCCAAGTAATAGTTGTAGATTTTCGGAACTAGTGGAAGTAGCCCTGCCGTATTTGGACTGATTTCTATGCCTATATAAGAATATGGTGATTTATACCTATATAAGGGCATGAATCGGGAAAATTACAATAGGGTCCTAAAATGTTATACAACACCCACTCCACGTTATCAAGTTCAAGCACTCAAGCATATAATCTAGAGCATGTGTTTATAATCCCACCAAAAAATACATAAAATGCGTTTGAAAATGGTTGTACACATAAAATGAGCATTTGTACAGTACGCATTTTAAAAGCAATGATTTCATTGTAAGCTTATGATATGATATTAGTAATGCTAACTGAATGAATCACGAAAATTACATTTATGAAATGGCTCTTAGTTACAGAAAAAAATATTTAGACCATCCCATAGCAGAATATACAAACTGTTTCAATTTTGGTATGCGTATTAGGTCAATATTGTTCCTAGGAAGTATTCAAAGAATTCTTGTTCTCTAAGAAGAGTTCTACTTTAAGCAGATTGCTTTTGTGCCAAAGTTCATTGTGTTTTGGAAAAAAGTCAAATCAAATCGTAGAAAAATAGAGTTGCAAAGTTAGAAGTTTTTTGTTTTAAAAAAGTGAAGGTCGAATTTCAGATTTCAAGGAACGCTGTGTGCTAACTTCAAAAGTTATTCTCGGTGTCAGGAGAAAACATTAAGTCGCCTAGGCTGGCAAAGAAATCGTCTACCACAGTAGATGAAAGTTGAACCACTTCATTAAAAGGTCAATTGTACACAGATGTGAAATATCGCCTTCAGCGTCAGTCGCATTAGCAATGTTCGCAGCAGATGGTACCTGTGGGCCTGTTTGTCTGCGTATCTCACCTTTAGCTGGATTTGCCGGTGAGATCTCAATGAATGACGTCATCAGGATTGGTAGCCATTGGGGGCAACACAATACATGAGCCGTTACCGGACTCAGTAAAGTGTCAACATCCGTTGGCATTGCCGATGGAAGTGTTAGACAGATATCCAACACGCATTATTCTCCACAAAGCAGGCATCGTGGAACAGGTAAGATGGAATCTTGCCAGATTGGTCTGAATGACAGGATCCATGTGGTATTCAGATCTCTCAAATGAGCCAAGCCAAGGATTTGTGTTATGCGTTCACGATACTGCATGGCCAGAAGAGCATTCTCCATGGTAATTTGGGTATCGCTAGTGGCCGGACTTGCCATAACAGAGCAGAAGGAATAAAAATAGGATCCCTGCTACGAGTCCCAAGATGAGAGGCAGGCCGGTGAACACAGAGTGCACGAAGTTTTGAAAAATGCCCAGGACTGCTTCAAAGGGTGCTAACAGTCCCGAAAAAATCGTCTTAAATACATGTACAATACTGCTGGTATCAGACATGTTTAAGATACGACCTAACATTTCTGTGAAATTTATTGGGCAGTTTGTTGATAACAATGCATGTATCTCCGCAGAGGACCTTGCAACTTGCATATCATACGTCTCTTTGGACGAGGTCAGTGGCACAGTTTTTTGTAAAAGAATGGCTTTCATTCTGCTTAAAGTTTCAATTTTTATAGAAGAAATGTTCAGTGAAGGCCATAGTGGCGACTCCCTGTCTGTCTTTTTGGAAACAATACTTGAATACAAATAGTGACCCTGGCTGACACACTAACGAGATAGGCTATTCCTGACATCATTCCACAACAGCTATGATAATTCAACATTATGTAGCTTCCATTGGAAAGCTGCCTAAAAATTGGATCTATCACTGCTGCCGGGAAACCCTGCAGGTGGCAAGATAAGTTGTTTGAAGAACCCTCCCTGGCTCCATGTAAATTAATGCCTTGACACAGAAGTATACCGCTTAATGTGGTTTTACAGTTTCTACTACTAAGAAATACCTCCTTTTCTCCACTCCAACATTTGTGTGTGTATGGTAAATCCCAGTTTGACTTTATGTATTCCTTACACAACCTTTCATACAGACCTGCTGATATGTGTTTTATGCAATATTGAAACTGGATAATCGTCACTGGTATCGTGATGGTGCTATGTATTATCCATTCAACTGATGGCTTCTCAGAAACGGTTAATGGTAATCTTTCCCGTTTTTCTATGCTCAGCACCATATAGTCTGCTCCCCTCTGTGCCAAAGAGATTTGTTTATCTGTAAGGTTAAATACAGAAAACAATGACGTGGTGTTGATTAGATGCCAAGGCACATAGCCAGAACAAAGGTTTTGTAACGTCCAGCCTAACAGCATTGTAGAACGTAGTGAGACTGGCCATGTTGTAACATGAGCAAGTCCTGTTCCATTATGTCTATGGCAGAGGATACAATGCTGTCCAAAGAATACATTCTGGACGACAGAGTTGTTAACCCATTGTCAACTATAGAGGGTGCTTTCTCTAAATTAATACGATCAATTTCTCGTATTCGTTCAGCTGTTTCCATTTGCGTGACTTTCCATGCTTCATTGTAAGCAGCGTAAATACCGGCGTATATGAACGTTTATGACGTGGTTTGCGAGGACCAAGTAAGAATTCTCGCAAGTCAACGCCATCTTTAAGTAAAGTTAAGTGTTGTTTTATATCTGGGAGTGTGGATTTTTGTATCCATTCAAGGCACAGTTTTCCTAAACTGTAAGTTGTTATTATGCCTAGATGTTGTCTCTGGACATATCTTGGATCTGGCCGAGTTACTGTAAACCCTTCTGTCTTGTTCAGGAATCTTTCTTGACAGTTATTCGTGTCTGTTGGCCAGATTAACCATTTTTTCCAATCAGGATTTTTTTCTGTTTTGTTGTAAAATATAATTTAAGTCTACCTCCTCATCTGTAGTTCTATTACTATCAGGTGTTGGCTGAGGTATGGACGGATTTTTAAATCTTTTATCTTAGCCAGGCCAAGACAAGATGTCTGTTGAACAGTTTTATTTAAAAACATGATTTGTTCTGGGATGATGCAGGCTCTGAACAATGATTCTAAACCTTGTATCTGCCAGTCTTTTGTGCCCCAAACTGTTTTTGTCTCAATGTTGTCTTTCCAAAGTCAAAGCCTAATGTGGACAATTGAGCATAAAAGGCAGCAGAATAAATCTGTTTAGTGTTTGTCAACATGCTTTTCATGCCTGTCTTATTAACATTTTTGAAGTAAACGTTTTCTGGGTTTGTGACATTAAAACCTGTAAAATATGGACAATATAGATTGCTCTATGTCACTTTTTTTCTCTCCACAACCAAATTTCCCTCAGGATGGATTGGATTCGAAAACCGCAATGCAACGCCCAAACTGGCCATGGCCTCCTTATAAGCCCAAGAGCTAAAAGCAGGACCATGGTCAGAATGTTGCGTGCCAATTGCATATGTGCGATAAAGACTCGCAAATCTTTTATAACAGTTCGGGCGTCCGCAGAGCACTGAGGACACATCCAAATGAATCTTGTCCTAGGATTTGTGGGACCGCTTGTGTCCATAGGGACTTTTGAGCGTGGATAGTCTAAGGCTATCTAACAATGATGTCTGTACCGGGCTGGCTATACTGTAGTCAGGAATCTGGTGGCGCTCCAAGCTGTGATCTCTGTAACAATCATCACAATTAATTCCGAATTCGTAAATGTGGGCTTTCATTCCTGGCCACCAGTACATCTCTTGCAATTCTAATAGAGATTTTGAGATCCCTTGATGTATCAGACACTCTCCCACATGTTTCATGAATAAGAGCACCTCTCTTATTCCTGTTTGGGATTACCATATCCCCCGCTCCAGGGATTCGAGCAAAAGGAACAGAGTTTGCATCAATTATGTATGTATACTCGAGTGGATAGTTTAGAGATAACGCAGCTCAGCTGCCTTTGCTTTTGGCATTGACAGCGAGCATGGGTTCACCGTCTATTTTTGTTTTTGAACGAGTGATTGCAGCTACGGTAGCTGTTTGCACAGCTGCCTTTGCAGCTTCATCAGCCAATTAATTCCCTGCAACGTGAACGCCATCACGCTGATGACTCAGTGTCTGTATCACGTGAGTCTTTTGTAGTTCTTTCTGTAAAAGAACTACTTGTTCCCAAAGCATTTTATGCTTGATTGGGCCACCTTTTGCATCTTTAATTCAATTTTGAATCCAGTTCTGCAGACATACATTGTAAGACTGGACGCAGTAATACGAATCCCACACTATGAGTGTGGGGAATTCGTGATCAGTATTTTCAAGCGCCATCTTGAAAGCCTGTAGTTCAGCTCACTGAGCTGTACAGTCTCCGAGAGATTGAGTTTTTGTGACCATGGGTCTGAATTTACCATCGCGCCAGCAACCTTTAATAATCACGCACGCAGCACTATAAGCTTGTTTACCCCCAATTGTGGGCTGTGCTGATCCGTCTGTATATATTATACAGCCATAATATTCTAGAGACAGAATTTCAGTGGGCAGAGGACATTCTTGTTCGTATTGGAGAAATTCATGTGTCTTCAAGTAAGGGTCAAAAACGTATTCAAAGTCTGTTGCAGCAAGAGAATTGACCCATTGTATCCATCTCGGATGTAGAGCTTTTGCATTTGGAATGTTTGCCTTTGTCACTGCCTCTAAGGCAGGTACAGGAGTAACAACTTTTATGCGTTTACCCTGCGTGAGAGCTCTCTCTTTTGCTACCGCAGTCTGAACCACTGTCAGAATTTTTTCTGTTGAAGTGAATTTTATTTCAGCTTGTGTGTACAAGTGTGATTTGTAAGCTATTGGTACCTTTTCACCTTCATTAAAGGTTAGGTATGTGAATCCGCATCTCCCTGGGATGATTGGGATTACAAGGTTGCGTACGTTGCGTGTCCTTAAATGTGTTGTTGCTAACATGTCTGTTTGCATGGAACGCAAAATTTCTGTGTGTTTTTGAGTCCAATTAGTAGGTTTGAAATCAGGTTTGATTAATTCGTAGAGAGGTTTAACCCTTTCTGTGTAATTTAGAATGTAAGTTCTTCCAAAATTCAGGAATCCTAGAACTGACTGTAAATATTTCAGCGTTTTGGAGGTTGGAGCAGCGCACATTTTTCTTAAAAGTTTGCTGCCAGGCTTTTGCCTTCACTTCAAAGTTCGTATCCCAAGAATAGGACATTGAGGTGGGCAATTCTTGATTTTCTAAAGTTGAATTTGTACCCTGTAGAGGCGATTCCAAGTATTATGGTGGTCACCCTGGTCAAGTGCCTGTCTAGATCATCTGTAAGATAGATGTCATCAACATAAGATAATGCCTCATCATCATACGTTTGTAGCAACTTTGTTACTCTGGCTGAAAATAACCCTGGACTGTTCTTGAATCCCTGGGGGAGATGAAAAAAGTGTTGTTGTGTCCCCATTATTGAGAAAGCGGTCAAGTACCTGCTTTCAGGTGCAACGTTTTGACAGAAGAAACCGTTTGAAATATCTAATGTCGTTTTATATTTTTTACGCACAATGTTATTCATCAGTGCTGCACTGTGTGCATTTTGTACTGCAAAGGTTTTGCAACAGGAATTTAAATGTCTGTAGTCCAAAACTAGACGATATGTATTGTCTGGTTTGGAGACAGGAAACAAAGGATTGTTCATGGACGAGGTGCATGTTTCAATTACCCCTTGGTATTCAAGTTGATCTGGGATCTCCCTGACCTGTTTTTTAGATTCTTGTTTAACCGGATACTGCTTCTGAGCAGTTGGTTGATTTTTTAACTGGATCTTATGGTGAGGAGAATACTCATCCCATCCCACATGATTTTTATATAATGCTGAAGCCTTGGCCACAGCCCATTTTCTGGCATAGGTGTATTTTTTATGAATAGGAATATGATTTGAGAAGCCTGGCATAATGATCTCTTCGCCATGTGGGCATTCCCTGACAAATTCAGGTGGCCAGTCTTTTTCAGCCAGAAGGATGTCATAACCCTTAGATAGTTTTTCCCAAAAGAGTGCTTTTATTTTCCTAGGTATGTCCCCCTCTATTCGGAGTGTTACTTCATATAACTTATGTGGTACACTGACCCCGGTATCTGCAGTTTCAACCTGAATGCATTCATTCAGGTCCACTGTCTCCAGATGATCCTTCAGGATCTTGCGAGCTATGGTAACCTCTGCTGCGCTGTCCAGCATTGTCTGGGCCTACTCCCCGTTCTTGAGTTGTGTCCTCAAGATCCTCAGCATTTCTGATTTTAAGACTTGCTACCTTCTTTTTGGTGAATTGAGTTTTCTTATTTTTCGGAACGTGTTGATCGTCTTTGGAATTCACTCGTTCTTCCTTGTTTTCTGATCGTCCTCTTCTTTCGGATTTCTGCGAGGAAATCTGAAAGGTACTAGAGGAACGTGTATCATTATCTTGATATCTATCAGGTTTTCTTAAATTATCCCTATTTCTGAGGTTATACCTCTTTTCAGAGGGCTCCATTTGAGGAGACCGACCTATGGATTGAGAACGCTTCTCTATAGGAAGTGTCTGTCTAGTATTTTCCCACTTCTTTTTAGGAGTAGTGAGTGTGTTTTTAATAAAAACTTTTTCAGGATTTTCTGTTAGTTCGGCATTTACTGTTTTCCCTCCCAAACTATCTCTTCCTAGTTCTTCATAGGATTTTTCTATTATTCTGGCAAGTTCATATGGTTGCTCAGTTACATCAAGTTCTTTTAGTTTTTGGCGGATTGCCACGGATGCTGCTTCACCTTATATGTTAGCTAATATTATAGATGAGACCTGTTTGAAATCTTTCAGTAAATTCTTAGCGAGATTTAAAGCAGGCTATACCCCGTATTCATTTTGAATCTGTTTCAGGACATCTGGTATTACCGCCATGGACGGAACACCATGTGTTTTTGTGTAGATAGCAGCAAAGACTGTGCCCCAAGTGTCACAGTCCTCCAGGTGTGGTGCAGTCCCCATTGGTAAACAGATTGTAAGAATCCTGTGTTTTTCATGAGGTGTACTATTGGGAAATACCGCCTTAATCTGAGTAATTTTTTTAGCTAATCAGAATGGAATTTGTTCCCGTTTTGTGGGCAATTTACCGATGACTGATTGTATAGTCTGTGGTGTCATTTTGTTTGTGTTCCCCTGATGAGGGGTATGCTGTGGAATTCTTATAACAGGTTGGACTGATAGAGCCACATGACATATTGTACCAATTGTCTATGGATTTTAATTAATTGTTTTAGCTGAGCTAATAGGTCTGGACCTGTCAATTGTTCAATGTCAGGATGTGGTGTGTAGCACGCTAGTACCGGCCATGTTGCTCCTGATCTACCTAGTGGACCGAGCCTGGTAATGTGATTTTGATGTTGTAGGACGCCTTTAAACTAGAGCTAATGCTCTTGGTAAGTTAGTGGAATTTCAATGTCCTCAAAAGGAGCGTATTCCGCTGGAGGTTCCTCTATCTTGTAGAAGTGGAACACATGTGTTGTTGGATTTGCTTGTGGAAAGATAATCCTTGAATAGAATACCTCTGTCTGCCGATATTCATGTGCCTCTATGACAAATATAACTACCACCTCTTGCTGATAGGCCATTTTCTATAAGCTTTATAGCTATGGTTTTCCTTGCGTTCTCCAGGAGGATTATAGCATCCACGTCGTCTTCATTCTCCCCTGTGGTTTCAAAACCTGGTCGAGCAGTTCCTGCTCCACCGGCTTCGGTGTTGTTGTTATTCGACATTGTTTAATAAACGTTTGCAAGGCAAGTCTCAAGGAAATAAAGATAAGGTGCACAATATTTTGGAACACTGTATCCTTCAACGTTGAACAAAACCAAAAATCGGAAAAAATTTGATTTTTCGTCCTACTCAGTTTAAGGCGGATATTTTATCCTTTAACCCACTCCAGACGTCTATTGGAGTATTTTATGGGAAAAAGGGGTCTCTGTGAAAAGCACGACTGAGTTACTTTAGTATCTAGCGTTAAATAAGTGCCTTACCAAACGTTGGGCGCCATGTAGTGTAGTTCCTATATTCCCAATAGGCTCTGCGCATTGGAATAATATATCCTATAGATGTGACGTAGGACTTATGTCGACTAGGTCTCTATCGAAATATATTAGACTTAATTGTGAGTGCCAGCTAGCTCAGAGGTCACTAGAAACTTTCGTGAATAAACAAGAAGGGATTAGTTTCTGACAACCGCATAAACATGACAACTTTGTTTCCCCAAGATAAAACTGATCTTCAGAGTCGTGGAAACGATAGATATTTCACTCAGTCAATCGTGCATGCTTCGTTTCACCAGAGGTGCAGAGAAATAGAGAGACGGGCGTTTTCAATAAAAGGATTTATTGAACAGTCTTCTTTTTCAAGCATAAGAAATGAACTGCTACAATCGTAAAACTGGTTGCAAAATATAAAGCATACAGAAAAAAGAGTAGAATAAAATAATACTGTAAGAGCATTGTATGGTGCCTAGTCCATAGATAAATACATACATAAATAACAGAGGCTAAAAGTACTCAACTGGTGCTTCTAAAATACGCCTACCCCGATGTACCTAACCTAAGCTTAGTACGAGGGAAGAAGTAAGTGAGGTGTCGCATAAATATAATAATCTTTGCCAAGAATCTGTCTAAGATTTCTCTTAGGGTCTAATCAGCTCCGTACCTTGATTTGGAATGAAGAAGGTCAGGCTCAGGACTCGATTTCCCAACAACCCACAAGGGTAGCTTGGAAACACTGGAGCTGGATTTCTCTGCAAGAGAAAACACAGCGTCTCTTTCAGCGCGTCTGCTGGAGGGTCGGCTTCCTTCGGCACTTGCAGTAGCAGGGCGCGTTGGGCAAGTAGATAGTCGAACTGCTCCAAACCACTGTGTGCTTACTATGGCAAGTGTGGTCATATTTATAACTTGAAGGTATGAGTTTGACGTAAAGGTGGACATAATAACGTCATCAAAGAGTCTCAGTTCTTTGAAAACTCCATGAGTTCTTGGACAAGTCAGTTTTCGAGCAAGGGAAGTCCCTAGCTGCTGAAGCTAAATTTTCCAAGAAATCGTTGTAGATTTTCGGAACTAGTGGAAGTAGCCCTGCCGTATTTGGACTGCATGAGCTATCTCTAAATATGGCTATGATTTCTATGCCTATATAAGGATATGGTGATTTATACCTATATAAGGGTTCTAAAATGTTATACAACAGAGGGACCGCAGAGACCCTTTCACCGGCTCATCGCAGTCCAGCCTTCGCTCTCACATCACATACAAATTGCAATGATCAGAATCTCGAGACTCGAGGTCGCCTTCACCAGTATTGCAAGACAGTGATGAATATGGCTGCATGGTTGCCGATCCTGACAGGCTGAAGAAATACCTGCGACTCCATCTTCAAATAGGCACACACATGGCCAAGTTCATACTGGACTGTGGGACATCCCTCAATTACATTTCAGTTGCAGAATACAATAAAATAAATCCACAACCGCATCGGCACAAAGCTGCTGTGCGAGTATATACATAGATGTCAAAAGAACCCCTCCCTTTGTTATGTGTTGATGTGTTGTTGTTTGAAGTGGACACGAGCGCCCATGCACTCGTGTCAACTTAAAACAACATTCCACGCGGCATGGTATTATTTGAATTGTACCGCGTGGGATGTGTAGATTCAAATTGGGATAGCAAGAGCGGTTTAGGTATGTCGGAGTTACGGCATTCATGAGTTATACTGGAGACATGCATGTTGTCTAATAAACGGCTTTCCACCGTACCTTTTCTCCTTTGCTTTTCTCATTGGATTTGAGTGCAAGAAGATCTTTATAACACCCTTGTCTAGGAAAATTTCAGACTGATTTCACATACAAAGACAGGACCATTCCAGCTCGCGTTCATGTCATTGAAGGTCCTGAAGCAGATTGTCTTCCCAGCTTGTCCACGGCAGAACGACTTCAACTAGTATAAATATTGTATTGAGTTGATGACGAACCTGACATAGTCCACAAGTTTCCAAAACTATTCACCGGGCTTGAGAAGATGGCTCATTATCAAGTTCGATTACACATAAATGAACGTGTGACACCCATAGCACAACACCACAGGAAAATTCCATATTATCTTCAGCAGTCAGTAGAGGAGGAACAGCAGGATCTTTTCCGGGCTGACATCATTGAGAGAACGTCAGGACCCACTCCTTGGGTCTGTCCAGTGGTTGTAGTACCGAAAAAGGGCTCACCTGACAAAGCACGTCTCTGTGTTGATATGAGAGCACCCAATACCTCCATTGAAAGAGAGACACCCGGGACCCCATATCAGTGACATGATCATGTCGCTCAATGGGGAGCAAATCTTCTCCAAACTAGACCTCAATAAGGGCTATCACCAGCTTGAACTCCACGAAAAACTGAGATATATCACCACATTATCGACTCACCAAGGCCTGTTCAGATACAAATTAAAGAAACAATACACTTGCCAGTGCTGAGGAACTTACTTTTCAAATCAACTTAAAGAAAACAGCATGCATGAATATAACATGGACACTTGCTTTATGAATTGCAACTTTTGCTTTTAATTTTCTTTTGAAGATTATTTAAGTTTTTAGTCAATTTTTTGTTATGTGCATGGGAATACAAAAAAGGTCTATATACATTTATATACAAACATGAACAATGCAATTGGGTATGTACAATAAATCAAACAGGCTCACAAAAAACACACTCTTGGCCATCCATTCATACTATTCCACATCCATACTGGTCCCGGTGTCAAAGAACCTATATACACAAAGCTTGAAAAGTCTCCAGTTTTTTAGTCGTTTTTTGCAATTTGTTTGTAAAATTGAAAGAAAAGCAAACAGTCTTTCTGTAGATTGCCGTGAAAATGTCAATATAAATTCAAAGGGATGACCCGGGACCGGGTCGGTCGACACGTTTCAAACCCTGTTATTGCCAGGGTTCTCCTCAGGACCAAAAGTAACTCTATTCCTGGGTCATTGCTCCAACCGTAAAACAAAAACAATTGTATTCCAAATGAAGGGGAGAGGGAGGTGCTGTGCGGTTATGAGGAGACTGAAGGAGAAGGAGTGGGAGAGAACGAATTGCAGCTGACTTCGAAAAGCGGCGAGGCACACAGCCACGCGTTTCAACGCGAAACATTACGACAGAGTCCGATTTATTGGGGACGCATTCCTTTGTAATCACGCGCAACCGCACAGCACCTCCCTCTCCCCTTCATTTGGAATACAATTGTTTTGGTTTTACGGTTGGAGCCATGACCCAGGAATAGAGTTACTTTTGGTCCTGAGGAGAACCCTGGCAATAACAGGGTTTGAAACGTGTCGACCGACCCGGTCCCGGGTCATCCCTTTGAATTTATATTGACATTTTCACGACAATCTACAGAAAGACTGTTTGCTTTTCTTTCAATTTTACAAACAAATTGCAAAAAACGACTAAAAAACTGGAGACTTTTCAAGCTTTGTGTATATAGGTTGTTTGACACCGGGACCAGTATGGATGTGGAATAGTATGAATGGATGGCCAAGAGTGTGTTTTTTGTGAGCCTGTTTGATTTATTGTACATACCCAATTGCATTGTTCATGTTTGTATATAAATGTATATAGACCTTTTTGTATTCCCATGCACAAAACAAAAAATTGACTAAAAACTTAAATAATCTTCAAAAGAAAATTAAAAGCAAAAGTTGCAATTCATAAAGCAAGTGTCCATGTTATATTCATGCATGCTGTTTTCTTTAAGTTGATTTGAAAAGTAAGTTCCTCAGCACTGGCAAGTGTATTGTTTATTTAGTTAATATTGGCTCAGCCTTGCTGAGTTTAGGAGTCAAGACCCTTTTTGTTGTCTAATGTTCAGATACAAATGGCTCAGCTTTTGGGGTCTCATCTGCAGCTCGAAAGAGTGATTCACCACACTCCAAACACTCTAAAGTACAGTCATGACATTCTTGTGTATGCAGCGACGATACAAGAACATGACAAGGCGCTGGACCTGGTATGTCATGCTCTTTTGGACGCCAACCTAACATTAAATAAAGACAAATGCGAATTCCACAAATCCACATTGAAGTTCTTTAGACACATATTCTCATGCGCAGGCATAAGACCTGATCCTGAAAAGATCGCAGCGTTGAACGATACCCCTAGGTCTCGAGACGCTGGGGACGTGCGTTTGTTTCTAGATATGACAAGCTACTGTGCACGTTATATCAAGGATTACGCCACTCTCAGCTACCCTCTGAGAAAATTGACCAAACAAGGCCACCCATTCCAATGGGTTACAAGATCTGATCAAGCCTTTCACTCAATTAAAGCTTCTGTTGGGTCTGCCAATAACCTTGTTTATTTCAACCCTTGGCAGAAAATTGAAATCACTGTGGATGCAAGTCCTGTGAGCCTTGGAGCTATATTGGCTCAGTATGACAGAGAGGGTGATCAACGATACATCGTAGTCTATGCCAGTCAGAGCCCAACAGACACAGAGAGAGCATACTCCCAGCCCAAAAAGGAAAGCTTGGCAGTAGTCTGGGCCTGTGAACATTTCCACATTTTCATCTATGGAAAATACTTTACGCTCATCACAGAGCATCAGGCCCTGCAAACTATTTTTGAAAATCCCAGAGCCAAAATGCCACCCAGAACACAGCGTTGGGGCATCCGTCTTCAAGAGTATACCTATACTATCATCCACAAACCTGGAAAAGCGGCAAATCCAGCTGACTATATGTCAAGACATCCTAAATCGACTTCCAAATCAAATCCGTCATTAGCAGAGGAATACATCAATTTTGTAGTGGCTCAAGCCAAACCACCAGCAGTCCCTCTGGAGGCCATCCTTGAAGCCACCAATGAGGATGTCACCTTACAAAATGTGAAACACCGCATCCAGACAAACAGCAGGAGACATCTGGAAGAGGCCGGACACACCAATCCGACACTACTTAAACAAATTGACAGTCATGAACTAACCTCTTTTAGACATGTGATGCATTGTCCATTACCTCAGATGGTCTTTTGCTACGAGACAAACAAATCATCATTCCGAAAACAGCTGCGCCAAGGAGTTATCAACTTAGCACATGAAGGGCACAGAGGTATTGTAGCCACGAAGAGAGCGCTGTGTGAGCGGGTCTGGTTCCCCACTCTTGACCAGATGGTTGAACTCACACTAAAAACTGCCCGCAGTGTCAGCTAGTCGAGTCAGTAAGTCGAGAGGAGCCACCTGCACCCCTACAAATGTCAGAAATGCCAGAAGGCATCTGGCAACATGTCGTAGTAGACTGCTTTGGTCCACTACAATCTGGCAAATACATTCTGGTTGTTATGGATGAATACTCGCGTTTTCCAATTGCACCTCATATCATCAACCAAAGCTGCCACCACCATGCCCGTGTTGGAATAAGTTTTTGCAGCATGGGGTATAACGAAGGTGGTGAAAACAGACAATGACCCTCTATTCATTGGGCAAGACTTTGCTGCATTTGCCAATCACCTCAATTTCAGACATAGGATGATCACTCCCCTGTGGCCACAGGCCAATGGGATGGTAGAAAGATTTATGTCCACTCTGGAAAAAACCATTCAGCAAGTAGAACTTTCAAAGTGTGATGTTCAAGTGGCATTAAATGAGGTATTACGAGCATATCGAACCACACCACATAATACCACAGACAGATGTCCCGGAACCTTGATGTTGGGTCACACGGTGCCCACAAGAATACCGGCCTGGGAAGACATAACCAGTGGTACTCATCAAGACTCTGATCATGAAGAATTAGCAGCAACAGACAGACTGAAAAAGGATAAGATGAAAGAATACGCGGACAGTTGGAGGAAAGCTAAACAGTTATCCATTCAGGAAGGAAACTTTTTGCTGGTACTGCAAGAACAACAAAGAAAAGTAGACAGTCGATATCACGCTTGCCCAATGTTGGTGACAAAACAAAAGGGGACTATGGTCACAGCTGCGTCAGAGGACAAGAGAATCACAAGGAATGTGGCGCACTGCCAGAAATGCACACCCACGGTCAGAGAAGTGTTGGCTGTGCCTGACAGTGCATTGAAAGGGGACGCACCTGTGCTGGGAACTGAGCACCGGCCCTCCACCTCTTCTGGAGAAGGGGAGCAGTCGACTCAGGAGGTAGCATCTCCATCGAAGACCTGTCCGTCTCAATGAAGAACTGTAACTATGGTGTTTCTTTTTTTTGTTGTGTATCCCAATATGAAAAGACACATCTCAGGTGACTCAAGTTGTTTAAGAAGGGGGGAGATGTAATGTTGTAGAATGTGCAGGGAAACCAGGACTGGAGCAGTAAGAGTAAGGGTGGGAGGAGAGCGGGGAGGCAGAACAGGAGGAGCCAGAACGGGCAGTAAGGAGCAGGAAAAGGAAGAAGGCAGATGTGTATACAATAAAGCTCCCACAGTCTTTCATACCTCTTGTCAGTGTCATCTGCTCCAGTGCCACAACACTACAGGGAGGAACCCAAAGGATGGCGAAGTAGGCAAAAGCGGTGACAGAAAGATAAATTATTAAAGTGGTAAATCAAAAAAGTAAAACACAAATTGAGTGAGAAAACAAAGGAAGAATAGAATGCAAATAATGAAAGAAAGCTGGAAAATATAAAAAAGATTTAACAATAAAGGAAAGACAAGAGGATGATCAAATGAAAAAAGGAACAAAAAAAATGTACGGGAATATGGAATATGGAAACATGAAAAGAAAATTAAATGTGAATTTAAAGAATAGAGAGAAAAGAATGATATATAAATAGATTATGATCATATGAAATACCACAAAAAGACCTGCACAGTTGCTCAATCCTGTGCGCATACTGAATGAAGTGCACAATTGTCTCAACCTAATATAAACTTTCTTTGACTTGTACTTTTGTTGGTTGTCATCATCATCAATTTACTTACTCATATACTATTGCGCGACCTCCTCTGATGTGTCTGTAAAACGTACCTTTTATCCTAAATTTTGGTCCTGAATTTTGACATTCTATCGGGATTTTTGTCCTGAATTTTGACCCTTTGTCCTGAATTTTCACATCTACCATCCTAAATTTGCACCCATGCCAGTTAGTCACCCTAGTAATAAGTAGTGTCGGATTGGCGCGCACTCTTTATTTGAAGATTCATAAGGAAACATGTTTTTAAAGGTACATTGTTTAAAGTTTGAAGATTTTACTTTTTCTTTAGCGAGAATTCTAACCACCACTTATGACAACTTTCTTTAATGTTAGTGAGGAGTTGATGGGTATTTCTTATTCTTTATCTGAATTGTTCTGTATTCCAAAAGGGAATATTGTTATTTAAAAGGAAGTATTATGAACGTTTAGAGAAATCTCTCTTTAATGGGAGGAGGACATTTTAAACTGCAATTCTAACATCAATGGCAAGCTTTTGGGCAATAAGAATACTTATCTTGTGACTTAAGTATGTGCAGTTGTTAAGTATTTCGGGACAATGGTTGTCCAGAGAGTTAAAATGTCTTTCTACGAACATTGGGGGCAGCTAGGTAGATTGTATACAAAGGACCCAATTGTGAGGTGGGATGGTCACTATTTATCACAACGAATAAAATCCAATACCCCGGTATTCAGAATTTATCAAGTGTTGTACATTCCGACTTTAAGAGGAATTCCACTGCTGGCACCGTGAAATATCACTGCGCCTCACATGCGCACTGTGCTTGGACAGCCATGAGTGTCCAGAGAAACCTTCAGTGGTGTCGGCATCTTAGTACGGCTGGAGGAACATGTGCAGATGTTTTCATCCTGCTGCTTTTCTTGTGTGTCCCAACTCTTAATGTTACACAGGTTGGGTTATTAGTTTATTGCATCCCTTACCAAAATGGCAGATGCAGTGTGCAAATCCTTTAACTACCGAGTACGATATTTTCCCTCATACCAAGACAGCTGCCCCAAAAGAGTGGTAAACTGATCAAACGTTTTCCATGTCATTCCCCTGGCTCCTGTATATTATTGAATAATGAATGTGGAACAGCCGAGTATGACACTTTGTAGTCCTGAACCCATATTAAATTACTCTCTTCCTGTTTAAGGAGTGTTAAAGGTGAATCGGGAGAACAAAGTGATGATTGGTTGCTGTAAGCAGGTACAAGCGTATTCCATACGCTCTCCAGGCACACCTCTCTCCATCCACCTTCCAACCGTCAGCTCTCCTTTTGAAAGACGCTCTTATACTAATCTATTACCTCATGACATTCTGTAGATAAGGTTTTTTGAATCAGCCTTACAATAGTTTACCGAGATACTACACCCCTTGCACCTAATGGAATTACAAAAAGTCTATAAATACCAAGTATGTACAAAGCAAGACTTAAACATAGTACATTGCATCCTTTATAACGCGTAAAGCATCAGAAGGCTTGCAAAGAAGTATCTGTTACATGTGACTAAGAGTTGATCACTCAAGAATTGCATCTCACAAGAGTGCGCCTACTACATGGCTGCTCAGGGTTCTTGGTGTCTTCCCTTCTCTTGAGCTTTCTCACTGCTACACCACTACATTCTCTCTTACATTGAAAAGAATTCCTGGCTCCAACAAAACCATACTGCACCTTCCTTTTCCGCAAACTCTCTGTACTACAGTTCTCTTTAATACAACTCGGCTAAGATTCCAATTCTCGAAACCTCTGTTTTTATAACTCTGGTAAACAACTTCAACACTATTAGGTTGTGAGAATTTTGAACCATTACGTTTGCCAACAGATTTTTTTTATCTTGACTAAGTCACCTGTCCTCACACTAGTTATCTTGGTTCCGCACTTTAATCAAATCCGTCTTTTGTGAGCCAGTCATTTTTCCATTTCCTTTTGTCTCCAATCACTATTCAAAACCTGACCAACACCTCTATTCCCCATCCATGCAGGGCATAGCACAGTGTTACCCATACGTCCTCTAAACAACTCAACGGGCACTTGGCAAGTGGCAGAATGGAGCATTTATCTATACTTCTCAACAGTTTTGATTTTTTTTCCTTCCTATTCCTCTCACTAGATATGACAGTTTGTATGGATTCCTTAGGAACTCGACTAATGTTTCTACCATGCTATTTATGTCTGGGTGATAAAGAGCATACTTCTTATGTACAATCCCTTTGTCAGAAAATACCTTCTCCATTTCTTTTTACAACAGTTGGACACCATTGTCTGTCAACAAATTGCATGGAAGTCTTTCTCTGATGAAAATGTCCTCAAGAAATTTCAGAAATGTGTGTATCTCAAAATTGTTAAAGACTAATTTCCTGCCACCTACAGAGCATGTCAATAAGTTTTTTGTTGAAAGGCCCTAGGGTATCTAAGGCAACGTCATCCCAGGGATTGATGGGTAACCGTCTCACAACAGTAGGTTGCACTCATGGTTTGTGTATCTTATCATTATTATAGTACCCTATACAGTCTCTTAATGCACGCTCAGTTCGTACAACTTGGCCTGGCCACCAGAAATACATTCTCAGTTTCTCTTTAGTTTTACTACTCACAACATGCATATCATGAGCATTATCAATTAAAAGATGAAGGCACTAACTTGAAACACCTGAAAATCAAGCCCCTCCTTTTAAAGTGTTCACCCTTGGCATTCCAATATTTCTTGCACTCTATGATACTTTCATTTTCACTTTTCCACCCTGACTTAATGCAATCACTAGTTCTCTTAGAACTACATCTACCTCCATTAGCTTTCTCCAATCTTCCTCATTAACAATGGTATGCAAGACATTTGTTTTATTGAAGATTTTTCTCATTACAGGTAAAGATCACAAAAAAAGATACAATACAAAACGTGCACCCGTATGTTTACACTGCCCTCATACATTCAATTCAGCCATGTCTCCCACGTCTACCACACATCTCACAGTTAACAGACCATCTTACTGCTTCACACCACCTCATGGCTTATGGTTTGGCCAACCACTGTTTAGTATTGGGACACAGTGGCGGTGCGTCCATTGGGGGCGTTGGGGCGTTGCCCCACTAGCCATGGACGACCGCACTGCAGCGCCAACATGCATTAAAATTTTTTATTTTTTTTAAATAACGGCGCGCACTGACTCAAGCGCACTACCGGCCCGACAGAATCGGGCATCTTTAAGGAAGTGGGCCGGTGGAAGGGGAGGGGGGCGGGGCTGCGACGCACAGGCAGCCAGAATATCGTATGACACTCACACACACTGCGCAAGTGAAATCCAGGAGAAGGCAATATTCAGACTTGCCCGCGCATGCGTACACTGGTACACCTTCCCCCCACCCCCCTCCATGTCACCCAGAGACACAGGCAGGGACCCGGGGTCCCGGGCACAATATGGGCAGATAGTAGGCTGCTCGTTAGCCAATCCTGGCGCAGTGGCGCTGTTAACGCTGCGCCAGGATTGGCTGCTGCAGCAGGATGGTGACATGCTGCACAACAAGAGCGAAACTGAAAGCAGAAGAAAGTAGTGATCAGTCGTCGTCGTTGTTATTGTGTGCCTGCCTGCCTGCTGCCTACATCTACTACGGACGGTCCGGACCGCCTGGTGCTTTGTGTGAGTCCTCCTGTCTCCTGTCTACTGCTGCTGCGTCGGTCGGAACGGAAGACAGACAGACATCGAGGACTCGGAGCAGATCACCAGAGAGAGAGAAGTTCCAGATAGTCGACGTCACGGTCACCACCACCACCGCGACCCACGTAAGTTTTTTACTGTGCCAGGCCAGGCCTCCTCTGACCTCTGCCAGTGCCAGTGCCATCCCTAAGTTACAAGTCAGAGGGAAATCCCTGGAGTGTGCTAATTGACTTCACATACCAGTATAATTGCACTTATACATTTAAATGGCAGACACCTATAGTTTACTGTGCTATAGGGAATACATAATAATAATTTCCACAGAGAAATAAAGTCGTTTACAATCTATTTTTAATAAAAACCATACATCTGAACAACTTAAAATGCAAGACAGTTAAAATTTCAAAGGAATGTTCTTTGAAAAAGTAAAAATACTTTAAGTCAATATCTCACATGCAAAATTAGACAATACAGCAATTAAAATTTCAGGACAAAGAAACATATATATGACATTTCAGCAATTCATAAATAATCAACAATGAAATACACAATACAAAGTGACGAACCCCCTAATATGACTGTGGCTCCTAGATGTTTTTGCCACTATTGATTTGTAGATCCAAGGGCCTATGATTACATTAACTTCTGTAGACAGCTGTGACAGTAATACATGTACATCCAGTGTTTACTAGGCCCTAATTGGATTCTTTGTATCTGAGAAATGCGTCGACGCGTTTCGGTGCAGTACATTTGATTCTGTGGCACCTTCTTCAGGACTTCTTTGGTAGGGGTTTCTTGTATCAAAAGAGTCTTGGTTTTTACTTTCTCCCCACTGAATGTGGTAGAGGATCCAAGCTGGGGCCTGTGTAGCGTTTCAATGGGTTGCTGCAGTCTCTTGCTACTATGCCCTTCCTCTTTTTAACAAAACTCCTCGTAATAGGATGTCTTTTTCCGTCTATCCGGTTTTTTAGGCTGTATAAAATTGTATATCTTATAGTATTTTAAAACTTTCCTTGAACGGGCATAGGATACCAGGATTCCTCCCGGAATTATTTATGAATTGCTGAAATGTCATATATATGTTTCTTTGTCCTGAAATTTTAATTGCTGTATTGTCTAATTTTGCATGTGAGATATTGACTTCAAGTATTTTTACTTTTTCAAAGAACATTCCTTTGAAATTTTAACTGTCTTGCATTTTAAGTTGTTCAGATGTATGGTTTTTATTAAAAATAGATTGTAAACGACTTTATTTCTCTGTGGAAATTATTATTATGTATTCCCTATAGCACAGTAAACTATAGGTGTCTGCCATTTAAATGTATAAGTGCAATTATACTGGTATGTGAAGTCAATTAGCACACTCCAGGGATTTCCCTCTGACTTGTAGTCGGTGTACCCTGTTCCCTGGTGTAAGTGGGGTACCCTCTCTTTTGAAATCCATCCCTAAGTTAACCAGTCACAGTCAGTGCTAATCTAGGCTAGCTTAGTTTCCTCATCGTTCCTCGTCAGTCAGACAGTGCTGACACCTTCGGGTCAATACTTGCTATGGCCAGCATCTTTCAGCATTGCTTCTCAGCAGCACCCGTGTTCTCGCTGAGGGTCGCTCTTTAAGGCTCAATGAGTGGAGTATCTCTCTGGACTCCGGCTCTAAATGAAACACCTGGCCTTCCAGGGGTATCCAATGGAAAGGTTTTGGCAAGATTTTGCAGAGGTGTATCGATTGTTCCACTTCAGTTGGTTTGCAGTGCTTCCTGGTTTTGGAAAGTAAGAAAATCTATATATTAATTAGAAACAAATAGACATAGTGTAACTTCGCAAGCGGCCTGATAAAGCCATCAAATGAAAAAATGCCTGAAGCAGCACAGGGTTGACACGTTTATCTGTGCGTATTGAACTTAAAAAAAAAACATGCTCCTTAATAATTTCTGTGTATTGGAGAAACGTGACTTTTGCAATGGCCTCAAATCCTCCAGTGGCCAGTTGGCGCTATATCAAAGAAAGTCCGGAAAACAATAATGAACCTTCTCAATATGTTTTCATAGCCTAATGCTCAAACACATCTCTGATGGGTTTTATTTATGCTGCATTTATTGTTCTGCTTTATATGTTTTCAAGCCAAAGGTATGTGTTTAAAGGGGCGATGAGGCCTTTGGATATGAATTCATTCATAGCAGTCAGAGTTGCACGCAGTACGTCTGCCAGTGCACTTAGCAAAGTCAGAGATGACACCAGCTGCTGGTTATTAAACAGGTGGCTCATTACCAGGCAGGGCCAGAATCGAAGGTCATCACACTGGTCAAATGTTAGATCACAAATCTTCAATTACTGCTGAATCGAAGGTCACTAAATGTTAATGATGTCACGAGTTTCACGCGCCGAGGTCCGAACACTGGCACAATTTGTATTGACTGCACAAAAGCTTTTATATTCAATCAGTAACCTCTTACTTCTGTAAAACCTGCCAGTTTCTCGGCCCTCACATGCACCGGCTAACTGGTTTAAAACCTGCCTCAGCAGTAAAGCGTTGGCGACGAAGCCGCCAGGGACATTCACTGAATACTGACAAGGATTTGATGCAGTGCTCCAGGGTCAGGTCAGGTGTGAATCCCCTTCAAAGGAGATCGTTTGTTCATCAGAAACGGCCGTGAATCTATAGTGCACCCAACACTTCAAGGACGTGCATTTTTAAATTAACATTAGTTTACCTCCTCTATAAGTTTATGCTCTATTTATTTATTTGTTCAGATTAAGCTTATGCATGGGCGCATAAGAAAACAGCAGATTGAAAGCAAGACAGACGTGCCATTTAGGAACGTTAAAGTTTTAGGGTTATTGGTTTTGCCTAAAGGCATTTTAGAGTTGCGTCTGATAGTACCAGTTCAGAGAGCTAATGATGTAAATACGGGGTGGCTTCACAGTGTACAATCAGAGCAGTCAACGGCACCTTGGAATAACACGAAATGGTATGAGTTGTCAGAGAGAATAAAATATTTTGCCACCCATTCATAAATACATAGTATATGCATTAACGCATGCAATGTATGCAGCCGAGGCTTCACTGACATGTTTTTGTCTTATTTGTGGGTGAGGGAAAAGCTCCAGACACACATCCAAAGAAGAACCTACTGAGCAGTGGCGGTGCGTCCACTCTGTATTCCAATATATATTTTTCTTTGTAATGTTATTGTTTACTGTAGCTACAGTTTGCATTATAGGACAATTATCTGGTAATTGTGTGCTGATTTTTTTCCAAACCTAGTTGTCCGTGCTTCTATTCACTATCATATGGGAATGTGTAGTGTGCACAATAAATTCTGTTGTATTGCTCTAATTCTCTCTCCGGAGCGGAGGGCTCCACATTCCAGAAATTCCAGAATGTATGTTTAAATCATGGAATATGGGCTCAGCTGAAGGAGGCTTTGTCAAATGGGTCCCTAAAAATGCTGTTACCTATTATTGTTGCTAGACCAGTTATTTACTAGAGCGGTGTGGGCGCTTGTATGTCACTGTCCAGTTTTGCGCTGCATCTGCAGGTTTTTAGAAGGGTAAGTTAGTTTATTGGTGCAATGCTTTGTGCTGCTTGCGACACTGCGGTACGCGAGCACCCATGCGGAGCCTTAATAAAGTTTCTTTCCTTCAGTCTTACTTGATGTGTGTTTACTTTCTCGCTCCTTTTCTCTTATGTACTTTAAATCTTTCTTATGAGGCTGTGTGTGGAGTAGTCTTTGGAAACCATCCGATGTTTTGTGCCTTTGGTAAACCGAGATCCCCATGGGGAGGAGCTTGTTCTGTTAAGGGGCCCTGTGCATCCATCCATTCATGAACAACAGGCCCGTGTATTATTAATATCACACAAGTGCAGCCTCTTGATTACTCTGCTAACCCCATGGCTTGCAAATTCTTCCTGCTTTCCTGATGCCTTACAGGAGAGTTGGTTCATGCAGAACAGCCAGTACAAATGAATGCCCTCTACAATCCAAGGCATCCGGCCGTCTGACGCATCACCCTTAATTGCAGCCTTTGCCCTTTGCCTCATCCAGCCTTTGCTGGAAGTGGGGTGTTTATAGGGCGCTGCGGCCTTTGTGACCTGTAAATGTGGTATTCGGCCCGACAAGGGCCCTTAAGAGTCTTGGGACCCCGGAGCTGGTGATTGGTGAATCGCTCCCTATGCCAGGGACAGAGCCCTCTTGTCTGCCCCAGGCCGCAGCGCCCCGGGTCTCTGTCCTGGGGCAGTGTAGGGGTATAAGTGCAGAGTGTGTGTGTGTCTGTCCCTGGGTGCACTTGGCAGAGAATGAATGTTGTATGTTGTATACTTGTAAAGCGCACAGCTGCCCCAGCAAAGGGGCGTCCCGGCGCTGTATACTGCTGGGGAACCCAGTGTGTGTGCTTGTCCCTGGGGTGTCCTGCGCGCCTCTAATGTGTGTGTGTGTACTTGGCAGTGTGCGTCTGTCCCCGGTGTGTGCTGCGCCTCTGAGGTCTGTACTTGGCAGAGAGAAGAGTGTGTGTCTGTTCCTGGTGTGTGCTACTGCTACGCCTCTGATGTGTGTGCTTGGCAGAGTACTAGGTGTGTGTGTCTGGGCCTGATGTGTGCTTGGCAGAGAGTGTGTGTGTGTCTGTCCCTGGTGTGTGCTGCACCTGTGTGTATGCTTGGCAGTGTGTGTGTGTGTGTGTGCTGCATGTCTAATGTGTGTACTTGGCAGAGAGTGTGTAACTGTCCCTGGTGTGTGCTACTCCTCTGATGTGTGTGCTTTGCAGTGTGTCAGTGTCTGTCTGTCCCCGGTGTGAACTTGGCAGAGAGCGAGTGTCTGTCCCTGCTGTGTGCTGTGCCTGTGTTTGTGCTTGGCAGTGTGTGTCCCAGGTGTGTGCTGCACCTCTGGTGTGTGTACTTGCCATAGAGTATGTGTCTGTCTCTGGTGTGTGCTGTGCTCTGTCTCCAACACTCTCTCTGTCTTGCTCTTGTCTCTTTTCTCATATATCCTGCCCTCCGCTTCACTAGGTTTCCTACTTCTGTTCCACTTCATTTTTCATTGACCACAATTGTCTTCTGTGCCACAAAATTCATATTCCCCCACCGTTTCCCTCTGCTCCTTAACTGTCAGTCCATGTGATCACTAATCTGCAACAAGCAGTAAAGCCTACATGCTCCCATCAGGCCCCTGCAGTGAGTAAGGAGTAGTATAGAAGCAGGCCACCAGTCACAAAAGCAAGCCCCACGCAGACATGCCTGCAAGACCCATAGATAACCTTTATTAACCTTCCTGCTTCCTCAAATTTGCTTGTAAATGCACAAATTTTCCACTATTTTTTCAAAATTATTATATCACACAAGTGCAGCCTCTTGATTACTCTGCACTTGCCATGGCTTGCATAATTTCCTGCTTTCCTGATGCCTTACAGGAGAGTTGGTTCATGCAGAACAGCCAGTACAAATGAATGCCCTCTACAACCCAAGGCATCCGGCCGTCTGACGCATCACCCTTAATTGCAGCCTTTGCCCTTTGCCTCATCCAGCCTTTGCTGGAAGTGGGGTGTTTATAGGGCGCAGCGGCCTTTGTGACCTGTAAATGTGGTATTCGGCCCCGACAAGGGCCCTTAAGAGTCTTGGGGCCCCGGAGCTGGTGATTGGTGAATCGCTCCCTATGCCAGGGACAGAGCCCTCTTGTCTTCCCCAGGCCGCAGCGCCCCGGGTCTCTGTCCTGGGGCAGTGTAGGGGTATAAGTGCAGAGTGTGTGTGTGTCTGTCCCTGGGTGCACTTGGCAGAGAATGTATGTTGTATACTTGTAAAGCGCACAGCTGCCCCAGCAAAGGGGCGTCCCGGCGCTGTATACCGCTGGGGAACCCAGTGTGTGTGCCTGTCCCTGGGGTGTCCTGCGCGCCTCTAATGTGTGTGTGTGTACTTGGCAGTGTGCGTCTGTCCCCGGTGCGCCTCTGATGTCTGTACTTGGCAGAGAGAAGAGTGTGTGTCTGTCCCTGGTGTGTGCTACTGCTACGTCTCTGATGTGTGTGCTTGGCAGAGTACTAGGTGTGTGTGTCTGGGCCTGATGTGTGCTTGGCAGAGAGTGTGTGTGTGTCTGTCCCTGGTGTGTACTGCACCTGTGTGTATGCTTGGCAGTGTGTGTGTGCTGCATGTCTGATGTGTGTACTTGGCAGAGAGTTTGTAACTGTCCCTGGTGTGTGCTACTCCTCTCATGTGTGTGCTTTGCAGTGTGTATGTGTGTCAGTGTCTGTCTGTCCCCGGTGTGTACTTGGCAGAGAGCGTGTGTCTGTCCCTGCTGTGTGCTGTGCCTGTGTTTGTGCTTGGCAGTGTGTGTTCCAGGTGTGTGCTGCACCTCTGGTGTGTGTACTTGCCATAGAGTATGTGTCTGTCTCTGGTATGTGCTGTGCTCCGTCTCCAACACTCTCTCTGTCTTGCTCTTGTCTCTTTTCTCATATATCCTGCCCTCCGCTTCACTAGGTTTCCTACTTCTGTTCCACTTCATTTTTCATTGACCACAATTGTCTTCTGTGCCACAAAATTCATATTCCCTCCACCGTTTCCCACTGCTCCTTAACTGTTAATCCATGTGATCACCAATCTGCAACAAGCAGTAAAGCCTACATGCTCCCATCAGGCCCCTGCAGTGAGTAAGGAGGAGCATAGAAGCAGGCCACCAGTCATAAAAGCAAGTCCAACGCCGACCTGCCTGCTGGACCCATAGATTACCTTTATTAACCTTCCTGCTTCCTCAAATTTGCTTGAAAATGCACAATTTTTCCACTATTTTTTCAAAATTTTCTCGGGGGAGAATTCCCTCTGAACCCTCCTTGGGGGGTTCGGGCTCGCTCGCTATGCTCGCTCGCTACAGTGCAGTATGAGTACCATTTTACGCCCACCACGTTGAAATGTCACCAGCCGCCACTGTTGGGACAGCAACCACGTCTCCAGTGGTTAGCTACTAACCGTTTAGCATGCAGGAGTGCAAGAGCGGTGAACTTACATTTCAGACGTGGTATGTGTTTAACTGACCCCTAAAGTGCCCTTTTGGGGGATATCAACAGAGGGACCTCAATTATTTCCTGAAGGGTGCCAATTGTTTGTTGACAGTAGTGGAAAATGCCAGGGCATGATACACTAAGTGGAGGAATCCCACACCCTCTTCTCCATATAGCTCAAAGCAGGAGACTTCCCTCAATCCCCACATGTGCAGTGTGAGTGGTGTATATTGTATTCTGTGGCAGAGTCTATAATGAATCAGATGCAGCCTACTACTTGGTAACAGTTCCTCATGTAAGAAATTGGGTTTTTGATTGTGGGGGTGAGGGGTGAAAACCCCTCTCAAACAACAACCATAATCCTTATCAGGGTAAACCACAAAAGTCACCAAATTAACCTGTGCTTAACCCGCTGGTAGCTACCCATAAAACCAGTCAGGTGTAACTTAGAGGCAATGTGTTCAGTATTTATGCAGCACACAAACAGTAAATGTGACAACACAACACAAAAAATCCCAAACTAATTCAGAAAAATAGAGTACAATTGTATATATAAATGAGACCAAAATGATAAAAATGCAATCAGTAGAACCGGATGCATGTAATTTCAAAGGTTTAGGTCAAAACTGTTCCAAGACGCTAAATGTGGGTATCTGGTCACGCTAGACTGCGTAAAAGGTCACAAGATCAGGCCGACCATGATAGAGTGCTGGCAGAATACATGGACCAGGTTAGCCTCGCTGAAAAAGTTACATTCTCTAAGTCTGGCACAAATAGTTCAAAACTTCAGGATTTCACAGGAGGAGCTCAACTGAAGCAAGCCAAGGGTCCAGGAGCACACTCCAACAGAGGCCTGCAGGGCTCACGCAGATCCAGTTGCAGGTCCATGCAGGGCCATTTGTAGCAGGTCAGCTGGGCGATTGCAGTAGGCCTCCAGGGTTTGTTGTGTCCCAGTCCCTCAGAATAGGAAATCAGCCAACTGACCCTTGAAGTCACTCTGGTAGGCCTGGGTTCAAGCAGCAGGGCAGTGCTCTGAGGCACAAAGCAGGCATCTAGCAGCAGGGCAGACCTCTGCAGTACAAGGCAGTCCTTCTAGAGGTCCTCCGGAGGTTCAGAAGTGAACTGATGAGTGGCTCAGGAGGTCCAATATTTATACCCGGCGCCACCCTCTGAAGAGGGGGAACTTCTAGTCCATCCCCACATCTGGTTCTGGACTATTCCTTTCTTTCATTTTCTTTCCCTGCCCAGGCTCCAAGTGGTCTAGGCTTACAAAAGGATGGTGCCAAGTTCCTTTGTGAGTGTGCTGTTGAAATGTAAGTGGGGCATGGAATCGGTCCGCCACTCCCATGCTAGCAAGATGGCCCTCTCCCAGCTACACCCAGGCCCTAATGTTCACTGTCTGGAACTAATACGCATTCCTGATGGAGGAAATGTGGCATTTTCAAGATTGCAATCTAAAATCCGACTTTACCATTAAAGAGGATCTTAAATTACAATTCATTTGAGCCCAAACATGATATTTCTACATGCTCTCAATCAAAGGTTAGCACTTATTGAATGTAATAAAGTAACAAAATGTTATCCCAAGGTAAATGTATGCCTTACAGTGGTGAATAACAACTTTAGGTTTTTCACTTCCAGTTCATGTAAAACTTGAAAGCATGTGTCCTACATTTTAAATACAGTGCACCCTTCTCTAAGGGCTGTTTATGGCCAATTCTAGGGGTGGTTTATATGTATTGAAAAGGGAAGTTTAGGCCTGGTGAAGGGTATATGTTGGCAGTTCAAATTGGCAGTTTAAAACTGCACTACAGGCTGCACATGTTTTAAAAGACAATTTTTATTGGTTGGGAAATGAGTGCTACTTGTCACTCGTAGCATTTAATTTACAGACCTCGGGTTCCCATTGTACCATGTACACGTGGCTTTCAAGTAAATTAAATTTACCACTCAGGTTTAAGCCAATGTTGCTATGTTGAAAGAAGAGAGCACTAGCACTTTAGCATGGTTAGCAGTGGTAAAGTGCACAGAGTCCTATAAGCCCCCCCCAAAAAAAGTTCAGAAAACAGGTGGGGGGAAGCCAAAAGGTTTTGGGGGTGACCTTGCAGAAAGGGTCCAATCCAACAGCCCATCTGAAAGCGGCAGTATTCCCAGTATTTCATTTGTGGGGGTTGTGTCAAGGTCCACCTTCCAACCAGCTCTAACAGGAATCTCATTGGAAAGGAGTGCAGTTCGCAATTCACTGTATGGTATGATTATAAGTTGCTTGGGGAAATAGCATTTAGAGTGCGTTCTAGGGGGCCACAAATAGCAGGTTCTTTGGGAAATATCACTGACATCTGTTTGCATTGTGCTTTAACCAAGGAAACGAAAAAATATCTTGAGGTGTAAGTGCCGCCCATGTTTTAAGTAAGTACAATGTGCTTAAGCTACATAATTCTTATAATGCCCCTCAGGTGTGGCTTTATATTTTATTTAAGTGTGATACCGCATTTTGTTCGCTCATCCTAGGAAAGAGTGGGTGGGGCGATATGGGAGAGCGGGATGTATGACAACGCATTTTTTGTTTTATTTTTAAGATTGTCCCATGCTGGAATTGTGGAATGCACTGTGTTCATTACTCAACTGAACAGGTAGACCAAAGAGCCATGTGCGCTGTGTAACGCTGTGGTGTTACCTAGTAGTATGCAAATTGGGTCTGTGCACAAAGATAATATAACTCCATATTATTGCCGACAATAAAACACCCCATGTGAGTATGGCTGTGAAAGGTTTCCCCATGCTGTTCTGAGTTTTTTATGTGCCCACACAAATTGTTGCTAGTCTGGCAATACCATTCGGGGGACACTAGGGGAAGCACCAACAGCAATCTGTTGGCTATGTTTTTAGCAATTTTTTCGGCATCCCAGTTTCTTAGAGAGAGGGTTTTTTAGGACTCACACATGGTTGTATTTTTATTGGATTTCAAAATAACAATCAGTAGTGCTTATCAGAGAGAAGGAGATACTGCGCCTTTATTCAGTGCCTCGTTAAAGACTTCCAAGAGCCAGCAGGGGTGAGTAAGTTTCTATAGTTTGGCAGGTAGGCCATCTATACCAGATGCCTTCCCATTTGGCAGGTGACAGAAAACCTCTTAGATTTTGTCTACTGTCAGGGGGTGTGCCAGAAACTTCTGATTGGAATTGTTCAGCTAAACTAACACAGTATCTCTCAAATACTGGTGAGGTTGCTCTGGGTCAGTAGCACTGTATGATGCATATAGGCATATAATGTAAGCTGGAAAAGTTCTCTCAATTTCTGTGGCTTCGTATCAGAGTCTTCAATCATGATCGGCAATAGAGATAATGTAATTCGCTGCCCATAGCTTTTTATGGTCTGACTTGACAGCACAGCTGCCGCCAGACAATTATGTGAGTACCACTAGAGAGGGGATTTAGCTCTGCCCACACTTTGTGAGCCAAGAGTGCATGTTGTGTTTGTGCAAAAGTTGTGTGCTTCCACAAAAAGTGCTTGTCTTCCACACAGCTGTGATCATTTTGTTTCTTTATCCAGCAGTCCGAGTTTGAACTTTCAGGGGCACACGCATAGCATTGCAATTCTATTAAAGTGTCTTAGATAAAAAGATAATTTATGGTGTTTTTCTCTGGCAGCAGCACAGATGGGAGGAGGGCAGTCATTAACCTACATGGATTTTTAGTTAGAACTTGAAAGTGCAACTGTCATCTGACTTTTTAACCAACATCTAGATTATGCTACAGTTCTTTCCTTCCACACAAATACATATCCATTCCCATGTTATTATTATGTTTCTTATATAGCGCCTGAATCGACCCCCGAAGGGGTATCTCCGCGCTTGCCTTGGTAACCCGTCCTGGCTTTTCCCTGTGAGATAGCCCCTACAGGGCATCCCCAAGGTGAAAGCCAGGCATCCCGCCGCGGGGGGCGTTGTGGAGATTAAGCAAGCTTAATGCCCAGAGTTGCAGAGTGTGAACCCATGATTAGGTCAGGCACCGAAGCGAGAATTATCGAGTCCATGGACATTTGAGCTCAAGACCCTGCCGCGTCGGGAATTGAAACCTGGTCCTGGGTCTGACCTCTGCTTCAGGGTCTGCCTGCTCTAACCAGTGAGCCACACTTCTCCACTGTTATTTTCTTATAATATTTATCAATATAGTTCAATAGAATCATTCAACGTGTTTTATTTCTTTTCACCACTTCAACTGGGGTAGAAAATCTTGTTCGTAAAAAAACATCTGGCAGTCGTCACATATATTGTCTTTAACACGACTTTGTCAAGGCTGCAGTATATACAAAATATATACTATGCAATCTATATATTATTTTATAAAAAAACTTTATAAATCTATTGCATTATTTTTATATGGCCACAAAATAACTCGAATAAGAAGTCCAAAAAGTCCAAAGAAGTGAAATCAGTGAGATGATAAGGAAAGGTAAGCAAAAAGTGATAAACCAGCCAGAAGCCCAGTGGACAATAGAAAGATACCTGTCAAGCAGCTCACGCATGTGTCTCATCATTATTATATCCGCAGTTCGGAGTATAAACACAGACAGCAATGACCAGAGCACCTCCAGAGGATGTAATATGAACCGACATGGTGCATCCCTACCCTTTTGCGAAGGAAGCCGTATAACCCAGTAAAAAATATACATTGGAAGACAAAGGGCTGTTAAAAAAAATCCAATATATCTCAGCTCAGAAAGCTCCGCCATATTAGACTGTCTACGTGATCTACAAACAGTCATCTAAATCGAGGAGGAAAGAAAATATATATAAAATGCCATTGTAGTTAATTAATGGCATAAGTATAAACCTGTTAAAAAAAAGTGGCCACAAAGTGTTAGAAGGACAATGGGAATGCAGGGGTCTAATTAAACCTATAACTTATTTTACCTTACCATGTGATAGACTAATATTTTTGTGAGGCAAGTGACCCAGCTTATTGGAAACAGTGCATGCATATCAGATTATTATTAACCACATGATCATAACTGTGGGAGTTGTTCTTTCTTTCTACGTAAATGTGAAAAAAGTAGTTGTGGGTGTACTGTATATAGTGATTTTTGCAGTTCGAGGGCTCACTGTTGTATGAAAGTAGGGAGCATTCTTAATACCATAGAAATGTGTGTGTCGTTGAAGCAGGCAAATGGTGAAAAATCTGTAAATTGGTTCAGAAGCTCCTGGTGGCATTAGAGTCAGTAAGGTGCCACGCAGGGACTGGCTGGCATCACAAATCGAGCTTACAGTAACCTATGTTGTGTTTACACTGTCAAAATATGTCACATGATGACTATTGCTGTTCTTCTTGTTGTAAATAAAGAATAAACAATTGCAAGACCAGAGACAATTCCCACAGATTTTCCCTCACTGTACCTAACCAAGGACATTTCAACTGTCCCAGACTATCGTTATACAAGGTATCAATTTAGGCACTCAAATAAACTATGAGAATGCCTGCAAACTCAATGTAGTACTACCATGAGAGAAACTTCAAATTTATTCTATAGTAAAATGGTTCCTTTTGCTAGTTCCCTGTTGGTGCATATCCTAAGAACCATGTACTCGCATAGATTGTATGAATGTGTTTGTTAGGAGTCTATGAAAGGAAATGTAGATTCCTATTTACAGACCTTATTCCCCATCCTTAGAAGTAAATCTAAGTCGGATTTTATTTAGAAATATAAGCAGTACTTGTACTTATGATCTGTATGCTTTGCTACTAAATTTACTTATGGCACATTCTATGTAATTTCCCTAGTAATCATCTATATAAAGCTTTGAAACAAAATCTGTTGTCCGTCATTCTTACAAGAATGTTTCAGCATCTGCTACTGAGCTTAATCCCAAAAGAAAAATGACGGCTCCGGTTGGGAAGCACCAAAGTCCATATCAGGACTACACCGCTCCACGTCCTAGTTGTTGGCGTGACCCATGAGTTGGAATTAGGATAGAAGAAAGAGGGATCAAGGGAAGATGAAGCAGGAGCTGTAAGAGAAATGGCAAAGGAGTATCCTTTGCCGGAAGTGCAGGGTGGAGCCTATGTACATGTCCTACGGTCGCCATCAGTCTCTTTCACTTCATAAACATCCTTCAAAAACTTATAGAAAACCCCAACAAGTGATATACCCAGATGAAACAGATTGTGACCATCTCCAAGGTTTTGTGGGTAGTCTTAAATGTATTATTTGAGGTAGAGGTCCCAACAGAATTGTGGGCTGAGTGCAAAAGAGCAGTTTATTGCCCAACCCAGGAAGCGCCTTGGTCGAAAGGGACGAATGCCACTTCACCCATCATTAAAACCAAATACAAGGAGGTCATAAAACACCTAAAGACGAAGGTTCCCCAAAAGGAGATACATTGGACCAAGATTTTCAGAGCCTCTGGAGAGCCAAAAGAGGTCGCGCACGCTTACTTTGAGAAATTGATGCAGGTGTATAAGGAACACAGCTGGATGAACAACTTGGATCTTTTGTATGTGGACTGAGGCCTGAGATTAGCAATCAAATCTGGCAAGGTTTCCTTTGTTGGCAGAGCAAATCTGTTAACGAGATCTTGAAATACATGAAATATTGCAGTGACATGCTAGAAGCGAAACTAAAGGGCCTTAAGGAGAAGTACATGATAGCCCAAAAACAGTTACCACAGAATGGAGGTGCTAAGGAACTTAAAGTTCCGTTCCTGGGACCCGAGTTAGACCCCGGTTTAAGAAAAGCAATGGAAGGATTTACCTTGAATTATAGTGGGAAGGCCGTAGGAATGTTGAGAGGTAAAGGTAATATGGCAGGGACCTGTATACGTGCCTTAAAGAAGGTTACTCAATGTCACATTTGTAACAGGGTGCGGAATTTGAAGCGGGAGTGCAGTGACAATCCAGACCGAACTGTGGCGGAATACCAAGGGGTGAGTCCAGCAGGCCAGGGAGAGGTTCTCTCATACCTAGACCCCTAAGGTCACCCCGAAAGTCCCTAAATACGGGTTATTGCCAAATTCTTTCAACCCAATACAGATGCAGGGAGGGATCCCCCATATCCAATCAAGTCACAGAGCACCCCAAAATCCAATGATGTCACAAGGAGGTCCAGTCACTATGATGTTTGAGACGCCCAAAAATTTCAATTTAGGACCAATGACGGTGCCTGAGGGGGGAGGATGATTGCATACCTGGAGCAGTCCTGCAAGTGGATCAGAGTGGACCATATTTGGACTAAACAGTTAATTGATATCTTGTATCTTTCCTAAAAGACACAGGAGCCATTGTTCAATGGTTAGAACAGTTGAGGTCCCTAAACTACCCCTCTCAGGAAAAGAAGTCCAAGTCATGTGCATTACAAACAATAGTTTAGCAAACAAATCACTGCCCCAGTTCTGGTAAAAAGTAGAAGATATCAGAGAGCAATATCAGCTTGCTAGGATGTGATCTTGTCTGCAACCTCAACTGCATAATCTCTTGAATGAAGGATGGGGTTGGAAGTGATACGCAGGCTACAGATACCTCGTTTAATTTGCCTTTCCCAGAACCTGTTGTCAGGTTATACCCGGTCATTACAATGGAAGACTTGCCAGTGGATTTCAGAGAGACAATTAAGGATGAGGTCTGGGATTTTACAGGAAGAGAGATTGGGTTGATTAAAGGTGCCAAGCCACTAAAGATCACCCTCCGACCCAATGCTGTCTTTCTGTAGACTCTTCATATAAAATGACCCCAGAAACAATCGCAGGGATCACCCCCGTCATTGAACAAGTCATTTTGAAGGAAGTTATCGGAAGTCCCTGTAACTCCCCAATCAAACAAAAACTGGAGGATAGTACAAGACATCGGAAAGCTTAACCAAAGTTTGGTTACATGCTATCCCGTTATACCGAACCCTGCCATTATTCCATTTTCAAATTCCCCCAGATTTGTTCACATTTATTGATATCTGTCAAGCCTTCTCCTCAGCTCTGTTACACGAAGAGTGACAATTTCTTTTCGCCTTCCAGTTCCTAGAGAACATCCTTGTGTGGTGTCACGCCCCACAAGGCTATAGAGAAAGTTCATCCTACGTCAATCAGATTGTCACAAAAAACCTAGAGTCTCTAGTTACCATGTATTTTCAACATGAATTCAATACATCAACAATCTTTTGATTGTCTCGGTGCCTAAGGAAGCTTGCAAACAAGACATGATTGCCTTGCTCAATCAGTTGGCTGAGAACAGGCGTATGGTCTCAGTTGACCAATTACAATACGGTCAGAGGGAGGTTATGTATCTGGGACATCAGATAGAGAAGGGAGGGAAGCGAGTGTCCCACAGGTGAATAGAGACAGTTCTAAAAAAGATGAAGTTCCCCACTACGCAGATAGAAGGGAGAATGCCTTTGGACACAGTGGCTACTACTTACAATGGACCCTGAACCTTTGCTTCATTGCAAATCTTTTATTAATGCAAACACACACTAATGTCAATGACCCTGTACCAAGGGATGACGAAAGTAGGAAGCCTTCCAGGAGATCAGAAATCTGCTCTGTAGTGCACCCACACTTGGAATATTAGACTACAAGTCTGAATTTGTGCTCTTTTGTCATGAAAGAGATAGGTGTGCTCTGTCTGTACAACACAAATCCATTGGGAGACTAAGCGCCCCATCGGATAATTCTCAGCTACTCTTGATCTGGTGGCAGCAACGTTGCCTGGCTGTCTCAAAGCGGTTGCAGCACTAAGCCTTAGTATTCAGTAAACTGAGGGGATAGCAATGTGTTATATTTTAATCGTAATTGAACCCCACTCCATTGAGATCCTCATGACCCGTGCCATAACTCAACATCTTATAAAAAGCCACCTATGAGAGAATCAATATGGCAGCAGAAAATGTTTCCATTCGAAGATGCAACACACTTTTCTTTTATTAAATTATGTTTATTACATTTTTCAGTGTGATATCATCCAAAACATTTGCATGACAACCAAGGTAGATTATTGACATTGAAGATTTGTGATATAATCGAATGGCATAGGTAGGGGTGTAAGGAAGCATTCAAACAAATAACATTTCCATGTCAACTGTGTTGGCATTGCTCGCTGCTTCACTCCGCAGTGCCGCACCACTAAACGTAAACAGTTTATAATTAGCCTAACAACTGGAGAATTGGTCAGCGCTCCATTAATCAAGTTCTACGACATATTGCATACATATGCGTAATGAATTATGAATCCATAGAGAAGAAACACAACAAAATATTAAGATATAAAAAGTAAACATACAACTCGAAGAAGGGAACAAAACCCCCGGATCTCCAGGTGGAAAGAGTGTGACAGGTACATGTGCCGGTCTGGTGCAATAGGGAGCGATGTGTGTCTGATCATAAGGGTATGATGAGCCATGTGCTGTTGTGTATCACAAGGAAAAGAGCATGTATAATTGTAAAAAAAAAACATATACATACGTATCTGTAAATATAAATACTATTACGAGAGGGGAAGAAAGAGAAAGGGCGGGCGTGAAGGGTAGGGCAAAGTGAGGTTGCAATCAGGCAGGAGGAGAGGGCAACCACTCCGAGGCACCATCCATGTAGGAGGGTTCAGACAGGGAGGACACCCGTTGAAATTTTTGTTTCGACCACTGTTAAATATTCCTGCCATCCTGCAGGTATTTGTCTCAAGTGAGCCGACGTTCTTGCCTCAGCCTCTCGCTGATTCGTGCATTCTGAGACCAGTGCTCTCCGCAAGTCCAGCAGCCATGTGTCAATCTTAGGGCCTGTTTGCGCCTTCCAGGCCATGGCTATTTTTAGTTTGGCCAAGGAAGATGCAACACACTTAACCCTGCTTCTATGTTGTTAACTCCAGAGGGAGATGATGAGGGCGAATTTGATAATGGTTGTGTTAGTGTTACCAAGTTGTGCAAAAAACCAAGACCTAACATACGGAATGTATCCCTTCCTGAATCCGATCATACTCTTTTTGTTGATGGGTTTTGTCTGAGACACCATTGCAGCATTTTAGGAACCTTCTTATTCTGTATGTACGCTGAGTGGAGTTGTAGAGACGTCTTACTTGTGCCATGTAACATCTGCCCAAGTAGCTTAACTGATTGCCCTTACTAGAGCATGCTGCACCTCAGAAGACTCACAAGTCACTATTTACAGTGACAGCCAGTATGGATTTGGAGATGTGCAGAACTTCGGTCAACTATGGTCACAGTGAGGATTTCTGCTATTAGCTGGGACCCCCATTTGGAACGGACTGTATGTTTCAAATCTGTTAGATGCGCTGAAAATGCCAAAGGAAACAGCTGTGGTGAAGTGTACTTATATTCCACAACCTAAGTAGCAAAGCGACCTTTCACCTACATTTGTCCTACCTTGCTCTACAAAACGGTTATAGCACTGACCTTTTACCCAGTTATGTGTTGAATGAATGTCAATTGGTTTCCTTGAAACAAGCCTCATTTATTATGCATGAGGATTCTTAGAAAAATCCCCAGCATATGACGTAAATAACAGGAATAACATACTCTGCATAAAAGTCATGGTCATCTTCATCCTAGGGCGACAGCAATTATTGATTTAGGCTCATTTACATAATTGTACTCGCAACATTTCAATTGTGGTAGGAACCCAGAGGCTATCTTTATGGTATAAAAGAACTGTGCCTTCATTAGGTAACAAGAGGAGACGCTTCCATCCTGACACAAGATATTGAGGTCCCTGCACGAAGAAGCTTCAACACGCAGCGGTCTGACATCCCTTGCGGGGTGTCCAACTCAAGACCAAGACGGGGTCCTTCATTCTTTCCCATCAGGTAATGGGATTGGTTCTTTCCTAGGGGATTCTTGGCTTTACACCCACACACATGCTAGGTACACTTATGTACACTTAGGTAGGAGTACGCTTGATTACTGTCATGTTTAAATACCTGCATATATTCACTGTTTAGCACCATGGTAGAATTCTACCTTTTATTTACTCTATTGGTGCTTGTAAACTTTTACATTTGCTTCTGTCCAATTATTGTCACAGCAAACATGATGTATACTGGAATGACACTGGTTCAATAAATGCTTATTGAAAACTTCCCCAACGTTCCTTCTCTGTATCTCTCTGAGACTAAATGAGCACGATTGAGTGAGTGAAAAGGAATGTACTGTTTCCACGATACCTGAAGCGTCAAGGGTTGTCATGTCGATGGTTGCCAGAAACTATTCGCTCCTTGGTAAGGTTAGGGTGCTTATAGTGGCACAGTGAGGTAGCTGGTCTAAAGGCTGACATATCCTTTGGGGATGCCCAGAACCAGTCTTGGCACCAATCTCTTAGTTAATGTTGTCCAACAAACGTGCAGATCCTATGTATTTTTAGGAACTTCACAACAGTGTGCTACACATAAAAGTAGCACTGATTTTGACACCAGAGACAGCCCTTACACAGACAAAATTGCTAGATAGTGCTCACTTGAGTCCACCCGTTCCAGATAGATGAACCATGTAATGCAGAAGAAGAGACTGTATCTAATACTGTACATGCCTTCAGTGAGTTGAGGGTACTGCAACATCATGCCCCAGAGTTAGTGAAAGCCAAATTGGAAAAGTTGAGATGTGTTAGGGATGCCAGTGACATTTGGGTGTCCAGCAAAGAAAACACAGTTCTTCATGATTCTCTCCTGCCCGCGATAGTGCTACACATGCATGGTCCAACCCATGTAGGCAGAGTCGGAATGGTGTCAACTTTCTGATTATATTGCTATGATCCTCATTTCAGAACAATGGCAGATGAATTATGTCAGCGCTGTGTTACTTGCCAAAAACAACACGTGGACAAAAGAGTTGTTGTGACCATGAGCCACATTGGAAAGTCTGATGGTCCCTTCAACCATCTCCAAATGGACTTTGTAGAGATACCCCAATGTAACCAATTGAGATATATCCTTGTCATCGTAAATGTAAATGTAAATTGATACTTGTATAGCGCACTACTCACCCGCAAGGGTCTCAAGGCGCTTGTACGAATACCGCTGTGGAACCCGTCCTGGCTTTCCCTGTGAGGCGTCCACTCCTGGGCACCCCCAGGGTGAAGGCCAGGCATCCTTAGCGTTGTGGGGGCCGTTGTGGAGATTAAGCAAGCTATTGGCCAGAGTTGCAGAGTGGGACTTCATGATTAGAATAGGCACTGAGGCGAGAATTATCAGGTCCGTGGAATTTTGAGCCCAAGACCCGCTGAGGCGGGGAATTGAACCCTGGTCCCGGGCTAGACCTCTGCATCAGGGTTTGCCGCTCTAACCATTGAGCCACACTTCTCCACTATGTGTGACTGTTCTCACAATGGGTTGAGGCATATCCCACTCAGAGATGTGACAGCTTAACAGTCGACAAACTCTTGCTGCAGGAGTTGATACAGTGATTGAGAATGCCTTTTCATCTTGAATAGGATCAAGGAAATCATTTCAAGAGCAAAGTGATGAAATTGCTGTGTACAGCATTAGGGATTGACCAGAGATTTCACTTTAGATACAGGCCTGAGGCATTAGGTATTGTAGACAGACAAAACGGGGCAATTAAAGGTAGACTGGCTAATGCTGGTGCCTTCACGTTGTTCAAATGTCCTGAAGCCCTTTCTTTAGTACTAATGACCATGCAAAGTACTCCTTGTAAGAAAACCGATTGTCTCCTCATGAGGTGCTGATGGGGAGAGCTATGCAAATTCCTTCTGTTCCTGCAGCTGCTCTTGTGAATATCACAGATGAGCAGGCCCTCAAATAGTGCAATGGATTGCCTGATGTGGTGCATTCTACATCTCATGAGGTTAACACTGCTACTTCAGATGTCTAAGGGTCTCCAGGACATGATTTAACCCTGATTTTTTGGGTTTACACCAAGAAGCATGCTTCAAAGTGAGGTAAGTTTTCACAGGGCCCGTGAACAAAAGCATCCATTTTGAACTACACGTTTAAACTTGACCTCTTTGAGACAGTGCCTTTTTATATGCTTTGCACGTACATGATAACGTAATCAGAAAGTATTTTGCTTGCAGCACCCCCCCCCACCCCCACACTCAGTTTCATTGACTTTAAGCCTGATTTCAACGGAGATCATACTGTGGTGTGAACAAAAGGGGCCACACTCCCTCTTTTGAAGCTCGATTTAAGTTAACATGGTGGAGCAGCGCTGCAAAACTTTGCTTGTAAGCCTGACAGTTTCCATTTCTGTTTCCATGTTTGGAAGGCTATTGGATGTTTATTTGTTGGCTGGAGATATATCTGCAAACTCCCCTCTAGAACCCTTAGCTAGACCATCGCCAAATAAGAGTTAGGTGTCACATATGCCACAGCAAGAAAGTGTGTATAGTTACAATGTATATATATTATCAAATGCTAGCTGAATATCAGAAACTTATGGAAGTGGAAATTTGCTTTGTTTGCTCTTAACATCCAGCTTCTGCAGCTGAGGGAGCAGCATACTTTCACTTACCCTTGCCTTACTTTTTCTCATGCTCTGTATCCCTGAATCTTTTCTATCACCATGATTCAATCAAACTGTTTTATTCTTAATTGTGATGATCCATTAGAAGATGTACCAATTGTCAGTGGTGGAAATCTGTATTTTTTGGCTACTAAACATGTTTCTTGCTTTTACAATAGGTTCAAATTAAGGGATCAGCATGAGTGCCTGATGAAATTATTTACCCCGTGACTAACATGAGTAATACTACCCAGAGCATGCACAATGTAAGCTGCAAAATTAACCAAGATGAGAGGGTATTTATAGATAAATTGAATAAGAGGACGAGGACAGATGAAGAAAGAGGAAAGACAAGTGCAGAACACATCATTGGGAAAGGTGAAGAGACTCTAAAAAGAACCACCCCCCTTGGTTAAGCAGTGCTGTCACCAAGAAGGGATCTGTATGTATCATACAGCAGCCAGAGGGAAATTAGTCTGTTGAAAAATTAGGATGGAGCAAATGTGAGCACAGCTATTCCAATTAAGGGAACAACATTGTCAAATCTATACACAAGAAAAGAGGATCTATTCAGTGTGTGATAAGTCAGCTTATTTCCAGCTAACACATAACAGGTAGTTGTTACACAACACTAGTTTTCCCTGGGACCTATCATACTAATGAGTTAGACTTTCCTCTTGAACAATACATAGGGAGAAGTAAACATAGCTTCAAACAGATGCCTAGTGATATCTTTGAAGCGCTCATACCATCCATAAGAGTTGCATTTAACGATGTAAAGACTAGAAATTGACTAGAAGGCTTGCCACTAACATGGCAGGTGCTTTAACGCTGATATGTTAAAGAATTGCTTGCAATACGAGCTATGATTATGCAAAATTGCTTTGCATTGTATTTACTCCTCGCGAAGGAAGGTGGAGTTTGCGAAGTCATTCATGCTCGGGAGTGCTGCGCTTGCATACAGTGTGTAGATAAGCAACTTGGGGCCAGATGTACGTTGCCAAATAATGAGCACTAACGCTGAAATTCGCTATTTGGCTGCGAGCAATGTAGGTGAGTTTAAACCTACTAGCAAAATAAGGAATCGCAAAATTGCGATTCCTTATTTTGCTCTTGCATTTAAGGAATCACAAATTGCGATTCCTTCAATGCAATGTAAGTAGCACAAAAGAAAGTGCACTTTAGCCTTAAGGAATCACTAATTACCACCAACTTGATGGTAATTAGCGATTTCTTTTAAAAAATAACTTTTTTGCTTTTTTTAAAGTGTAATGTGGCACACATTCATGCCCTTAGGGCATGTATGTGCGCCACATGTGCACCCATGCACATTTCAGGGGTGCAACAGGGTGTCCTTTTGACACCCTGGCACCATTGAAATAGCGCCCGCTATTTGCGATTCTCTAATAGCAAATAGTGAATATCTTCCCATTCATTCCTATGGGCCTCCTAGCCCATAGGAATGAATGGGTAGGTATTCCTTATTAGCGAATCTCAATTTGCGATTCGCTATTAAGGAATATTAACGATTCGCTAATATTTTAGCGATTCCTACCTACATTCAATTTTGCGAGTCCCTAATAGCAAATCGGTAAAATTTGCTATTAAGGATTTGCATATTTGATTTGACCTACATCTGGTCCTTGGTGGCTATATCACTAACATTACAAACATAACACATGAATTAACTGAGCTGGAAAATTCAGGTGCCGGGGAAGGGTTAGGTTCTATACTTGGATCCATTGGAAAGGGATCAGCTAAGCTATTTATTTATTTATTTATTTATTTATAAAGTTTTATAAAGCACGAACATGACACCCGGGGGTATCAGAGCGCTTTACAATATATGAGGCATGGGGTAAATGTAAACAACCAAGAGTAACTACAGAGAGGAGACAAATACTTGAAATATCACAGCAGGAAAAAATAAACAAAGGGAAAATTACACAGTCACAGGTGACCGAACATCCTCCTGACCCTTAAGTGTCCAACTTGGTAAGCACAGCTAAAATTTCACAGTCAAAAGTGATCATACATTCTCCTGAGTCATAAAATATCAAGGCCTGAAAATTCACAGACATGAAAAGGCCGAGAATTCAAATGGTCCAGGCCGCCGGGCCACGGTTTGACGGTTAGGTCACGGCATCAAGTGGCGAGGCCAGATTGAGGTAAGAATTTCTTCATTAGGAGCCTTTTGGATTCTTTCTTGAAGAGGAACGTGGAAGGATTTGACCTGAGTTCGGGTGGGAGGGAGAGAATGGCTTGGTAGTGTAGGTATTCTGAAACTGCTACTAACCCCTCTTTTGCTTATATTAATTGGCATTGCTTGTGTGCCTATTTCCTTGAAGTTTTTCTAAGAAATCTCATCACCGAATAGTATGGATTTGGGTATAAGAAGCTGCCAGCAACAAGAGTAGGAAAAAGAAAGCGGCTTGATGTTAAGATCGAAGAAATGCAAAGTTAACTTTACAACACCCTGAAAGACCTGGGATAATTCAAAAAGAAGAACCTGGGCGTGGCTAAGATGGCGACCTAGGAGGACGCTCAACCCGGAGGCTCCCCGTGTCGGATCCCCCTTACCGGCTTCATCTCCATCAAACTCCCCCATCGTTGGCCGAGGGCGGCGAGGGCCAGGGCTGTAGTGCTGCATCTGCTTCGAGAGCAATTTCGAACCCCGGGGGCTACTCGAAAGGCCGTTTGCAGCTTGTCCCCGCTAGTTGCGAAATGGTGCCATACAGGCAGAGCCGCTGCAACGGACGGGACTGAGGCGGCCCAGGAGCGCCCCGTACTACTGCAGCTCAGAGGTGCGGCGTCCACCTCGGGTGCAGCCTGCAACTAACATCTGCTGCGATTGCGGGCGCCGGTGACCCGTCGGCATCATCAGCGAGAGGCGAGCGAAGGACTGTCTGCAGCGCGCATCAAGGCGCGAAAATCGAGACCGCAGCTGTGCGGCCTAGCCCAACGCGGAGTGGCTGTTCTCCCCTCGCTTCACAGAGCAGCAGGTACCTCCCCCGGAGGGAACAGCAGCTGGTTCCAGACAACACAGGCGACCAAAACAGGACTTCACCAATTCCCCTCTGAGACGTTGAGGCAGGGGGAGCGTCCGGTCCGGAGTGCCCGTGCTTCTGGGAGGGCCCCGGCGCCGATGGGAGTGTGAAGGCCTCTCCAAGTGGGGTGGAGGCCTGCGGCCTGTTGCTGCAGGCCCACAGACATTGGGAGCGCTCTCGCTGTGGCAAGTGGGGCCCCTACTACCAGCACCAAACTCGTGGCCTTACCGAGACAACTCCACCCCCAAGCGCTCAGCCAGGGACTGACTGGGACCCGGGGCGAAGTTAACCCAAGGCCAGAACATTAACCAGGTCAGAGTTCCCCTCCAGCACAAGGGCCCGTGTTGCACTTACTGAGGCCTTGGGGGCACACCAGAAGGAAGGGACCGACTTCCAAAGGGAGGCACTGCACACCATAGAGCTGCAGCCAGCACTAAAGAATCACCCAGCTGTGGTGACTCTTCAGCAGGGTCGCACCACAGAGACAGAGTCCCGGAGCTTCACGAGGTCCACTGGGAGGGTGGAACACTGGTGGGACCACCTCCTTTGATCCCCCACTGTCGCAGGGACCGCGGACTAGGAGTCAGTCCGTCCTCAGCTAGCCGGCTTGCTCTCTGCCACAGACGCAGGTAGTCCTGACGCGGGCGCAGGACCAGGAGGTCTCTACCACATACAGGAGAAACAACACAGGTGAACGGCGATGAAATATGGGCAGTGCGGGGAGGAGAGGCGGGCGCACGCTCATAGATATGCTCCTCAAGGGTCCCCCCCAAGGGAAAAAAAGGATCCACCTCTTCCGTGGTGACGAAGCAGCTCACAGATCAGGGAGACGGAGAGGTGCCCATCACCAAGTCATTCCTGCGGGAGGATTTCCAATCATGGAAGCAAGAAATGGCCGGGGAGGCTCGAGAGCTACGCGCGAGGTGGATGGTCTGGGGGAAAGAGTGGCAGCTGTCGAGGACTTGGATCAGACCAAGAGCGAAGAAGTGGAACAACTTCAGCAAGAACTTCTCTGCCTCCGTGATCAACAGGTTGACCTGCAGGCGCAAGCTGAGGACCTTGAAAATAGGTCCCGACGCAACAACATTCGGGTCCGGGGTGTCCCATCTAAGGCGGAAGGAGCCGACGTCACTAGCTACCTGCAGGAAATGTTCCGTGAGTTCTTGGGGGAACCTGCAGACTTCGACATTCGCATAGACATTCGCATAGACAGGGCGCACAAAGTAGGATTGGCGAGGCGCGCGCCTGCTCCACCACCAGACATCCTGGCCTTCAAACCAGACTTTCCTTTGAAAGAGAGGATCCTTCGCGAGGCGCGTCAGAAGCAGTCTCTCAAATACCAAGGGTACCCAGCGGTTTTATATCAAGACCTCTCAGCCATCACGCTTCAAAAACGAAAGGCATTCAAGATCGTCACAAAGTTCCTGGGGGACAAAGGGGTCCCCTACTCTTGGGGGCACCCCTTCCGTCTGATCTTCAAGTGGAATGGAACCCTACATCAGATGATATCCCTCCAGGACACTTGCACCCTGCTTGGCATTGAGCAGGAGGAGGGTGATATCTCGCCAAGACCCTCCCAACAGCCATCACAGGGTGGATGGCAGAGAGTTGGCCGCAGGCGCCCACCCACAGCTGAGCTGAAACCAGACCCAGCCACCATAGCTCAGGAACGGGCCATGGCCATCCAGGAGGTCTCCAGGGACACAACATCCGCAGATTGAACTATCCAAGCGATGGGGACTCCTATGCTATACGACAATGCTAGTCCGGGGGGGGTGGCGGGTGGGGGGCTGCCACAGTCTCACGCTCCTCTTCGTAATTTTACCACAGGTCTGTACTACGGGTTGACTGGCCTGGAACTATGACACCATGTTGGAGATTTCTTGTTGGGGTTAGGGGGTAGAGTGCTTCATTTCTGTGAAAGGTTGGGTGCGGAGTACAGGTGGGCCAGGGGGTGTTGGGGAGGGGAAGGAGAGGGGGGTCGGGATGGGAGTGATTGTTGGGTGTTTTGCGGGACAGGGGGGCGGGAGGGAACCAGTGTGCCAACAGGGATTGCGCCCCACGCGCAGAGTATCACACGCGATGCGGATTGTAGATTGCGCAAGAACCGCACCCTAGTAACGTGATGTCTGAAGCCACGTTGAAGGTTCTTACACTGAATGTGAAGGGGCTCAACACCCCATTAAGCGGCAAGCGGTCCTGTCATACTTAGAAAACTCAGGTGCTGCGATCTGCTTACTTCAAGAGACCCACCTGCTTACTAAAGACTGGCACAGGATGAGGTCCTGCGCGTTTCCTCAACAATTCTTTTCCTCAACTCCTGACAAAAAGGCGGGGGTTGCAATTCTCTTCGCCAAACACTTCCATGGCCGGGTTGGAGATAAAGTCGGGGAGATCAGAGGCAGACTTTTTGCCCATACAATCACGGTGGGAGGCATGACGATGACAGTGGGATCCCTTTATGCCCCCAACACTAATCAGGAGCCCTTCCTCAAAAATGCCCTGTCAGAGGTCCTACGCTCCCCTTACGCGTTCCTACTTATGGGGGGAGACCTAAATCTGGTGATGGATAGAAAGAAACAAGGACAGATCGGGCCACCGTTTTGGTAACACAGGGGCCATTTCGGAGACAGGGATAGAGTGGCTGACACAGAGGGGGTTGAGGGACCTGTGGCGCATCAAGCACCCCGATACCTCGCTATACCTCGCTATACACTTTTTATTCCCACATGCACCACACATACGCTAGACTTGACCACTTCATAGGCTCCTCTGAGATAGCGACCCGGGTGGTGTATGTGGAGATCATCCCAGCTGCCCTCTCCGATCATGAAGCAGTGGAAATTACGCTTAAAGTCCCACAAATCAAGAAACCACTTGGCCGGTGGAGGTTGAGGGAACCCCTTCTGCAACGTAAGGAGTTAGTTCAACAACTTCGACAACGCATGACTGACTACATTGAGCTTAATGACCGACCAGATACGTCTGTATGGGGGGCATTAAAAGCAGTAGTGAGGGCTGAACTAATAGCTATCTCGGCGGTGGAGCTCAGAGACCGCAAACTCACAAGAGACTCCCTAACGGCCAAAGTGGTTGAACTGGAACAGGTGCACAGCCGCACGGGTGCGTCAAGAATTTGGAAACAGTTAATAACCGCCAGAGCTCAATTGGCGAGTCTAGACATAGATAGGGACAAGTATGCTGCTCCTAGACTATGCCACACATACTATAAGGCAGGGAACAAATCCGTGCGTCTCCTAGCGAGTGCACTTCGGGCCAAGGTCCAACGCTCCAAAATTTTAGCCCTGCATACCAAGGAAGGGGAGGAGATCCATGATGAGGCACAAATAGCGGAGACTATTATGCATCTCTCTACAGGGCAGATCCCACGCTGGGGGAAGGTGCCAAAGCCTACTAACACGGCACAGCAACCACTACGCTGCTCGCAGCCAATGCGGAGTCCTTAGATGCTCCTATCAGAATTGAAGTGGTGGTCAGCGCCATCTCACGCCTCAAACCTCTGAAATCTCCAGGCCCAACGTTTTTCCGCCGGTTTTTACAAGGTCTTCTGTCCAATACTCACCCCGATACTTACCTAACTCTTTAACTCATTTCAGGGCCCCGGATCCATCCCACCCGACACGCTGGAGGCTGACATTATAGTGCTGCCCAAGCCGGGCAAAGATGCCACCCAGTGCTCCGCTTATCGGCCAATTTCCTTCCTCAATCTCGACCTAAAAATCTTCACGGGGATATTAGCCTCCAGGCTTAGCCCTTGTCTCCCGGGAATCATAAAACCAGATCAGTCAGGCTTCATCCCCGGCAGACAATGCAGCGACAACACCAAACGCATCCTCCATGTGATCGACAAGGCCCACTTCCAGCAATTGGACTCGGTGCTCTTGTCCATCGATGCCGAGAAAGCATTTGATCGCATCGACAGGGGCTTTCTCGAGAAGGTATTAATACACTTTGGCGTTGGGACTGCTTCCGAGCGAGGGTAGCCAGCTGTTACCATTGTCCACAGGCGCGTATACAAATCAACGGACTGAGCTCACGCCACTTCGAAATCCAACGCGGCACCAGGCAGGGGTGCCCGCTCTCGCCCCTCCTGGTTGCCCTCTATATTGAGCCGCTAGCACAGAGGGTGCGCGATAACCTCATTGTCATATCATTCGGCGGAGAGCCACACCGATCGGTCTATATGCCGACAATATCTTAGCAGCGCTTGACGACACTGGGCGTTCAGTGCCGGCCTTTTTGGACGAGGTGGAGGCCTTCAGTAAAGTGTCAGGCCTCAAGATGAACAGAGGGAAATCGCTGGTACTAGCACTGGGTAAGAATGCCCACACGCAACACAGAATACCCTCGTACGCAGGAGGACCACTAGCCCGGATGCAACTTCCCTACCTAGGTATCGTCCTCACGCCATCCAAGGAACAAACGGTGGCCTTAAATTACGCCACCCTTACATCGCAGATTCATAGTAACCTTAGGCGATGGCAGAAACAACCTATGTCCCTGCTAGGGCGGATTGCGGCCGTGAAAATGTCGGCACTTACCAAGGTACTATACATCTTTCAGACTATTACCGTGCTACCTCCGGCTGGCTATGTCAAGTCATTCCTAGAGGCGATTCAGTACTTTATTTGGGTGGGGAAGAAGCAGCGCATGAACAGACGCCTAGCTTTTCGAGGGACGGATGGAGGGGGCCTAGGGATTCCCAATTTACAACAATACTTTCAAGCGGCGCAGCTAAGGTACTTGGTGGAATGGTACAGGCCCGAATCAGAGAAGAGATGGCTCGTCCAAGATAGAGCCATGGCCCAGACCTCCTTATGGAAAATTCCCTTCCTCCACCGCACACATAGTCCGTGCTATCTCCAGAAATCACCCATCATGCGTACCCTCCTCAGCGTGTGGGATTTGGTGGCTACTAGGCGAGAACTCACATCGTTTCCATCCCCGCTAACTCCTATTCTGGATAACCCCGACTTCCCTCCAGGTACCGACATCTGCATGTTTCCACAATGGCGAAGCTCCAACTGCAGATCGACGGGCCATCTTTTTGAATTAGAGGGCTTCCTTCCACTCTCCACACTCTCACACTACTACGATGTCAAATGGCGAAAGCTCTTTCAATACTTTCAACAGCGGCATTGGCTTACGCAGCCTGACACTAGCCCCTTAGTTTGCAGACAAATGACGAGATTCGAAAAATGGCTTGTCACAAAAGAGTCAGACAGGGGCCTAATCATCGATCTCTACAAGATGCTTTTTCCTCCCCCGGAGACACACCAATCGGCAGGACAGAGGCGGTGGGAAGGGCCACACCCCTTGGTCGGGCGGATAGCAATTGATTCAACTTTCTATTTGGCGGTAACTACTCAAACCTTGCTGCTGAAATTGACATTTTATATTGACATTTGAATTTATGCTTCAAGACTTTATTACTTTTTAGTGACTGACTATTTTTATTTCCAATTGTACATTTCAATCTTTGTTGGGACCGTTATATTGAATCGTCGTTAACGAAGTCCCTTAAGTCTTCTGTGTTTAGGAATATGGGGAAAAATATCCCTCCGCAGCCTCGCCCTCTTACTAAGCAAAAAGCAGCCTTTATTACTCCACTTCCGAGCTTAACAGCAATAGATAAAATGCTGCAAAAAACTATAGGGGTGGTTTCGTCTGCTATTGAGAACACTGAATGCCGCCTTTCTCTCCCAACTGGTATGCTCCCCCCTTGCCATCTGTGAATGTATCCATGCTTACGGTAAACTCTCCTGATTCAATGTTAGCGTCTTCTTTTGTTGGATTGCCAAGTGCCCAACCCATCCCTTTGAATTATGAGACTGTGCCCATTCAGCATAATTTGTCATTTGAAACCTTCCCCTTGCCAACTAGACTATCCTTGACACCTACAATGTTGCCATTGAATGTAACTGTTGAGCCCCCTCTTTTAATCGATGACTCTCCAGGGCAGGTGGGGGGTGATCCCCTTCTAAGTCCTATCTCTGTGTCACTGTCAAGGTCGAATAATGTCAGCCCGCATGTAACAATTAGAGGGCAACAAGAGAAGCGTAAACAAAAGCACATAAAAAAGGAAGAACTACCTGTAAAAAACTCTAAAGGGAAGGGTAACCAACGTAAAGGTGATGTAAACCCACTTGGATGGAAAGGGAATAAGGGCAAGGGCGAGACAGATAGTGTTTCTGCCCAAACTAGTTTAGCCAACCCAGAAGATGATGAGAATTTTTGGGGAAGAATGGAGACCTTGTTAACCACACTTTTAGAGGCCATTTGTTTAAAAATTACGACTATTGAAACCCAGGTAACTAGTATAGAGGAAAAGATGATTAACATCCATCAGTTCATACAGGTAGAACCGAACAAGACATTAGCTCATCCAATCCCAGCCAATATAAGAGAAAACCCTAAAGGTATATCTATGGATTCGGCTAATCAAGCACAACATAAAAACAGGGAGGTTAATAAAAGACCGTAACTCAAAACCCCAGGGGGTAACATTGGAATCAGTGCAGCAGATCTAACCGGCCCAAATCGGGGAGGTAATGATAACAGCAATACTAAATGTGATATAGGAAGAGATCAGCCTTGTCAAAGGGATAATGCAATCTTACCCCTACCAATTCTAAACTTGCCTCCTGAAGCTACACCATATACGGTTGTGTTAGCTAATGTTCCAGTTCTACCCCCCAATGCTTTCGAACATTGGTCGACATTGAGGAATAAATCCCTTCATTTTTTAACCTCCAGGATTGGATTTAATAACTCACTATTTTCTGAATTTAAAATGGCCAGAAGGGTTAGCTGGGTAGGCACATCTAGTAAATCTCTGAGCGGAGATTGTGTAATTCTAACATTTAGGTCCCCACATCTGGTACGAAATATAATCGAGGGAGGTTTTAACGGGGCAGTTAACACCGAGTTTATTAACATTCTTACCCTCGGTTACTTTTACCGTCCCACGCACCTTGGAAGGTTTCCAGGACCCCATTGTTTAGTAGAAAATTACTTGGGTCCCAACCGAGGAAGATATTGTGTCCCGACATCAAATCCTTTTGAGATTCTGAGTGGCCTAGAGAATAATGACTGATTGCTAATGGACAATTTCGCCAACTTTTCTGGCGGAGCAGTCTATCATAAGGCTGTTTACAACCACGGGGATACTATGAATGAGTAGGCGGAGAACGCTAGTAACCCATGGATTGAGGATACTAATGAGGGGGTGGAGGCCTTGGAAGCTGGTCTTGAGTTAGTGCTGCAAAATGGGACTGGGTCATTGCCAGAAGGTGTTAAGCCTCCTTCTTTCGTTCTACCCCCCTGTAACCCCTCTATGTAATATTACCTCCTGGAATATTGCTGGAATTAAGTCAAAAATATTTTTATATGTTCTTTTTATAATATGGTGATTTTGTAAAATTAATTGAAATTTGATTAACTTTTATCATGTATGCTTTTATGATTGCTTTTAACAATCGAATAAAGCTATATTTGACTTGACTTTGACTTGGCAGTCAATTTACTACAGGGCCAATCATACGGCGAGGAACACAGCGGGGAGGGAGACAGCGGTGAAGTTAGCCACATACTGGTACTTAACCCCAGCCAGTTTACACAGGGACAACCCGACCCGAGACCCGACTTGTTGGAGGGGAAGCAGTGAGATAGGCACACTGACACACCTCTTATGGGACTGTACGGAGGTCACGGCCTACTGGACTTCTGTGCTCAAAGACATAGACACCATCTTTGACACTGAAATCCCGCGAATGCCAGCCTATACCATTCTAGGTCTTCCGAACACTTTCCCGCTGAAATCCATCAGGGGGAGACAAATGGGCCCAGCACTACAGGCATCCTCCCAGCATATCCTGTCTCTCTGGGGGACTAACACTCGGCCTACTCACACAGGCTGGTTGCACAAAATCTGGTACACGCTGGGGATGGAGCGCATTCAAGCCACACTCACGCAGACCACGGCCACCTTCCATACGGTTTGGCAACCACTGTTAGCACTTTTAGCCCAAGAATTCAAAGAAATAACGGGCCCAAGATACCTCCGCCTACTACGCTTAGCAGATGCACCTCATGCCGCTGCGAGCGCAGAGACAGAGACACTGTGAACACTCCACATTTGCGCATTGTTTAACCCACACACATCGGTACACTGGTTGGGGTGGGAGGTGGTCCTAGGGTGGGGGAGGGGTTTGGTGATTTTGTTATCCTTAGCTTGGGTACATGGGAGATCCTTGTATAGTCCCACAAATCGGTATGGCGACATAACCCAAAGACTTGTGTGGCCCGACTTCCCTTGAAGGCTATGAGCAACTATGTGTACAGCGGCAACGTTTGCCTGGCACTTGTATTCTCTCATGGACTCAATACTGCCCAGCAATGTATTTGTCTTGTTCTTTCTGAAATCAATAAAACAAATTTAAACCAAAAAAAAAAAGAACCTGAAGTTATTGAAAAATGTTCTGTAATAAAGAATCAGAGTGATGATTTAGAAATTATCAGGAGGGGTTTGTGGGAGTTGTTTTACGTTCTCCATATTAAACACATCACAAATTGAGCTTACGCTAACCTAGGTTGTTTACACGGTCCTCCATCTTGCACCGACGTCACAATATATCAAGTAATGACTATTGCTGTTCTTCTTGTTCTAACTTCAGAATTACAAGACTCACACTAATAACTAGAGGGAGTTCCCAGAGATTTTCCCGCACCGAACCTAACCAAGGACATTTCAAATGTCTGAGGCTAGCGTTATACAATGTATCAATTTAGGTGCTTGGATAAACTGTGAAATTACTTGCAGACTCAATGTAGTTCTATCGTGAGAGAGACTTCAAATGTATTCTGTAGTAAAACGTTTCCTTCACTTGTTCCCTATTGGTGCATATTTTGAGAACCATGTACTTGTGTTGAACATATGACTGCATTTTGTTAGAAGTCCTATTAAAGAACATGCAGATTCCAATGTAAAGGAGATCTTCTTTCCCACTCTTAGAAGGCAAATCTTTGCAGGATTTTATTTAGAACTGTAAGCAGTTCTCTGTATGTATGATCTGTATGCATTGCTACTAAAGTAAATTATGAAATGTTCTATGTAATTTGCCTATTAATCATTTATATAAAGCTTTGAGGGACCACCCTGGTCTATCCTTACAAGAATGTTTCAGCATCTGCTACTGAGTTTATTCTAATAGAAAAGTGACAGCTCCACTCGAGGAGCACCAAAGTCCAAGCAGGACTACAGTGCTCATAGTCCTAGCCATTGACGTGCCCCATGAGTAAGAATTTTATTGATTTGGCAACAACAGGCAAGGTACAACATGACCACCGTCCACAAGCCAACATAGTAATTACAGTGCATGATTAAAATCATTTAACCCCACAACCAGTCTGTAATAAGCCCACCCTTTCCCCAAATCTTCTCACGTTTGCAGGGGCAACCCCGAGCCTCACATATGAGCGTTCCTGCTGGGCATACAAGCCCACCCCCCCTTCTCCACTCCACTACCGATGGGGGGCTCAGGGACCTCCATTTGCGAGCAATATCACGTTTGGCCACCAGTGTTACCACCCGGATAGAAGTGCCTTGCAACCTCTGCCCACCCACGTCTTCCAACAAGCCCAACAGAGGAACCATGGGGGTAAGGTTGAGCCAGTGGCTCAAAATCGCAGAAAGCTCCCTCCTGATCGCCTCCCAAAAGGGAACCAGTTTTGGGCATAACCATACTACTTGGAAGAAGTTCATCTTTATTTTAGAACAATGGGCACAGTGGGCCTGGGAGATCCTGCCAGCCTGGTAGAGCCGCTGTGGAGTCATATACGCAAGATGTAGATAGTTAAGCTGGACTGGTTAGAGGTGTGTGGAGATAGCCAATTCCATGGGGGGGCAACGTGGCCTTGTGCCACTCAGCGTTGTTGAATTCACCCACTCAGGCCTCCCACTCAACCCAAGGAAGTGGTCTGGAGCATTGGTAATTGCTCCCTCGCCCAGTCCCCCCATCAACAGTTTAGCCTTGAGGAGGCTAAAGTCCGGAACCTGCGTCTCAGGGTAAATATTGGCTGACAACTTGTGTTGCAGGTACCAAATGAATTGGGTGTGGGAGTGCTGGCATTGCTCCTACAGTTCTTGGACCATCAACATGCCACTGCCTGTCCAAACATTTCCAAGGTGGGTGATGCCCATTCTATCCCACCTCACAAACCCTCCATGAGCTTGATTTAAGATAAGTTTGCGCACAGACATAAACATAATATGAAATCACCAAAGATACATAAAACAGGCAATATGAAAATCTAGATGTTACCATACCTGCCAATTTCTCTATATATAAAGTTTGCAAGTATAGTAGCACGATTTGCTGCTGCATCCTTTTGTACAACTAGAATGTTCTTTTAAGTATTACAATACTGACGCATTGGTTTGTAAATGCTGAGATATGCACAACACTCACAAAGAATGTTATTTACAAAATGTCCTTGTTGTTGTCATCAGGGTCATCTCTCTAAATACAGTCTACTGGGACACCTCACGTCCCTGACCATAGACAACACTCAGCCCCCACTAGCCACCCCTGCATACACTGGTGCCCAACTCCTATCACAACCAATCCCCACTCACTCCTATTATCCCAGTGTCGCCTGCAGCCCCCACCGACACACCCTCCATCCCGTGGTGCCCCCAGTTGCCACACCTGACAATGCTGCCTTGGTGAGTTACCAAGGGTATGGGGGGCTTGGACTAGATTTTCTTTAGATAGCTTGTTAACTCATTTACTCCTTGTAAACACCAAATTACGCAACAATGTATACACACAAACCCTGCCCAATGGTAGTGGGCCTCCTTAATCATGATCACATCCTTAAACCCGATTTCAATGTTACACCCATACTAAATGCCAATTGTTTACATACTCAGACCTGTAGCACGTTGTGTTGTGCTGTGCATTATACCTGTCAATAAAAAAGTTGACAAAAAACCTCTCTAAATGCAGAATATACTCCAAGAGTATGTTCAATTTGTTAAAATGCATGTAATTCTCTATACTGTTGTAAGCCTTTGTTCACAGCTCTTAACTTTATAATCCAGCTTGTTCTAACTTTGGGAGGACTAATGTTCTATTTCCACCCCCAGGATGAAGGTTCATAAACGCAACAGCATGAAAACGAACCTTCACATTTTCATTTAGATCTATGTTGGGTGTTACAGTGTGTGGCCAAAGATAGCTGTTTTTTCAATTTCTAATTGCCCTGACATGCTCTTGTATTCTCTCCTTAAGTGGGTGCATAGTGCTTCCCGCGTATATCATATCATACTGACAAATAATACAGTAAACCACATACTTGGTATTACAATTCATAAAGTGTTCCAAACGGTATACTTTACTAGTATTGTATTGAAAACTAGTAGTTTTGTCCAATGCATATTAGCATATGAGCCAATGTCTACATTTGTAAAACTCTTTTGGTGGTGGTGGCCACCAGGTTGACCCTACATTTGTTGCTGGGTCGGGTAACATACTATGGCAAAGTGTATTTCATAATGTTTTGCCCCTACTGCTTTGTCTGTGGTTTTGGGGGTAGAAGATCGGATAGAGCATTGTCCAAAGTCAGCAGGGGCCAATGTTCATGCAGTATTTTATTAATAGACGCGCTTGGATTACTATATGGTGTGGTGAATGCTATTAGTTTTTCATGAGCTTTGCATTTCAAACAATTATTCAATAACATACTGTGTTTTGTTTTCTTCTCTAGAATTAGTTTTTAAAAAAAATGTATATTTCATTTTATAGAAAAACAACAAAAAGGGTATGAACTCGCACCCAGAACAGTACAAACATTTGTGTAGAGGAGCAACAGCATAATTTTATCAATCAGAGATTTCACCAGCAGGTACATTGAGACAGCCAGATAGATAGCCACAGTCATACTGGAGCAGGCAACTGTCAATCATGGAACAAAATCTGGACTGTTGGGGTCTCCCCTCCATCTTTCATCAATTCCAAATCATAATACTTTATTCAGGCACTCCAGAGCTTACAAAATGTCCTCAGACACTGTCTGTTCGTGTATGTGACATTCTCAGCACCATGTATAGATCCATTCTAGCCCTCCATTCTTAAAAGGACGGGGCTTCGGGGGCCCCTCAATGTTTGGCTACGTACCTCTTCGCTACCACCAGACCCAAATTACAGAAAAGGAACTTGATACGCGGTACATCTACATCCGTGGGTATACCAAGAAGAACATATATAGGCTCAACAGGCAAGTCCGTCCCTATGGTCTTTCCTAATTCAGTCAGTATTATGCACCAGTATTGTTGTACAAGAGAGCAATCCCAAATCGTATGCAGGAAGGATCCCTTATGTTCCCTACATCTCAGGCATTCAGGAGTCAGCTCTCCGAAAAGTATGTAATCAGGCTCGATCATAATAGACCCAGTCTTAAATTGTATGAGCTTCAGGTGTGATTTGATCGTCACCTCTCTTGGGTGCATTAAGAACACCTCCCGATCCCTATCAACCAGGTCTCCCAGTTTGTTTTCCCATTTTGCCCTCAGTTTCATCAGGGATGTTATTATTTATCGTTTTGTATGTATAAGAAACCGTCTTTTCTGCAATCTCACCCAGGAGCAGCCTACCCTTCATTGGTGCATAATTGGGTTGTTCCTGAGTGACCAGCCCTTCTACCTTCCATGTATGTCTTAGCTGGATGTATTGGAAATACAGCGTGTCAATGAGTTGGTAATCATGCTGAAGGGAGCCGAATGGTAGAAAACCGCCATCTTCAAGGAGATCTCCAAGCTTAGATATCCCAATGAGGCCCCAGGCCCCGAATCCTCTTAACTTCCGAACTTCTTTATGTGTCGTTCCTGCCCACAATGCGGTCTCTTGGGTATTTCTAGTCGCCCATACCATACCTTTCCCTGCTTTGGACCAAGCCTCCAGCGTCACCTGGGTCCCAAGCAACAGGCATCTTGTTCCTTTTCCCACATAGAGATAATGTAAATATGACCTGGATTGGAACTGGGTTCTTTCCACAGATACATCGGATGGTCCTGGTCACATATCCCCAATTGTCAATTACAATCAAGTGAGCCACCCACTAGCAGGCTGGGAGGTCTAAGAGGGCGATACTGCCACTGTACTAATTGTGTTGTAGCATCTTCAGCGCCACGCTGGGGTGCCCATCATTCCATAATATTGTACGGACCTCCTCATCTATTCCAGTGAAAATCTAATCTGGAAAGTTATGATAGGTGTATTGAAGAATATATTTTAAAAAATTTGCTGTGTGATCATTTTAAGCATGGCTGCTCTGCCCATTAATGTTAGCAGCAGTGCCTTCCAGCGGTCAGTGTCCAAATGGAATTCCGCCAGTACCCTCCGAAGGTTCCATTGTAAGCTACGCTCTTTGTATGGGGTTACATAAATACCAAGGTATTGGAAGGTCTCCTTATCTTTCCGCAACCTCCCAGAAAGGGGTGATACATCCAGGTCCCTATCCGTTGTGTACAAGACCGATTTATCCCAAGTAATTTTATATCCTGCATGAGCGCAATAAGTCTCAAAGACTTGAAACACCACCAGGATCGTATCCTCCAGCTGGGTGCCATACAAGAGGATATCTTCCACATATTGTGAGATCTTCTCATCCTCAGCAGTAGCCTCTGCGATCCGAAAGCCTTTAATGTCAGGATGATGGCAAACCATGCAGCCCTGTGGCTCTAGCATAAGGGCAAACAAGAGGAGTATAGGAACATTCCTGTCACGTCCCCCGTCTAAATGGAAATTCCGAGGAGAGGGTTCTGTTTACTCTCACCGCGGCCGTCAGCTCCCAATACAGCAGCACTTTCCAAGTCAGGAATTTGGGGTCGTATCCAAGTCTTTTTTAGGGTTTGCATCAGAAATGTCCAGTGCACTGCATCAAAGACCTTCTCGGCATCTAGGTAGAGTATTACATGTGGGTCCTGTCAGGAATGGACTGTTGCCAACCAAGTATTGAGTATGTAGAGATAAAATCTAGTAGACCTCTGTGGCATGAAGTCCTGCGGATCCATATTAATCAAGGGGGATATAACTACTATGAGCCTCATGGCCATCACCATCACCAGAATCTTAGTCTCAACATTGGGCAGTAAGATCGGGTGGTAGGGGCTGCTTCTTCTCTGAACCTGTCTTCACAAAATGTAGAAGATGAGAGGTGATCTACATTCTGTGAAGACGGGTTCCTTCACCCATACGGAAGCCCAGGACACCGGAATCTTGCAGCCGCTCTCGGAGGAGGACGCTGTCCCCCCCTTGTTCTTCGCGATTGTCTCTTGCGCCAGCCGAGCCCTGTTGAAGCCAGCTCCGGGACGGTAGCACTTCTATTACCCTTACCAGAGAGGTTTGGCTACTTCACCGCCGACTAGAGGCGTGATTTTAGAGGAGCGCTCTCTGCTGATAGTTCTCGGCCTATCCGGACCCTCTGACATCCTCGTTTAGATTTGTTTGGCTTTGTTCTCTAAGATTTTTCCGAATTTAGACGCTTTTGCCCTGGATTTCCTTAACCATGTGGCTCCATTTATTTATCCACAGTTCTGCTTCTTGCCTGCATAGGAACCTCTTAGGACCCGCGTGTTGCTGGACCCCCACTTTTACAGAAGAGTGCATATTTGGCACCCAGTCCGTATCAGTACCCTCTTTCCTCTCCCCACCCTAGTGCTCCCCCAGATCTTCAAGTTACCAGTGCCCTGATGAAGGTGACGGTAACTTGTTAGCCCAGCACCGAAACGCGCTTCGGCCCTGTACAAGACAGAAACCATTGGGCGACACACTCCTGATAGCACCATTTAGATGCACTACTGCCAAACCTCTACCTGTATTTGGTTTCTGCCTTTTTTATATATTCTTTGTACTTGTATATAATCTTTTTTATTTGACATGTGAGAATGTGGAGTGTACGAATGTTAAGATTGGTGGAAGCATATGCTTATGTATTTGCTTTTTGATGTTTGTTCTGTTGTATAGAGCTCTATTGTGTGGGTAGGCAGACTTATACTGTTAGCCTAAATATTCATATGATTTCAGGCTTATTCGTCTTGTATATTTACTGTATATTTTTTAGAATATTTCCTTCTTTTTTGCTCCGTTGTTCAAAACTAGAAATTCATAAGATTTATCAATATTATTTCAAAATAAAAATCTTTTGTATTGTATCCTTATTGGGATTATGCTATTATTTCCAAGTCCCCTGTTATTTGATATTTTGTTTATCTATGTATGTTTGTAATCTGACTATGTATCTTGTTCTCCCCTGAACAAAGTGAATTGCTCATTGTATTCATTAGAGACGTAATCACGGTCTACTAGTATCCTGTGGCAGGTGACACCTTCCTCCCTTGCTCTTGAGTGTGGACTACTCTTCAGATATGTATATGTTCAAACCAACCCATGTAATGGTTGGCAAAGGAGGGAGAATTTTAAAACCCATTGCCACCCCCTGTGATGAAAGGTACCAATGTCCATTATGAAGGAAAACATTGTCATCCAAAATAGTTGAAGTCATATACAGCAGCATAATATTATGTAACATCTCCAGAAGATACAAAATGTTTTAATGCAATAAGTCCCTTGTCCTTTAGGATACTTGCATATAAAAAAAGAAAAATCCATCTTGACAAATGTAAGTACAGCTGGCCAAGTAACATTCATAATCTTGTTAAGTAAATCCTTTGTATCTAGCATATATGGTGGAAATTCCGTACTAATGACTGTAAATGTAAATCTACATATTCCAACATATGTTCAGTAGGAGACACTAAGCCAGAGATGATTGGTCTGCCTCGAGGAAATAATCCAGTCTTTTGTTTTGTTGGGCAGAATGTAAATACATGGAGCATTGGGTTTGGGTTAAACACATTTTTAAACTCCAAATCAATTATAAAACATAAATCCTGCCATGTACTCCGTTTTTGTACTATCACTCTATTTACCTCTTCCATGGGATGTATTTCATTTCGGTATAAGCCTTGCCATTTAACAGTTTCTATCACTTTCCTGTAAGTAGTCCTCCTGTTCATCACCACAATGTAGCCCCCTTGTCTGCCTGTTTTATTACAGTCTCAGGAACCTGTGTAATGGGCTTTAGTGTTTTCCTTCCATTGGGTGTAAGGTTCTTCCATGTGTATCTGACCTTAGATGTCACAAAATCCTCCAACTTGTGGAGGTCTTTAGTTACTGCTTTGTAGGGTATATCAATTGTGTTATCTGGTGGGAGAGGGGGAACAAAAATAGATTTGTTTATTAGGCTACTGTCAATTTTAAGGTTAGGTACTATATCCAGTTTCACTAACAGCTTAATTATCGATTGTGTTGGTGACTTTGAGTCATAGAATAATTATATGCTTTCATTGTATTTTTACAATCTATTGAACACCTACCCGATTGGTAGCAGTGTGTTTTGAACACTGTCTAGAGCACCTCTAAATGTAATGTGGAACTTGGACTTGTATCTGGATATAGATATATAGAATCCTTACTGTCAGTAGATGTGCGATATTTCTACACCACAGTGACCGCAACAATAGTTTAATTTCTCCATTTGGCATTGCCAATGCTTGTTTACTATAGTAGCTATCGTTTTTCCCAGCCTTTACCTGTTTGCTTGAGCCTTTAGTTTATTTCCCACTTTACATAGCTTCTCTTTCACGTTTCATTATATTCACTGATTTTCTTTTTCTTGACCTTGTATGGGGACACAAGGGACACCCTACTCATACATAACCGGGATACTTACAATTGAACAGGAAACAGTGGATCCTGTGGACACTCGGTGATTAATAATTAATATATATCAGCACAGTCGCAATTAGTCAGAGGCGAAGAGATGTCAGAGAGGGAAACGACATATAACACAAGGTTTGTAGAGAAACAAGGTGGTTTATATCATATATTCACATTGTTTTTGAATCCAGTGCAAGGTGCCCCCAAGTGAAAGTGAAACCTATCAGTAAGGATTGTGACTCTTTGTGACATAAAAGCAAGGTGAAGAAACGACCATTCATGTGATACATAGTAAATGTTAGCAGCCTCTTAGTACAATAGTAGGAGCTGGGAACTGGTTCGCTTCAAGTTGTCGACGTTTTGACGTTACCTGAAATCAAAGGCCATCGCATCAGTGCACCCTGTCTCCTCTGGTTAGGTCTGCCTCAATATGTTTAACCATTAAGAAAATGGGGTAACCCATAAGGTATGGACTTGTGCATTTAATAGTATCAAAACAACAATGGTCCTAGACCTATTAATTATACAGATTGACTTAAATCAATAATATCCAAACTGTTTTTAAGTAGAGCAACCACAGTCCGTCTGCTCTATTGTACTAGAAAAACTTTTTGTACCACACAATAAACCTAAACCACCAACAAGAGATTACTTTTGATTTATTAACTTATTCATCATCTTTCTTGATATTTTTATATGTTTTTACAGTTCATATTATACACAGACATTTCATTTCCAAATTGATAAAAGCAGAGGTTGCCCAAGAAAGAAATTGTGCAAAAGGGGGTGATCAGGAGTGTGAAAGCAAGTGAACGGAAAAGAAGCAAATTAGAGGGTAAAGAAACAACTATTCACATTATTTACAAAGCATTACCGGACTTTCTACTCAGTCGTATTTAGACCCTGGCCAACTAATTTAAAGTTTTTTGGAACATTTTGGAGTAGACATATATCTGAAAAATATTTTGCACTATATACAGATCTTTAGTTGGTCCAAGGGTAATTAGAGATACTGTCGACGTTTCGACTCGTCTTATGCCCAACCGGTGATTTAAACCTTGGGATTGCGAGTCTTCATCAGGACTGGAGAACGAACGTAGGCAACCAAGGGATAATATTAACCCTAAGAGAGATAAAAATGGCAATTACTAACTAAGGTGGATAGGTTTTTTATTTTTCACGGCCATAGCCAGAGTGAGGTATATTCTTACCCTTCAATAGAGCGAAACCAAGAGGAAGTGGTCCTGAATTCCAACTTTCCTTTTAGTATTCTGTAAGACAAATAATAGAACCCAGAATTTATCTAGGTCTGCATACTACTCTGTCTACATGCATAGAGTAGAAGTTAACATTTATTTATTTATTTACCCTTATTTTGTGGATTCCATTATCACCACATCTCGGTAAGGATTCAATGATTCATACAGGCACCATGGTAAATTATTACCTGCAATTAATTATATCGGTATCAGTGTACAATGCACCAGATTTAATTAAGAATCAACAGTGGGAATTGGGGTTTAATCCAAAACGATTTACCTTAGAGAATTGGGACTTGTCGCAGATTCTAGATAGCTCCAGTGGTTCAATCAGGTAGCTACAAACAGAGACACAGTATAGTCTCACTTAACATATACAGTATTGGAACAAAGGAAAATTATATATATTGACCTTAGAAAACCGGGTGTCAACCCCATTTACCTTATCTGCGCATTTGCCGTGCATATAGTAGGGGTGCCTATTCCTCGGGTCAGGATTCTGTAATCGGGGGGGAAGGGAGAAGCACAGATAGTTAAATGTCTCCCTAAGCGTTGTCCAGCTAGTTATACTACAGAAACTTAACATTCAGGGGCTAATAAGACGTAGTCGATCTCGGGACGTCTTACCTATCTGCCGGTGTTAGCGAGTGGCCAAGCCTCGCTTGTTCCGTGGACGCCACCGTTACTGATCCTGCGCATGCGCGTGTAATTTTACCTTCCGCCTCTACCAACGCTGGACGTAGAGAGCGGACTGCATTTTAAAACATGTAGCGAAGTACACTGTTCTACGCTCGGCGTTCTGTGAGCGGCCGGCGGGTGTACACAAAAATTATTTTTGGGCATAGTGCAAGTTATTGTGAAAATTAACGGGTTTGTTAGGAGATAACGAAAAAAAATGTTGGGACTTGTTAACAAATCATATTTAAGGGATTGTACAGCTACAATTAAATACCTGAATTGCTAGCATTATCGGAATTGTCCTAAAACGCAATATAACAATTCTATTACTAGGATTGTCAGCCTCCGTCAGGGAAACAAACAAAGGACAACTCGCATATCATAACCATATCACTGTATAGATATACAGACTAACAGAGCTCCAGTCAATTGATTGAACAACATCGTCTGTTGACAAACAGTATGGTTGAGATAATCTATAAATTTACATACAATAAAGCACACTTTTTTGTACTTATAGATGATTGAGTGCACATACAGTCCTCCATATTTCTCAAAAGAATGAATACATAAGTACATATAGTGTTATTCAATATAGATGTCCCATGGGGAATTATAGATGAATAGACATGCTCCGAACACAATGGTACTCATATGCCAAGCAAGGCTACTTGTTTATTCATTTCCTCAAGTTCGTTGAGTCCCTTATTGACAGTGTTAAGCGAGTATATCCACTTACATTCCCTTCTGTTCAGGATGTTTTGTAGGTTACCACCTCGTGGATTTTGAGTTATTTTCTCTATGACCCACCACCTCAAGCTATTTTCTGAGTGTTCAAATCTGCTGAAGTGGTCTACCAGAGGGGCACCCAGAGTTTTACAACGTATCCGGCTCATATGTTGCAAGATCCGGCATTTTATTTTTTGTGTTGTCTGACCAACAGTATGGTTGAAACTCTTACCCTGTCAAGACTAAGAGACAGAAGGGAATGTAAGTGGATATACTCGCTTAACACTGTCAATAAGGGACTCAACGAACTTGAGGAAATGAATAAACAAGTAGCCTTGCTTGGCATATGAGTACCATTGTGTTCGGAGCATGTCTATTCATCTATAATTCCCCATGGGACATCTATATTGAATAACACTATATGTACTTATGTATTCATTCTTTTGAGAAATATGGAGGACTGTATGTGCACTCAATCATCTATAAGTACAAAAAAGTGTGCTTTATTGTATGTAAATTTATAGATTATCTCAACCATACTGTTTGTCAACAGACGATGTTGTTCAATCAATTGACTGGAGCTCTGTTAGTCTGTATATCTATACAGTGATATGGTTATGATATGCGAGTTGTCCTTTGTTTGTTTCCCTGACGGAGGCTGACAATCCTAGTAATAGAATTGTTATATTGCGTTTTAGGACAATTCCGATAATGCTAGCAATTCAGGTATTTAATTGTAGCTGTACAATCCCTTAAATATGATTTGTTAACAAGTCCCAAATTTTTTTTTCGTTATCTCCTAACAAACCCGTTAATTTTCACAATAACTTGCACTATGCCCAAAAATAATTTTTGTGTACACCCGCCGGCCGCTCACAGAACGCCGAGCGTAGAACAGTGTACTTCGCTACATGTTTTAAAATGCAGTCCGCTCTCTACGTCCAGCGTTGGTAGAGGCGGAAGGTAAAATTACACGCGCATGCGCAGGATCAGTAACGGTGGCGTCCGCGGAACAAGCGAGGCTTGGCCGCTCGCTAACACCGGCAGATAGGTAAGACGTCCCGAGATCGACTACGTCTTATTAGCCCCTGAATGTTAAGTTTCTGTAGTATAACTAGCTGGACAACGCTTAGGGAGACATTTAACTATCTGTGCTTCTCCCTTCCCCCCGATTACAGAATCCTGACCCGAGGAATAGGCACCCCTACTATATGCACGGCAAATGCGCAGATAAGGTAAATGGGGTTGACACCCGGTTTTCTAAGGTCAATATATATAATTTTCCTTTGTTCCAATACTGTATATGTTAAGTGAGACTATACTGTGTCTCTGTTTGTAGCTACCTGATTGAACCACTGGAGCTATCTAGAATCTGCGACAAGTCCCAATTCTCTAAGGTAAATCGTTTTGGATTAAACCCCAATTCCCACTGTTGATTCTTAATTAAATCTGGTGCATTGTACACTGATACCGATATAATTAATTGCAGGTAATAATTTACCATGGTGCCTGTATGAATCATTGAATCCTTACCGAGATGTGGTGATAATGGAATCCACAAAATAAGGGTAAATAAATAAATAAATGTTAACTTCTACTCTATGCATGTAGACAGAGTAGTATGCAGACCTACATAAATTCTGGGTTCTATTATTTGTCTTACAGAATACTAAAAGGAAAGTTGGAATTCAGGACCACTTCCTCTTGGTTTCGCTCTATTGAAGGGTAAGAATATACCTCACTCTGGCTATGGCGGTGAAAAATAAAAAACCTATCCACCTTAGTTAGTAATTGCCATTTTTATCTCTCTTAGGGTTAATATTATCCCTTGGTTGCCTACGTTCGTTCTCCAGTCCTGATGAAGACTCGCAATCCCAAGGTTTAAATCACCGGTTGGGCATAAGACGAGTCGAAACGTCGACAGTATCTCTAATTACCCTTGGACCAACTAAAGATCTGTATATAGTGCAAAATATTTTTCAGATATATGTCTACTCCAAAATGTTCCAAAAAACTTTAAATTAGTTGGCCAGGGTCTAAATACGACTGAGTAGAAAGTCCGGTACTGCTTTGTAAATAATGTGAATAGTTGTTTCTTTACCCTCTAATTTGCTTCTTTTCCGTTCACTTGCTTTCACACTCCTGATCACCCCCTTTTGCACAATTTCTTTCTTGGGCAACCTCTGCTTTTATCAATTTGGAAATGAAATGTCTGTGTATAATATGAACTGTAAAAACATATAAAAATATCAAGAAAGATGATGAATAAGTTAATAAATCAAAAGTAATCTCTTGTTGGTGGTTTAGGTTTATTGTGTGGTACAAAAAGTCTTTCTAGTACAATAGAGCAGACGGACTGTGGTTACTCTACTTAAAAACAGTTTGGATATTATTGATTTAAGTCAATCTGTATAATTAATAGGTCTAGGACCATTGTTGTTTTGATACTATCAATACGTTTAATGTCTGCCTCCAAGATCTGCAGCTGGCAATGCAACAATTTCAGATGTTGCTTTATAATAAAATGTCCTCTGATCCCCACCTTGAATGCTTCCCACAGCGTGGCCATTTCTGCCACAGTGCCCTGGTTAGTTTTAAATTAGTGTCTAATTTCATCAACTATTTAGTGTTGAAATGTAGTTAGATGAAGATCCCTGAGGGATAGGCGCCATAGTCTGTGATATCTGTGCCCATCAAAAAAGTCAATACACATCAGTACTGGAAAATGGTCCCACAGGGTACGGGCCAGAAGTTAGGTGTAGGGGATTGGGATACTCAATTAACAGGCGCGGACTATCTTTCATGGGTGTGGCATTGTCAAATAGCAATCAGAACTCTGCATTTAATGGTATCAATAATAGTGCAGCCCCCCAAAATCAGCCTCCCTAAGTAGCCTGTTAGCCTCATATTCATTTCTACAACTCTTGCCTTGAATTAACGACTAACTCAGAATAACAGGAAGAAACAAAATAGTAATGCACCCAGGGTTTTGCCATCCTGGTGGGAAAACGCAATCATTCAGTGAGTATAGGCTCACCCACTGCTCAAAGGCCAGGAGCATACACTAAGGTGCAGACAGCAGGAGTGGTGTTACTCTCTCCCAGGTGGTTCAGATAGTGTCGTTGGTTCAGGCTGTACCTTGCATGACACTGCAATAGGACATTTAGGCTCAGCCTGTCAGATTTGTCACTCGCTCTATTTGCTCTGTGTCACTGGTCTCTACAGGATTTGACAAACAAGGCATCTTGCTGCAGATCCGTGGAAATCAGTGTCAGTGTCTTTGCCTTATGGGCGATCCGTAGCCTTGCCAGGTAGAGCATTGCATAGTATATCCCGAGCTGCTGCAGATTTTTCAATGTAATGAAACGAAATGGCACTACCCCTGTACTAAAGGTCCTTCATTTCTCGAGCCAACTGGAGACATAGGTCTGTATCCTGGAAATTCAGGAGTCTGGCAATGAAAGTTCCTACACTCTGCTTAGCTCTCATGGACCCGCCTCACCACGATCTACCGGAATGAATGAAATAGTTTTATAAAGCATGCAATTACCCTTGGATGTCTGACAGCAGTTTATCCCACAGCTTCGGTAAAAAGTTAGGTGTTCAACTGCTTCCTAAATTGCAAAAGGGTAGGTTGGCTGCATAAATTAAGAGGCAGTGACTTCCATAGTTTTCCTGCACAAATGGAAAACGCTCTTCCTCCCCATCTTGCTTTGTTTATTCTAGGGATAGTGACCATTCGTGAAGAGCTGGATCTGAGATTCCTACTTGTATACCAGGAGAACCGTTCCTGAAAGTACATTGGACTGGCCTGATGATGAGCCTTATGGAAAAGGCACATTGCCTTGAAAAAAATCCTTTTTGTCACTGGTAACCAGTGGAGACCATGCAGTGACTGGGATACAGGTGCGAACTTGGGAAGTTTCAACAGCCTTCTTGCCGCTAGCTTCTGTGAATACTGTAGTTTCTTTACCACATATTTAAGAGTGTCCAAGTACAGGGCATTACAGTAATCCAACTTCTAAAATATGAGACCTATCATCACTGTTTTTTGCAAATCGAAGGGAATAAACAGGAAGATTTTTGTTAGGACCTTCAACACAAATAAACCTGAAGAAGTAATTGAGTTTATTTGTTCTGAGAAACATAATTTTGTTTCAAAGATGACTCCCAGATTTCTTGCTTTCCGAACCGGAACTGGTAGTGTGCCTAAAACCGATGGCCACCATGACTCCTTCCAGAAGGTGGTCTATTTCCAAAAAACAAAACCTCTTTTTTTTTCGGAGTTCAATTTCAGACAATTATCTTGTATCCAGCTTGCACCTTGAGACATGCAGCTGCAGAAGTTCCTTGCCTCATGTTTTACATTCGATGAGATAGACACTGCTATCCGAGTGACGTCTGCATAGGAAAATACAGCTAAACCATAGCTACGAATGAGGTTGATAAATATTGAAAAGGGTGGGGCTGAGGTAGGACCCCTGGGGAACACCACAGGGGAGGGAGAAAGGCGAGGAGCTCGCGTCGCCCATCTCCACACACTGTTGTCTGTTACTTAGAAATTAACGCAACAGGGCCAGTGCATAGTTTCCAAACCCGAGCGCATGGAGTCGTTCTATGGGGAGTAAATGGTGACCCGTATCAAAAGAGGCAGATAAATCCAATAAAATCAATGCAGCTTTGCCGCCCTTGTCAATTACCATTTTTAATTCCTCTGAGGCTGCTACCAAAGTCGATTTGGTGCAATGATTTGCTCTGAAGCCTCACGGTGAAGAGTCGAGCAGCTGGTTGCCATCTAAAAATGCTAGCATTTCCTCATTCATTGCCTTTTCTAGTATTTTAGAAGGGAAAGGTAGGCGAGATATAGGCCTAGAGCTTTCCGCCATCTTTGTGTCCAAAGAGGGCTTTTTCACCAGTGGAACGATAGAGGCCTTTTTCAATATATCTGGAAACTGCCCTGTGGTCAGTATTTCATTCAATAATTCCATGAGAGGACCGGCGACTGAGCTGGCTACTAGATTGAGAACCTGAGGGGGGCACGGGTCCGACATGGCCCCTGATTTCATAGAATTGATAAGACTGATTATTTTTTCCTTGGCGAGGAAGAGAATCTTTCAAATTGTGGAATATCTAGAGGGCTAAGAACTTGCTAGAAGTACAGCTCCACAGCATGGATTGAAGCATCTCCTATGCACAGCTTGTTTTGATAGGGTGAAAAATTTTTGGAATTTACTTTGGACTAAAAAAAAGTCTGCCAGCTTATTGCAGAAAGTTTCTTCAGGTCTAAAGGTACTGCTGTTGATCCATTTTGACAAAGATGTAACTGATTTCAAAAGCTCCCTCGTTGTGTTTTTGGCTGGACTTATTTTTTCAGGAAATAATTTTCTTTTTGCTGCTTTGATTAGAACCTTATACTGCACAAGTAAATCTTTGTATTCAACTTTTTCGTTCGGACAAAATCAATTCCTCCACATGCGCTCGTGAAGCCTGAATTTCACTTGAAATGCTTTTAATTCTTGTGAAAACCATGGGCTGATGGATTTTTCCTGTAGCTTTTTAATATTTTTTCTGGCACCAATCTAAGGGATGTTGAGTTTAGTCAGTGAGTGTAGTGGATTGCTGCATTATTCACGTTGATGTCCGGAAAAGAGTTGGAGAGGATGACCCTCAGTTCCTTGATATTAAGGTTTTTCCAGGGGCGGTATTTAATAGTTCTGGGTTTATTATTACCAGTATCTTTGGGGGGACCATAATAGAAAATAAGTTGTCCTTATAGTCTGACCATACTACTGGCCGGACCTTGTCTACTTTTAGCTCCTGATTATTTGTAAATAGTCCATCCAGAGTGTGGTTAGCAAGATGTGTGGGTTCTCTTATTATATGATTTAAGTCAAAACTCCTAAGGGTATCGACCAAATGGTCCATATCCAAGTTGTTCATACGCTCCAGGTGAAATTTAAAAACACGCACTAACGTAAAACTAGGGTAATTTACAGAGGATTCCATGAAGTCTTGTATTTATTCATTTCGTTCATTCATCACCGCCACCGTGTCGCAGCACATCCCTACAGAGGATGCTCCCCAAAGTAATCCCAGACCACCTCCTGCCCCAGGCCTCTAGTAACCACTCTCCTCAGCATCACCTGTGCAGCCTCAATCAAAATTTTTTTTTGTGGTCACTTCTTCTCTTCTTTTTTTTGTGTATTTTTCCCTACATGGGCCTGGGAGAGCCCATCGACTAGGCAGCCATTCTAGTATTATACTGGCAGACCCCCAGTGCTTCACAGAGAGGGAGGCCGCATGGTTCCCACATAAGTTCTGTCAGGCTGCGGGCATGGATCGTGTCCATCTTTAACCACAGAGGCACCTCACCTCTGACCCAGGGGATCCACCAGGCATGGTTGCCTCCATAGGCACTCCTTCTCTCTCCCAAAGTGCCACAAGCCACCCAATTCATCAGTGCCCATAGCGGTCAGCAGATCACGGTTGCCAGCACCCCCACTCCGTTGCCATCTATTGATCTTCGGGCATCCAGTCAGTATTCTTCTCCCCTCAAGGTTGATCTAGTGCATTTTTCAACCATGAGAGACGCAAGGGGACCACAACTGCATTTCAGGTCTCTGTTTTGTCTGCTCCTGATAGTAGTTTTCGTGAACATGGAGGTCCTGTGAATTCTATGGTTACAAAGTGACGTAGCTAGAGGACATTTCTTCCGCATGGTAAATTTAACTACAATAGGCACCTAATGCTCTGGCTATACAAGTATCATCACGGGTTAAGATTCGATCCATACATCTTACAGACAATCTCCTGTGCTTCACTCTCTTTGTTCATAGTTTGCTGAGGCTGTGAATGTTCAAAAGTTACCACGTGCATGCAGGGCTACGGCTCTTAGCTGTTGGATCATTCACAGCAGTACCTGTGAAAGGAGGCTGTAGCCAGCCCCTGGTTCTCCCTGTGCCCGGCTAAACGGCTTTCCCTCATATAGCCTTAACAATAATGAAAGAGGACATGCCAAGCAGAAACAGGTGAATACAAACTCTTCCAGGATAGCCTTACGAAAGGTTCCACCAGGAATCACAAAACCTAGAAACCTCTAGCTCGAAGCTTACATCTTCCTGCCCCCCCTCCCCCAGAATGCATTGTAGGATCCCCCAATTCGGACAACGTCCACCACGTCCCTGCGTGTTGCACTGACCTCCCTGCTGTCGACTTCCCTGAGATGTAGCATGGCAGATGAATGCCTCCCAGGACTTTCAGTCTCTGCCATATTAGCTTCTTAATGGCGTGCCCCTTGTAACAAGCTGCCATATTGGCTTCCGCATCAGCGTCCCAGTCTTCAAGTCCCAGGCCCTTCTTAAAATACTTAAGTGTTCTCATCTGTTTGAAGAATATGCAAGTGGGGTGCCCCCCTCAAATCTTTCTCAATGTGGAGCCTGGCAGAGGTACATGTTGCTACATTTTCCAAAACATCTTTTCCACAAACACTTTTAAAAAACATCTTTTACAATAACTTTTGTCTATAGAATATATTATATTGATTATAACATCTTTTCATAAATTCTGACCGTAATTCCTTTTTTTGTATTAAACCGGTTTTATATACATATCAATTTCTCTTTACACACATATATAAATATGCATATATATTATATTTATGTACACTACATGGGTGAGGTGAGCATTCTTATTGAATGATTTCTAATGGTATCGAAGCTTGAATTTTACAAAAAATCAGAGACCTGTGAATTATTTCCTGCAATTCACTGTGCTCCAATAATTTCCCAGGATATTTAACTTCCCTAAGCAAATAACAATGCTAAATGGATGGTTAACACAGCGTTTCTTCTTTCAGTGCTGGTAAAACATGCTTCCACATTGAAAGTGTTACTCTTAAACCATTAATAAGCACACCTGACAAGCTCACCCCTGCAGGCCTATTAATTATGGACCGAAACAAAATAGTGAATTAATCTCAGCCACTGTTAATTACTCAGGCTGCATCCCAGATCATTTTTTTGCCCACCAGGCATCCTCAGATTGGTCCTGCTGCAATAGGAACAGTCCAGTCTGGACTGGAACACAATGTTCGCTCTAGTTGGGCTCTTCAGTCAGATGTAGCTTGATTCCAGTGGCTCAGTGAGCACAGACTGTGCATATCCAAGGCACTTAGGGCATCACACTGAAGTAACCAAAAAAGTGATGGGTGGATTACTTGAATTCATTTCAGCCACTCAGTTACTCAAGTCTGCATGAGGTACCCTTTTCGGACCTCAGTTCCATCTTTACGCGTTAACTCTATACTTTGTGGTGAGGCCCTGATTGAATGTAAGAAGTCTCAAAACTAGTTTTCTGTATTCCGTCCCTCTATTCCACCTGGACATCCTTTGATATGCATGTTGGTATTATTTATATGTGATGTTATTTTTTAAGTCCTCATGACTGCCGTTCCTCATTTTGCTCCTGTAGCGTTGGGTTGTTATTTGTTTAGCAGTCAATTCACTGACCTCTCTGATGGTTTCAGAAACTTTATATTGCTTGCCTTTTCCCTCAGGTGCTGGCCTGTTTAGTGGTTTGTCAAGGAGTCTATCTGTAAGCTATGAAATGAAATTTGAACAAAATCAGCAATCAGTCAGCGTTTGTATAGCGCAGCACTGTTACTCCTAGGGGTATCTGGGCGCTGTGCGTGGGATGTCTCAGTCGAAGAGCCAGGTCTGGAGTTTCCTCCTTAAGTCTACTAGGGAGGGTGCTGTTTGAAGATGGAGGTGTAGGTCGCTCCAGGTCTTGGCGGCAATATAGAAAAAGGATGCACGGGCTAGTGAGGAGGAGCGCCGGTGTCTTGCAGGTAGGTGGAAGTTCAGTCGCTGGCTGATATAGGCCGGTCCTTGATCATGCAGAGCTTTGTAGGCATGTGAGGATTTTGAACTGGCATCTCTTCTGGATGGGGAGCCAGTAGAGGTTTCTGAGGTGGGGGGGTGATGTGGGTCTGTTTCGGGAGGTCTAGGACGAGTCAGGCTGCAGCATTCTGTAGGGTCTGCTGTCTTTTGAGGAGCTGGATGGAGATGCCATCGTAGCGAACATTGCCATAGTCAAGGAGGCTGGTGACAAGGGCCTGAGTGACTGTCTTTCTGGTGTGGATTGTGATTCATCTGAAGATTCTGTAGAGCGTGAGAAGGATGTGGAAGCGGAGGAGGGGACTGCGTTGACATGTTGTTTCATGGTCAGTTCGCTGTTGAGGACGATGCCTCAGTTGCATGCATGATCTGTAGGTTTTTGACCGAGTTCTGCTGGCCTCCAGCTGTGGTCCCATACTGGCTCCCATTCTTCCTGAAGATCAGTACTTCTGTCGTGTAGGAGTTAAGTTTAAGGTAGTTGTCTCTCATCCAGTTGTCTACGTTTGTCATGCATTCGCAGAAGTGGATTCTGGTGGTGGAGGGGTCTTCGGCGAGCGAGAGGATGAGTTGAGTGTTGTCTGCATAGGAAATTGTGTTGAGGCCGCGGGATCTGACTATGTCTGCGAGGGTGGTCATGTAGGTGTTGAAAAAGGTTGGGCAGAGGGATAATCTTTGGGTACGCTGCATAAGATGTCCTTGGCTTCGGAGGTGAAGGGAGGCAGCCAGATGCTCTGTGTGCATCCTGTGAGGTAGGAGGTGATCCACTTGAGGGTGTTTTGCTGAATGCAGATGTTATAGTCTCTGTTGATGAGGGTGTGGTGGGAAACTGTTGAAAGCAGCAGAGAAATTGAGGAGGATCAGTGCCACAGTCTCTCTGCAGTCAAAGAGGGTTCTGATGTTGTCTGTGGCAGCGATCAGGAGGGTCTCAGTGCTGTTGTTTTTATTTGTTTAGTTATCAAATTTTATACAGCGCAAACAGGACTCAAGAGGGTATCAGTGCTTTACATATAATCAGGGAAAAGAAACAAGTGGACCAAAAATAAACAACAAATTCAAGAAGGAAACTGGATGTCGCAAACTCAAGGAGAGTAGAGAGAGCCTCCCCTGAAGGGCAAGGCAGATATGTAAACAAACAGGAGCATATATAGGAAGTAGTAAACATGGTTGAAGAGAATGCTCCATAACGTGGTCCAGAGGGTAGGGTTTGGGAATTCTAGTTGAGAAAAGGCTCAGAATCCTGATTGGGAGGTGTCAAGTAGGTGGTTGTGTTCCAATTTGGTAAGTGGTAATTATGTACTGCCTCCAAAACCCTAAAGGGAAGTTTTATTTTTCTAAATGTGAAATGATAGAATACTTTTGTGAAGCATACAATATATGTCTTGAGAAGTTTACGGAAGAACATGCTGCTTTTTAAAGGAGATTCTTTGGTTTTCAAAAGCTTTGTCTAACCAAAAAAGGTAAATTCTAGTAAAGTAATGGGGCATCAATTCTATTTAATACATAATTGGGAGTACTTTCAGTGAAGAGATAAAAGATAGTAGGTATTTATTTTGATTCTGGATTATATTTATGCTTTCAAATGGAGGGTAGGATAACTTTAAAAAATAGGATGAAATATAATTTAGGATTTAAGGAACCTTATTATAATGCAAGGGAGTCCCGCACTGAGACACGTCAGGGAGGATAAAATTATGCCTGGCTTTAGAGGATAATTGGAGATTATTGCAACCAGATAAAGGAGTTTTTCCTTTTTTTTTACCTCTTATGCATGAACGTCATTACAAATCGACTATTTTCTACTGTCTCTAAGCTTAATTAATACAGTAGTCACTAGCTATAGAGCTATAGAAGGGATGATTATATCAGGTTGAAACACCAGTTAAGACTTTGTTTATATTCAGCATCCACAACACTGTAGGAGCTTAACTTTGTAGGCTAAGGGGTCTATTCACAAACTGCATTTTATAACATGTTCAGTAGCACTACTCACATCCTACAAAATGCAATTCACAAATCTACACAGGAAGGTCTCTGACACTTCTATATTTTATGTGCAGTTATCTTTATCCGAGTGCAGAGTCTCCGCATACTTACGCATACGTTTTTATAGAAAATTTGGGCTGGACGGGACAGTGGCTGGAAAATGGGTATAACTACTAAATGGGTGGGGTTTACAGAGAAGTAAGGTTGGGTTAAGGGAGGGCTAGAGATGGGTTAAAGTAGGGGCATGAACCCACCCGCAAGAGTAAACAAAATAATCTATTAATAAACTGCACTTTTGAAGTTAGTACAATAAAAAAAGGATCCACAACAGTTATTGTACTCTAGCACCACACATTGCAAATCACTGGTACTGCAACACTCTCCCATAGAATGCAATGGAGGTATGAACTTGAAACAGAACCCACTGGAAATATTAAAATTAATGATTTTGATTGTTTTATTTAAATATACATTCATTTGATTTAAATAAAAATATAAAATAAATATTTGAGTAACATTTTAAATTTAAAAATAAGTAACTTAAAAAAAATAATTACATCAATGTAAATTAACTCTATATATCACCTTTTACAAATTTTAATATGTAACAAAAATCCACTGCATTTAAGATGGAAGAACAGTTAAACCTACGGTTTACAGGTTGAGAGAGGGTGGAAGACTCATCTTGTCTCCTGATTAAAAATAAACAGTGGGCTGTAAGCAGTGACACCATGGAGAAAAATCAGGCATTTGGGAATTTTTAGGAAACCACTAATTCTCAGTTGAAGATAAATGAGTTGCAGAGTTTAATCTACTTGACTTGACAGGCGGAAATCTGAGAAAATTTCAAAGAAGACAACTGATGAGGCCATTTACAATGTAAAAATTCTACAAACCATAATTAGTGGGTAGACTCCTTAAAGAATTGCGTAAAATAAGGTTGAACAAATTCAGTCTCTGATTTATGCAAAGTTTATAATGTTATCGGAAAAGTGCATACCAAGCCTACCACAATGAAAAAGCTTTTATCACACAAACCTAAATAAGCTCAAATTAAAACTCTCTGCTCAAACTATACCACCAATATTAATGTTGAATGTTAAGCTGAAAATGTTGGCGAGAATATTATCTAAATGACTAGAAAGATTATTTCTTAAATGGATTCATCAATCCCAAATTCAAGTTCCTGGACCTGCATCTCTTTTATTCTCCACAGCTGATGTTCTTTCTCATCACACAAGAGGTCTTAGATTTGTATCTCCCATGTTAGCACCCTCGTTTTCTGGCAGAGTACGGGTTAAATTCCAAATGCATAAAGTGAGTCTTCTTTCTGTACAAAATTCTGCAAAAGCCCTGTTTGCTACTAAGAAATTCATTTACTTCCTCTGGAATCCTAGAGTGAAAATATTCCTGAGGCTTTGCATGTCAGTGTCTGACTTTGCAGTTGAACTTACAGAGACTTTCACTGAGACAAGTATATGTCCCCACTGTGGTTCCAATGTGGGAAAAACAATGTCACCAGGCATCTTGATCTTTAAGGTAGTAGCGAACTCTGAAGTATTCAGACTCCGTCTCTCCTCAGAAATGGACCAATCTAAGTGAAAGGATTATTTTTGTACGCCAAATACCAATAATGCTACATATTGTAACTTTTAAGCACGTGTGGCAGGAAAATTGTTATTGATACTGAGCTGTGATTCTCTAATTTCTTGGCGATTACCACCTCTTTTCAATGGAGTCTAATGGAGATAAATGTCCCCAGTGTGTGGCAGTTGACGGTCTTCTCAAATTCCCATTTTCATTCCTCCACTTTATTCAATATCAATCTATTTTTTCTGGGGCAAGTGAGACTGAGGGAATTAGGAGTGGTCAGCGTTATTAACTACTTCTGATAACTTCACATCCAACAGCTTGAGGATTTCAATGTTCAAAGAAAGGGATAAAGAGTTTGAGGTAGATGTTACAAATTGAAAGAGAAATTAAAATACAGTATTGAGGAAGTCTTTGAAAACATATGCAACATTATAATTGGCTATTGTTAAATTTAGCTGTGTGGGGAAGTTACACACCATAAAAATGAATATTTGTTTTTCTTTTATTTTGTAATAAATCGTTTGGGAATAAAAACAGATGAAACCATAGTAACACACACAACTTTATTTTTAACACATAAATTCTCTTACTTCCAGCAAAAAGTGACAAAATGTGTACATAAAAAAATAAGAGTAATTCTTAAATGCTTTGCATATATGCTTAACAATAAATCTCTAATGGTGATACTTCCATTTTATTCTTCATTCATTCAAGATGTGAGGCTCAGTTTTCACAATTACTTTCAGAATGTAGATTTTACTTGCATCGTTGGGACAACATGAGGAATCTGATAACTAAACAATATTCCTCTTTTTAACTACCATCAGCATTGCACTCTCATCAAACATTATGTAAAACTGCAGAGAGGACAGTTGCGCAGTAAAAAAGGTGAGCACATCAACATAGCTAAGACCTGGAAAGATGTGTTGCCTAATGAGAAAGGCAGGCATGCAAGATAATAATAGGTTAATAAAAAAAACTGCCCGGGACCACAAGCATATTATTTACTCAAATCAATCGAAAACCATATTATCATATGCACATTTCCTGTGAAGAAAGGCATTTGCTCTTTAGGACTATGGACCACATCTCAATGTTACAAATGCTCACACTTTATTAAGGGTAGCTAGCACATGTGTGCTCTGGAAAACATTACCCATATCATTCAAGCATGTACCAGCACTGGTAAAGTAGTTTCCCTATACAGTGAAGCAACAAAAGTTACCAACACTGAAACACTTGTGTAAATTAACGTTTCACAATAAAAAAGGTCAACCAAAGTATTGGGAACTTGGATATTAGATTGCCTAACAATTATGTTTTACTGTATCACAAATTAATGCACAATAACAGACTAATAAAGGATTTTTAAGGAATTCAGCAGTTATGGTAGCAGATGTTCAAGCTGCGATTTGCTTCAATTAAGTAGACTTAAAAGCACAAAATTAAACTTTTTTGTGAAGAAAAAAACATGATGCAGGTTGTACCTGTTCCTAAATCAGAATGCCACTTTCAGTTTGGAATTGACCCGTCATGCACCATTTCCAATGACCCAGTAAATGGAGTCAGCAGCGCTTGGGTTTAGCATCTCAAACAAACGTACAACATTGGGCTTGATTTTGATGTCAGGCAGTCGGGTCACCGACAGGCCGTTGGTGGCAGTCCACCAGCCGATATCCCTTTGGTCTGACCGCCATATTACGATGCTGGCGGTCAGACCCACAGCTGACAGAGGAAAGACTACTGCCTCCACCAGGATCAGAGATCCTGATGGGGCAGCGTTCAGAGAATCGTTCCAGCATGGGGACGGTGCAAAGGCAGGTACAGTCGCTGGGATAATAATATCCCTTTCCGACATCCTTTTCATGGTGGAAACACCCCCATGAAAAGGATGTCAGAAAGGAGTATTCCGTCCGTCATGGGCCACTGAAAAGTGGCCCGAGGGGCACATGTACTGTCAGCCCTGCGGTCGCATCGTAATACGGCGGTCGGATCGCCCACGTGCTTGTGGCAATAGCGGTTGGCAGTCCAACCACCTAGCATCATAATGATGCCCCTAGTCTCCAAAGAACTGATTAACACAGCAAAAAGAACACATCTGGCTTCTGATTGTAAGCGTTCTTCCACATTAGATACTCCTTAACTTGCTAGTTTTGGATGTAGTCAATGATTTCACAATATTACACATGGCAACTCACCATTCTTAGACCTAGCTATGAAGCCATAATTTACATTAGACCATGAAAAGAATGATTTGAAATGCTAACTGAAATGAGTATCAGGTATTATTAATAATTGCATCAATATAATATCATTTATATTGGCTCCATTTTGAATATCTCGGACACAACTTTTCCAAAGAAGTCAAAAGTAGACAGAATCAGACAAAGATGAAATAAATGCATCATTTTCATTTCGAAAGTAAAATACCATCATCAAATTTGAGCCTCTTACTGCACCAGATACATTGCCCAAGTTCTATAGATATCACCAACTGACAGCTAGCAAATCTATTGCTAGTTGTCACTGAAATAATAATTTCTTTAAAAAAAAAAAATCTGCATTATTTCTCATTATAATCTTGTCATGAGGCACTGAGTGTTAACTGCTCATAATGATAGGTCTGATTCACCAAGTGCCAGTTGGAAAAGTTTGTTGTTTTCTGCTATGTGGTTATACCTACACTTTGAGTAGGAATTGAACTATTCTTGGATAGACAAAGAGTTACTGATTTCCTCAAGCACTTCAATGCATACTGTTTAAGTATTTATGCCACGTGCAAGCAAAATGTGCTTTCAAGCTTACTTTTTCTATTCTGGTGCACAATATTTGTCCCTGTGGAGAATCGAATTCGCCTACTACACCTCACATTAAACAGGGAGTTTTCCGTCCCTTTCCTGCCAGGGAAAACACATATGCTGCTTTTCACAGTAATACGTTTACGTTAATTTACAGGGCAGTAACTCCACAGACTTATGAATATCCAGAAATGTACGAGTTTGTAGTTGTTCACTTGTCTTTGCGGGCTGTCCCAGTCAAAAACATCCAGAATCCCAGCTCCTACGCCCAAAGCTTGCCAATGTGGACACATTATTAAGTACACCTTACAAAGGTTAATTTCCATCATTCAGGATTCTGTGAAAGTGTTTGATTTCACCTTTGCGAGGTGTGCAGTTACTGCAAGCAAGTTGAATGCAGTTGCACACAATACTTAGTGAATTATGTTGTCAGATAAACTGAAACTATATAGTGAACTATTATGCTAAAAATAAAATAGATACACTGGCAGAATTTTTTACATTTATGAAAATGTCTACTTTAAGCAGGTGATTTAAAATACACAACATTATCTGGGAAATATTGTCAAGTAAAATCCAAAAATTAAAGCTTTATGTAAAGAGGTCTCTGATGCAACGGAAACGCATAATGACAAAGTCCATGAGACAAACCAAAATCTATCTGAAATGCTCATTACATCAAGCAAAGGCACACAAAAAAATTATTCTTAAAATGTGCAAGTTTCAGCTAAGATTCTTTGGTTATAAAAAGTAACCTTGGAGGATGCACTTGAACTATAATTTATGCAATTCTGATTTAATTCAGGTTAGGCCACAAAACAACATATAAAATAAAAAGGCATAGTTTTTCACTGGCCAGAAGAGTAATGTTTGTTTGAAATTCCAGGAACTCGGGTATTAAGAGGAGCTAATTAGAAGTATACAGATTTGTCGGTTGGACAAATTCTTAAAAATTCTATCTAGACTGCGATGACACTCCTATCCCAAGAGCTCAGTTTCAAAACTAGAAGTCGACCAGTGAACCCAGCAAATGCCATCCGCTCTGCTCAGGAAAGGTTGCCAGCGGTAGAATGGTGCTCATCTACAATTTACCTGTTTTCACTAATAAATTGAAGTTCTCACTGAGATTGTGAAACGGAAGTTATCACTGACATTGTGTTTTCTGTGAAGCATAGGTGTCAGACAGGAGTCAGGCTACAGCATTTTAAGATAGGTGATAAACTGCTTCTGATTAAGCAGGATATATTTTTACGATTTCACTCAAAAATTAAGTCTATTGAGTTTGGGCAAAACCTTTGAGTGGTATATTTTTCACAATTCGAGGGAAAACATTCGGCCCTTATCCTAAGCATGCAAGGTAGATGTGTTGAAAAGCAAAAAGCTGGCCTTGGTGAGCAGTGCTGTTTTGTATTTCTAGTAACAAGAGGTTTCAAGACATAACTGTAAACAAAATGCTTTCCAGGTGGGACCAAGGCAAAAGCAGCAGCACTACATGCTGAGAAAGCACGACTGTGTTTGTTCAGTTTGAGTATGAAGGCTCTATGCCCACTTTAGTTAGGCTGGAAAGTGTCACACTATAGCAGATGTATGAAGATTGCCTCCTGCAGAGTACAATGTAGTACATTTATCAGTTTCATAAGCACATTCTAATGTTCTATATGTATAAACACACAGTACTTAGAGCCAACAATAACATTCTTGTCTTGTAGCCAAAAGTTGAGCGTTTTCTAAATCAACATGATTTTGTGCTGTACAGTACAAAAAGCACATGCACGCATAACTGTGATGTGCAGAATACAGTTTCACTGTGATATGACTTTAAGTACAGTTCTAAATGTCTAAATAAAATACTAAAGATTTTTAAGAGAAGTTGGCACAGATTGCGTTAGAGCCCGCTAGCATATGTCCAAATATTGTAGGCGCTTTTAGAAGAATAAATGACCCTACACAGAATCAGGATGCCCTCTGTTTTAAAGGCAACAGCTCCTGACCCCAGAACACCAAGCAGTTGGTGCCTGGTTAAGGCGATAAAATAACAATCATTTTGTAAGAAAGCCAGCATTTTACCAGGTGACAAGTGTCGAATATCTACTGAGCTTTTATAGAGATGGTGCTCGGAAACCTAAGCGACTTAGCTTTATGGGTTTTTCCGGACGGGATGGAGCATCTCTTATATCTCATTCTCTCAGTGTAGAAGCAAATGCCGTTGGCTCCCTCTAGTTTACTTTAGGATAATCCTCTGAAGCAAGGTTCTCATGACTAAAATGTAATCTCTTTCCGTAAGCAGAAAATTCTCAAGTTCTGCCCATCCACAACAACTTCATCCAGAGCCCGCATTTACTCTGCCTTCTTGTTGTGTTCGCCCTCAACGACTCTCTGCAAAGAATATGAAAAGAGAAAACAATTAGAGTAGCTTCAGACCAAGGCCAAATATTACAGTGCTTTCATAACTGCCCAAAAGCCAGTAATAAAGATACAAGTTACATTTTTAGAAAGAACATACTTCCATAGGAGACACAAATAGTTCTGTAGTGTTTTTCTATTAAAAGCATTAAAAAATGAACAAAAAACTGAGGACAGGTTTATTTCCACCACCACAACCGCGACCTGGCAAGGGACTATTAATTTCCTTGTTAGTTTGGTGGTATTGCATTTTATATAAAAACAGTTTTTACCTTTGCAGTTCTAATAACTCTAAGTCATTAGGCTTCTTCAAGTTACCAACTTCTGGAATCCTTGGCCATGTTTGAGAGACTATTACAAACTAAGTGTAGAAGTGCAGAGACCGTAGAAAGTTGGATATGTTATGCTATTCCTTTTTGTATAGAATGCACGTAGGAAGCTGGCACCCCCTTTCGCACAATGCATGCACCATTTTATTCATGGCACTGTGTCCCAGTATAGGGGCTCTAGAAGCAGGTGTGAATCAGGAATGTGTGTAAGATGCTGGGGAAATTCCCATGGTCTTGTTTTGATGTTCACAGCTGCAGTTGTGTGTTCATAGCACAGTGCAGTTGTTCCTAACCGTTTGTCTGCTGCAGGCCCCAATGCATCACCACTGGAAGCTAAGGATCCCAGCCTAAGCAATTTCAATGATTTGGAACTCAAAACAACGAACACAATATAGTCTCAAGTGTACAACATATAGACATTTTCAAATATGCCATTTAAGTCAAACAGAGAAAAAAAAATCAAAATGTTTAATGGGAACGTGAAGCTTTTCAGATTTTGGTTTTATTGCTACAATGTGAAGCGATACGCTAGACTCTAGCATATCACTTCAATTTTGCTCAGTATGCATGAACTCTTTTTGTTATTATATACCAGTGATCAATTGAGATCACCAAACGCCCCCCCCCCTAAATTCTGTTTGCTCCCACAAATCAAGTAAGGATACCAATTTACTTTTTATTCACCAATTGCAAATTTTCACATTTACAGAACATTTGAAAATATTCAGTTTTACATTTTGTATATATTTTGTCTATCTTCCTTATTTATCTACTATTATTACATTTTTTAAAACAGTTGTCCACAGAGAGGGGATTTTGGTAATCTGAAGCAGTATATGTACAAACCATTTCTGAACTGTTGGAGGGGACTTCAATGTAGTCTTTGAAAAAGAGCTAGACAGACCTTCCAAAAATAAGTATGTCTCCAACCAAAGTGTGTTGCAAGCTATTATATATAAAATCAAAGATATAGGTGTGTGTGATAGCCAGCAGAGAAAAAGGTGAGTGTGACAAAGGATACATGTTCTATAGTAAGCAGTACAGATATCATTCCAGACTAGACTACATTCTACTCGATTGTTCCCTGATAAAAAAAAAAGAGCCAGAAATACGTGACACTTGACCCCACACATCTTTCTGATCATAGTGGAGTTACTCTCGGTTCAGGAAGTTAATGCACAACATAGATGGAAATTGAATCAAGCATTACTGCAGGATACAAATATCACCCAGGAGTTAATAGAGAAGACCCATGTGTTTTTCTATTTATAACTTGGGTAGTGTCTTGTATAATTGTGTGGGAAGCATGCAAAGCATTAGAGGAATTATCAGTAAAATAGTATACAATCATGGTGCTGGGGCCTGAGAGAAGAATAAGAGGTTAGAGGAACAAATATCAGCAAAAGAACAGAAAATACAACAACTGCTGTACCAAGTAAACATGCAGAACTGCAATTGGAATTCCAAAAGTTGAAGAGTGAGTTCAAAATAAGCTTGGAAAGAAAGTGCAAGACCGATGGAGAGCCAGCAAACTGTGACACTTTCTATAAAGGGATAAGGGGAGAAATGTGGAGAACTGCTAGCATGGAAATCTAGATTTGAAGAGAGCAAGATATTTATAAGTACCTTAAAAAAGCATGACTTGGGAGAGACATCAGTGCCCCGTGGATATAGAAAAGGAGATGCTCAAAAGCTTTAGTAGACTATACATGGAAGAAAAATCTCAAGATGTAAATAAGATTAAAGACTTGGTTGCCTAACAGGGAACTGCCTAGACTTACACCCACCCAAAAAGCAGAATTAGATAAGGACATTATGGCGGAAGAAATAGTACGTCAAATTTCTATATATGTATGGGGTGTAAAGTTTTAAAAGCCTCTTTAAATGTATGGTTCCATTTTAAGAAATTGTTAGGGATACATTATGACATCCAGCTAGTGCCAATTTGTGACTCACCGAGGATACCAGTCTTTCTAGATGACAAACACAGCCTGCATTAAAGACGAAAGGGATTACCTGCTGGGGACATTTGAGAGATGGCCAGCCTTCTCCAAAGAGCAGCTTGTGAGGTACTGTTAGCTCTCCAGCTACCTGTAAGTAGCTTTCCTCTGTCCAGCCAAGCCTCCTAAATTAGAAGCTTTTGATTGGTTGAATTGATACTAGTATACCAAAACTGAGAGTATATATTTGAGACAATCTTTTTTAATTTTAGAACTCATAAGCTGATATTTGGAGAAAAATGGCTGAATTGCCATAATATATATGATCTGATATTTGAGTGATAAATCATGCGGCACTGGGGAGACTTTTTACCATACCTTGGTATCAGATGCATTGCTGCTGTGACTTATGTATTACCCATGTAGAGGCATTCCAAATTGGCAAATAAATTTTACTGTTGGCAACCACGTCTGATGCTCTCAGATGATCGCTGGTAGTAATAATACATATAGTGGCCACTAATGCAAACTTGATTGATGTGGCCACTATTACAACACTGGTAATAGTAGCTCTCAGTGAGTCTCATCAAACATAAGTAGCTATAATTACAGAAATGTTGGAGACCTTGGTATCTGGGAAATAATGCTAGATTTAACATCAGGAGCTCTATTTAGGTTCAAGTACATCCAGTTGCATACATGGTGGTCCTCTCAAAAATGGATGGATGAAGATAATTGGGACTTTGAAGAGATTATCTGGGATGGATTAACAATCAAGAAGGAAGCCTATGTCTGGTATTGGGAGTTAGAGGAGGAGAAGATGAAAGAGCTGTGGACTGTCTGGTATGGAGGCTTGCCACTGCTGGCACTTGAAGAATCATGGCAAATACCTCTTAGCATGCTTTACACCACAGTCAAAACTGCTGCCTTAAAGAAAAATCACCTTTTTATCCTACATTGCATATACTGGACACCGTTTTTGAGCCACCCCCGTAAAAGGAGCGGCAAAAGGAACCCCTATTAGAGGGTAATTGTAGGGCCCCATGGATTTTGCAGGTTCCGTGTCTTTTTTCATTTATTCTAGGGAAGTAGTGACAGCTGGCCTGAAAAGATGTTCCTTATCAAAAGATTGATTAAGTATGGTGGACTGTACCTCTGGCTTGAATCCAGAGATTCTAAGCCAAGCATGTCTGCACAATAGTATGCTATTGTTGATGGCACGAGATGCTGTGTCTGCCACTTCTAGTGTGCATTTGATGGAAGTATTAGTAATAAGCTTACCCTCCTGAATGAGGTCATTCGCTTTGGCGTTATACTGATCCGGCAAATGTTGCAAGAGTTCTTCCAACTCATCGTAGTGAGCCCTGTTGTAGCATGCTAAAAGAGCCTGAGCATTGGCAATACGCCAATGGTTAGCCGCTTGCGAAGCCACTCTTTTGCCTGAGGCATCAATGAGTTTAGACTCCTTATCAGGAGGAGGGGCGCTGCCTGTAGTTTGAGAGGTAGCTCTCTTGCGAGCGATAGATATCACAAGAGATTCTATGGGCAACAGACCTTTAATAAATACAGGGTCTGTAAGAGTGGGCTTGTATTAATCTACTCTAGGTGTGAGTATTCCGGATCTAACCGGGTCTTTGAATACCTCAGTGTGTTTTAACATGCCTTTGAGCATTGGTAGAGAATAAGTTGACCTTTGTGAGTGCGTAGTGTCTCAACATGGAAATCTTCTAGAGGGTATGTATGAAGCTCCACCCCGTGATACTGGGCAGCCCTGTTTATAATTTTAACATAGCCAATGTTGTCATCAGGTGGGGAGGGACTGGAGGGATAGAGGTCGTGGTCATTGTCATGATCCAGTTACTTATCATAATTCTCCCAGGAATCAGTGTCTTGTGGTATGTTCTGATCTAGTAGTCTACCCTGCTCTTCATCCCCATCATCTTCATCTTGTGGGTCAGGTGATAGTGGGGGAGGGGGAGAATTTGATAGTGTAATGAGTAAATTGGGGTTGGGGGAGGAGAGGGAGGTATGTAAGGGGGAGAAGGGTTAGTACCCATGTCCTTTTTCTTCTGAGGTATTTGTGGCTCTTCTGAAAGTTCAAGCTTCTGTTTTTTAGAAAGAGTGGCCAGGAGGTGTCCAGTTTTAGGATCAATACTTAGTCTCTTTTACTTTGGATTCAAAGGTGGGTCTTCAGTCTTGGAGTATCTATGTCTTTAGGAGTGGACTTCGGCGGCGAAGATTTGGGCTGAGGGTCTTTGGGTGTGGAATTTTTTGAGTCTAAGTGCTTTTTAGGCGGTTTGGGTTCAGAAGCTTTTGGAGTTGTAGGTTTTGACTCTGAACTTGTCGGTGCGGAGGATCTCGGCTCTGAGCCTTCTGGTGTCGATGATTTTGGTTCTGAAGCTTTTGGTTTCGAGGATTTTAGCTCCAAAGCTTTAGGTTTGGAAGATTTCGGGTTCTAATCTTTAGACTTGGAGGATTTCGGCTCCGAGGCCTTCGGTGTGGAAGGTGTCTTCAGTGCCGGCGGTGTGGCGACTGGCAAGTGCTTCTTCTTATGTTTCGGTGCCGAGGTTGTTTGTTCGGCACCGGAAAGGGCTGGCTCGAGCCCGACCAAGAAGGCTTGTGTTTCATAGCCGGGATGGAGGGCAGGGCATCTGAAACTTTTTTCGGTGCCGACCTGAGCCCGAGGTCGAAGGTGAGACCAGAGCCTTAGTTTTTGATTGAGTGGGCACATGGGGATCTGTACTCACGGTACGTTGACACGTAGTGAAGTTCTCTTCTTCCATGTCGGAGTCGGTTTCGGACATGGAGACCAGTTCTTCATCCTCGGGTTCGGAAGCTGGACGATCTGAATTTTATCCGAAGATGTCCGTTATGGAGTCGCTACCGCGGTGCATCTCATGGCGTCGAGCCAGACGATCACGAATGGTCTTTTTCGATCGAAAAAATCGACATGCTTTTCAGTCCTTTTTGTTGTGTTCCGGGGATAAGCAGAGGTTGCAAACCTCGTGCAAATCGGTGCAAGGAAATTTAGCACAAATGAAGTTAGAATAGAGTCCGTTCCATCGACTGCTGGTGTGGTCGCAACGGGTAGGCCCGACGGCCCGCCTCGAAGATTTTTTCAGTTGAACCATACCCGTCGAATGGGAAACTGCGATCAAAGACAATACTGTTGAGGGTAGAAGATTGCGCGTCGTAGGTGTTCGAGAACGATACCGACCCGGAGTGCAGCTATACACATCTGAACCTGATAGCGGAAAAAAACAATCTGGGGATGGAGTCGAAGCACAAGCACACTATCACCGGAAGGAGGAGTCACCTACCTTGTGACTGCAAAGACTTCTTCGAAGAAAAGCAAAGTGCAAACATCCGGACCCAACACTAGATGGCGATCTATGCTAAAGCATATGATCTTCAGCTCATATGTCTCGAACAGAATGTGCCTTGCAAAGGGAGCAATGCTCTCCCTTTTCTCCTCCATCAACAGCTAAGGGGAAGTCTGTGTAAAAGAGAACTATCAGTGTTGAGAAATGAGGATCATCAAAAGCAGTACAACTTTGGTTTCTTCATGGCTCTTGTTTGAGGGCGGGCTCCTCTTTCCTAGGGCCTAAAACCTATCCCAGCATAGATTTTGTAATCAACTCGCACATGATGCCTTGGAGAGGCAAAGCCAGAAGCTCATGGATTAAGATGTGGTTTCCGGAGCACCCTACCAGGTGCCCTAAGTGACAAACATCCGTAAGCCCCTATAAACAAAATAGGGGCACAAACTGGTGGAGAAGTGCTTTGACACTCCCCTGGGAATGCTGTACTGCAGGGGGTTACAAATGACAGCCGTGCTGCAACAGCGACACAGGAGCCAAGTGTGCTGGCCTAACACTAGGTCCAAAATGGCATCTGCCATGGTTGCAGAGAGGTGCAGGTGAACGACTACTGAGCTAGGAGACATACAGAAAGTTCAGAGTCATGAGGAAGCCCCAATGCCCAGCAATCTACTGGGGGAGGGCACGGGAGACACTGCAGAGTAAGCAGAGGCAGACCCTAATAGGGAATTGCGAGTATTCCACTTGGGGCCTAACCACTCTGGTAAATGAATCAAATTAAGCACTGTAGTGCAGACGGAATAATAACATACTGGTGTGAATAGACCTGTTGGATCCCATCTAAGGCAGAGAGGATGGATGATCGAGCTAGTGCAGCCTCTCAGAGAGCTTCCCCATCGTTTGGACATCGCCAAGACTGAAGTACACCAGCTGGCCCTAACAGCAGACACTTGCCCGCGTGGAGTATTTATCACTCCCAAATTTATTGATTTACAATATGGGCAAAAAAAAAAAGAATGTTCAAAAACCCTCAGGGCAGTTGAAATGTTCTCCTCCTCCTGTGGGAACAGTCCAGCGAACTGCATGCTGCTCAGAAGAGGGGAGACAAAAACAAAAAACATTCACAGACAGACAAGATGGACAAGACCTTAGAGGCTATCATAATCACAAGTGAGGCTTTGAAAACAAAAAAAGACGCACAGTCATTGCCATGGGCCTGCTAGGGATGACCACATTAAATTGACCAACAGAAGCAATCACATTAAAGACTAACTGTCCCAATTGCAGCTGAACACATACTTAGGCAAGGTCACAATGATAGACCTCACAGAACGAGTACAAAGCAAACGACTCTGAAGGTAGATCCACGTGCAACAATCGCTGCAACAGAAACCCCGAGAGAAGCCATACAAAGTTATTTAAGTGAAACTAAAGGCACCACCTCCAACACCCTACTGGAGAGGAGACATACAAAGGGATTGCTATGAGTCACTGGAATAGAACAGTGGTGTGGTTAGAAAACTCTAGAATCTAATCTAGACACACTGTTAGAATCACTCAAAGCTGTTGAACAGGAAGCAATCAGGGATCCGACATGACAACTGCACCTGCAGTCCAAGTGGGTGAAATTTGTCACACTTCTTCAAAAACTTTGGTGCCTCAACAACAGGAACTATTTTCAGTGACCTTACTCTGAGGGCGACAAAGCAGAATGTCTGCTCACATCTCTTTCCAAACTAGAATAGAGGGGCTTGCAGATAGCATAACTATAAAATGGCCACAGGGATTCTTTACTCACCCAGAATGAGATAAATGAAGCTTTCTGGAATACATTACAGACTTGTATAAGGGAGCAGACATAGTGTCACAGATGGAAGAGGATTTCTATCTAGATAAAATGACGGACAAGAGTTCTATAGGACCATTTGGAGGCACTGATACCTCCAATGAAGGCAGTGGAAGTGAAGGCCCTGGGGAAGACCACGTGATCCGATGGCCTACTGTAAGAAGCTGGCTTTTTATGTAGTATACAGGCAACCCTTATTGGTTTACAGGGCTTAAATTAATGATCCCAAATGCTTTCTTTTGTGGTAGTGTGGGCGAACAGTTTAGTCTTATAAGAGGGAAATGTTAATGCATTTGTTAAACAAACATACACAGAGTCAATAAATGAGGCACATACTCGAGAAGAAACTTGAGGCAAATTTAGAATAATAACAAGTGTTTTTCCTTTTATTTTAACACCACGAACTTTGTTAAGGGGTAAGTACTTTTCGTAATAGCAATTTTAGCAGGTAAGTAAAATGTTGACTCAAATGCGCTGTAATGCTTTCCTACGGAGAAAAAGACACATACGGCATACGGTTTTTACCAAACAAATCTTAGGAGTCCCCTTTAGGACTTAAGGAGCTACGGAACCAAGGTCCAAAGTACCACCAGCAGTTCAGGTTTACATGCCTTGGAATGTCTGGGAGCAGAGGTGCTGATGGGTTGGTAGCCTTGCACACTACACCATAGGCAAGGAGGGGGGCCACCTAGAAACAGACTGTAGAGGGGGACTTGGTGACAAGTACAGGAGCACCCAACGGGGGACTCTGTTCATGGGGGTATTGGGAGCAGGGGAGCCCGGTCTGTTGTCATGGACCCGGGCCAGGGAGCTCGGGTGCAAAGGGTTTTGGTCGGCTAGTGCCTGTACGTCAAAGGCACCTACGGATCTTGGTTGGACTTGCAAAAGGGGCCTATAAGAACAGCTGGGTCGCTCTCTGTGCTGGCCTCTGAGATACAGAGGCCCCTCGCCGGCAGCTCGGTCGCTGCGCCTCTTGGAGCCTCGATTAGATTCAAACAAGCTTTAGTTGCTGCAAGGGGTCCAGTAACCCGGGTATTGGTGCAGGGTGGCTCCAGCTGGTCCTGGAGTCTTCTCACTTGGTAGGGAGACGGATCTGACCTCTAGGAAAACGGTGGCCTCTTTCTGGGAGGCTGTTGCATCAGTGGACCCGGTGAAAGCAGAATGGTGAACCGGACACTGCGGCAGGTACCTGCAGGCAAGTGGCTCCTCCACTTCAAGGGAGATGCTGACGGCATGGTGGAGTGCTGGAGGTCCTCCGAGGCTTTTGGAGGCTGCACAGCAGCAGAACAAGTCAGGGAGTTCCAATTATCGACAATGGAGCAAGTAGGCAGGCAGGGTTTGGCGCCAAAGTCCACCAACAGTCTGCAGTGCTTTGGCTTGTCTTTGTCCACTTCTTTCTTCAGTCAGTCGAATCTAAGTTCCTGGTGTCAGGGAGCCATATAAATACTCACTCTCGGTGTGTTAAGGAGAGTGAAGCGTTGTAGCTACTTACCCTTGGGGTCACTACGCCACCTATATGACCACTTCATGTGGACATAATCATGTCCCAGAATTCCAACTTTCACCAAAATCAAAATGGTGAAACCCCTCTTTTGTGGGGCACATCAGGCAGCCCATCTTAGGGGTGTGACTGGCCTGGTAGTGCACAACACTTCCTACCATAGCTAATTTCCAGCCTGTCCCGGTGCCAAATGGGCCTCAGGGCAGGGGTTGCATCTCCCAGATCTAGGGGAAGCAAGGATCGCATAGTAAAGGTGGCAGGAGCTTTGAAGTCCCTGGTATGCAGATTCACTAGCCGCCCTGCTGGAGGTGTGAACACCTTCCTCCGGAGCAGGCATCGTTTCTGGCCTCAGAGCTTGGGCTCTCACTAGCAGGGGGGTCAAAAACATGTCTGTGGTGACAGACTGGACAATACCAGTCAGCCAGCACACTCGTAATGATCAGTGCCCAGTACATACACTTGAGATGGCTTTCCTGTTCACTTGTACAAACTAGAAATGTAATTAGACAGCACATGGGCATATTTACTCATGTAGATATGTCCTCTCATGTAATATAATGTAGCCTACCTTAGGGCTATAAGGCCTTCACTAGGGGTGACTTGCATTCAGTGCCAGTGGGCATGGACCACACGGTGTGTGCCATGTTGTGCTTCAACATTTGTCAGCACCATTTCATGCAGCCTGCAATGGCAGTCTGCATGAGTTTTGTGGTGGGTCTCTTAGATTGGCATAATACATGCTGCAGCCCTTAGGGACCCTTTTTAGTGTCCATGCCCTAGGAACCATTTACTAGGGACTTACAGAGGTGTGAACGGTCTTGCCAATTGGGGAAAAGTGAGCAGCTGCCTTGTTTTAGGGAAAGAGCAATCGCACTGGGTACCTGGTTATCAGGAAGCCAGTGCACTTCAGTCAAAATTATTGCATCAAATACCAAGCAAAGAGTGGGGTTGACCATGTCAAAAGGGGAACTTTCCTACACCTACCTATTAATTTTTTACTGACATGCTGCACCTGTGCTTACTACAGTTGCACACAGCAAACCTGGAAAGGGGAAAACTCCATTACAACGTTAGAGAGGCCTTAATTGTTACTCTTGCTAAGCCCCATATAAAGATTTTCTTCTGGACCACTATTTCAAGAGCCTTAGAAAACTCTTTGGGAAGAGAATGCTTCCTACACTGGCATTGCTAGACTTAGTAAACTCTTTTGGAAGAGAATACTTCCTACACTGGCATTGCTGGTCCACCCCAATTACAATGGGTTCATTAGAAACTCAACACAGCAATGAATGCCAGCCGCCACCTGTTCATGGTGCTTCAGGAAATGCTGCATGACCTTGAGTACCTAGTGTTAATAATGAATGACCTGCAAAAGTCCTTCGATATGCTCAGCTGGCAGTACCTGTTGGAGGTGTTTAGATGGATGACATAATGCCCTGTTGGATATCTCTACTGTACACCATTCCCTCAGCTAATGTCTGCATAGGTAACAGAATCTCTTCCTCGTCCGATGTGAGCAGCAGCACACATCAAAGGTGTCCCCTCTCCCTCATGCTGTTTGACTTGGCAATGGAACTTTTCTGTGGAATAATGAGGGCAGAGGCGAAGTCTAACATGCTTTTGTTAGTGGGTCATCAGCATCAATTTGTAAGGAAAGCAGGTTGTTTCTTTCAAGGCAGTGGGCAGGAAATATATATTAAATGAAACAATGCCTCTTGCTTGCAGTGCATGTACACTTTACTGCCCCTGCACTGCAATGCAAATACTTCATAAGAAAACCAACACAGCTGTTGCCCCATAAAATACCTGTAAAGAGGAAGATCAACAATATTGTTTAGATAATGGCACCATTCATCACCTTATTACTTTCTGAAGTCATTTTCTAGCAATTACATGAGTTCTGGCTGACAACGAAAACTGTCTCCTGCTGCGTCTACGTAGGGTAGGACCATATATATATGGGACAATAAAAACGTCTGCCCTTTTAATCTTGGCTTAGAGCAGTCTGGTCTACCCATTTAAGTGTTAAATATTAAAAATAAATGTAAAAATACATTATTTGAGATATAACCGTTCATTCTTATCAAGTACAACAAACAGAACATTCTTACCTGCAACTGTTCGTGTTCATGTATAAGCCGGTCATATTCTCTTGTAAGCCCCTCAAACTGCTTCTTTAACGCAGTTGTTTCTGTTTCTGAATTATGAAGAGCTACAAAGGAAATATTTGGCGAATTATTAATCGGATCGATTATAAATCTGAAAAGATTAACACTTATAAATGAGACTATACATGTTTATTCTATACACAATGAGAAAAAGATTGTATTTTATAGAAAGAGGTTTTCTGAAACTCATTTTTTTGATCAACCCTAAAGTTCAGGCTCATACATGTGCATTATGTTTGCATACGTAAACCAGAACTTAAGTGCATCTATTTTGTTCAAAATTACCTTTGCTTGTCAAATGGACGCTCTCACCTTAAGCATTGAACATCATCCTCATAACTGGAAATTAAATGACACCCATATACAAAGGCACACAACCAATCAAAAAATATTGAAAAGAAGGTCACACTTTTAATAATCTGCTTTAACGTTGACACTTTACAATAGATTCTTAAACAAATTGACAAACAGATCAAGGTGGAACAAACAAAGAGTATTATGGTGATGGACATCTAAGGATAAAGCTATGCAGATTCTGAAGCATTGGCAACTCCAATCAAGTCATTGCAAAGAAGGAAAGCAGGAGAAGGGTCAGGAACAGAGGACAACAATAATACCTCAGTTCTTGCACTGGTGAAGTTCAGTCCAAAAACTTCTCTTAAATGTTTTTGTGAGCTACATCTGATCACAGGGGTTGGACATCTCAAACAGAGCCCCCACAATATCCGCCTCTTTACGTATGAGGATTGTGAGAGCATACCAAAACCAATGACCATGTCTTTTATATCATAAGAATAATACTTGAAAATTATATTAGTTATTAGGGCTATATCAAATAAGTCTGCCTTAAACCTTTTGAAATGGCAACACGCAGGGCTGTTGCTGTTTGTAGAAGTAGCTGAACAGACTTCACCAACTCAGCACATAAAGAATGGTCTCTGTCTTATATCGGTTTTGCACTGTTTAGCAGTAAACTACACCAGCCAACCTGGTGGGGGTGTGCCACTGTAACCACCACCCTTTGGCCCCAGAGTCTTTCCCCCTCAAGAAAAAAAACAGTTTTCCCTTTGAGAATGGGATTAGATCGGTGCACAGGAGATAAACTATAGCAGGGGGGGCCACAGTAGGTCCAGGAGAGACGGGTAATAGCGGCTCTTCAGGCTAATCTTTGACACTATACATGTTCCGTTTGTATGTGTTGTATGTAAATGTATCTTATATGGGCACCCAGTTAGTCTGACACGGCTACAGACCTTCAGGACAATGCTCAAGTACAGTTACATTCCCTAAAAAGAGCAACTTGTGTGGGATATCCCTCTGATCCCGCTTAGCCCGATGAGGTAGGAGATTTTCTTTGGCTCAAAACTGCAAACAGCCACCTATTCTTGAGGTAGGCCACCAATGCCGGAATCTTCTCTGCTGCTTCTTTGTTATCCTGGCAAATTAATTATCTTAGGAACTGCATTGGTTCCGTAAAAGGGCCCGTTCTCAGGTAAGGAGTTAAGCACCAATTCCGTGAATTAGTAGTGGATCAATTCTTTGGTAAACATCTATTCCTCGCTGTCCCTTGCTTGTCCCAACTGTAATGTCTAGGATTGAATCTGTAGAGATCATGTGTCAGGATTCCGCCCTCCTGCCACCAGACTACATTAACTGGGGAATTTACAGGAATAGGACTACATATTGAATACTGAACTGGAAACTAAAGCCCATCTTTGTGTTCATTCTAATAATTTACACTCAGTTTTAAAAACTGTGTTAGTTAGTGTGTAAGTGTCAAGGGGAAGAGCTTATCTAGGAGGACTTTCTATATGAAGTAATTATTCTATTCAATGCCCACAAGATCCTGCTTTGGGAGCCAGTTTCTTCGCAGTCAACTTCTTAAAAAGTTGAAAGAACTAATAGTCTTGTGATCTTTTGAAACACTGATCCTTTGCTTAATTTTACAATATTCTACTTTGCTTCTGAGTCAGAGGTTTAAGTGGTATGAAACAAGTGTATGCATGGCTTGAACACAAAAATGTAATATCTGCGATTGCCATAGCACACCGCCTGGACTGTATTTACACTACATGTACCCAGGGAGCTGAAGTAGCCCTTTAAACGTCTCAGGCCTGCCATTGGAGCCTGTGTGGCCAGTTTAAACTGCCATTTCGACGACCAGGCAAAAGAAACCTTTTGCCAGCCCTAAACCTTACTTCATAATACATGGAAGTCAATCCTAGGGTAGTCCCTAAATAGTCAATAAGGCAGGGTGCAGTGCATTTAAAAAGTTGGGCATGTAATTTTAATTTTTACATGTCCTAGTAGTGAAAAACTCTTATATTCTGTTTTTACTACTGCAAGGACTGCATCTCCTATAGGATAACATTGGGTTAACCTATAACATTTAATAAGTGATAACGTTCAATTAGGAGCAGGTAGGAATACATAGTTTGGTGTCTAAAGATTTGTAATGTAAACCCCTCTTTAATGGTAAAGTCGGAATTAAAGTCAATTCTGAAAATGCATTTTAGAGGCATTTTGTGCCTGCAGCCTGAATCCTCAGTCACATGACGAGATGTAGCTGGCTGTTGGTCTTTGGGTATTGCTCCCAGACAGTGAGGGAAAGGGGGGAATAGGTGATGGCAGGATGGGCCCTCTCCGACTTGATAATGGGGAGTACCGGAAGAGGGGAGGAGCAAACACCAACAGTAAAAAAGCAAAACAGGCAAAACCCTGAAAGCAAGGGCTAGATGGTAAAGGACATAGCCCGCTACTACCGGGCTGGGCTGTCTGTCTTTGACTTGCATGTCAGTGTCTGCACAAAAAGTGTGACTGCAAGCATTGAAAATGCACCAGCCAACCTCACATTCCAAAGTCTGTCATAAAACTACTCTCACACACGCTGTTTGCAATTATTTCTAAAAAACAGGCTAGTTGCTTGATAAACACAAGTAAATGCGGACAAGATTCCATAAATATGTGGTGTTGTTAACTTCAGTGAGAGAAGGTAATGTTTTGTCATCTACATTTGTGTAGCGTCTTCTAACATTATCATGACACACAGAGCGGGCAGTGACTACTAAAATAGAAAAGTATGGTGGGCAATGACAGCAGCAAACTCGCCATATTTACTGTTCCACCGGGTCCGGCACTTCTATCCCCATATCAGGGTCCTTGAGCAGGAAAAGGAAGGACTTCCTTCCTGCTGAGGGGAACACCAACATCCAATCCTGGAGCTGCTCTCGTCAGTGGGAGCAGGTTAACTCAGCATACATTTTGAGGCTGAGGGCCAGTGCCAGCAATCCCTCAGCTGTTTCACAGCCATGAGATTGCTGGGTGCACACTGCTCATGTCGGGCTGGCAGTAGCAAACCAGCCAGGGTTAGCTGTAATCCTGCAATCGTAGGACTCAACCCCACCCCCTGCACTCACACTGGGTCTGTAAGTAAAATGTCATTGACGTGCCATTTTACTTATTTGTGTGTGCCTCCTGCACTCGCAGCAGGTGGGGCAACGCTCCTCTGCTCTCAAGGAGGAGCTACCCCGAGCGCGGGGCTTAATAATGTCTGTGAAAAGTAACCTCATCACAAGGGAGGTGAAGTTCACAGCAGGGGCGGCCTTAGGCATGTGCAAGCTGTGCACCTGCACAGGGCCACCAAACCCCAGGGGCCACCACGCCAATATATATCCTATAATAATCCTCTGAGTATGGATACATATTTGCGTGGTGGCCCCTGGCAGGGATTTGGCGGCCTCTGGCTCTGTTCCACTTCCAAACACCCTTATCACCTCCCCTCTTCACTGGCCTCCGCGCTCCGCCCCGCTCGGACCCCCTCTTCTGGGGCCCCCTACCTACGCTCCCTGCCCAGGGCCACCATGAGCCTAGAGCCGCCCCTGTTCACAGCCTCAGTCTAATACACATACAAATGTTATTGAAAGTACCACAATAGCCTGTACATCCAGCAAGCAATGCTACTAATGCAGAAAACGCCACGGAGCCCGCTCGGGCATCGCAGCACGGATAGTTCTTTCTGTATTCACAATAAGCTGTAAGCACTTAAACATCTAATACAGATATCTCCATTTGTTGGACGCTTTTTAGGTTGGCTCGAGAGCCCAATTGTCTGCAAGATGTATTGTTACCAATTCTTAACACTATGCATAGAGGGGGCTTTGGCTGCACCCAGAGAATTAAAACTCTCACTTCATACTACTGGTATTTGGTGCATCTTTCCGCCTTTCGAGAATTAATTCCATTGGGATGCATAAAAGATTATTTATTTTACATATTAAGTGTACAACCAACCATCACTTAGTTTGTCACATTTAATTCTGTATCTCATACATGCATACTATATAGCCAATAAGGCACACTTTAATGTGATCAACAGCATTTGTGTACAAAAATCATTGGAAATAGCATCTGTAAATGCATCTTTTCATGTGCTGACGTAAAATGTGTTTTCATTGCCATTACTTATTTAGAATTGAAAACCCGTTTCTAGAACTCGATCCAAAACTTCTGAGGCGCCCTACATCAGCACAGGGCAGCAATGACGTAAATTGATGTGCAAAGTGTAATTAAGTTGAATTACTGTTTTGAAAGTTCGGGGCCTGGAGCAGGCCGGCGTGCTGCAGTCAGGTGGGGAGATCATCTGACTGGGTCTGAGAAGAGGCCCTGGGTAAACGGATCCAGAAGTAGCAATGTGCTGTTTGTGGACACCCTAATGGCAGGCTCCACCAGTGTAAACTAACAACAGGGTTATCTACCATCGGGAGCACACGATATCGCACGATCAGTGCCAAACACAGCTGACTGCAGTGTTGCAATGTTTGGAATCAAATACGACCTCGTGGAGGAAATGACTTTGGCGTGGCAGGCAACGCTACAAAAGAGGTTTCTTTTTCTGATTGCTTTAAAGCAGAAATGGGAAATAACGCAAATACTAAATCACTTGTATTCAGCGGGCCTGCTAACATTAGCCCATGGGAAGGGATGTTAAATGCCTAATTTCCCAGCAAGTCAATGTAGAGGGGATTAGCTAAACATATATCTTACGTACCTGTAATCATTGCATACATACTACGTTTGGCTAACCCCGTGACAGAAATGCTAATGTATCTGTTTATAAAAAAAGAATAAAATACTTTGAAAAAAAAAAAAAAAACACAGCACCAACTAAAGGGGTAGGGAGGAACCTAGGGTGAGGAAGAAGTATGACGCTGGCCCAACTCCCTGCAGTGTAATTTATTATTTCCTTTATTATTTTATTTATGTTATTATACATGGTTGCTCTGCGTCTTCTCTGCTGCTTTGCCTCCCCCTGCCTGCAGATGCTTCGGTGATGGCCGGCCATCGACGGAGTCCAGACTCGGCGGTGCTGGTGCCTGGTGGTGTTTCTCCGGCTGGCTGTTGAGGATCTGGGATGGGGTCTCACAACCAGATGCTTTCCGGGTTCAACTTCTGCCGCTTCTCCCACATATTGCCCTCTTGCTTTGCCTCCCGTGGGATGAACAGGACTCGCAAGTCTTGTTGCCAGGTACCCGGGTGGCAGTTGCGGGGAGATTCTGGGCGCTGCGGCCTGACGCCCCCGGACTTTTCTTTGCTATCCGAGCCTGGGGGGGTGCATCCTCCTGGACTGTGTTTCTGCCTCCTTCGGTCTGGGACTGCTGCCCCTGGCATCCATGTGGACTTCCCCAGGCTCACCCCTCCTGATCATTCCCCGGCCAGAGCCTGTGCACGCATCTTACAGCCTTTCGTTCGCCTTTGGTTTTGTGGTTGGGTCCCCCCTCTGACTCTACTCAATGGAATCCTGTTCTCTTGGTTCCTCATCCGGATTCTTGACTTTGGTGACTTTTGTGCATCCTGCCATTTTTGGAGATGGTCTCTGTCTATACCCATGACCTGGACCCGCCATTTTGTTTGACCTTTGTTCCGTTCCTTCTTCCCTCCAGACTCCTCCTGATAACCCTTGATCGTTTTTTCTCTTTTTGCTGGACTGCCTTAAATATATATATATATATATATATATATATATATATATATATATATATATATATATATATATTCACTTAAAAAACCATAGGTTTCAGGACTTATATAGTTAGGAATTAGCATTTAAAAAACCATTGACATTGCTCCTATATAGTTGGTTGTACTAACTATATTTCGCGCACCCGCAATCCACTGCTGATGATGTCACATATTACATCATTCATGACATGGTCAGTGACATCACTGATGACATCTCAAATGACATCACTGATGACATCTCATTTGACATCACTGATGACATCTCATTTGACATCACTGATGCGCGTACCCCACGATTTATTTATTATTTCTTTTTTGCCCTCGGGGGTCCTTTTGGGACCCCCTGAGAAGGGCTAGAGGGTCTCTACCCTGCCCCCTTTTCGTGTTTTCCACTCTTGTTTTGGGCTCTCTTGTGCCTCAGTTCTCCAGAAAAACAAGATGGTGGCCAACACTTCCTGGTTTGGACAGTTTGGAATGTTGACAGTCGACTGCCAGCCAATTAGAAACTCGCTCTCGCACGTAAGGGTACGCACACGTACGCGTACGGTGAGCGCATATAGATATATAATTTGATCAAATTCAATTTTCTCAACAACTACTGGAGGGATTTTCACCAAATATAGAAAAGGCACTACTGCATACCAGTCCCTACCATTTTGCCAAGTTTGGTGTAATTCCGTTCAGCCGTTCGGGCTGTAGCCGTGTCTAAAGGTCCGATAGAAAATGCCATTTGAAAAATTTCAAATTCAATTTTCTCAAGAACTACTGGAGGGATGTTCACCAAACATAGCAAAGGCACATCTGCATACCAGGCCCTACCATTTTGCCAGGTTTGGTGTAATTCCATTCAGCTGTTCGGGCTGTAGCCGTGTCTAAAGGTCCCTATGGAAATTAACATGGGGAAAACATGTTTTGGGACCCCCCTTTCGCCCCCGCTTGACGAATCCCTCCGAAACTTTCAGGGAAGGAGCGGAGCGGAGCTGGCCAAAATTCTGAAAAATTACACACAGATTCCTCAATCGGCGCCAAAGTTATTCCCAATAGAATGTTGAGCGCATATAGATATATATTTTGCTCAAATTCATTTTCTCAACAACTACTGGAGGGATTTTCACCAAATACAGAAAAGGCACTACTGCATACCTGTTTCTACCATTTTGCCAAGTTTGGTGTAATTCCGTTCAGCCGTTCGGGCTGTAGCCGTGTCTAAAGGTCCCATAGAAAATGCCATTTGAAAAATTTCAAATTCAATTTTCTCAAGAACTACTGGAGGGATTTACACCAAACATACAAAAGGCACTGCTGCATACCAGTCCCTACCATTTTGCCAAATCTGGTATAATTCCGTTCAGCCGTTCGAGCTGTAGCCTTGTCAGAATGTCCCTATGGAAATTAACATGGGGAAAACACGTTTTGAGACCCCCCTTTTTTCCTCGGCCCCCGCTTGACGAATCCCCCCGAAACTTTCAGGGAAGGAGGGGAGCGCAGCGAGGCAAATTTAAGGAAAATTACAGGCAGATCCCTCAATCGGCGCCAACGTTATTCCCAATAGAATGTTCGGAATTTCCTATGGTAACTAGGTCCTAACTATATATACCTACTGGCGACCGCCAGTAGGTATATATATATGTATTTATGTATTTTATAATTGTCCAAGCCTAATCGCTGTTGAAATGTAATCCTGTGTGAATTTACTATTTGTATATATAGAACTCTAACCACTGGTATACGTAGTAGACCTTTGTACTTACTACCATTCCTATGCGATTTTAGAGTTTCTCTGTTTGTATCTCTTCCTTGTGTGATTTTACAACTTGTACATGTGCAATTTTTTCCTATTTAGATCTCTTCCTTGAATGACTTTACACCTTGTACTTTTTTTTTTTTTTTTTTTGTATCTCTTATGTAACTCATGTAATCCAAAGTCCTTATGTAACACAACTGGTTCTTTTGTAAAGCGCTCTGACACCTTTGGGTAATGTTCGCACTATATAAAATCGCATTAAATAAAAAAATTAAAAACATTTATTAACACCCCAGAGTGGTTTCACACCCACAGCACCTCTGGAGCGAAGGGTGCCCAGTGCAACAATGCGGTACATGTCTACATTTCTGACGGAGTCAGGCGGTGCATAGCTTTGTATGTACAAGCAGCACAGTGTGACTTGGTGGTGGTACCCAAAGAGCCCTTCCCTGAACACGCATGAGAAAGCAGCAGGTCAGGCGAATCGTGATAGAACATGTGCCAGAGACACACTATGTATGGAAAGCCGGGCAGGGCAGGACCCGAAGGGAACAGCGACATTTCTCCACTAAACTCGCCGATTCACACGGAAGCTCCCCAATTTTGTACGCCCAAATCGGCAGTATTTTCTCGCGCTTAAAATGTCCTGCACTTCAATGTCAATCAATGTGGAAAATACATTCTACCTCATTTTTTTTCAAAATCTTCCTCCTTTGTGTTTCAGAAGTAATATAATGGGTCCTTATTGGTATCCGGTGATGACAGCCCAAGCAGTTTTCATAAACCAGCATTCGTCAAAAACACAAATGATGAAATATTTAATTTGATTCACAAATATAAAAAAAAATCCAAATTTTTATGGGAAGGTTGGAGCTTTTCAAAACTCAATTGAGGCCACCCATCGTCCACACTAAATTCTGTTTGAAGCACTTTCACTGCTCCCACAAATCAATCCGAGAACACCAACTACATTTGTAACCTCCAATTTCAAATTCATTCTTATTTACAGAACATTTTAAAATTCTCAATTTTCCACAATGCCTCTTTATTTATATAAACGTTCTTAATTTGTTAATGTTATTTTATTTTCTATGCAGTCGTGGGCTCCTTGAGTAGGTGTCGCTAGAGAAGTTTGAAGGTATGGGCAAGGTGGGCTCTGGCCCAGAGCCCCAGCCTTTCAGGGGGCCCCCTGATAGAGCCAGCTCTATTCTGTAGTCTTGCCCTGATGACCTTGAATAATTCTTAAACAGATTGTTTTAAATACCATTTTCCTCTCACTTATTTGTTATCTGGGTGATGAGTGACATGAGAGACATTATGCAGAGAAATGTTTTGTTTGCGTTTCATGCAACGTCCACTAACCCTTTCCTTGCACCCGTCGGCCAACGGCCGTCGCAAGCACTACCTCCGTAGTGCTGCGCACGTCCGTTGGCTGACGTGGCCCCGCCCACTCAATGGAATGCCCCGCACCATGGTGGAATTGCTGCCGCGGTTAATACCGGAGGTACATTCCAAACATTACAAAAAACAAAAGAGGGACTGATAATATCCACCAGCATCATACAAAACAGAAGTTCATCATAAATCCAAGTAGGCTGATCCATGCCGATTTTCCGGATTACTATTGCCTATGGAAATGTTTCCATTTAGAGTCTAAATATGGGCATTTGTTTGGGTATATCATGTGCACATCCTGCTAAATTGACATTGGGTTCCCATGATATAAAATCATTATTTTATGTTCGTATAGCCAAGATCTAATTGGAGGCAAGAGAAAATGTAAGAACTTTATGTGTTTTTTTTAGGACAAAGTCCTGGATAACACCCAGTTGTGTCTCAATAACAATATCAATGAAATTATTTTAATGGGTAATGAGGATTTTGACAATAGCTTTTTCATTTATTGCCTTGCACTATTAATCCTAAATATTTGCTTTCAAAGAGTTTTACTGTCCCTAGCATGGAAGGAGGCATGGCTAATCTGGTAAATGGATTTCCTTGTATAAAGGTGATCCACTCACACCTTCTGAACAAGGATCTATCACTCGCATGCTGGGCAGGTATCTGTGTATGGTCTGTGTAGGTTCAGTGCTCATGAGGAAAAATCGGTTTTACATAAGGTGGAAACCTGTTTGCATAATCCTTTCTCATCAGTGGTAAAATGTTGCTGCTGACAAGAACGACCATTCTGGGTAGGTTGACTTGAGAAATATACACAACTGAAAACATCAGCCACAAGAGCTGTTTAAATGCAGAAGATCTCTTTAAAAAGATGTTTGTCATCACCAAAAATTGCAAATACAAAAAGTATTACCATTCTCGGCTGCTTTCCCTGATTCCGATAAAGGACATGTGCAGTGAAGAATTAGTAAGAACTTGGCTCTCTTAGTTCATACACATATGTGGGTTGTAAATGAACCCTATGGTCATGAAGCTTAACAGGCTACATTTCATTTCATGCTCCTAGTGGCTTGTTTTGCTGTCCAAATGTTGTATTGATGAAGAAACTTGACACCTTGTGCCCATAAGCCCAAAGGCCAGAATTTTAACATTACACAACTATATATCTATAAGTATATTACCTACTGGGGGTCGCCAGTAGGTAGTTATAGTTAGAACCTTCTTTCTATTCAAAAAGTGTTTTTTCTTTTGCCAATATCTTTGGTGCCGTTTGACGAAGCTTCGCGAAATTTTCAAAACTAATGGGGCACTCCCATCATCTCCTGTCTTGAAAGTTTTCTCCATGTTAATTTCCATAGGAAACTTTAGACAAAGCTACAGCCCGAACTGCTGAACGGAATGACACCAAATTTGGCAAAAAGGTAGCTCTTGGTTCAGAAAGGGACCTTTTTCTTTTAAATAGTGTAAATCTATTCAGTAGTTCCTGAGAAATTCAAAAATAAATATCGATATCTGGCGACTGCGGTGGATCCACGTACCCTCCAGAGCAGGAGTTTGATTTGGATTGGCTGTCAACACTATAAACCAAAAAGTGTTGGCAGCCATCTTGTGACTCGGTAGAAGCGAGTCACAAGAAAATAGGTGACAAAAAAAAGAAATGAGGGCAGAGTAGAAACACCCTCACCCTCTAGCCCTGGTCAAGGGGTCCCACAGGGACCCGAGGGCCCCAAAAAAACAAAACAAAATTTTAAAAAGGCGGGATTCGCAAATCCCACCAAAAAAAACCCAAAAAAACGAAGCGTGGGCTAATATCCAGTAGGAAACTATTTGTAAAGTGGTTAATAAATGGCTGAACAGTAGGTTTTGCAATGACCATTGCTTTGATTTTGTACATCTAGGTGGTTTCCCCACATAAGAAGTATTAGAGGTCCAGACTTGTACCTCACATATGATCAGGGAAAGAAACTTTCCAACTATAAAGAGACCGGCATACATTGGTCTTTAAATTACAGATTAATGTCTCTGCTGTTGCCTGAAGATACCTGAAGCAAATACCTCTGTAGATTCTCCCGTCTTTTTGGATAAGGATATGCTATGTCTTGGTCATTGGCATCAACAGTTATAAAAAAAATACACAACAAATCTGACTTTAACCCAATACTTTATTTTAACCCCTTGGAGAACAAAATGGTCTTAGAAAAAGTAGGAAAAAGGTTTTTCTCTCTACTGTACTGTGCATTAGTTAACATATCCGATCCTTTCCTATCCTTATGAGAGAAGTTTGTTACGTTGGAGCGGACTAGATAGCCGCCCTGGGTGGTGGGGCATGCCGCAGGCTGCTTTAATGCAGGGTTAAGATGGCACGCTTGACTCTGCATCTCAGGTCTACGCACCCAGAGGCAGCAATCTGGCACATGCAAGCTGCTGCGCACTTGGAGGGGGTGCTGTGTGTGAGGGGGGGGGCAGGGCCGGGGGGGAGATGCATACACACATGTATGAGTTCACGCCGCTATAGTTTCAATGTTTATATATCTGTTAAATTGATGTCATCTGTATATGCGACTACAAGACAGCGGGATTCACCCAGTGAAGTTGCCATTATATCAGACTGGACCACTGGGCAGCTGTAACACACTTCAGGACACTCTGGGATACATCTTGGATGTACGCACCAGGCCACTACACCTGCACCTTCGCTTATGATTAACATAAACGCGGTTCTTTGACTGTAGGTCGCTTTAATATGTGCCATCCTATTACTGTATAACTGTGCCTGCTTTTCCAAACACGTTGACTATCTTTTATATTGTACTCTGTAATGCTTTAAATCCAAGATACAAAAACTAATACAATAGATTTGACAAAAAAAAATGAGAGAAGTTTGTCACGGATTTGGGGGATTTTGAGGACGATTGGCAGAAGATGAAAATGCCCATAAGAGTCAGCAATTTTGACCAGACTTAGGACGGTTCACTATAAATATGTTCCTAGGTTTTATTATACTCCAGTCAAACTACATATATTGGGGAAGGCACCTCCATAGTGGACAAGATGTCAGGCTGAACCGGGCACCTTTATCCATATAGGGGGGTGCTCCAAGATTGAGGCATATTCCTAGACTTGTACTACTATGCAGACAGTGATTGGTATAGCACTGGTGTGCGAACCCAAGCTTATTTTGGGGGAAATATCACCAGTGTGGGATGGTGCAGAGGATAGGGAAACTGTTGCAAATTGGATATCTGGTGGCAAAGTGACATTGCCAGACACTGGCAAGCAAGAGATGAACCAACAGTCAGAATGGATGTGGGGCATAGACTAGTTTGCCCTGGTGGAAGAATCAGTATATGAAAGCCGAGGATGCCCATGGAAACACAAGAACATTTTGGGGGGAAGTGGTGGAATCACTTCCAAGATCTGTGTCCATGATAATATAGACCATGTTTACCATGGTGTTGTAATGAGAAATACAAGAATACATGTCTTTTGTTGGAGGTTTGGTTGGTTTGAGATGCCTTCTTACAGTGGATGTAAAAAAATATTCAGTCATGTACTATTTTTGGTGTATAAAACAATAAAAAGTTTTTAAATCGGTTATAAAAACTAGCAAACTAACTACAAAAAGCTGTAGAAAACTGGGTTTTAGGCAAACTGTTTTCGAATAAAAGCAAATCCCCTAACCTGCATCCCACCCCATACAAATGTTGTATCCTTCTTAAACAACCTAACTAAGCAATTCAACAAGAGAGTTAAAATCTGAGACAAACGTAACATAAAACCTGCAAGGCCCATTTCACAATATGAATGTTTATTTTTTGTGCGGTTTTAGTCTTTTAGTTAGCATTACAATACATCATTAAACCTGTAATGCTCTTTAAAGTTTTTGACAAATATCAGGATATCATTCTAAAAAGCCAACATACCTTCATGCCCGTTAAACAGGCAATGCAGCAGACACTGAAAAAACAGCTGTAGCTGATACCAACCCAAATGGCATTCTCTTGAACTGTCAAATGCCATCAATATTGACAAAAACAGTAAGATGGAATGATTCCTTAGCCAGTGGAACCAGACGGCAGACCTCTTAATTTGCTGAAATACATTACAGGATAAACCATGGTGATCATATTGCCAATTTTAGGAAGAGGATATTGATCCATCCATGTACTCAATTCATGCTACACAAATCCATGCAGAGACACAGTTCTATATTATTTTAGCAGTTTTCGACACCAGGTGATAAATACAACAATAATTTATATAGCTTCATCACACACTCCTCACATATTCTAACTGCTATCTTTGAAACATACTTTCCCATGCTCAGAGGCAGACTGCTTATTCTTAGTTTCCCAGGTTAAACATCTTCTTTAGATTAAAGATCTGTTCAAAAACCTTTCTCAGTTTTGTCTAGGAATAACTCAGCATGCCTCAACAATAGTAAAAATGGTCACCAGAATACCAGGCCCAAAACCCTGATGAAACCAGCCCACATATGTTTCCATAAATACTCTTGCCCTTAAAATCTGAGACCTGCCTCAGAAAATGCTAATACATCGATTCTTAGTACCCCATGTGCTCCCGGACAAATTTCTGATTGCCGTGAAAGTCCTGGACTGCGACACCTGTTGAAATGTCCCATCAGAAATAATGGTTATGAAAGTTCCAGAATCAATCAACAAATCACTTACTATGTAATCCACAGCTGCTTCAACAATCAGGACTTTGCCACCAACTTTAGTTTTTTTATTTTTATAATATTTTATTCAGCTTGAAAACATATTTTGTTGAATAACATATAGAATAATATATTCTGGCAATCATTAAACCATATATCAAAATAAACATATTTACCTATATACAATATACAAGATAAAAAGAAAAAACAAATTCATGGCGTTCAGTTATGCAACCAATGCGTAAATGGGGCCCATATATTCGACCCCCTCCTCTTCCCCCCTCTGAAACACAGCTGATTCCAAATTATGTAGGGCAAGAATCCTTGCTCTCAATTACCAAAAGTTGGGGGATAGGGTTAATCCACTCAGAAGTTATACTTAAACGAATTAAAGACATAGCAATACAAAGAAAAGCAGCTTCATGCGCTGACCTGGTAAACAGACAATCGTTTTCACATCCTGTTATGACTAACTCGGCTGAAAGAAGCACAGAAATCTTGAGAGCGCTAGTAATGAAAGATTGAACCTCTTGAAGAAACAAAGCCAATTTCGGACATGTGAAAAACATATGGACATCATTAGCTGCTGGTTGGTCACATCTTGAACACCCATAACCGCTAACACTCCCCCATTTAGATAACTTAGCTGGAGTGTAATAAAGAGAAATTGGTACTGAGTTAGCTAACTCCAATACTGATGAAATATCAGTGCCGCTCTTACCTAGCTTAATATCCAGTTTATTGTTCTGAGAGGAGAGATCATCTGGTAAGCCTGCTAATAGATTCTGATACAAGGCCCCAATACGCGCCTTTCTCAGAATAAGTTCTATAAGGGAGCTTTTAACAATTGCAGTAGGAGTACCTGGCAACAGCTTATCAATATAACTACGTATCTGTAGATATTTAAAAAATGTGTGTGTGCTTATTACGAACTTTTCTTTTAAAAGTGAAAAGGGAGCCATATTACCCTCATAAGCTAAATCCCCCAAAGTAAGAATACCATGTGCTCTCCCCCTAATGCGGACAAAATCTTGGAAAATAGAGGGTAGCAACCTAGCAGCAGCCAATGGTGTATAGAAAATATGATTAGGAATTGACCATTTCTGTTGTATTTTCCTCCAAACCGAGTACATTGTTTGAATCACCTTGAAAAATAGAGGGGGAACATGCCAGTGAAATTGAAGCTCTTATCCCCAAAAGAGGTAAGGCTAGTTGTTGCAGCAAGGCTGACCAATTATACAGCAAGCAGATCGGGGACTGACCCCCCCCCCCACCTCCCCTCCCCCCTATTCAATGGTAGATGCATCCACTTAGCCGCCCTCCGAGGGGATTGGTAACCCCACAAAAACCTGTTGCAACACCTTTCTGCTCGAGCTAGACTGCAGTGAGCAAATTCAAGAGGAATAGTCCTAAAAATGTACAAGAACTTTGGTAAAATAAGCATTTTTAAAACATTCCTCCTGCCAAATAAAGAAAGATGTAACTTATCCAGTCTACTCAAAGTGGCATTAACTGTTTCAATAATTGGCAAAATATTAATTCTGGTAACAATTCCACTGCTGCTATAATTTTAACCCCCAAATATTTAGCACTTTGAACAACTGGCGCGTCCGAGGGACCCATAGTAGTAGTTTGTATAACTTGGGTTTTCTGAATGTTTAGCTTATAACCTGAGAGTTGACCATACGTATCTGCCAACCCCTGTAGAGCTGTGAATGAGGATGATACATTGGTAGTTAGAACAGCAATGTCATCGGCATACGCCAATACTTTAAATTCATGCAAGGTAATCTTGACGGGAGCTATATTTAGAGAAGACTCTATTTTATTGATGAACGGATCAATGTATAAGGCAAATAACAGGGACGAACAAGGGCACCCCTGGCTAGTGCCCCTGGTAATATCAAAAGAGCTTGAAAGGAGACCTGATATAGATAACATTGCTTGGGGGGCAATATACAATGATTGTATAGCAAGTATAAAGCTTGAACAGAAGCCCTTCCACTGAAGAACCTTCCACAGAAGCCCCCAAGCAACCCTATTGAACGCCTTTTCGGTGTCCAATAGGATTCGCCCTAGCGGAGATTCTGTAACTTGGGCCTAGTCCAGCAGAGCTATAACTCGGCGTACGTGATCCGCTGTGTCCCATCCCGGAATAAATCTGCGCTGGCGAATAGAAACTAAGGGGGATATAACTGACGCAAGTCTGGCTGCAAGGATTTTTGAGAATAACTTGCTGTCCATATTTATTAATGAAATCGGGCGAAATGAAGCTGGATCCAACTCTGGCTTGTCTTTTTTTTTTTATCAAAATGATAGTTGTCAGACGCCAAGAGTCCGGAATAATCCCAAGCTGAGCATTTCTAAAAGTTGTTAGGAGATCCTCACGAATCTCCGACCGAAATGTGGAATAAAATTCTAGTGGAATAAAATCAGGACCAGCAGCTTTGCCTTTAGCCAGAGAATTTAGCGCTACTTCCACCTCGTCCCACCCTATAGGAACAGCAAGAAGGGAATTCTGATAGTCCGAAATTTTACACGTATGGAGGTCAGCCACAAAGGTACCAAATTCCTGATCTATGATAAGGTCACTAACTTCCTCAGTATACAACAACTGATAGAATTCTGAAAAAAACAGTTCGTACCCCTTCGGGAGTGTCGTGAACATGCCCCTGAGTATCTTGGATCCTAACATTATTATTAGCCAAACCCCCGCTGCTGAAGTCGCTTGGCGAGGACCCTACCCGACCTTTCAACAAACTCAAACATTGTCGAGCGGTACTGTAGATATTTAGCAGCAAGGTCCTGCCCAAAGAACTCCAGCAGAGAGGACTTGATGCAAGCAACCCGTAATTGAATAGAATCTATATTATGACCGTCCCTGATTGCACTAGTGAGCGGAATCTCTGCCCGACGTAATTCTTCGACACGCTCATTAGTCTGTGTTTGGACGAACTTCTGGCGGTAAAATGAAACGCTTTTGGTCTCGCTGCGAATTGCGGCCTTAAATGAATCCCAGAGGACATCGCTGGAGACTGAACCTCTATTAATATGCAAGAATTCAGTTATCCAAGACCTCATATGGTCTACGTACGTTTTATCCAATAGTAATTTCGAACGTCCATGACCGTGGAGTTCTTACCACCCCTTTTAAAGTACAAGTGATAGTTAGAAGATTATGATCTGAAATGATTATAGGCAGAATAGAGATTGCAGTAGTATCTGCGATTTGATCTGACAAAAAAAAATGATCTAAACGAACCATTTTTTTGTGGGGGGCTGAGAAATATGTTGAGCCATCTGAATTCTTACAATGATGGAACCAGAGGTCTACCATGAAATTGTTCTTGTACCAGAGCTTGCAAGGCCCTAAAGACCCTGGGTTTCTGACCCACATATTTCTGACCTTCAACCAAATTAAAATTAGCAGATAAATTAATATTGAAATCCCTGCAGAGACAAACAGGGTGTGGCCATAAGGCCAGCTCTACATTTAAGTAGTCCAAAACTGTGGGGTCATCAGAATTTGAACTATACACAATACATACCGTAAAGGATATACCATTCATCAAAAGCTCAGCAAGTGCCCATCTCCCCGCAGTATCCTGTTTAGATCTTACACATGTGCCCACTTCGGGATTTATTAGTGTGGCTACCCCTCTTATCATGGAAGTCTGCTGAGAACAAGCTACTAAGTCGAACCCAGGAATATTTAAGCAGCTTCGATTATTCCAGGGAACATGTGTTTCTTGCAAACACAAAAGCTCCAGCCAAGACCCTGAATAATTCAAGAGAGCAAAGCCCGCTTCTTGCCATTATTCAGGCCACAAACATTTCATGAAGCTATATATATTTTTCCTGACGCCATCAAAGTAAATATAAATAAGCATCGCAATTGAAATAGTTACCTGTTTTAATTCAGGATTGGCATAATAGAAAGTTTTTCAAGCTGATTTTTTAAATGCGTCGTGGTTTGAATTTAAAAGGAAAGCGATGGGCACGTTGGATCTCCAACTGCCAGTCCCAATCCTTAACTTCCTGGAATGCCTCTGCAAAAACATCCACAACAAATTGCCGGGTGTCCGACCCTTCCATACCCTCGGGCACTCCAAAATCCTTAAATTGTTTCGCCGTGCCCGATTTTCCATATCCACCAGTTTCATTTGAATGTCGAGCCTCTGGGACTGAATTGCATCAATTGTTGATTTATGTGCAACTACCTCGTCTTCAAGGGTAGAAATCAGAGTTTCTGCCTCTGTAATCCTAGTTGCAATGTCCGTACAGGTCTTAATCACCCTACGCAATGAATTTTGTATTCTGCGGCACAACCCCTGTGCTCGGGCGCTCTCTGCCTTGTCTCCTCCTGATGGGCCATTATCGTTTGATAAAGTATAGCTAAGGTCATCTCACCTGGAGGGAGAACAACGTTCGAATCCTGAACATTTGAGGCGGGAAAGCAGGAATTATCTTGTAATCTAGGGTGGGCGGAAAATGAATAGTCCCAGGCAAGGGGTCTGGAGTTGAAACAATGGCCACCGTTTTGTGATAGCTTACGAACTGTAGGGAGTCCCATGCTATTACCAACAGAATTCAGGACATCATTTGTGCGCCAGTCACCCATCTCTCTGGCTTCCTCATCAGACCAGTCTTTATCCAGTCCGTTTTCGTCAACAGAGGAGCCCGTATGTTCAGAAAGAGAGAAAAAGTTGTTTGTATCGCCATCAGGAACATTGTTTGGTAGAACCGGGACTACATCTCCCACAATCCCGCTGGGTTGTAAACTAAGAGCCAGAATAGGATCAGTAGATGCCGCTTTCCCCCCAGAGCCTACAGGCGCCCCCTCTTCTTCTACCTGTACCAATGAGCTTGTAGCAACCCCCCCCCCCAGCGCTATTTTTCGGGGTGACTGCAGAAGATGCCATTGGGGTTGTTTTTGTCTTACCAGTTACAGGCACAGTGGTGTCCAACAGAGGAGCTACTTTAGATTTTTTTAAACAAAAACGGTCAACACTCCTAATTCGTTTGCAGTTACAACAGTAATGTGAAGTTCCTAGAACCCAACTGACAAACTCTAGCAAAATGACCAAAGGTCCCTGTTAGACTTCGCCCTTTCTGCAGGGTCACTTCAAACATTTTGCCTTCCCCCCTCCTGTTTCCTAAACCGTTTTTGTTGGCTTTTAGGACTCTGCACACTTTACCACTGCTAACCAGAGCCCAACTGCTGTGCTCTCTCCTTTCATTAAACATGGCGAAATTGGCTTACACTCAATTTGCATGTTGTAAATCTCTAATAAAGCGGTACTACATACACCCAAGGCCTGTAAATTAAATGCTACTAGTGGGCCTGCAGCACTGATTGTGCCACCCACTTAAATAGCCTTTTTAAACAGGTCTCTGGTCTGCCATTGCAGCCTGTGTGTGAAACTTTAAACTGCCATTTCGACCTGGCAAAATAAACCTTTTGCCAGGCTTAAGCCTTCCTTTTAATACATAAAAGTCAGCCCTAGGAGAGGGCCTAAACAGCCAATAGGGCAGGCTGCAGTGTATTTTGAAAGTTGGACTTACACTTTTAAGTTTTCATGTCCTTGTATTGAAAAACTCTTAAATCCGTTTTTACTATTGCAAGGCCGGCCGCTCCCATAGGATAACACTGGGTTAACTTATTACATTTAATAAGTGGTAACTTTCACTCAGGAGCAAATGGAACTGTTAAGTTTGGTGTCTGAAAAATTGTCATTTAAAACACTGTAATTGTAAAGTCGGAGTTTTACTTACAATTTTGAAAATGCCACTTGTAGACAGTTGGCATTTTCGTGCCCTAACTATTTGAGGCCAGATGTACTAACATGAGGAATATCGAATTTCCTAAGTGTGATTCTCTCTGAATCGCAATTTGGAAATCAGTATTCCTATTGTATGAAACTCTTTTGAGTTTCACTGGCGATTCCTAGTGGGTCGCAAATAGACCTACCTCCGGTATATTAATGAGGTAGGTTGCAATTTGCAACTCATTAGGAATTGCAGCATTCACAGGGATGGTGGCCTGCTCAAGTCAGCAGACCACCAGGTCTGTGATTGCTTTTCAAAAAACAATATGGAAAATGCTACTTACCAGTATGCATCTGTTCTTGGCATGTAGAGCTGAGAGTTGCACACTGTGCATGGATCACCACCTAGTGTTGGGCCCGGATGTTTGCAGTTTGTTGTTGTCCTGAAAAGTTCTTTGGAAGTCACGATATAGGTGACTCTTCTTTAGGACCACATTGCACATGGGCATCAGCTCCATCCCCAGATTGTTTTTCGCCATTAGGTAAATGATGGAGCTTTGCAAGAAAAGGAAGGATGCCCATGTAATTTGCATCTAATTAAGATAATACTGGAACAGACAAGGGTAGCCGGGGAGGCGGGTAGGCGTGTGCAACTCTGCAGCTCTACATGCCAAGAACAGATGCATACTGGTAAGTAGAATTTTCCGTTCGAGGCATATGAGCTGCAGATTGCACACTGTGCATAGATTGTATAGCAGTACCCACTCTTAGCGTCGACCACCCCTATCTGTTGCAGTACTTTGGATAATGTTTTGAGAACAGCATAGCCCACATTAGCTTGTTTTTTTTGTTTGCACATCTACACAATCGTGTTTTGTGAATGGGTGCGGTGTAGACCATGTAGCTGCTCTGCAGATGTCATCTAGGGGAATGTTCCCTAAAAATGCCATTGAAGCCCCTATTTTTCTTGTAGAGTGGGCTTTAGGAGCAACAGATAATGTACGTTTAGCTTTGTGGTAACAAATCTGTATGCATTTGACAATCCATCTAGCTATCCCAGATTTTGAAATGGGATTACCCTTGTGTGGTGCTGAGAAAGACACAAAAGGTTGTTTTGTCTTACGAAAAGGTTGTGTCCTTTCTATGTAGTATAGCAATGCTCTTTTGACATCTAATGTGTGAAGAGCTCTTTCTGCTTCTGACTGTGGTTGAGAGAAAAAAACGGGCAGTTCCACAGATTGATTGAGATGGAATGGAGAAAGGACTTTGGGCTGGAATTTTGGATTAGTACGTAGAACTACTTTATTTGATGCATTTGCAAGAAGAGTTCTTGAATGGTTAGTGCTTGTAGTTCACTAACTCTCCGCAGAGAAGTTATAGCTACTAGGAAAGCAACTTTCCATGTTAAAAATAGTAATTCACATCTGTGTAAGGGTTCGAAAGGAGGTCCCATTAGCCGTGTGAGAACAACGTTTAAATTCCACACAGGTGAAGGTGGTACTCTGGGAGGAATTATTCTCTTAAGGCCTTCCATAAAGGCTTTAATGGCAGGCACTCTGAACAGAGATAGATGTTGTCTGTTTTGCAGATATGCTGCTATTGCAGCACAATGTAGTCTAATAGACGTATAGGCTAAGTTACATCTTTGGAGATGCAGTAAGTATCCTATGATGTGTTGAATAGACACATCTAGGGGATCAATATTGTTGTTGTGACAATATATCACAAATCGTTTACACTTGGCTGCGTAACATGCCCTAGTGGTTGGACGTCTAGCTTCTTTAATGACATTCATGCAGTCTTGAGGAAGGTTCAGATATCCAAATTCTAGGACTTCAGGAGCCAGATCGCAAGGTTGAGCTGAGCTGGGTCCGGGTGTCTGATCTCTCCACGGTTCTGTGTTAAGAGGTGTGGAGACAGGTGCAGTTTTTGGTGCGGTACTACAGACAGTTGTAGCAGTGTGGTGTACCACGGTTGTCTGGCCCACGTTGGAGCAACTAGGATGAGGGTCAAAGAATGCTGCTGTAGTTTGCATACTACTAGTGGCATGAGTGGTAGAGGTGGAAAAGCGCACACAAATCTGTTTGACCAATTCATCCATATCGTATTGCCTTTTGACAGTGGGTGTGGATATCTGCTTGGGCATTTTGCATTTTTGTGGGTGACAAATAGGTCTATTTGAGGTTGTCCCCATATCTGAAAGAATGGCTGAAGAACTTGAATATGAAGTTCCCACTCGTGGGTCTGTTGTGTTTGACGACTTAACAGATCCGCTATAGTATTTTGAACTCCTGGAACATGCTGGGCTAGGAGGGATACGTTTTGAGGTATAGCCCACTTCCATATGTCCCGTGCTAGTTGAGAGTTGCAGGGAGTGTGTGCCTCCCTGTTTCTGTAAGTAGTACATTGCTGTCATGTTGTCTGTGCGGACTAACACAGCTTTGTTTGCTACTTGCTTCTGGAAAGCTTTTAGTGCTAGGAATATCGCTAGTAACTCCAGATGATTGATGTGGAGTAATTTTTGTTGCGGTGTCCACCTGCCTTGCATGGTGTGTTGCAGTAGGTGGGCTCCCTAGCCGGAGAGCGATGCGTCCGCATTCGAGATTACCTGAGGAACTGGCTCTAGGAACGGTCATCCCTTGGAAAGGTTTTTGGTGTTCCACCAGTGCAGAGAGCGATGAGTCCGACCGTCTACCAACACTAGGTCTGTTAAGTGACCTTGAGCCTGGTTCCATTGACGTGATAAGTACTCTTGTAGCGGACGCATTTGAAGTCTTGCATGGGGTACTATGAAGATGCAAGAAGCCATCATCCCTATGAGTTGCATGAACACTCGTGCTGGGAGGGAGTGTTGTAGCTGAAACTTTGTTAGAAGAGTTTGCATGCTGGCTATCCTTGCTGGAGTGGGATAAGCTAGCGCTGTTGAGGTGTTTATTGTGGCACCAAGGTACTGTTGTACTTTGGATGGCTGTAGATGAGACTTGGTGTGGTTTATTGTGAACCCCAAGTTGTGGAGCAGTTGGATGGTGGCATGAGTGTGTTCCACGCACTGATTGTGTGAGCTGGCTTTTATGAGCCAGTCGTCGAGGTACGGGAAGACATGGATGTGCTGTCTTCGTAGATACGCTGCCAGTACTGCTAAGCACTTGGTGAATACTCTTGGTGCTGTTGTGACTCCGAATGGGAGTACTTTGAATTGATAGTGCTGCCCGTCTATTAAAAATCTGAGATACTTTCTGTGAGCCTTGTGAATGGGAATGTGGAAGTATGCGTCCTTGAGATCTAGAGTAGCCAGGAAGTCGTTTTGCAGCAGGAGCGGAAGGACTTATTGGAGTGAGACCATGTGAAAATGGTCTGACTGTGTGTATATGTTTAGCGGTCTAAGGTCTAAAATAGGCCTTTGAGAGTCGTCCTTCTTTGGAATCAGAAAATATAGAGAGTAAAGCCCCTTGTTTTGTTGGTGCAGAGGAACTGGTTCTATTGCACTTTTTTCTAGCAGAGATACTACTTTTTGCTTCAACAGTGATAGATGTTCTTGTGACATTGGACGCTGTTTGGGTGGTATGTTTGGGGGGTAGATGTTAGTTCTAGACAGTAACCTGACTGAATAATTTGTCGCACCCACCTGTCGGATGTGATGTTGATCCAGGCAGGCAGGAATTGTGGAAGTCTTCCCCCCACAGGAGTGGAATGTTGGGGGGGAAGGGGAGGAAAGCCATTGGGTAGGGGTAGGGGTAGAGGTAGAGCGGGAGTTTTTGTTTTTGCCTCTGCCTTGGTTGTTGTTACCCCTGTTACCCCCTCTCTGGTAGCCCTTAGTGAATGTGGATTGACCAGGGGTTTTGTAAAAAGTGGAGGGACTTTCTGAGGAGTAGCCTCTTGTGTTGCCTCTGTATGATGAGCGACGAAAGGAACGACTGGGAGCTTGCTGCTGCAAGGCTCCCATAGATTTTGCTGTATCAGTGTCTTTTTTCATTTTTTCTAAAGACACGTCAACATTTGGGCCAAATAAATGTGTCTCATCAAATGGCTGATTAAGGATGGAGTTTTGTACCTCAGGTTTAAAACCTGAAATACGTAGCCAGACATGTCTACGTAGTAGGGTGCTGGTATTGATTGCCCTTGAGGCGGTATCTGCAGCGTCTAGGGCACAACGAATGGAAGTATTAGTAATATTTTTACCTTCCTGTATAAGTTAATTAGTCCTGTTTTTGTATTTGTCTGGTAGGTGCTGCATTATGGACTCTAGTTCATCGTAATGTGCCCTGTCATTTCTTGCCAGCAACGCTTGGGTGTTGGCAATGCGCCAGATGTTAGCTGCTTGTGCCGCTGTTCGCTTGCCGGAGGCGTCAAGGAGCTTAGATTCTTTGTCTGGTGGTGAGGCCTCACCTGATGTTTACGTGCATTAGACACTACTAGAGAATCTAATTGTGCTGGACCTTTAATATAAACTGGATCTGCAGGGGCAGCTTCATATTTTTTCTCAATGCGAGTATTGAGGACCCTAACCCTAACAGGATCCTTAAAAACCTCTGTTGAGTATTTGAAGAAACCCTTAAGCATTGGCAAAATGGCAGTAGACCTTTGTGTGTTATCAAAAGTGTCTAATAGGAAATCTTCCTCCACTGCATCGGTGTGTAAGTCCACCCCATGATATTGTGCAGCCCTTTGGACTAGTAGGTTAAAACCTATAGTGTCCTCTAGTAGGGAAGGTCTGGAAGGGTATACATCATCTTGTGGGACGTAAGGCACATCAGGGGTGTTGTAATCATCCCATGGATTAGGTGACTGAGGGGAACTATTGGTCCCTGCTGGGTCGTGTGCACCCCCACCTGTGTCATCAGAATCTGTGTTTACAACATCATCTGGATTAGTCGATGGTGTAGGTGAAGGATGTGGTGGAGGAGGTGTAGGAGGAGGAACAGTATGGGGAGGTGGTGGAGAAGGGACCCTTAATGGAGAGGTTGCAATGTCTCTCTTCTTTGGAGGGGGGGAGGTGCTGGCGCCTTACGTGGTCTCTTCTTGGAGCTGAGAGTCAATTGCCTGGTTTTAGGATCCTTTACTTGAGTTTTTGGGATCCGGTGTAAACAGTTCTTCTGAGTAGGGCAAATCATTCGGCGTTGAAATTTTCGGCTCCGTAGGTTTTTTCGGCACAGAGTCGGTAGCTGGTGTAGGGTCTTTTGGCTTAGGAGTGTGCCCTTTTGAAATGTCTTTTAACTGAACCTTTTTTTCTCCAGGTTCCAGGTGTTTTTTCGGCTGTGACTCATGTGAATCTGGCGCTTTGGGCAGTTTTTTACTCGGCTTCGAGTGCGGTTTCGGCATCGATGAGCCGCTGCCAGTCTTCGGCGCCGTGTGCTTAGGTGTCGGAGCAACAGTCGGCTTGGTAGAGGAAGATGGCTTCTTCTTCGGTGTCGGTATAGGATTGGCAACGGGAATAGGCTGGCCCGAGCCGCCTGAAGGATTAGTGGGCTGCTTTGCCGGGCCCGAAGGCGGGGCGTGGGAAGCAGTGTCTCGGTGTACACCCGGGCCCGAAGGTGAGGGTGTGACCGAAACCTTTTTTGAAGGTGTCGAGGAAGGGTTGGGGTCGACGGTCTTACTTACGACCCGTTGAGCTGGAGTGATGTCCTCGATGTCGGAGTCTTCGGCATCCGAGGATCCGAAACTCTCTTCGGCGTGCTTGTGTTCTGGCACGTCGACGCCCTCTTCGAAGATGTTGTCGGGGATCGAAGCTGATGAGCGAGCCTTAGTTCTCCGAGCTCGTTGGTCCCGAATGGTTTTCTTGGAGCGGAATGAGGCACACGCCGAACAGTCTTTGGCCTCATGCTCCGGTGAAAGGCAAAGGTTGCACACCTCATGAAGGTCGGTGTGGGGAAACTTCGACTCACATTGAGAACACTTTTTGAATGGCGTCCTTTCCATGAGCTAGAAAGTAAGGCCTAGGTAGGCCCGAAGGCCTTAGTCGATGACCGGAATCGAAGACTTCGAAGTGGTAGAGAATCGCGTCGATGTGTAGCGCGATCGAAACAATACCGTTGAACTGGGTGAGGATTGCGCACCGAAGGAAAGTCGGTTCCAAACCGGAGTGCAGGAAACACATCCGAGCTAGATGGCGGAAAAAAACAATCTGGGGATGGAGCCGATGCCCATGCGCAATGTGGTCCTAAGGAGGAGTCGCCTATCTCGTGACTTCCAAAGAACTTTTCAGGACAACAACAAACTGCAAACATCCGGCCCAACACAGTGTGCAATCTGCAGCTCATATGCCTCGAACATATATTTTTTTAATGCAGACCGTTTTCTTTCAAGGAAAACGGGATGCATTTAACATTGAAAATATTGACCTTTGCAGTTTCATTTTTTAAGAGCAGGCAGTAGCTTTTGGAACCACTGTCTGCTCTTAAAAAATACTTGTATTCCATTCTCAAAAGGGAAGGGGTTACCACCTCTTTCAATGAGTCAGTAAAATATGAATGTTTTGTGACTATAATTTGGTCACAAAATTTTATACATCTCATTCAGATTCGGCATTTGGAAGGGATGCCCTAAACACGCCTCTTCGAAATACCAAATTGCAAACACAAACTGGGATTTGGTAACATGCTCTCGAATCACAATTTGTGTTTTGTACATATGCAAAAGCATTTTTGCAATCGGAATTGGACCATCCACAGTTTCCAACCACAAAAATGCTCCTTACATGTGGCCCTTGGTGCTCGCAGCCTGTTTCTGGATCACATGACAGGGTGTAGCTGCTAGTTTGACTTTGTTTATTTTTTCCAGAAAACGACACAATAGAGGGATTAGGTGTGCCTGGATGAGCCATCAACTAGCAGGATGGAGGGGTGGGACGCTTAGCACAGCCCCACTTGTAACTGAATAGGCTGTGCCCTGCCGTCACACTAAGGAATTCTCACCACTGCATTGTTCATGCAGCCAGCTTGGAGCCAGGGGAGGCAGGAAACTTCAAATGGAATTCTCTAGACCGTTGCCTACTTCAAAGATGACACCAGGCATAAACAGTAGACCCTCAGACCTAACTCTTCAGTACACTCCTGGACCTGTGAATACTACAGGAGGAATGCTGTGCTGCTTTGCTGCTAGGACTGCCACTCTGTAGACCTGCTCCTCTGCTTCCCAGCTGCCTGCTACTCTGTTTGCTGAGAAGAAAAACTGGACCTGCACCCTTCATTCCAGGTTCAAGGAACTCCAAGCGTCAGCTGACTGACCTCCTGTTCTGAGCTACAGGGACATAAGCTCCAGCAGCTCCCTGCAACTGTCCAGTTGGCATGCTGCCTGGGCCGGCCTGAGCCCAGCTGGCCTCTGCTGGAGTGAGTTTCTGACCCCACTAAGATGTGCCCCTCAGGTCCTGGACTCAATGCGGCATCAGTTGAGCTCTGTTGCAAAAAAAAGTACTCCTGATTATTTGGGCTTGCCCACACCACCTACCAAGGCGAAGCTCTGGTGAACCTAACTCTTCGCACCACGTTGACTGCCAGCGACAGCTGGCAACACAAGATCTGAACTTCATGCTACTGCATCAACAGCTGGTGATTGCCAACGCGAAGCTCTAGCAATGACTGTCTGCAGCAGGATCTTTGCGCAACTGTCTGGACTGCCTGGCCGGCTCTTAATACATCGACGACCATCTGCAATGCTCTTCCTGCTCCTCAAAAGGCTCTACCTGCTCCTAACAGCCCCCTCCACTGTGAGTGGGACACTTCGCGCTGGACTTTTAAGGTAACTCTTTCAGTAGGACTGACCGGTTTCCTGTATTTGGCCTGCGCTTCATCGCGGTCTGCCTGAACCTGTGACTTTCATCCAATCTTCCAAAACTAGATAACAGCGAGTGGCATTTTATTTTAGGTGCTATACTTACCTGAAATCTTTTAAATTGCACATCTCCCGTTCTAATGATTGGATTCTTGACATTTGGTCTCAAATAATTCATTCAATTTTAATCTATTATTTTGAATAGGTGTGGGATTTTTCTTGTGCTGGGTTTTCACTGTATTACTTTACACATTGCCTCTAGGTTAAGATGGTCTGTTTTTGTGCCAAGCTCCCAGAGGGTAATGCACAGGTTAATTTGGGGTTTGCTTGTGTCTCACCTTGACAGAGGTTATGGTTGCTGCTTGAATAGGGTTTCACCCACCTCAACCAGTAACCCAATTTCCAACAGACCCTCAACTACTTCATTTCGTACATGCCCGGCAAAATTACCAAATTGTCCCTGGCCCTGTCAAACCTGAGTTAAAAAACAACTCACCCACATTAATATGCACACCTTGCCAATTACGTATTTTCTTGTTCCCACCACTCTCAACTCACCACTCAGGGTGAATCATAAAGTAAGTATCTTCACCAGTCTTACTGAGCGCTTTTTTTTGTGAGCGTTTAATACTGTTCCTAATGTCCACAGCTTCAAAGATGGATTTTTGTATATCACCGGTCTTTGCTAACTTCTCGTCAAAGCACCTCAATCCCAAATTATTGCATCATAGCTGCTGGGTAAAGTTTTCAAACTTGCAGGGTGCTACCAGTTCCATGACTACTGCTACAAAGAAATCAATAATCTCCTTGACTTGCCTATTTTTGGAGGAATCTACGTGGCTCACTTAGATCTTGGTGGCAGCCTGCCATATCAGCAGAGGTTATGGCCTCCACCCCCTAACGGATGCCTGTCAAAATGTAAAGATGCATGCCATACAGCTCTATTGAAGACATTGATCCTTAACCGAGTGGACTGTGTTTGATGTGCTCTCTCGGCAAGCAATTGTGTTTTAAAAGACCAAAATCCCACAGTATCAGTTTGTACTTGCAGATGCACAAGCAGTGCATAGAGGAAATTGTGTGATTTGCTTACCCAGGACTGCAAAGTCTTGCCTGCTGGTCCTCAATAGGGAAAATGGGAGAGAGTCATGCTGCCCTAGATATGGCAGGGTGACCATCACTGCAACCAGCGGGCGGGTCATCAGCTCAAAGGTTTCCAACAGCAGAGCTACCTAAAACTTGGCCATCGAAAACCTTGTTATTCCATGGGAACCACAAGCTTGGCAGAACAATCCATATGCTACTTTGTAACAGGGGGACAGTTGCACAAAACTCTAATTGATCCCACTTTACTGCTATACATTTCTGCAAATTAAAGTACATTTTGAGTTGCTTCACTGCTTCATCATACTAATCATATTCTTCTCCTTCTGGTGGTTCACATGCAGGCAAGTACGCCAAAGTGCTGTCCCTCTATTCTCAAGCAGTGTTCCAACATGATTTTCTGACTGAAGGGAAACAGAAACCCTCAACAGTCCCTAAAGAAACATTATAGGTCCTATGTCTAACTTCACAGAACAGTGATGGCTCCCTAGGTCCTTGTAGAAACTGTAGATGTGATATCACTGTTTTCATGGTGGCTGGTATAGAATAATAGTATGTAAAGCGATTGTACACTATATAAGTACAAACAGAGACTATAGGGAGCACAGACACGAGTGAAGAAACAGACAGGATTAAATTCCAAAAAAGTAATGTTAGGTTATCTACAACAATCCTGTAAATAAAATGCAGCTCCTTCAAGAAACAGAAGTGGAACAAGTTTTCATCAAGTTGTAAAAAACACATCTCAACTGTTAGAATGTGCATCGCTGACTCCTCTGACTTGCTCCTCACCCCTCAGCATCCATTTGGTTGTCTCTCCTGTTTTGCACCACAAATACTTATCGAGGAACATGTTTGCACGGTTGACAGTTTTCATGCATTTCCACTATGGATAGCAAGGTTTGCGCTCACTGAGTTGGCAGACAGACAGACGATATCCACATTCGCAACCTAATGTCGCTGACACAGCAAATGTTCAAAACGGACCCAGGAACTTTCAAAATTCGATTACACCGTATACTGCCTGTTGCCCTGTGTCCAAATGGTAACAGTAGACGATGACTGCGCACCTTCAAGTTCAAAGACTAGGACCACTGAATGTCCTTTCTGTAGCCTCATTGTAGAGGAGCAATCTGGGCCTCCTTTGTTCTAAGTTTTACCCTCCAAACTGCAGCAAACTTCCACAAGTGCGAGAAATCGCACTCGCACACAAAAACATGTATTCTCCCAGGTCTGAAATTCAGACTCAACATCTGTTTGCGAACAATGGCGAGCGCAGATTCAGTTTGGCCATGGGGTTATTGCGGGTTGGCAGCTCCTCATTAATATTAGAGGCATAGAAGAGTTAAAGAGGTAAGAGTCTTCTAAAACCAGCGGGTACAATATTCCATCATTAGCTGACCTGCTAGGAGCCTTTACTTTCAAGCTCCCCCAGTAACATTCTACTTCTAACACAGAACGGCAACGCCTGCACAGAACAGGAAGGCATGGCTCAAGGACCTTTTATGGTAGCGCTCATTCAAGAGGGATATATCAAGAAATCTAGAGAGAGGTCACTGGCTTGGAGAGAAAGACTGAGCGTGAGTGAATGTCTATTCAACAACAAATTAGTGATCCGTGTAAAAAGTCTTAAACAAGGATATTGCCAAAAATGAGTGCATGACATGCTTTCTCTCAAACTGATGCAGGAGAATATGCATTCTGTCACTACAGAGAGAGTAGCCACACCTCTTCACAGAACTGAAGTTTTCCAAATGAGTCAGCCATGTGAAGTGGTTTATATGCCAAAGGTTTCCGAGCTAAGCAACGATTATTCTAAAGAAAACGTTGGCAAAGAAAACATAAAGGAAAGCAACTGTGGAGAAAATATTGTGTCAGCTTTTGCTGCTGTCAAGCAATTCTCAATATATGGAAGTCTTATTAATCATGAGGAGCAATCATCAAGGAAGTGAAACATTAAAAAGAAATGTTCTGCAACTTACTTGGTATCGTACACTATGTTTGAACAATGTTTTGGGGAAAACTTCTTGTGACCGTGCCCGAAGGGAACACCCATGTGGTTGCTCCTGCCAGACAATGCAGCTAAATTGATGAGGCAATAAACGTTTGTAGCATGATACCTCTTGTTACCAAATACTTTCCTGATAGTTTTTATTTTCTGCACTGGCACAACACTGCGCTGAAAGCAGATCGGACCTGTTTTAAGATGTCCAATGTAGCTCTTGCAGGGTGTGTGACATTTAAAACGTGTGCATTACACAACACTGTTGGTGACCTTGTGAAGATCACACTGCAGTCCATTCTGCCTCAGAGTGTATTCTGTTAAACTGTGTGCTGTCGCATTTTGGACTGTTTAAAGCGCACATGATCACCAATAAATGATTTTAGAGGACCTGAGGAACAAAATTTTTGATGTAGGAAATTTTAAACATATCCTGTGCAGAGGTATACATTTTTAAAAATGCAATTCTAAAACGCTTTTCATTCTATAGTGCATAATTCTATACGATGCTTCAGACAATAAAATAACAAGCATTTACAATGCAATGGTCTCGGCATTATTAAAGGTAGAGCTATTGGCATTGCTCATGACTTTTTTATTTTTATCATAAATAAATGGCATTGTCATTTACAATGCCAATAGCGTAATCGCTCGCAAATGCAGGACCTATTGCATTTACACCCACACAGAGCCACAGTGTGTGTGGCGCCCGACTTGTATTTTGCTGTTTCCGTCATTGCATCCAAATATGTGGTACACATAAATACAAAGTGTGCCGCCAGACTTGTATTTTGCTGTTTCCGTCATTGCATCCAAATATGTGATACAAGTCACATCATAAGTACAAAGTGTGGCGCCCAACTTGTATTTTGCTGTTTCCGTCATTGCATCCAAATATGTGATACACATCATAAATACAAAGTGTGGCGCCAGACTTGTATTTTGCTGTATCCGTCATTGCATCCAAATATGTGATACAAGTCACATCATAAGTACAAGTCAGGACTATTGGCTTTGTCAGTGGTTCTTAGTTGCACAAGATAAATAAACAGCAACTATGGCTTGTATATAATATTGAAAAAGCTTTGTGCTCGGAGGAGTCAGAATGCCACCTGGGACCATGAGCCAAAATTGTTACATCGCCGACCATCATAGATTAGAATGGGGCCTTCCAAGCCATCACGTTTGGCGGAGTTATTAGACTCTGGCAAACAAAAAGCGTAGTAACCGTAGGCAATATCATCTACTGAGTTGTAATGCCACTAACCATCTGGGACACAGCAATCGCGTGGTAACGGCATGCGATGTATTTGCGTGCTATGTAATTGTTTTTCCGATGTTAAAACTACGTTGTAATACCATGCGTTGTTACGGTTTGTGGTGTATCGTCACACATCCGTGTGCCGCCCGACTTGTATTTTGCTGTTTCCGTCATTGCATCCAAATATGTGATACAAGTCACATCATAAATACAAAGTGCGGCGCCCGACTTGTATTTTGCTGTTTCCGTCATTGCATCCAAATATGTGATACAAAGAGAAAGCAAAGAGTAAGCCAGCCTCTGGGGATCAGATGTGGGGAGGAAAAAGACTAGGGCTGGCAAAAGTGGCTCCCCGCTGCGGGACGCCAGAGTGATTTTTATGGCGCTCTGGCGCCTTTCCAAAACGTTGCGGTTGCTCCTCCCAGGCCGGCAGGCAGGAAAAGATGCCCACTGCCATACCAAGAGCAGAGATCCGGGCAGAAGAAGGGTGCAGGCGCCGAGGCTGGGGACATGGAGCTGCGCCAGAACCAGCGTGCTTGCCGCATCGGAGTCTGGGGGGAGACCGAGGGAGCGGGTTACCGGGAGCAGCGGGCAGCGGAGATGTTAGGGCACCGAGAACGGAGCAGCTGACTGAGCCCAGGCACCATGAGCTCGCCCTTCCCTCTGCCCCGGCCGCTGCGGCGCTCTGTGCGCCTGGTGGTGCTGGGGCAGAGCGCCGTGGGAAAGACAGGTAACTCGCTGCCTGCCAGCTGCGTGCCTTCATTGTGTGTGTGTTGAGCCAAAGCAGCATGGCCGCTGGAGAGGGAGGGAGGGGTGCAGCACGGGGGCGAGGGGAAGGCGGCGGAGAAGGAAAACATCCCGGGCTGCCTGGCGTGTGAGAGATCCCCGGCAACAGAAATTGCTACGTCCATCCCGGCAACAGAGACGCTAGCAATGGCGAAAAATATCCCTGTAAAAAAAAAAAAAAAAAAAGTCAACGCCCAAAATGGCCCACCTCTGAATGACGAAACAAAGGGGGCGGGGCTTAAAAAAAAGACAGAAACGCCCACGAATCTGCTCCAAGACGGATTGACATCATTCTCTTCCAATGGCTAGCCTCCATTTATGGAGCTAGCCAATGGAAGAGAGGCGGGTTCAACCCCAGTACTGAAAAACATAAGATCTCGGCCTGCGCGACACTGCTGCGCAGTGTACACTAGGCCGAGCCCTAAAAATCATCATCATACCATAGGGTACTTTTTTGTTTCTAATAGTGAATACTTATAATTAAAATGTCGTTGTTACGATGTGAAAATATATTTATGCAATGCACGATGATTGCTTGGCATGACGGGCAACACTAACCCGAAGAGCGAGCTCCCAGAGAATGTTTTGAGAGAGAACAGTGTACAACTGATATTTCTCATGCAAGATATTGCGTAAAATTTGAAGTATTGTTATTGCAGCTTTATTTACTAACAGCCTGTGACTACCGTGGATTATATTCCTTAATAAAGTGAATAAATCAATTTTGCTAGGTTTTCCACCTCATACAAGTGGTGGCTGATTGCCCGCAGAGACAACTCTCAAGGTGGGAGGAGTGTAATTTGGCAGCTCTGTGCCCTGCCCAACACACTAGGCCCGCCCTTCTTCTAGACGGACTGCAGGGTGCGTTCTGGGTTTCCATGGTGACAGCTGAGTGATGTTGACGATATTTTACAGACGTACTTGCTGATGTATCGGACTGGAATCCTCATTAGTCCTAGCTCCTACAGACCTACACGGGTCATTTCTGTAATTTATATGATTTAATAGCTTTTACAGAGCGCACTAATTCCCCAAGGGGCTCCCCAGTGCTAGGTCAAAAAGAGTCAATTCAGACCAACAAGGAGAAACACAGCTTAAATCTCTTTTTTAAAGCTTGTTATTCCTGGAAGAAAAATGATCATACAAGAGTTTCAATCCAATGGCTGCTTGCTGTGCATCTTAGCTGACAAACAGTATAAAGATTTGCCCAAACTGTGGAACATTCCGTACTTCGGAATACCAAGCACGTTGTTATCTAGGAACTAAGTTCCTCTTCTGGCTAGTGTGCAATCAATTCAGCCTGCAGGAAAGGCAGACCTGGTCCATTATTAAACTGATTGACAAAACAAAACGTTTTAAAAGCTATTTGTGGTAGGTTTTACAGTGTCTAGTCTAAATATTCTACATTCTACACGTTCCATGTTCGACAACTAAGCTTGTTCTACTCACATGTACTATAATCCTCCCAACATGATTGTTTTTTCTCTTTGCTTTCATTAGTCAGGAATAGTTCATGCTTATGTTACATTCTAAGTTCTCTTTATCAGTTGCATTTTGTCTTGAATGTGCATGAATGCTCCAGTAAAGCACAGCCGTGGCTGTAGGGTGGACTCAGTGAACAGCATGGAAGAGAGAGAGAGGAGCTGGGGATGGTAGCAAGGGCCCAGGAGCACCACAAGGGATGGAGGGAGAGGCAGGACAGCCGCACTGCGAAACCAGGGATAACAGAAGCAATCAGGGGTGGGCGGGTCTTGAGAAGGTGAGCCATAAGCACTGTACCCACCCACTGCCAGTCCCTGCAAGCCAAGTAGTCAGTGGAGTTACTCCACATGTTGGTAAAGCTGATCTGCCCCCAGACACAAAGAAGAGTAAAACTGCCTATAATTAAGAGACTGCCCTTGGAATGAGAATTAGCCTCACATATTTCGACTTATACCATGTGATAAAACTCAGGTCTAGTCCTAATTGGGGGTGGCTGTCATTATCGGTATTAAGGCGCAATTCAATAAAAAAAGAAACCAAAAACTTGAATCGCTAGAGAAAGAAATCAAGTCACTCGAGATAACTCACTCCGAGAATATAGATAATAAAGACACCATCGATCTTTTGATTAAGAAGAAATATGAATGCAATAAAATAGGGAGTAAACGCGCTGGGGTGTGGGTTAATAAATTCAAGGCACTAAAATTATTTGAGGGAAATAAGGCAGGCAAATTGCTGGCATCATACCTCAAACACAAACAGAATCAATTTACCATTTCCTCGATTATAGACAACAAGAACATCGTCCAAACCAAACAAAACGAGATACTAAGAGCATTCCAAAACTTCTACGAGGATCTATACAAAAATAAACAAATGATAGACCTTGAGAGCTGCGCTAAATACCAAGAGTCACTGAACCTACCAAAACTAACAGAAACAGATAGCTCAGCACTAGGGACCCCATTTCTGAAAAGGAACTCTCGATCTCCATTAAATCCCTCAAAAACAATAAAGCCCCAGGCCCAGACGGCTTTTTGGCCTTCTTTTACAAAGAGTTTGATAAGTCACTAAAACCCACCTTACTAAAATTATTCAACTCCATAGATAAGGAAGGCTGTGTATCCAAATCAATGGGTGAAGCCAATATCATCGTCATTCCCAAAGAGGGGAAAGACCCCTTCTAACAAAAATTTATAGACCAATCTCGCTTATCAACCTGAATTGCAAGCTCTATGCAAAAATCCTAGCCAATAGACTAAATGCGATTCTTCCAAAATTGATCAGTAACTCGCAGGTGGGGTTTCTTAAGTATTGCATGTCTAATGACAATACAAGATTACTTTGTCACATCCTGGAAAAAGCTAACATAACTTCCTTCCCCTCTGTTGCCATTACCCTGGATGCAGAAAAAGTGTTCGCCAGGGTATCGTGGTCATTCTTAAAACAATACATGTCATCTTTTAATCTGGGTGAGGCATATATCAATATGGTGCTTGCACTATACTCTCGCCCTACTGCCCGAATAGCTATTAATGGAACCTTGTCAGAATCTTTCCATTTAGAACAGGGCACCAGGCAGGGCTGCCCTCTCTCTCCTGCACAGTTTCTTTTGGCCCTATAACCACTAATCACGGATATCATACGTAATGATGACATAAGGGGAGTATCATCAGAGAAACCGAAGTGAAGCTGGCCGCTTACACGTATGATATCCTAGTGGTTACAGAGAACCAGAGTGATTCCATTAAGGCCCTCATGTCCACCATAGAAAGATACTCTAGTCATTCCGGTTACAAATGAAACCGTGACAAGTCCAAAGTCAAACCCCTGAACGTCCTTGGTACCCGAGATATGTTAGGTGACTCTGGGCTCGCTTGGCAACCTGGATACATTAAATATTTAGAGATTGAATTTGGCAGTACAATTCTAGAGACACTCCAGCGTAACAAAGCTAACACCCTAGAGAAAATAAAAATTCTCCTTGATGCATGGTCCCCAAGATTCATAACATGGTGGGGTAGGATTGAGACAATCAAAATGATGATCTCTCCCTTAGTTAACTATTTAATTACTATGCTCCCCCTCATTCTAACTGAGGACTTTCACCATAAACTCAACACCCTGCTCTCTTTGTGGAAAGGGAAGAAAGCGAGAATTAGCATGAAGAAACTCCGACTAGATAAATCACTAGGTGGGATCAACCTCGCAGACTTTAAACTTTACCAGATGGCTTTTTCAGCAAAACAAGGCTCATACTGGCTTGTGCCATCAGAAGATTACACCCCTGTATGGCTGGACAGTGAGAAATCAATCCTCATGAATCTCTCCTCAGCGGCCCTTCTGACCGCAAATCTTACAGTGATCACCTGCTCAAAGCCCTTATTCAAGAACACAAAATCTGCCCTGTTGAAGATTGAATAACCTACTAGACACCAGCATTAAACGCTCCAATCTTGAATCACTGTGGAACAATCATAAAATACTTTATAAAGGAAAGCCTCTGCACAATGACTCCTGGGTTACCAATGGTATCTTTTTCCCCCAGCAACTCTTCAACGGTGCCTACCCTCTTTCGTTCAAAGAAATACTAGCTAAATACAATCTGGAATCAATTGTATTCTATAACTTTTTAAAAATAAAATCAGCATTAAATAAAGTGAAACTTTCCTCTCCCCTTCCCTCCCAAGCTATTTATCAAAACTACCAGCCGCGGCTGGTAGTGGGAGTACCGGTCGGGCGGTGACGTGGGGAGGGGGGAGGGGCAGGGTGGGGTGTAGTAATGTATGGATTACGGACTTTAACAGGTAAGTAAACATATAAATACATCAATTTGTTGCGCGCACTGCATCGCATTTGGTGATGTAGTGCATGCAACGAAATTCGTTTTACTTATTTATATGTTTATTTACCTGTTAAAGTCTGTATTCCATACATTATTACCCCCCCACCCTGCCCCTCCCCCTCCCCACGTCACCGCCTGGCCGGTACTCCCACTACCAGCCGCGGCTGAAAACTACATAAGTTAGGTCATCAGGTCTCCTGGATTTATAAGCCCTCACAGTCTACCCTCAATAAGAAGCCGATAGCCTTCTGGGAATCGCAGTCCTCCTCCCCGATCTTGGAGCTGGATTGGACCAAACCTTGAGAAACAAAATTGGCCGGTACTTTCCCAGACAAAGTTTTGGCTATTGCATAAGGCCTATTGGACACCAGCCCGAATTCACTCACACAAAATTAGGGAGGATCCCATCTGATGGAATTACAATGATAAAATTAGTGACCTAGAACATTTACTACTCCGGTGCGATTGTGTGATTGATAAGGTCTTCGAATTCATATCTAATCTCTTCTCGTACTCCCCTACTAGAGATTTATCGTCACTAGTTTTCGGTTGCCTTAGAGCAGAATCGCTGAATGAAAAAGATAAGACGCTCCTAGACCTACTCCTAATAGCAGAGGATAAAATTATACTCAACAATTGGAAAGACACACGCAAAGCCTCCTTTAATTGCTGGTTAAACTGGGTCACCAACTAAGAGGGGCTGATAACGTAACTCTCCAGAACTCGCCGTGGAAATCTTCTACCAGTACATATGTGGGACACTCTTGATCTATTCCTTAGCTCACACAAACCGCTTTGATGCACACCAAATACCCCAAAAGAACTCTCTATTACATCAGGACCCATTAGCTAAGACGGCTATCCCAGTCGCCCGCTCCCTGTGCTACAACTCTCCTGCTGCGCATCTGTTCACATCTCTTGTCACCACTAACATGCTCTGTCGCCTTCAGGCAACTTCACTTGACACTACCTACGTTTAAATTGTGATTTATCGCTATATCAACTTGCGCATGGATGTCATCTGCTTTACCATTGTAATTATTTTTTTTTAACTTTGATTAATTTTGTATATATTTTCCGTATTTATTTCCCATTTGCCCTTTAGTTGATAAATTGTATGTAATGCTCCATCTGCAAACAACCAATAAAAACTTGTTTGATATTTAAAATGGTCCGACTTGGAATCTTTAGCTCCTTAATTGCAGTCACAAGCGATGAAATACGCAGGGATAAAATTGTTGAATAGATGTAGCTCACTTTCATATTCCTTACTGGCACCTGCTCTGAGATTCTGGGAGGAGATAGTATGTAGAAGGATAATAGTTTCTGGGCGAATGTAACAATGCAACCTAGGAAATCCCTATTGGGTTTGATCTTGGTGCCAAAGACAGGATAAAAGAAACCTAAACAAGCAGCCCCAGGATTTTTGTTACTCAAGATAGCAAACAGTCACACAGCGTATTAGGCCGGGAATGTCTTCTGCATGGTAAAAGGGCATGTACCCCTGCACTGAATGGCAAACTTCATGAGAAACTGGTATACTCACTTTATATTTGGCCTTGAGGTCACACAAATTTAGCGTGTAAGCAGAGGCCTAGGTCAGTCCCCACCAATACAAGTCCCAGGACCTGTTGTATGGCCAGAAGTGGTGCACCGAGTATGCCCTAATATGGACTACTGGGATTCTCCAAAAATACTGGACAAAAATTGGCCAAAAATACTGTCTAAAAATACTAACAAAACCAGCACATCCATAGGTGATTCATATAAAAATAACTGAATTGTAATGGATCTTATTTGCTTTTTATGCTAACCAGGTGCTGTGGACATGTTTTAGCAAGTCATCTTAAAAGGAAGGACAGTATAAGAACAAAAAACTACTACTACTTTAGGGAAGGAGTTCAGCACTTTAATCCAGATGGCAAACTTTAATTCCCCTAAAATATGACTAAACGTAACTGCAGTATTCATAAATTCTACTTAAGTGGTTTTAGAACATACTATAGTGGATACAAAAGAAGTGCCTCAGAACTCTTGAGATCATACGTGTCATCACTGGCAGACAGTGTAAGAAATCCAACATGAAAGGTTTACACGCAACACTGCAGATTAAGTAGCTCTGAACTACAAACAACTGACAATAGTATTTGTTAAAATTCACTTGTATTGGGAATTTTAATCTACTATAAAAATAGTGTGAAATGATCTGGCATCTGGTTAGATGGGGTTATCATTTAGTGATCATTGTGGTTTACCCGATCTTTTGTCATTCGATATTTCAACTAAAAGTGGTGTTCCTGAAGTTTAAAAAAATTGCAAATGTTCATATAATACCAGTTATCGACACTTGTGCTATCTCGCCATCTACTGTACAAAATAACATTTTGCAGCATTTAAACACAGTGACATCCTACGGGTTTCAGACAGGGAGGAACCTCAAATCATCCAAACATTTGAAGAAATTCAAGCAGTACTGAACAATAAGGATACTAACAGCAATGATATTGAAAGTATTGCAAGAACAATGGCTAAACTTTTAATGAAAAACTCAGATAGTGTGGTCAAATTTAGGGATAAAATCTACAGTTGAAAAAATGCTTCCTACAGTCTGGCAAGTTTTGTCCATGAAAAATGCTCTTACTAATCTCGCGAAGAAGAACAGATAAAATAACTTACACATTTTTAAACTGCCAATAAATCCTGAAATTTAAGACTAGAGCAAATTTACTGAAACATTTTAAATTGCTAAAGATTCACTGAATGCCTGCATTCTGCTAACACAACTGTGTTAAACAACTTAAATTAAATTGTGAATGCTTTTAGAGATATTCCCTTCTTAATAGTGGGAGGCAGTAAAATATTCAACCCTTAAGAGTATCATAGTTGCTTAAAATCTTGAATTAGCTACTTCAAATCCTAGGTTAAATAAGCAGTGCCATAAACATGGCTTGTTCAATCCTTCTATGATATTTTGAAAAACAATTCTCAAGATCCTTTCGTTTTCCAGCTAATTCTGTTGCCCTTTTAGATCAAAATTGCAAGTTAACTGGACGTGCATAAGACTGAGAAGTGAGATGTTCATCATGTATCACTTTTCATCTTCACAAAACATTGATAATATTTATGTTGAATGTTTTGTTAATTTAAGATGACACGGTTGGACCAGGCACTTTCTGTAGAGTTCCCCCCAGATTCAAGCTTCCTTTACCTTCTTTTTCCTAAACTTTTTTTTTTGGCTTTTAGGACACTGTGCGCTTTTTTCTCCTGCTGACCAGTGGTAAAGTGCCTGTGCGTTCCCTTTTAAAAGATGGAAAAATTGGCCCACACCTGAATGATGTATTTAATTTACTTGTAAGTTCCTAGTATATGGTACTAAATGTACTCAAGGCCTGTAAATTAAATGCTACTAATGGGGAATTCCCCCACAGAACAGCTGGCACCAGGTACAAGAGTACGGCCTTTAGAACTTCTTATCAGAACAGTCCTCGACCTGTGGAAGATTCATAAGAGATACTGTCCTGTTGTCTGAAGAAGGACGATTGGGCATGCTTGCCTTGAACCCATGCGCACCTGAGTGACTCCAAGGGCCTGCTTGAGGGACACAACAAGTTACAGAGTCTTCCCTGCAAATGTCTAGCAGACAAGTACCAACTGGACCTGCCTCAGCCCTTCTGCTGACCTCTGCTGGAGTGAGCACTGTTTCCCAAGAGGTGCCTCCCAAATACTGGACCCTTGGCTGGCATTAGTGGGAACTCCTCCAGAAGAAAAGATGAAGACACAGAGGTTCTTGCATCCTCGCGATAGCAAAGTGACCGAGAATCATCAGCGTGCAACGACTGCCACCGTGAAGCACCAGCAGGACCTGCTCTTTGCGGTGATACAAACGACAGTGATGACTGCCAATGCAAAGCTCCAACCAGACCTGCTCTTTAAAAACAACAGCAACAGCCCGAGTCAACCACCAATGTGAATTTATCATGACAAAAGCTCTTCACTCTAAAGCAGGAACCATCAGCGATGCTCACCGTGCACCCTTGCACAGACAACCTCCTCCTCGTGGCCCTCGTCAATGCGAAGGTCTCATCATGTGGACTTGAGAAGGCAACTCTTCAGTGGAACGAATCTGGTCTCTGTATCTGACTCGTGCTCCATTGCGTTTAGCCTGAGCATATAACTTTCCTCAGTCCAGCACGACCACTTATCCGTAGTGGTGATTTTTGGAGCTATTTTCACCTACAACTTTAAGAACTCATATCTTTGGTGTTACTGATTTGATTGTTGTTGTCATTTTATTTATGTAGGCTCTTTTCTAAATTGGTTTGGGGCTTTTCTTGTTGTGTTTTCACTTTACTACTGTTTTGACTGCTGCATAAAAATTTTACACATTGCTTCGAAGTTGAGCCTGAATGCTTTTAAGCCAAACCACTATTGTTAGGCACAGGTTTATTTAGTGACTTTTGTGGTTCACCATTACACAGAGTATGTTTATTAACTGAATAGGGTTTATGCTGCTCTCAACTAATAACCCAATTTGTTACAGACACTTTGATATTTATCATGACAATTCACTTTTTTGTTTTAAAAAGCAGCAGTTTGGAAGTGGCCTGGATTTAGCCCAAAGTTCCGTTTTAGTTATATGTGTTTTCTTTAAGCAAGCTATCTTTATGCTAATTATCCCAGACAGCTAATTTGATATTCTATCGAAAAAGAAGTATTGCACCATTGGTATATAGTTGTTACTATATTAGGTAGGATTCATAATTCTATGACAATTATGATCGTAATTTTGAATAATAACCTGACCAAGAAAAAAACAGGGGACTAGACACAAAACTGACACTTCTTTTTTGCAAGAAAACCAAGTTGCTAACCGAAATATAGAGAGATTGATAGGAGTGTGGTTAGTAGTTCCAATTGATCCTCAGAAGTAAAAAAAAAACAAAAAACGGCGAGTTAAACCTGTTTGAAAAACAAAAATTCAGAATACGAATTCTAGACTATGATAGCTGGGGAGGTATGCTGATTTCAAAATCAATATAGATTTGTACATTCTTTATTTAATAAACACATATTCTCCAAATTCCGATGACCCCCCAATTCTGCACAAGTATAACCTTGGAAATATATTGCTTGTTGTTTTTAGTGATCCTTTACTTCATCGGTTAACTGTGGCTGAATGTAGAATACTGAAAGCAATATTGAAATTCAGAAGGGTTTTAATTTAAAAAACGAATTGATCAATGGCATATTAAATTTCTGACGAGGCAGAATTTACCTTTATTTTTAATTGCCTTATCGTTTTATACGACTGGTACTATGTTTAAGAAACTTAGTTCAGAATATTAGATGACATCTCTGAAACAATTGCCATTTTGGACCAAAATGTTGATTACATTTTGAAACATAGTAAAAGAAAGAACATTGTGATTTCTAAAATAAATATTGAGTGACATCAAAGTGAAAGATACTTCTAGAACCGTGTAATGGGATGCACTCAAAGCCACCATTAGGGTTGTGGCCATATTCAGTAACATTTATGGAATTAAATCTAAAGTATCAGGCATGGAGGAACAAATTGCAGAGTAAGAGTAATTATTTATACCTTCAAAAGACAACAATTACATGTTTAGACTCCCAAAGAAATGCTATGAATATAATTAAACGCTTAAGAAAATATCTAAAGAAAAAGCAAAGCAAACATTTATGCTACTAGGTCAATGGGAAAGTTGTCAAATAATTCACATATTTAAAAAGAAAGAAATTAAACTTAGTATACCAAAAGAATAGCTGAGCTGTCCACTGGAGAAGTAACCAGGGAATTTCTTTCACTTCATTGAGACATAGGCAGTATACAGATGATATAAATGATACTTTTTTTGTTGATTTTTTTGTCCAGTGAGAACACCATCAGTGCCAAGTACAACATCCGTCCAGCAGTGACATAAACCACTGGAACTTACTCCGATTGATATTCGGCACTATGGAACGTTTGGACAGTGTAATAAGCTTAACATATGTAGTAGAGGACCCTCCAGCAGGGCATCTGCAACCTGATCAGCTATTGATTCACATTAATCCAAAAGTATTACACCATCAAATTGCAGCCACAGTTCACAGAGAGCCCTTCTGCCAATATGGTATCAAAGAAGACCCAAAAAGTTGAATCGGTCTGAAATTTTGTTCCACCGTCTTGAATGTAATCGGTTACAATGAGGAATATAGCTCTAGTAGTCAGCATTATCATTACAAAAACCACCAAACAATGTTGTAGCCTCAGAAGTGGTCCTTCTATCCACAGAATCGCTAATCAGCATAGGGTCAGCAACAGAAGTAGGGCAACAAACTGCTAGACAGGCCTTGGAATGTTTGCAGCGTAACACAGCAGTACCTTCAACGGTGAGAAATAGAAGTACATATTGACCATTTTGGACACTGCCTCTGTGATTTCCAACCAGAAGTCGCATACGCCTGGGTAACACACTAAATGAATGAAGTCTGTGTATGGGTGTTAGCATCTGTGACATGTGGGACTAGCCAGGTCATTGATGTATGCAAGCCGACTGGCACGCACTACATACCGTTACTCCAACGCAATGGCAAAGAGCAAGTTGGATAGAGGACATACCCGTCTGGTACCTTTATTGATGTAAAATCCAGAGAATAGCAGTTTGACAGGATAAATTAAGTAACTGCCCAGGCCCATTATGGAAACCAACTGGGGTAAGAAGGGCCACTCAAGCAGGTCAAAGGCTTTCTTGCCATCTACAGAGACACCTTCACCTCTGGAAGTAGCTGATGCATGAGTGCAAAGAATGGGCATAGAATTTGCGATGTTGCCCGGGATAAATCCTAACCAAGCTGATAGGACCAATTTGTCTATTATGAGGTTTGGAAATGAATGCATTACAATAGCCAGAATCTGATCATCAACATTCAAGAGTAAGAGCGGAAGGTAGTATTTGTTTTGTGTCTGGTCTTTATCAAGCTTTAGCTGCATCGCTATAATGGATTCCTTGGTGGTGAGTGGCAGGTGTCCTGTTTACAGAGCTTCTGCTTGGAGTTTAAGTAAGGTCGTGGCCAATGTGTCTTGAAATTCTTCAAAGAACTTGTCTGGACATGTTTAAGAGGCCAGGGCTTTACTGTTAAAGGCACAGTCTATTATATTTCTGATTTCTGTGCCACAGTAATTATGTTAGTTATGTATGTACATGGTATTCTGAAAGAAAACCTAGCCAACAGGCAGCAGGGTGCTGTACATGGTCAAAGACAAGCTTCAAGTCAGCCAGTAACAGGAGAGGTAGTAGACCTGTGGACGGTTAATGCACCCAAACTAGGGCTACATTGTTTAAATATCAGGAGCATGGCCAGCCAGAGAATGCAGTGGATGTTACAGCTGGAACTGTACTCCTTGCCCCATCATTTTCGCCAGGATCAGTGTTTCTTGGGGCACACTCAGGTGGAGCAAAACTGTGGGCAGTGAGGGACGGGTAAACCCCTCTGAGATAAGAGGACATCCATAAGATTAGGGCTGGGGCTCTGCAGTGCGGCAAGTAAGGCAGGCCTCCATCTTTAAGTAGTCTGACTGGACATCCCCTACTATGAGGTGGGTGACAGTGTGGGTCCGTAGTGAGAGCCCAAGAGCCTATGAAGAGGGAGCTGGGGAGCATAACAGCGTCTGTAGCTCGCTGTTCCACCTGTGACCTCCATTGAGGCCTTTTGGGTGGTCACCATCTTGCCTATCCGAGGCTAATTGGCATGCCCCTGTGATTTGGGGGTTTCGAGCAATGACAGCACGTGCCCGAACACATGATGAACCGCCCAAACCGATATCATCTGAAGGAATGAATGCAGCAACATGCCTGAGTCTGGAATGAGATCAGTTCCTGCGTTGGGGGCCTGTACAGAGGCTGAAAGTGCTTTAGAGGTGCCTGGACTAGGAACATTGCATACCAGACACTGGGAAGGATACCCTGTCTCTTTACCTGTGGTAATGGACATTTGGAAAAGGGTCAGGACCTGTTGGGCCCAATGGGGTGCTGTAAGCGCTAGAAATGAGACCGCCCCAAAATGATGCCAGTTCCCCAGGAGATGGTAAGCCACGTAGGCTTCTAGGGCCCAATAGGGACTAGTAATTAGCTGTCTGGGCTTCAGCCAAGGTGTTACCAAAATGTGCCACGCGAGCGCTGATGGAGTACGCTGACCCAAATTGAGCTTGAGTGATCAACGGAGTGTGAAAGCCTCTTTTACGGACTTGTGCATGATCATGGCAAACATGACCTCTATGAGAAAACTGATCTACTAAACCAGCAAAATGGTCTCAAGCAGAGATCACTAAGATCAAAATATCATTGAAATTTTCAACACCAAAGGAGGAAGCAGCCGCAAGGGAGAGAAGGCCCAGAGATCTACCCAGTCCTCACCAGAGACAGGGATAGATCAAGGACCACCAGTGACAATCTCTCAGGACTATCTCCAACAATTTGTTAAAGCAATCAAAGAGGGTGACGTGGCCTCCCCACATCTCCATCCTCAGGTTACCAGATGCAGGATGGGAGAATTACTGATACTCTACTGAACACACACAGGCCACATCAAAGGCTGTAAATGCATTTGTCACTGGACTTTGCCCAAGTCCCGTGATCACTTAGACCCCTTGTGATATGCCCTGCTTATCTGCAGTTACAAAATACTTATGTTTAATAACTTTTGGATGCCATATGCTCTCTGCCTGTACTATGCATATTCACCTCAATAAAGTAAGGTTAAAAAAAAAAGAAGAGAAAAACCAAGGAGGAAATCTGTCTGATAAAAGAAGATCTAAAAAAATAATGTTAGAATCAGAGGCTTTCCTCAAGGGTAGCTGGGCTGAAAATTCAGACCTACGCTCAACAGCTGCTCTGCCACATCAGGGATAGGCCAGGTGACAGTCTGATATGCTTGGACAGCACCCTTAGGATGGCGGATATAGAGACCCTGCTGCAAAGCTCCATCAAACATTTCATGCACATTCATCATTTTGACAGGAACAAGGAATCATGGCACTTGTCCGATCCAAAGACTTTGTCGAGTATGACGGTTACAAGCAAGAGCTATACCAGGACTTAGCTAGAGCAACACTGAAGAGAAGAGCAGACTTCTGCCAAGTTACCGAACATATGCACAAACACAACATTTGCTGCCAATGGGGGCACCGATTTTGCCTTATTTTTAGCATTTTGTCAAATCTGAGGAAGAAGCTAATCAAAGTTTATGGCTACTGCTGGAGTTCCGACTGGCGGAGATTCAGACCCCTGGCTGGGTCCCCGCTGGTTGACTGAGATGGAAAATACACCGGAACAGGCAAGGGAACACCTCCAAAGAAAAGAAATTGAAAAAGCCAAACAAGCGGCCCTCATGGAGGTAGTGGAGCTACAGGGGGGAAGACCGAGGCCAAAGCAGCACAGGGGGCCCTACACCCTACACCTGGTGAACAAGAAAAGACTTTAGACCACACATCGTGAAAGGCGTTCCTGGCCTCTCCCAGGGAGCTGCACAGGGGACTCATGAATATGAGGGAAGAGGGAGCTACTATGGGCACTGAAGACATGATGACAATTAACAATTCTAGGATAGTCGAACTTAGGGATAAAATGTGTTGGGTTAGTGTTCAGGGTTAGAGGGGAGTTTTTTTCGTGGTGGCTGCATGGGGGTACTATACAACACTTAAGCTGGAAGCAAGGTACACGAGGCAGTATTTAGCCTATGCTCCAGAGGACCATGGCGAGACAGCAACATGCAAAACCCCTATGAAACAGGTGGGATACCCACAGACAAGGGAGATCGGGATTCGTGGAGGAGGGAGGGCTTAAAGATCTGATCACATCGCTGACCACCGTTATACAAACATGGGGTGGCTATTCAGCCTAGGTTCTTAATGTTCTTGTTCAGAAAATGGCTATATATAACCTGTAAACAAAGTGGAGAACTGCCTCCTTCGAGAAATACACTTATTAAAATCCAACTGGACTAGACTGAAAGCTAGATTGTTTTACTACAATTGCCTTCATCACATATTTCCAAACCAGCAGGGTGACCATCCTCTGTGGTTTTTCCTTCTGAGGCACGATCAAAAGGACAGCCTAGGTATGGCTATGAGAATGCTCAGAGTGGTTTTGCAAATAGCTAGCAATACATATGCTATAGCTTACCAACACCCGCAGCTCAGGGCAGGAATAGTCCCTCAAATCGGACATATCATCAACATTTGAATTTACCGAGGAATGAGTGATAATTCAGAGTGACTGTAAACTAGTTATGGCCAGTCAGAGGGCCCTCGTTCATCAAATTTACAACAGGGAGAGATGATCAACAAGGGCTTTAGGGAACAGCTGGACAAGGCGTGTCTAATAGATGCTTCGAAGAAAACACATGGTGACCACTCCCTGCTGCCTTGTGGCTCACTATTCTCTTTCACAAACGTTTCCCTATGCCCATGGTCTTTCTCACCATGCCCTGCTGTCCTTCATGCTCTGGATCCCGAGGCTCCCAAACAGGAATCCCATTTGGAGAAGAGGTTGGGGCAGCTATTACTGACTACCCATCTGAAAATGACAGGCCCGAGAACCCCATAACCACAGTATATGATGCACTCAAAGTGGTCCCCATAGGCAGAATTCTTTCAGAAGCTGCACATATGAAAAAACTCATGCTAGACAATAGAGCCTCTTTGGAATCCCAGCTTGCCAACCTAGAAAGAACACACAAACGTCCGTCCTGACATTTAAGGAGCAAAATACTTTATACTACCAACTATGAATCCCTGATCTAGATAAAGCAAAACATGCTCTCCTACAAACAAAAAAAGAAAATGTATTCAATGGTCAATAAGTCACGCAGTCTTTTAGCTTCCCAACTCAAAGCTCGAATAATTAGTGGGAGTATGACATCAACCCACGCCCAGAATGGAAGCTAGTAACGAATATGCTACTTACCAGTATGCATCTGTTCTTGGCATGTAGGGCTGCAGACATTCATATCTGTGCATAGATCGCCGCCTAGTGTTGGGTCCGGATGATTGCACATTGTTGTCCTGGAAGAGTCTTCGAAGTATCACGAGATAGGTGGCTCCTCCCCTGGACTACAGTGCGCATGGGCATCGACTCCATCCTCAGATTGTTTTTAGCCATTGTGGCCAAGATGGAGTGAAACTCAGTGAATGATGACCATGCTAGAAATATATGTGAATTCTGCAGCTGCTACAGGCGCCAGGGAGGAGGGCGGGTGATATGAATGTCAGCAGCCCTACATGCCAAGAACAGATGCATACTGGTAAGTAGCATATTCGGTTCGAGGCATGTGGGCTGCTGAATTCATATCTGTGCATAGAATACATAGCAGTCCCTTCATTAGCGGCGGCCGCCCGTGCCAGCTGCAGCAGTTTGGAAAAGTGTTTTGAGAACAGCCTGCCCTACAGCTGCCTGCTGTTTGGAGTGCACATCAACACAGTAATGCTTTGTAAATGTGTGTGTGGTAGACCAAGTGGCTGCTCTACATATGTCTTCCAAAGGAATGTTTCCAAGGAATGCCATAGAGGCCACCAACTTTCTGGTGGAGTGGGCTCTTGGTGGAATGGTAAGGGTACGTTTTGCTTTCAGATAGCAGATTTGGATACATTAAACGATCCACCGAGCAATACCAGCCTTGGAAATAGGGTTACCTTTGTGGTGTGGTGCAAAGGCGACAAAGAGTTGCTTAGTTTTCCTGAAATCCTTGGTCCTATCGATGTAATACATCAGGGCCCTTTTGACGTCAAGGGTGTGGAGCATCCGCCAATGACTCGGGATTTTGAAAGAAAACAGGTAACTCAATAGTCTGGTTGATATGGAATTGAGACACAACCTTGGGAAGAAATTTAGGGTTGGTGCGAAGCACTACCCTGTTGGAGTGAATTTGAATAAATGGCTCTTGGATAGTGAGGGCTTGTTACTCACTAACCCTCCGTAGCGATGTAATTGCTATGAGGAAAGCCACTTTCCACGTTAAGAACTGAATCTCGCAGGAATGCAGTGGTTAAAAGGGAGGACCCATCAGCCTGGTGAGGACCACATTGAGGTTCCACTCCGGAGCTGGTGGAGTCCGCGGAGGAATGACTCGTTTGAGTCCTTCCAGAAAAGCCTTAATGGCAGGCACCCTGAAGAGGGAGAGGTGCTGCCTATTCTGGAGATAAGCGGCCATTGCAGATAGATGAATGCGAATGGAAGCATATGCCAGATTACATCTGTACAGAGGGAAAAGGTAACAGATGATATTTTGAATAGAAGCATCCAGCGGGTTAATGTTGTGGTCTGCACAATAAATTACAAACCGCTTCCATTTCGCGCATAGCATGCTCTGGTGGTGGGCTTCCTTGCCTCCCGAATGATGTCCATACAGTCAGAAGGCAAGTGCAGGTAGCCAACTCTAGGACTTCAGGAGCCAGATCGCCAGGTTGATCTGTTGCGGATCTGGATGCTGAATGTCGCCATGGCTCTGCGTCAGAAGGCTGGGTGTGAGACGTAGCCTCTGATGCGGTACCACGGACAGTTCCAGAAACGTGGTGTACCATGGTTGGCGAGCCCACGTTGGAGCAACCAGGATGAGAGTCATCGAGTGCTGCCTGAGCTTGCGTGCCACCAGCGGTATCAGAGGTGCTGGGGGAAAAGCGTACGCAAATTTGCGTGACCAGTTCATCCATATCGCATTGCCCTGCGACTGTGGGTGTGGGAACCTGGCGGCGAAGCTTTGGCATTTTGCGTTCTCCCTTGTGGCGAAGAGGTCGATCTCTGGATGACCCCACCTTCGGAAGTACGGTTGGAGAACTAATGGATATATCTCCCACTCGTGCATTTGGTGGCTGTGCCTGCTGAGCAGGTCTGCCATCTGATTGTCCCTGCCCGGGAGGTGCTCTGCCATGAGGAAGATGTTCCTCTGAATGGCCCACTTCCGCATGCTCTGAGCCAGGTGAGACAACTGCGGAGAGTGTGTCCCTCCCTGTTTTTGAATGTAGTACATTGCCATCATGTTGTCCGTCCGGATCAACACGACCTTGTTGCACAGATGTACTTTGAAGGCTTTTAGTGCCATGAAGATCGCCATCAGTTCCAGAACATTGATGTGCATCTTCCTCTGCTGTTGCGTCCATAGGCCCTGCACAGTGTAATGGAGTACATGCGCTCCCCAACCCTGGAGAGAAGCGTCCGTTGTCAGGATAATCTGTGGCACAGGATCTTGGAACGGTCGGCACTTGCAAAGGTTTTGTGGATTCCACCAATGCAGAGAGTTGTATGCCCGACCGCTCACCAACACTAGGTCTTTCAACTGTCCGTGAGCCTGAGTCCACTGACGTGCTAAGCACTCCTGAAGCGGGCGCATATGTAGTCTCGCGTGCGGGACTATGGAAATGCAGGAGGCCATCATGCCTATCAATTGCATGAACACTCTTGCTGGAAGTGAGTGTTGAGGCCTGAATTTTTGGATCAGCGATTGAATGCTGCTGACTCTCACTGAATTCGGCTATGCTGTGGCCGCCAGAGTGTTTATGGTCGCACCCAGGTACTGTCGTATGTGGGCGGGCTGAAGGTGAGATTTTGGGTTATTCAGTGAGAATCCCAGATCGTGCAGGAGGTGAATGGTGTGGGACATGTGGGCGGCACACTGCTGGGCTGACTTCGCTTGGATGAGCCAGTCGTCCAGATAGGGGTAGACGTGGATGTTTTGTCTCCTGAGATGTGCCGCCACTGTCGCCAGGCACTTTGTGAACACCCTGGGTGCCGTGGTGACACCGAAAGGCAAAACCTTGAATTGGTAGTGCTGGTTTTGGATGGTGAACCTGAGGTATTTCCGGTGTGAAGGGTGCAGTGGAATGTGAAAGTACGCATCCTTTAAGTCTAAAGTTGCGAGAAAATCCCCCTGCTGGAGCAACGGGAGCACTTGCTGCAGGGTTAGCATATGGAAGTGCTCCGACAGGATGTAGAAGTTGAGTGGCCTGAGGTCCAGGATGGGTCTGAGGGACCCGTCCTTCTTTGGTATGAGGAAGTACAGGGAGTAGACCCCTGTGCCTCTCTCCTGCATAGGCACAAGCTCTATTGCCCCTTTTTGCAGCATGACTGCGACCTCCTGCTGCAATAAGTGCAAGTGCTCGTCCGACATAGGACGGTGTTTTGGGGGTATGTTGGGTGGAGTGGACGTTAACTCCAGACAATAACCGTATTGGATAAGTTTTCTGACCCACCTGTCCGTGGTGATGGACTTCCAGACGGGCAGGAACTGCTGGAGTCTCCCCCCGACCGGTGTTGTATGTTCGGGGGGCAGTGACAAGGCGTTACTGTTTGCTGGTGGTAGAGAACCTGGAGCTGTTGTTGCCACGTCCTCTGCCCTTGGCGCGGTTGCCGCAATATCCACCTCGACTTTTGTTGGCATAAGTCGTCAGGGTGTTGCCCTTGTAGTATTGCGTGGATTGGGAAAGCTGACCCCTTGAGACGCCTCTAGTGTTGGAGCGACGAAAGGACCCACCCCAAAACTGCTGGGACTGCAAGGCACCCATGGATTTTGCAGTGTCAGTGTCCTTTTTCATTTTTTCTAGGGTGGTGTCAACCTCTGGTCCAAACAGGTGATCTGGGTTAACCGTTTGGTTCAGGATAGTGGTTTGGATGTCTGGCTTAAATCCAGAGATTCTCAGCCAGGCATGTCTCCGAAGCATAACACTGGTGTTTATAGCTCTGGCAGCGGTATCGGCTGCGTCCAGAGCGCACTTAATGGAAGCGTTGGAGATTAGCTTCCCCTCTTGAATTAGCATCTCAGCCCCTTCTTTGTATTGATCAGGCAGGTGTTGCAACAGGGTCTCTAGTGTATCGTAGTGCGCCCTGTCATAACGCGCTAGGAGCGCCTCTGTGTTAGAGATGCGCCATATGTTGGCTGCCTGTGCTGCTACCCTCTTCCCCGGAGCCTCAAAGACCTTGGATTCTTTGTCTAGGGGAAGGGGCATCACCCGTAGTCTGAGAATTGGCCCTCTTCCGGGCATTCGAGACGACAAGGGAGTCCAGAGGCAACTGTCCTTTAATGTAGGTAGATCAGTAGGTGCCGCCTAGTATTTCTTGTCAATCCTAGGGTTTATCACCCTCGCCCTGGTAGGTTCCTTAAAGACCTCAGCAGCATGCTTTAAAACACCTTTTAGCATAGGCAGAGTTTTCACAGTCTTTTCCGATACTGAAAAAGTGTCAAAGAGGAAATCCACACCCAAAGGGTCAGCATGCAGCTGGACATTGTGATTGTTAGCAGCCCGTTCAATGAGGGCATTGAAAGCAGCAGAGTCTTCAGTAGGTGAAGTCTTAGCAGAAAAGAGTTGAGGGTCTTGTCCTGACTGAGGATCCCCAGGGTCACCACCAGCTGCTCAGGGCTCATTTGTATCCTCAGGGTCTGTATAGACTGGATAACTGTATTCATCCTCCTGATCACCCTCAGGAGCGTCCACATCGGAGTAAGTGGGCGACACATCATGAGTCCGTGGTGAAAGGGGTTCCACCAAGACAGGAGAGCAAGCAGAGTCCTTCTTCTTGAGAGGGATCTTGTAAGACTCCAGTTGAGGTTCTGGGGTGATTTTCCGCTTCAGAAGGGAAAGCCTGCCCGTTTCGGCGTCGATGAAGTGTTCTTGACGCTCATCCTCCGAAGGGTGTCGAGGCCGCGGGCCGTGGACCACCGACGACGCCTTCGGTGCCGAGGAGATCTTCTCGGGCACGCCGGCCCCTGGCCTAGGAGCGAAAGCCTTCGGCGCCGTCTTAGGCGGCAAGGTAAAGAGGATCGGCGTGGACGCTTTAACTGGTTTCTCCACAGGCTTCGCAGGCGGAGGGTCCTTCGGCTCGGTCGCCGCGGTGCCGTCCCTGATGTGTTGCAGGGAGTCCGTGACCTTTTTGGTGAATGCGGCGGATGGACGCGCCGGTTCATCGGAGTCCTTTGAGGCCACTTTCGGAGTCGAGTCCTTTGAGGCCATCTTCGGAGTCGACTCTCGGGGCGCAGCACCCTTGGCTTTGTCGTGTGGACGCGGGGCAGAGAGGACCTTCGGGTCATCGGGTCGCTTCTTCGGGTCGCCAAGAGTTTTCTTCGGGTCGTCGACAGCCTTCTTTGGGTTGACAAGGCCCTTGCCGGCGTCGACCGTCCTCGGCGCCGACGCGCCAGTATCGACCCCTTTCACCTTAGTCTTTGGCGCGGCAGACTTTGTCTCGGCGCCCTTGACGTGGCCTTTCGGCTCGACAGCCATCTTCGGCGCCGAGGCCTCAGAACTTTTCGGTCCGACTAATGCGATGCGCACTTTCGGTTTCGATACTTGCACCTGCGCAGTATCTGGCGTTGAGACCGTAGGTTTCACTTTTGGTTTCGTTTTGACCGGGAGTGGCTCGGTAACAATGTCCGTGGCCGGGCCCGAAGGCGGGGCCGTGGAACCCATATCAAGGTCTTGGGTAAGGCCCGAAGGTGATCCCTCGACCTGGGCCTTATAGATAAGCACGGCCCCAGAGTCAGTTTGAGGGAGCTCCTCGTCCGAGCTATTCTCCATGGCCCCGAGGGCACCGACGTCGTCTCCTACCTCCTCGACGACTTCTTCGCTTTCGAACACCTCAGCATCAGCGTTGTAGTCTTCTTCGACGTCCGACGCGGGGTTCGATTCCGAAACATCCTGGATATAATCTTCCTCGACATCCCCAGCATCGAAAATGTCCGTAGGCGCCGGAGCAGATTGCTGGGCCTCCAGGCGCGCAGCTCGTCGGAGCTTGAGTGTCTTCTTGGACCTGAATCGTGAACAGGCCATACACTTGGCCTCATTGTGGTCCGGCGACAGACACTTGTTGCACACCGGGTGGACGTCGATGTGTGGGTACTTCGAGTTACAGACCGGACATCTCTTGAATGGACTTCGGTCCATGATGGATGGTCGATAATTCAGGAGCGTCGACTAGGCCTTCCGCGCCGAGAGCACACGGAAGTACAGAAACCGGCTCGGAGCCGAGCTAGAAGAAGTGAAGCCGAACGCAAGACAATACCGACGTATAGACTAAAGACCTTCTGGTCTCAAGAAAGTTTTTCTATCGATTCCGACAAGAGGGAATTAAAGACATCCGAACCCAATGGCGGAAAAAAACAATCTGAGGATGGAGTCGATGCCCATGCGCACTGTAGTCCAGGGGAGGAGCCATCTATCTCGTGATACTTCGAAGACTCTTCCAGGACAACAATGTGCAATCATCCGGACCCAACACTAGGCGGCGATCTATGCACAGATATGAATTCAGCAGCCCACATGCCTCGAACCTGGAGACAAGGCAATAGCAAACACTTTCAGCCAATTCTACCAAACCTTAATCACTAGAGATGGAGTGTCTGCCTCAAGTAGATTTCTATTTATGCTCTAACCGTAAGTTAACCTTGACAAGAGAACAAATAGACAAGCTAGATCAACCAAAAACACTGAAGAAATTACCCTAGTGATCACTAAACTTAAACTAGGTAAGGCACCGGAACAGGAGATGCATCCAGCTATTTTTCATGGGATGTTCTGCAACAGGTTGGTCCCTATTTTGGCCAGACTAACAGTTTTGGTGAGATGGTGGTGTGACACCTTCAATGAAGGAGGCTGTGATTGTTGTGTTATACAGGTCAATTAAGGATACAGACTTCTGTTAATCTTATAGGCCCATTTTGTTGTTGAATTTGGATATAGAAATCTTCACAAGTATACTAGTGTCTTGTTCAAACTCACTCATAATTGAAATGATAGCTTCAGGCCAATCCGGTTTTATATATCCCAGGCCGCCAATGTGGGGATAATGCAAAAAAATAAAATAATAACTCATCCACATCATAGAGCACACCCAAAGGGAATATACACTAAAACCCTCCTACATTCGCTCAATGCTGAGAATGCATTCAACGGGGTGGGTTTTACTTTCATGGCACAAGTTCTGTGCAGAACAAGTTTTGCACCACATTTCTGCACCTGAGCTTTTCCAAGTTATGGCTCACCACTAGCCTTCAAAGTCAAGGGGTTAAATCATTACAGTTGGCGATTGGCAGTGGAACAAGACTGGGCTGTTCACTATTACTAGTCCTTTGTGTGCTAACACTGGAACCGCAGGCTAATACCATTCGATGTGAAATTAGATAAAAGGGGTTGATACTTACAAACGTACGATGTTTGCAGAAGATATTAGGATTTCTTTAGAGGACTGGGTGGTCTCTTTGCCTCTCCTATTAGAAGAATAGGAAAGCTAAAGGATGGTCTCAGGCTTTAAGATAAATATAGAAAAGTCTCTACTTTTTAACGCACTATCACAGCAATGAGAGCCTTTGAACGATCGAATACTTTCTAACTGTGATACCTTGACAATACCCATCTGGCTCACACCAACTCTCATGATGGAAATTTTAACTTTGGTTGTGTATTGACAGTGGTTAAACTAGACTTTCAGTCTTGGGATATAAAATATTTTCCTGGTTGGTCAGGGTTACCATAGTAAAAATAAACCTAACTAGAATCCTATAATGGTTTCAAACAATCCCTCTGGCAGTGAAGGGAATGGTGTTGAAGCAGCTCCTGTCAGCAATTAACCATTTCAATTGACTGGGAATGACCCCGAAATTAGTAATTAAGGTTCTTTACAGCCCGGTCCAACTTGGAGGCTTGGTGATCAGAAAAAAACTAACACCATGGTGCGACATCAATTACTTAATTGCAATAATTATTCTGTGCAGGTACCTTGCCTGAGTCTATCTCAACACAGCTGTGGTTTATACTATTCTCAAATCATCAGAGTAATTTTAGCAATATAAGACATGGTGGCTGGCGTTTAGTTTAACCTCCTCTCCTATCCGTCTCCTTTCATACCTACGTATTTCAACTCATACTTTACGACGACTGCTGATACGTAAACCTTCCAGATACAGAGAACGAGTAGATGTGTTATAATAGATTAAATGTTCCAGAATTGTCAGATAAAATCGTTTGAAGAAATAAAAAGACAATATAAACTTCCAAAGTCAGAGTGTTTACAATTAAAGCAGGTCTGTCATTGGATTCTACACCCGCACATTACACAAGAAACAACATAGACTCTAGCCTCTTAAAAAATGGCTCAAGGATGGAGCACACAATTGATATGTAATTTCAACTCTTTATAAGCACTTGCTGGGGTTTAATGTCCGAAAAACACGCCCTGTCAAATATAGTGGGAGGAGGACCTTTGAGCGAACACATCTCCAAGAAACTAGGAGCCTCTTTATGGCAACGCTTGCCTATCGGTCCAAAGCGCAACAATCAGGGAGAAGCAATACAATATCCCTTAAAATTGGTACCAGCTCCCGGATAAGAAAGCTAAGTGTCGAGGTATGATCTATGCTGGAGAGGGTGCATATCAGTAGGTAGTCTCATGCCTTGTTATAGCCATGAAACAAACGTCATTAATACTGGGAAATAATCCTGACTGAGACTGATTTAGCTTTTGGTGTTAACATCCCAAGGGACCCTGGGGCAGTCCTCCTAGGCTTGCAATACCAGCAGGGAAAAGCTCACAAATCGTTGTAAAGGAAACCGATTACAGTAGCCATAATTACAGCAATAAGGGCAATCCCAGCAAACTGGTTGAGCAGATTATAGCAGATCTTTGCCAAGGAAAAAAAGTAATTCTCTCTATAGAACACAGATGTAATGCATACAAAACAGAATGTGCTTCTTTGATTCAGATTCTCACTCCAGATTATAGAGAGCTAACGTGGCTCAAATGATAGAAAGCATTGTGCTATACACTGGCAGACAGTGCCTGGGAAAACCTCTGAATAGCCTCTGCAGATCAGATCAACAATCCCCACGTTAGATTCATACTTAACTAGCTCGGCTTTCGTTGCCACTGTATTCCCTTGTAGTGCTATTCTAACAACCGTTAGGGGTAGGGCGGGTGGGAGGAAAAGGTGGGGAGCTAGGATGAACTTTACACAATAACAGTTTATTTTTGTTGTACAATGCTCCTCACTGAAAAGTGGGTTGTAGGCGATGGTATGTGTATTTCAGGACAACAAAATAGAAAGGATGTTAAACTAAATATGCAGGTATCTGTGAAAAGTCTGCAGTAAGCCTACGAGTGTGAAGGTCAGTGAAGTAGGTTATAAATGCCACCAGTATGTACTTGCTGTTAGCAATGTTACCCTTTGATGTATGCATGACAGCTGTATATCTCAACTGTTATTGCCCAAGTACCCCGACGATCCCTGCAACATATCTGAATGCTCAGCATATTTGCTGAGATATTTCACCTCATGATCTGATGTCTCTGGTAGAGAGCAGGGTTTCATTATTCTCTGTAAAAAGGTTACAATCAGCACTCTCCCTATATATATATATATTTTCTAGGTGTAGGATGGAACTTTCCAGCTGAGGCAGTTCTCATAGATTTGATGTGCCTCCTAGGATACAGACACCGCCCCACAGTGTGGCATAAAACCGATAGGGATTACCAACTTTAGCTGAACCGGCGAGTGACCACAAGGTACGGCAGGTAGGTCACATCTGTGATCCATAGAGGAAGATTCAAAGTCATTTTCCAGTAGTTTATGCTTGAAAAAGAAGAGTGTAAAGAGGAATAAAAGGAGTATGCCTATTGAGAGCCGTAATTTGTCCGCTAAACTCGTCTATGTCTATCATTTTCATTATATGGTGGAATGTTTCAGAGACTTGAAGGTTGACTCTCCCTGTGATTTCACACTATCTAGTGAACGGATTAACAGGAAGATTAAGTGCTCCGTAAAATAAATATTTAGGGTATTGTATTTCCGACATAGCAGGAGGACTTCAAAGAATAACTGGGAGTCTCTACTGTGGGTGTATACATTTTGTAATGTGAATAGGACAACACAGATCAGACCTCTTTCAAGTAACACTCTACCTTCTGGGTCAATGTGTACCTGCTATGGTTTAAAGTAGATAGTGTAAACTATCATAATGGTGACACTGTAGCAGCAGGAGTTTAAAGATAAGTGTCTGCTGTAGGAATGCCACATTAACTCCATGTAGGTCAAGGTATGTAGTCACAAGTTACGTTTTCTTAGGGTTAATGCCTCAAACCTTCCAGAAGCATTGGTTGTGGAACACATTTGCAAAAGTTCATATGGTATATTTTCAACCTATACCTTCTGACCTTGGACCTTGATGTAGTCAACAACAATCAAATCTAACTGGTGTACTGAAAAAAGAAAATCCCATACACTAAAAGCACCCTCCTCTCACCCACACCAAAGCCCCCAACTTTCAATGAAGTGAAACCGTCCCAACCACCAAACAACCAATAATTGTAACTGACATGTCAAGTTTACACACATAGGGGCATGACATGCCCTTGGCTTTCCGAGCTCTACCAATGGAGGAGAAGTGACCACCTTTTAGAAAAGTATTAGTGAGGTATTCGGGCCACGCTATGAGAGACGCACCATTGCGTTTGCCTACATTTCACTGCGGGGTAAACAACAAAACATTCTTGACACCAGTGTTTGCCCGAGGTAACTGCCATTTCTAACAATTATTTCTACAGGGGGGTCCCTCTTTGCCCTAGCTCCCTTCCCCACTATGCCAACAGACATTTCACCACCTCCAACTGTAGCACTGTTTAATTAGCCACTGCTGTGCAGGTGACAACATTCCCAACAGCCACAAAATCCACACAACTATCACTGCATCCCCTAGTATCTGACTGTGTATATTACATGACCAGAGGTATATAACTGGAATGTCCTCAACAGTTTCACTGTTCTAAATTCATAACTATCCCTGTCCCATTGTGTTGCATCCTTGGATCTTTCCTCATGTCATCCAATCTCACTCAGCACTGCCAGAGCCTGTAGGATCAGTAGTTGCAGCACACAGAACCACTTTGTCATAGTCCCTCTTTGCAGAGTTCAGACTTCATGAACTTAATTACTTCTTTAAGATCAGTAAATATATATGTGTTATCCTCATGTTGTAGTTTCAGCTTAGTGGGATGGGGCATTGCATATTTAAACGTATATGATGGGGCGTGGCCAAGATGGCAGTGGAGTAACATAGACTCCTTGGGGCTCCACTCGCCGAGGCCGAAATGCAGCCTCCCTTGGCGACATCTGGACCTTAGAGGGTGTTCCGTAGTACTCTCAGGGTGCGATGGGTAGTGTGAGTCTGAGCAGACATCCCGGAGACCCCGAGTGCTGCAGTAAATGGCAGCCAAGGCGAGCAGCGGTGGCGACGGGGACATTGGGTAGGCCGTCCCGAGAAACCAACCGGTAGTGAGCGGACCCTGGATTTGAGGCACCCGCCGAGTCAGTGGCAGAGGAGGCACTGCGGGCTGACGGCGAAGAGTTGGGGAGGGCGAGGGCCTGGCGGGATCGCGGCCTCGCCAGGAGCTGGGGGCGCAGTCCTGCAAAGTATCACGCATCAAGTGTGACACTCAGGCATTTCAGTGCGGTGTTCCGCTTCACCGCAATGAAATGCATTGTCACGCATTTTCCCCGACTAGCCTGCTCACGCCACCGGCGGCGCCTGTGCACTGCTCTGCTGCTCCGAGAGACGTGCTGTCAGTGCCAGCAGCTGCTGGGCTCTAGTTCGTAAATAGTTAATCACCATGACTGCTCTCAGCTCTGGTGGCTGAGTGAGACTGAGAGCGCTAGGCGACAATGTAACAAGCATGCCTGGCTCCAGGCTGCAATTATTCCTGCCGCGCGGCTTACTTTGACACACACTGCTGCCAATAATTAGGTAGGTGGGGGTGGGGGGAGGGCTTGCCGTTCCGTCCGGAGGAAGAGGAAGTTAGTAAGCACTGAGGCAGAAGCGGCGGGGACTCAAATCAGAGTAAAGGAGTCTTCGCCGTGGCTTGCTGCACTGTCTACGTGCGCACCACCGCAAATTATCCGTGCAGCGTTGCCACCCCAGAGACCAGCGGGGACTCGCCGAGAGTTAGTGACACCATGACATTGACCCCCCAGTAAATTAATTTCACTGTCACTGGCGGCGGCACAACAGTGCCAGGACACACAGACACTGAAGTGTCGACTCATGGCCGCCCGCCCAGAGAGGCATTGGTGATCACGGCTGGTGCACAAACTAAACTGCAGCCAAGCGGGGGGACGAGGAGTGTGGCAGTGCGGAGTGTAGTGCTAGCACTGGCAGGACCACCACAGAGAGCTCAGTATTGCTGAGGCTGATCGGGAGAGTGCATTGTAGGGTGTGGTCGGAGTGATGACCTATGACCGACCGTCACACTACTTGCTCGTTTGCAGCAGCTGTCAGGAGAGGACTCGGTGGCCATCACTGGCAATTAATCTTCATTCAAGTAAGCAAGTATGTGCCAGTAGCCTTCTGGAGTTAGGGGTATAAATTAAAAACTTTCAGTTAAAATTGCGGGTATACTGCTCTAAATGTTGTGCTTTAGCTCCTTTCCTCCTTCCACGCACGCATGACCTACCTGCACTAGAGTCTCAGCCACACACTTCACTTCAGACACCACCATACCTCTGTCTTACTCTGGCTGAGAACTGAACAGACAAGGTAACATTTGTGACTGCACTGCAGCTGACCTAAACGCTATTGACTCATCTTTTATTATGCCACACTGATTTTCTTCACAATTGCCCAGCATGCATCATATACATTTAAGAAAAAAAACGTGCCTTTAATTCACGGTCTGGGCAGCAGCGTGCATAAGATCTCTACAGGTCTTCACAACAGCTGAGACCTTCGCCTTGCTCCAACCCCCTCCCCTGGACGCGTCCAGGTTAGGCTGAGTTATATATGCATTTGGGTGGCACTTAATTTGTTGGAAGAGAGTTGACAAAAACTCTGTCGCTAGACATTACTGCTGCAGTAGACTTTTCAAAAAGTACAGTTGAAAAAGAAAACGGACTCTATTACACGCTCTGTTCATATACTTTTTAGGTCTCGTAGCGATAGACAGCGCGTAAGCGCTGTCTCGCCAGAGATCTTTTGTTACTGACTGTGCTTCCCAGGAGACAGCACCTGGCCGCGCGCATCTCGTCAAAGGCGATCGGCGCAGGGCACGCGCGCGCGAACGCGCTCGCCGTGGCTGTCTCCTGGGAAGCACAAACATACACAGGCACACCTCCCCCTGCACGCATGCGCACACACATACACAAGCGCACATACACGCACGGAGAGACGTCCCCCACCCCCCCGCCGTCGCACACACAGACACACACACACACACGCACACATACAGGCATCCCCCCCTTCCCCGCTCACCGGCACTCCGCACACGCACACATACAGGCATCCCCCCCCCTTCCCCGCTCACCGGCACTCCGGACTTGTGCAGCCTCCAACCGTGGGGCTCTCCCTCGGGCATGGGAGCCCCGCGTCACCACTGCTCCTCCAGGCAATCCGTGGGCGCGGGCTTCACAAATCGGAAGTCCCGCCCCACGATAGGTTTCGTTTTGCGTGCGCACGTGTTCTTAGGAGTGGGCTTTGCGCACAATACGGAAGTCCCGCCCCCACCAAAGGCGTTGCATGTTAAAAAGCATATTTATGTGCACGCTCACGGCGACATCTCCGCCGCGCGCCACAGCCCCATAATGTAGGTGACGACGAGCACGCTTTCACTTCACGGACCTCTGACGGGTTTGTTTTTTTTATCTCGGGTCCTTCCAATTGGTTTGGCATGATGTATTTCCATAAAAGGTCGGCATGGCTGGGCAGCAACAGTCGGATGGCAGATGTAACCCCTGCCACCTCTTACAGAGAGTTCAACCTTTGATCTGCTGTTTGCATAGATTGGATGTAGGCGCGTTAACCCTCTGAGCTACCAGGGAATACGTGACCGGCAGGTTGAGCTGCGTTACAAGGATGCCGTGGATCCTGCCTCTGGTGGAGGGCATGCCGGCCGGATGTTGCCACCCGGCAGGTCCTCGCGCCGGGCTCCCCGGGTCGGCTGTTGTGCCTTCCGATTGGCAGCTCTGTGGGGTGTGGTGCACCAGCACTGTTGCACACCCCATTGTCCTATAAATAGACGGTGTTATGCAGATGTGATAGTCTAGTACCTGAAGGTGGAGGGGGTGGGGGAGAAGGGGCATTCCAGGAATCAATGCCAACCTCCCAGTCTCATGGCACCGCCGACAGGAGACAGAGCCATTCATCCACCCAGGAGGGCATTAACGAACACAGGCATGGGCACATGCAAGCAGGCACCCATGACTGAATGAATGGTTTTACGCAGGAGCCAACAAACGCGATGAAGAATGAGTCACTGCATGCATGAATGATTGAATGCATAAATGAAATCACGCACCAATAAATGAATGGACGATCACACGCATAAATAAAGACATGCTTGGAATAATTGTTACATGCATGCATGTATCAATGATTGAATTCATGAACGAACACGGGAATGATTGAATGCATGGATAAATAATGCATGGGTGATTGAATGAATGGCAGAACACGTAAACAAACACCTGCTTGAATGAATGCACCATTAGGTGGACCATTCAGTTATTGACTCTGTGAATGAATGGATGGATGGATGGACGAACATGCCAGCGGATGACTGAATGCACGAATAAATAAATGCATGGGTCACTGCGTGTATGAATGAATGAATCTTTGAGGGTATGCATGAAATAATGCATGATTGTTGCGTTAAAGAATTAATGATTAATTGCGACTCTGTAGCAGATGAATGGGTACATTTGAGGGGGGCACCTCTGCAAAGTCCAGCTGCTCGTGGCTGGCTTCAAGGGCTGGGCGTGCTTTTAAAACACTGCTTCTCAGGGCAGTGCCACTGTCAGGGGTAAGGGATGCCAGTCTTGTTAACACCCCAACATGGGCGTATAGGCGGTGCCAGTCGTGGGCATTCGTCAGGGGGAATGCCAAGCTGGGCATCTGCCTCTCTGAGGTGGGTGTTCCGCTCTGTGGGAGTGCCAGCTAAGGGCAGGAGCAGTCCTCGGTGAAGGGCAGTTATGGGCAGAGCTCCGTTTTGAAAGTGCCTGTGAGGAGCTGTGGCTATTAGTCCGAGGGAGTGGGTGCCACGGCTGATGTTAATAGGATCAGGGCGAATTCTTGGCATTCTGGACGCATGCCAGTTTGGACGAGTGCCCGCCTGCAGACCAAGGACCCAGCAGAGGAAGGTTTGCAGAGAACCCGTAGTGCCCACTCTGGGAAGCAGGACTACCTGTGAGAGTGCCCGTCTAGGCAGTGGGCACCATCTGGTGGGGGTGCCAGTCTTAGGAAGTGACTGTCTGAGGAAGTAGCTGCCAGCCAGGGAGGGTTTAATGGATATCAGGTGCCGTATTGCCTTTCTGATGGGAGCGTGAGCCACCCTGGGGAAATGTGGTCTTGGAAAGTAGGTGCCACCTGGGGGGCGGGGGGCATGATAGTCAGGAGGATGGATGTCAACCTGGTGGGCAGGGTGGCAGTTAATGCAGACTGGCCGCAGGGAGTCTGGGGTGACTGCCAGCCTGGGGGGGGAGTGTGCCAGTCTGGGGACAGGCTCGGTTGGCGTCAGTCTAGTGACATGCCAGTCTGGGTGGGTGCTGGTGAGATGGAATGCTAGGTGTGCGATGTGTGACAAGGACAAAGGAAAATAATGCCTGTGTAGGGGGTGGGTGCCAGCGTCGAGTGTGCCAGTCTTGGTAAGGGGAGTGAGGTGAAGAATCATAAGAGCTTTTCTGGAGTGTTTTGTGAAGGGCGGGGTGTATGCCAGTCTGAGTATAATGTGTTTGGGAAATATTAGCCTCTGCGAGTGGGCGCCAATGTGGAGGGGTGCCAATCTACAGAATGCCAGTCTAGGGGAGTGAAGTTAGTCTGCGGTGGGTACTTGGGAGTCTGGGTGGACTGTCAGTCTCGGGAGGTGAGTGGTGTGCGAGAGGGGGCATTAGTGGCAGTCCGTAAGTGCCAGGCTTCAGATGTATGCCTTCACAACCCTCTCCTCTGATGGACAGCTGTATCACTTCCAATAACACAAACCTGGGAAATTGACTCCAAATCTTCTCAGCTCTGGTAAGCTTGAGCTCCCCCTGCGTCCCTGGTGTATTAAGTTCCTAAATGACTGTGGTAGAAGGAATGTAATGCAGAAGTAGTTTTAAGGGTGGAATTGCGTCCTGTTTTCGAGGTGATCAATACCCTCTAGCATGTGGCTTTCATACTGTTTTTCATTTTAATGCGAGTGGAGTCATCGGAGATGTGAGTACTGAACCATAGCCTAAAAGTATACTCCTCTGCTGCATCACAAGAGGGATTCAACAAAGCATCCCTGATGCAGCCTAATGAGGGATGATTACTGGTATCGGGTGGAATCGGATTAGTTGTCACTTCTTAACCAACAAATGCATTCTTAAATGACCCTGGGTACCTTTGAAGTAACGGAAAACAACAATTTGATCTTGCAGTAGAGGTGGAAATGGAAGAAGGGTAGACACCAGCTGTTAATTGAAAACCTCAGTTTGCCCAATGCATGTACATTTTGCACTTGGTCAACAATTTGCATTACCATTTCTATGCTTAAGCTACACATGAGGGTGCATATTTTGCCCCCTACTGGTTGGGTCACTGGTGAACCGTTTGATCAGGGGTTTAGCTATAAAAAGTGACAAACAGGAGCTTGAGGTGCAAAAAAAACACCTTGCTTAGAGCATCCAAATAACTTAAGACCTATGCAGTTTTTGTGAGTATATGACCTAGCCTTTAATAAGCATCAGATTAGACCCCAAGCAAAATCTGCAATCACTGTTTGTACTCTTGAGTTATGTGTTTATCATTTTGGTACATTCGCAGCCATGTTTGGCTCTCACTGTGTAAGTGATTGGAGTGGTAATGCGGTTTCAGCATGTCTGGTCAACAGAAGCCTTTTGATCCGGGGTCTTCATCCATACATCATTTGGTCTAGTGAGGTCTACAAACTCTTGATTATGGTGAATGAGTTTAGTGCACCCCTGTTGGTAAATGAGAAGAGAGCTATGTTCGACACCCCATTGGGCACTGAGGCCACTGCACATTTCTTACTACCTTTCAGACACAAACACGTATTTATAAAAAATGTGCACTCTCTTCCAGTCTGGTGATCTCACTATCTGCTGCCTGGTGTCAACAATGAGACAGCATACATTCTCTCTCTCTCTCGCCAATAACGTGCTATAATTGTTCTTGTTCACTATAACACTATAACAATCCTATCCAGGCCCTTACATGACCATCATAACATTAAACTTTAACCAAACAAATATACAATGTTTACTTACATATTTATTTACAAACAACAAAATAGGCACTTGCAAATCATCTTCATGCGCCAATACAGAGTTTGTAAAAAAATTCATGCAACACATTGTCAGATACAATGCCAATAACTCAAACTTGAATGCTGCGAGACCTATTGCATTGCAAATGCTTGTTTCCAATTAGCATAAGTCCGGCCCAATGAAGACACGCTGGCGCTCATTCTGGCAGTGAGTTACTGAGGCAGCACTTGTCACAGGTGAGGTGTGCTGTGAATGAGATAAGGTGGTGAGGGATAGGCCAGTACGGCTGTCATCTTACCCAGGGAATAATACCGGCACTTTCTCATGTTTGAAGATTCTCCAAAAGCGGAGACATGATAAACAGGACTTTATACAAATAGTTATTTTTCCTTTTTAACACCGACTTTCAGCCTTTTATTACGTTATCAGTCATGGACCATCGAGGCAGCCCCGCCACAATGGTATTAGCATGCACCGACTGGGCAGGGACAGGATGTTTCTGTTGAGGGTTAAACGATTTAGAATGGACTGGGCAGGGTCATGCTGGTTCTGGTGGATACGAATGGAGCTAGAATGAAATTCAGCTGACTGGGATGGCTTGGATGGAAGTAAGGGGGTTAGAGTGCATTGAGCCAAGGTAGATTTGCTGGAAGTGTGCAGGGTTCCAACACACTGGGCTGGCCTGGCTGTTGCGGATTCTGTCAATGGAAATAGGATGCACTGAGTGAGTCAGGCTACTTCTGATTGGCTGTTAATGGTGTTAAAATGGACAATATTGTCTGGTTAGTTCTCCTCATTGCTCAAAAGGTGGTAATGTGTGATATTTAACTCTCAGTATGGACTTCATTGCTTATTTCTACTGGTGAGAAAGTGCCACTCACTTTGCCACACATTAGGCAGTAGAATGTCACTCACAAGTACACTAAAACCATGAACATCTCACACATAAGCAATCCGAAACTTTGGTATGCTATAAAATCAGCTTTTTACGCTAGCGTATGGTCCTGAATGATCAGATCAATGAGATCATCTTGTGAGCACTGTTGTGCCTTCCTGCCCTCTGTTACTGCGAACAGCAGTCACGCAGTCTGTCTCCAAGTTAGTGCCCTTCCATTTCTGGTGCTGATCATTATATGTTTCCCTCGTCTTCATTGCTTGATTTTGCTCGTGATAAAGTGTCACTCATAGTCGTTGAAATGTCACTCATATTTACACCGATTTTAAGAAAATGTCACACATAAGCAATCTGAAACCTTGGCAGCTATGGGGGCGGCCTACGTGGGACCTGGCCTGACGCGGCAGTGGTAACCTGTGGGGCCTGGAACTGGGGAGGTGAGGTGGCAGAGCAGCCCTCACCTCTGCCCCGGCCACGAAGGAGTGATCAGTGGCGCCTACCTGGCACCAGGGAACAAGCCTGTACTCGCTGCGGACGACTGGCGCCCTGGAGCAGAGGAGGACGGCCAAGTGTAAGCTACCTGCTAGCGGAACGCGTGAGGCCCCTGACAAAACTACTGACAGTGGTTTTCAAAGTTACAAACTATTCTTGGACATCCTATCTTGGTACTCACATCCTCACAACTTATAATCCATCAGCCAAAACTTTTTGCATCCTCCAAATTCTAGTCATTCCACCTTGTAGGCCCTCTGGACTGAGACGTTCTATTGCCAGACATCAGTGCTACCTTAATTATAAAATAATTCAAAATAACACTGAAAGACAGCTACTGTGACTGGTGAGATAAAGCTTATAATCTAACCCTACGGTGGTAAATATTTACAATCATTTCATGATTGTATATTCGTCCAGTCTTAGCAAAGTAGAATTGGACCATGCTCTTTTAGTAGCGAACAATGTTCTGTCTTCAATGAGATCCTGGACTTCAATGCTGAAAAAAGCATTTTTATAAAGACTCTTGGTTTTTTTTTTTTTAAGTATTCATTTTCTTTATTTTGGGACACATTTACAGAATATCGGCAAACCATTTTATAACATTCCAATAGCCGTTTTGAACATAATTGTTGGTCATGCAGATCTTTCAATCTGTTTACGGGTTGTACAGTACAATGGGAATAGTGTGCAGAAGACATTGTGAGGCAAAAATGGTTAATGAGCTTAGGCAGTGTTGATGAGTGAAAATGCATGTAAAAACTTGTGTACCACACTGAGTTAGCAGATAGATGATCTTGTGACACTTGTTTTTGCCATCTTTATTAGATGCAACTATCTGTCAAGGTGCTGTGTTTGCAGATGCATGTGGATTGTGGGAGACATACTGTTGAGGTTGCACTGACCTCGAATGAGTAGTTTGAAAGTCCTGGGAGGATGACTGATTGGTACCAGTGAGAGCAAGAGTCCAGAGAATCCTGGGTTAGCGAAAACACGGGTAACATCACAAAGGAACATGATGTTGTGTAAGCCAGATTTTAATGTATAAAAAGTAGGGGTGCAGATGCCACAGTGAAGCTCACACATGAAGTTGTGCAGATTGCCGTCATGGCCGCAGCTCTTGTTGCACCGTTCCCAGAGAGAGAGGAAAGTTGGAGTGGGATTCCCAGTGTGGACTGCTAAAGTTACGTTTCAGGGGTGAAGGGGCAGATTCTCCTGCTCTATTTTGAATTACAGAATATTGTTGCGCTTTTGATTTACTGCTTTGCAGGTGATTCAAGCCTGTTCTTGCTTATGCTATTGTTGTGCTAGTATTGCGCAATAACTACACTTGTAACCATTCTGCTACTGTTTAGCTAACATCGTTAATATATGTACTTGTGCTAGTGTTTTATTAAAGTCATATATTATCAGCTATGTGTGTTTTGCTCTTAACTGAGTGTCCTTATTGATTTGTACCCGACTGATATTGCTTGGGTTAGATTTCAGCAACTGGCTCAAGACCCAGTACAAGACCAGGTGGTCCATTAGTGCCCTTTCTCACTGCGGATGTCACTATGGCCCACAAAATCCTCCTGTAAAACGGAACTGCCTTTGTTGGACACAATTGTTTGTCCCTAACTGTAACCAAAAATTTGGAATGGGCTCAGTGAATCATCTTCATCCAAATATCATGCAGTGTACTGGGTTTTTAGAGGACTGGCTCCTCAAGGAGGTGGTGGGGGGCATGGTGGCGACACTATTTATGATCGAGAGGGCGCACAAGGTACCGGAGAGACCTCTACCAGGCAGATTGTTGCAAGAATGCTCAACTTCCGGGACAGAGACCACATTCTGCAGGTGGCACAGACTCATGGGCCCTGGCACATAGGGGGTGCAACAATGAACATATATCCGGATTATACTACAGCCGTCCAAAGGTAAAGTGAAATGCGTTTCAACGGGGAGGCACACTTTTTTTTACACGGCCATGGCTGCTTGGGACTAATTGGAATCGAAGGGTTACCCTCTACCAGACCCAGGAAAGCAGCCCGGTGATGCGGAATGGCAGCAACCAAAGTCGCAGCGGAGGAAGAGAGAGGCCCCCGGGCAGCCCATAAAAAGTCCCAGGTGGAGTAGAGAGAGCCAAAGTAGTGGCGGACATTGTGGAGCATCGCTCCTGGTGGTCAGGTAGGGAGTGGGAGGCTTTGGCCTGGGACACTGATGAGAAGGCCAGTGACTTTAAGAGGTTGGGAGTGGGCGCAGAAGAGAGCATCAGGTCGGTGGTCACCCCGATGACTGCCGACAAAACAGCCACAATGATGGCCAGACACAGACCCAGTCCAGGCACCAAAGACAATGGCAACAAACCACCCGACAAACCCATTAAGGTCTTCTCCTGGAAAGTCACCAGGTAGTAAGCTGAAAAGCGGGCAATGTGGAAATATTTGGCGAGAAAGAATCCAGATATCATTTCCTTCAGAAGATGCATCTTGCAAGGAATACCTGTAGAATGCTGAATCATGGCAACTATAACATTTTGGTGCATGCCAGCTTTTTGTACAGTTCAAGGAGGGTGGGCATACTAACTCACCGGTCACTCCCCTTGTAGGAGGCCCATACATGGGTAGATAGCATGGGCTGGAGGTGAGTGGTCAGTGGAATGGGACAAACCTGACTTTTGCCACCAGGTACTTCCCTCTGGGTTTGCAGACAGGAGGGTTAGATGAACTGGGAGCATGGTTGGTGGAGGTGCCAGTCTATACTGTTGGTGAGGGGGACCTTAACCTAAGTCACTACAGGGACCTGGATAGAATGACCCAATCCGGGGAGCAACCCAGATGGGATGGACATGTAGCATCCCTTCTGGAAACTTTTGGTTTGTTAGACCTGTGGCAGGAGAGACATCCGGGGGTCCAACAAGATACATATAGCTCTATCTAGTTGTGTTCTTTTTCCAGGATGGATTACCTCCTGACGCTGCAGCACCAGTTAGGTTGTTTCAGGCACACCGCTATCCTAGCAAGGGATATATCTGACCACCCACCAATGTGAACACTCCTACTGACAGTCATTCAGGTATCAAGGGAGGGGGGGGGGGGGTCTGGGGGTGAGTGAAAGTTGGACCCCTGGGAAATGACTGAAGGGGCTACTAGAAATCTGGTGGTGAGACCACGACTCGATACTTCAAGGAAAACAAAGGGACGGTGGATTTGGAGGTCACACAGCGGTCTTGCGTGCCTGCCTAATAGCCCACGAATCTGGAAAAAGTAGGCAAAGAGATTGTAAACCTTGAAAGACAGCTAGACCAGTGGGAAGCAGATCATGTGTCCAACCCTACCCCAGGCCTTCCAGGCAGGATTGGTGGGTGGGAGCTGCGCCACCTGCTACACCAAGAGGCGAGGGAGATGTATGAGGTACAGCAAGGAAGTCAGTTGGCAACAAATTGGGCAAGCTGAAAGCATGACTGGCCAAAAAGGAAGACGACCAGAAGAGGGTGGTAGCAATCAAGTGGGGAGAGGACGGAGACACCGAGGGCCATAGCACAGGCCTTTGCAGCACATCTGGAAGCCCTCTACCAGCCTTGGAGGGAGAGGGGGTCGTATTTGAGTGACCTTGAAAAGTTTATAAGTGACATACTGGTAGCCAGGCTACAGAGGGCCCTGGGTGACTCCCTTGATGCAGAGTTGTCTGAGAGGGAAGTGCCTGAGGTCATACACCAGATAAAATACTGGGCTCAATGCATGAAGCCCCCCTCTATGTTAGCACCCCCAATTCCTGCACGGGAAAAAATGCACAACATGGTGCATTTCTAGTTGTGCAGGAACCTGCTTTGGCGCTCCTACAGGGCTACCTTTCTATGGCTCCTCATTGAGCTTCAGAAAGGCACCACTGTGGGACCGCCCTCTAGGATTAAACTTCTAATCCACTGGGCAGTCTGACTACGGGTTTGGCGGTCTCTTATCAGGGTGCTAGCGTGGTGGCCTGCTGCTCGACCACCAAATTCATAATTGGGCCTTAAGAGCCCTGGTTTTAAGTTGCCCCTCAACCATATGGGACTCTAATAATATCTATACTGGCTTGAGTGTTTGTGATCCCAACAGAAATCAGGACATTTCCTTTTTAGGTCTCGCGCCTAGCGTTGCACTGCGCGCAGTACAAGACCTCTTGTAAGGGGGTTCTAAAAGCTGCTCACGCGCTCATGCGTGAGCAGCCTTTCGCCGCCCGCCATTGGCTTCAGCGTGTTTTTTTTTTTAAATGGCACAGGATTGGGCAAAGGCGGGTGCATGTCCAGCCTTTGCAACGCCCATTCCCATCCGTCTCTAGCACGCGGAGCAGCAGGCGTTCACCTCCCTACAACGCTCCCCTCCCCCTGCCCCTCTGTAGTGCACGCGCACCACTACTTTCGATTCCCGGCCCTAGATCACATCTTTTTTTGCTACATGAACTCAAGAGCTCCAAAGTAAGGAGACGGGGGCATATACGTATATGGAGATTTATTAACTTTAATGCCTCTCCTCGTGTGGAGAGCGATGGCCCACTGTTGTGGATCAAGCATTTCCCACTTCACAGACAATGCTGGACAAATGCGCAATGTCGTTTTCGAAAGCCTAATACTTAAATGCAGGATTACTGTGTGTTTTGTAATAGTGACTTAGGAGCCCTCGCAACGGAGACACAGAAGTGTTATTCTTCACTTCACTGTAAAAAACACAAGAAAAAAAGCCCATATCGGACAAGGCGATCTGATTCGGTGACTGGGAAGCAACAAGAGTGCAGGTGCATAGTTCACTCCTCTGACAATGGCGCGAGATGTTACAGTGAACATGACCTGGCCTTGGCTTGATAAGCTGTAATCTCCTACACGTATGGCATGCAATGAGGGCGAGAAGGGTAATTAACCCAAGCACAAACCAAGCAGCGTGCGTGAGCATGAGAGGTGCAGACAGAGTCTGCCAGTGCTCAGAAGCGGCAGCAGGCGGTGCATGCCTATGTGCGACTCCGGGAGTCTGACAGTAGCAGAAGATGGTGCTGGGTTTGAAGATGACAGCAGCATGAGACATTGGAGGATGCAGCTGCGCTCACCTTTCTCCTCTTTCCACTGCTTCTTCTTCCTGTTGCTGCTACTGCTGGAGTTCATGCTGCTGCTTGGAGGGCTGCTGCTACTGGCTTGTGGCTGCAAGTTCCCCAGGCTCACAGGAGTCTTGGTTTGGGCACTCAGAAGAAATAATGCGAGTAGAAGGTCCTCAAAAAAAAAAAACTGACAGGGGCAATGTTCCTCTGCAGAACCGGACAGCGAGGCTGCCGTCGGTACCGCCTCTTCCACTCCCAGCTGCTGCTCTAGAAGCTACTGGCGCTAATGCTGTGACTGCTACTGCTATTGTTGCTGCCAGTGCTGTTCCTTGGCCCTGTGCGCGGCGTTGGTCCGAAGCAGAACTCTGATTGGACAGTCACTGCGGCTGCGCAAGAGAAATGTACGCCGGACGAGCTCCTGCTGAGCTGCCAACGGCTGTGAAATGGATCCCCTTACAGAGAGTGGCTGTCCTGACCACGCCCACTTGGATACCGAGGTACAGCACTACAACCCCCATTTTATAATGCTGACGTTTGTACTGAGAGCCACGTAACTTTTACAACTAGCACTTAGATTCACTCACATCTTATGAAAAAATAAACGAATGCTTTAAAAATAAGGTCTTACAAAATATTATGCTGAAAAAGTAACTATAAATATATTAATCTTAGGTGCAAATATTAATATTCGTAATACTAAGACGTTCTCTGAAAATAGTAATAAAATATTTGAAATAAAATGTTACTTTTAAATATTGAATTAGGAAGCTGCAGTTTTATGGGCAAAATATTCTGTTGCAAGATGGCCACTGTACGGGTGCGTTTTTTAATGCACTCTCGCTGATTTCCTCGATGGGGCGCGGTTAAGATTAGATTTTGAACCCTGTAGCGGGTGTACTGCTAGAGAGCTGTCAGCCTGCAAATACTTTCAGCTACGTGCAGCACATGTTCGGTTTAGCTTTGATTATGTCCCACAGCAGGATCTTTAGCCGGGATTCGATATTTTAACATTAACTTTGAAAGTCCAACAGACATGTGGTCAGACACAGTTCTGTATTTGGAGAGGTAATTCACAGAGAGGCACTGCTCAATCAACTATGATTTCCATCAGTATAATGCAACAACTTTTAACATTATTTTTGTGTTTTTTATTTTTTTATTTTAATTTTAGGATAACTAAAACACAATGAAAATAAATGGGCAGTAATTTTTGTTGCTAATTGAAGACATTGTCTAAAACCATGAACAACTCTCCAGAAGTGTTTGCCCCAGGAAACACACTTACTACCAAAAGTGGTATCACTGAAATTCCAGCAATGTGGAGCGTATCCCGTGCTAGACAAAACAAGCATTTGCAATACAATAGGACTACCCGAGTTTAAGCTAATCGCATTGTAAATGACAATGCCTTTTATTAATGTTTTTAAAATGAAAACAAAAATAAAAGGCATGGTTATTTGCAATTTCAATAGCTCAAACTCGCAGAAATGCGAGACCTATTGCATTGCAAATGCTTGTTTATTCTCGCAGTAGAAATTTCAGAATGACCAATATTATGCCTATGATATTATTTCATACATGCTGTTTTAGAGAGGTTCTATCAATATATGTACCCTTTTAGTATTGGTTCAGCACAGTTTTAGTGTTTCAAAGATCCCTTACTTTGCCTGCGCAAGAAAGAGCTCCATCTAGTGCTCGTTCATGGGTGTTGCTTTACATATTAACCATACACATTGGATATACAGTACAATAACTTCAAAATTCCAGGATTCTTTTTGAAAAGTTTATGTCCTTATCAATGCACTTTGTATTGCCACCTTTAATAAGAATATCTAGGCTAACCAATGGGTCAATAAACGCTAGTCTACTGGTTATCTAAGCTTGGCAATGTGCATTGTTATGGCAGACCAATTTCCTTTCTTCACCGTTTGTTGCACACCGTGCTTAGTCTACCCATATGGTGTTAAAAAGTTCGTTTTTATTGGTGTTATCGCTGATTGTATTATTAATTTTCTGGTTTTATGTAACAAGCACCATTAAAAATGAAGTGGTCGGTGTGGGCATAGATGTGCCTAGGATGGCCACAGGCTCCCATCAACCTTCCATCGTCGATAAAAAGAAGTACCACTGAGGTGACAAACACCCGTTATTAAGCGCCAAAATGGCCCAAGGGGTGAACGCAAATACGCATTCTGCTATCTATGATGCTATTTGCATTTGCCACGGCAGCCGCACTATAATGCATTCAAACTGGTTAAATGGGCATTATACCCTAAACAAATGAGTTATATTGTTTAAACCAACTCTGGAGGAAATCACTTTCCAGTGTTTGCAGGCATGTGACATTGCTGAGGGCAAGAGAGTACACACATTTGAGAGTGATCTACTCAACTCAAAGTACTTTTAAGGACAGAGTATGAGTTGCCTCAGAGGTAAAAACTATCTTCTCAGATTTTGGGCCAGAACACATAACTCGTACTAGTGCCAGGAAGTTCTTCACTTACTGTGCAATCTTGCACTGATGTTTCCTCCACCAACCATTGGAAAAATCTCATTAACACCAAATAACCTGTGTAAATGACCTCTGGAACAAATGTCAATTTAAGACATATGGAAAAACTGCCCACTACCGATGCAATATACTTGATCTGGCCATTGTGTTTCATCATTTGTTTCTCAATGTATTGTAAAATTATGACTATCAGCAATACTGAACAATCTCCTTGCGTTTTACATTTACTATGAATTGTCAAACATTATTTTAAGTACATGCAACACAAAATTACAAAAAAATTATGCAGTTCAGGCTCAATCTTTGTAGTAGTGGCTTAAATCATTTTTAAATTAGCTGGATAAAAGACACACAAACAAGAGGACTCTAGTCTAATGTTTCAAACCAAAACCAAGTGACATTGTGAGATAAAACGGTTTAAAAAAACATGCATGTAGTTTACTAAAGGTATTAATTCATGTAATACAAGTAAAAAAGTGTTAACAAAAATACTACCTTTTGAAGTTGTATCTAATGTCTTCTTCAGTTTTTCAATTTCCTCCTTATGTTTTTTGTTTTCTGCTTCAACTAGATAGTCATTTTCGTTTCTCTTATTAACATTTAAGGCCTGTGCAAAAGAGGGTGGGAAGTTTAAGTTTTCTAGTTTGGATTACATTCGTAAAAACAACAAACTTTCATCCACAGTACACTTAGTGTGTAGACATTAGGCAAGCAGAGTACCTAGTAGAATGTACTAACTACAGATTGTGTAAAACAACGTCATTATTTAGATGTAATTACCTTGCTCCCTCCATTGCAGGGCAATTGCCCATAGTCCTCTCTACAGGGCTCATTTTATAGAATATACAGGACACCCAATTGGGTTGGACTGTAGACTGTATTCGACTGATGCTGGTCACTTCTAGTTCAGGATCCACAACGTGACAGCTGCCAGGATCCTTAATGACAAGGTGTGAATTTGCGAAAAAAACATACTGAAGCCTCCAGTGAGGCTGGAATAAAGATGTTCTGAGGTACTGCTGACAACAGTGTCATTAGTGGCCTATCGCAATGAGGTCATCGTCAGAGTCCTCAATGGAGCTGTCTTCACTGAATATGTCATTGTGGCCATCGCTGACTGGCCAACCCTCGATAGGGTCTTCATTGCTATGGATAGGGCCTGCATCATTGTTGACTCTGTTACTTGGTGGGGTGGGTTGTCGATGATGGAGGCAGTGCCTTCAACAACAAAATACTTCAGCTGCAAAAATAATGCCTCCACTGTTGACTGCAAAACCAGATTGAGGAATTTTCTCATCAACAAAGTACGAGCCATGGGTGACGGGACAACGGTGTAGGCGGAAAATGTATCAGACCCTCTGAGCTGTATTTGAGGGCCATCTTGTGCTCTGGGGGCTTTTCCAACAGCATGTCAGAGTAACTCTTGAATTTCTCCTCTTGAGGAGGACAAAGACATTTTGTTTTTACAGAATTTCAGCTTTGGAATTTCTAAATGTTTCCACTATTGTGCCACTTTGTAAAAGTACTTTGTGGCGCACTGCACACAGAATCATCCACTTTAGACGAACATTTCTCTTCAAGAGAGGCAAAGTCTGCCGTTTTTCATGGTCTTCAAAGATTTTTTAAGGAAATATCTGACAGATCTCAAATCAAGAGACTTCATACTTGCGGTGCAAGAAATACCAACACTAAGTGATAGACATGTTAGGTGACATTTCTCCTCTTGTTCAGAAAAAAACGTATGTAACCCCAGAAACAAGTCACTGTACCAGGAGCTGAAGATAGGGCTGGCAGAAATCCAGGGAAAGTGAACGAAAGGTTGAAATCCTTGCAATGTAGAAAATGTGCCAAGGCAGATTTTAGAGAAAGTGGTCAATGGTTACTTGACCAGTTTTTGGGAATCTCATTATCTCTTACATCCACCTTAAACCGATAGTAAGATGTAGACTCCACTGCTTAATTATGGGTTCTTTCAAACGAGGTGGGGTTGTTAAAGAAACAATGTTGGTGGGCCTATGGTATTTTAACACGTTTTATAGCCATTTTAGAAGTACCAGGGATTCAAAGCCTCAAAGCCTGATGAGGGGAATGATTCAAGCATTTGAATGTATGAAAGACCCAATACTGGGAATGTGCAAAGTACAATTTCTAATAGTTAAAGTGTTAATGTTCAATTAAGTATGCTTATGTTACTTTATGTTAAAGGAAACCTAATGCACAATATTAAGACTTTAAAAACAAAATTACATTTTGTAAATGTAAATGCTTGAGACTCAATTTACAAAAAAACAGGATGGGTGGAAATTTACATCTCTATCTGAACACTTTTTTTTTTTTAAATCACACATTCCCATAAGAACCCTTGGAAACGTGTGCCACGAACAGTGTTTCCAGACATACTACCACAAATGTCATGTTTAATTGTTTATTTTATTTACAAATTCTTATAGAGCGCATGGCGACCCAAAAACTGGCTTCCCAGCGCTTATAGGACACGTTAGGGGTGACATACTGCTCAGGTAAATAGATTAATTTTTAGATGCTTTCTAAAACTGAGCAAATTGTTATTGGCTCTCAGACCAAATTCAAAATGACTTTATTCGATTGCTTTGTAAGACAATCATAAAAGTACATATTAACAATACAATCATTTAAAAACTGTAAACATTGAAAAATATATACAAACATTTTTTGAGGATCATCATACAAAAAAGATCATATTATACTCCACGATTACAATACACTTGTTTTCCTGTGGCTAAGTATTTTTTTTAAAAACATACATATCCTCCAGGCCCTGTGGATATCATCTAGGATCTGCAGCGCAAGAAAAGCTGGACGACATTGTCTCGGACCCAACTCCCTCAGAATCGGGACAATCCAAACTTTCCTCAAATTACTATAAAATCTGCAGAATAAAAAAAATGTATTGTCGATTGTTCTGAACAATTTTCGCAAGGACACGGACCTAGAGTTCGTGACCAATCATTCATACCTGGGAAACTCATGAGCCTGTGATAAATGTTACAACTAAAACGAGTTAATAAAAATCTGTCATAGCCATCAGGTACAAACAATAAATACGACTGGATATTAAAAGAAGATAAAATCAATTGATTATGCTGAACGGAAGGTTTTGTACTCTCAGTAACCAGTCTTATAGTGTCCAAAAGAATCAGACCCTGTTTTATTAATTCCTTTCTGGTAATCGACTGCATTGTACCTGGATTCTTGTAGTACTCTGGGTGGCCAAGGTCAGACATAATATTTTTAATAAACCTCAGCCAAGGGATCAGCAACGCTCCTTCAAGTTTCAAGCTGTCAGTTAAAATATCCTGATTTAGCTTAGTCTCCGGTTTGGACCATATTCTATGCCATAGAAGGATTGGCTCCATTTTTATCAGGTCTGAAATGAATGGGAGACTCCGCTCTGCATGGCAAACATATGCTGATGTGCTACCGGGGACAGCTAAAATATATCTCAGGCTCCCAGACCAATTGGGAGGGAATTCCAAAGCTTGGGTGCCAGGTAAGCAAAGGATCACCCTCCACTTCTGGCCCTTTTTATTCTGGGAGTAGCCAAAAGAAATTGACTATTTGACCTGAAATCACGTGTTTTATTATGTTGAGCAATGAACTGCTTAAGAATATGTGGTTTCTGGGCATGCTTTACTTTGTGTACAATACAAAGAGGTAAAATTAAATTCTCCTCCTTACTGGCAACCAATGAAGACTGACTAGAGCCAGGCGCACAGACTGTGACTTGGGAATGTTCACCAAAGTTCTGGATGCAGTATTCTGTAAAACCTGCAGCTTTCTGGGGACATATGCGGGGCTGACAAGATAAGGGGAATTACCGTAATCCAAATGCAACACTGTAACATTATTCGACGGGTTTCAATAGGAAGCCATTTAATTATCTTCCAAAGAGCTCTTTGAAGGCCAGAGCACCTTCCTGCCAATTTTTTGGCCTGAGATGCCATGGTAAGGTCCTTATCTAGGAATACTCCCAGGCTCTTAACTTCCTCTTTTGGTGAGGGACAATCACCAAGACAGATTATCCCAGAGGCAGGGGCTGTTCCCAACCACCATAACCTCTGTCTTATCGCCGTTTAGTTTAAGGCGACTACTATAAATTCAAGTATTCACCGGTCCCATGCTGGCGGCTAAACTGGCCTCAGTTTGGCAGATGTTAGATGCAAAAGACAAAAATCTGAGTGTTGTCAGCGTATGAGACCACTGTGATACCTGCTGAACAGATAACGTCCGCTAGGGGGAACAGATATACATTAAAGAGAGTGGGACTCAAGGACGAGCCCTGGGCACTCCTCATTTAAGGTGATAGACCTGACAGGCAAGGTCCCTCCCTGACCTGGAAGCTTCTGTTTTCTAGAAATGAGGTCAGACAATTTAGCACATTAACCGTGATTTCTAGCGCCTAAATCCTACTTTGAAGAATAGGGTAGGAAACATTGTCGAAAGCTGCACTCAAATTCAAAAGGATGAGCGTAGCAGAGCCACCTTGATCCAATGTTCTCCGAAGTTCTTCAATGGCTAAGAGAAGAGTCTTGGTACCTATTCCCGGTCTAAAACCAGTTTGAGTTGGATGTAAGAGATTGCGAGATTCAAAAAAACTGGTCAAGTAACCATTGACCACTTTCTCTATAATCTTGCTTACACCAGGAAGCAGAGATATAGGCCTATAATTCTGATCCAAGGAAGGGTTTTTCAGCAATGGACTGACAACCTCATTTTTCCAGCTGTCAAGGATTGCCCTTTTTCAGCTAAAGATTATATAGGTTGTCCAGGGATGATAAAAGGATATCTCCTCCTTTCAGCAAAATGTCTATGGGCGCAGGGTCTAAAGGGGATCCAGATTTAAGTGCCTTTGCTACTTCCCAAATAACATTGCTGTTTAACTGAGGGAATACTGAAAAGGTAAGAGTATCTTTACTAACTGTACTACAGCCATTGGTAGCTGGATGTGGATCCCAATCAGAGTCACTTCCCAGGGAGTCATAAATAAGACAGACTTTACTAATAAAATACTCATGCACCATGTCTTGTTGGGCTCCAATCCGGGCTTGCATGGAAATTCCAAAAAGTGGAAATGGAGCCCACTGTGCAACTGTACATTTTTTTCACTGTAGAAAACCTCCCCTCTTGACCTCCCACAGGATAACGCCCTTCCCTTCTCCCTGCCAAACAGGGGAGTTATCTATTCCCCTTCCAATACTGGAAGGTAGGTTACTCCATTCACTGGCTGGAGTAGCTTTCGGACTATTTCCAAGATCGAAAGGCCAGATCATGGTTTGTTGATGCTCACAATTGTACGTTTGTTAGCATTCACAAACTTATAAGGCAAACAATGCTTTGCCTTGCCCCACCCCTTGCATGGGAGATACTACTGCGGATTTCTTCACACATTTGGAGCAGAAATCTACAGTAGTAAATCCACTTAAGCCTAACAAGAATCGCTTTCTGAATTCCTAGCAGAAGTAAAGGAGGTATTTACCCCTCTGTGTAAAAGGTCCTATATATTCTAGTTTATGTGAAGGAGAAGCAATTCAATGGTACAAAAGATTTACGTAGGCAAAATAATACCTGTTTCAGCTTTTCATTTTCCTCCATGTATTTTTTGGCTGCTCCATTTGCATGGTCAACTTGCGTGTTCAAAGCTCCATTACTCGCCAGCTCATGTGCTAGTTGTGTTATTAAAGTAACAACACGTCTCAACACACTTAAGGAAAAAGGAAAAAAACATCAAAGGCTGATCCTTTTGCATCCGCTGTAAATATCAGAATTTTTTTGTTCAGATTCTGAAACATGAGGAGACTGACTATTTTCATTACATGCAGGAAAGACTAAACAAGGTCAGGTAGAATAGAAATAGAGACAGTATTATACCACTGACACCAAATAAGACTACAAAAAGGCAAATGGCCATGGATGGGATCATTTTTTTTTTTTAAACAAAATAAGTTTGTTTTTTTGCAGGGAAAAATGGTCTCTGTAGGGCACCCCCAAAAAGCTGCATTTCAAATTCTTGACAAACTCCGTGAAAATTCCAGAAAGCCATGTCGCTAAACAAATGAGCTTTTAGCTCCATAATAATAACTTGTTAAAGACCTTTCAGGAAGTATATGTCCTGCTCACAGCAGTGGTGATTAGTTCACCCACCCTGAGATCTTAGATCGGACTTAGATTTCAGCCAAGTAAATATTTTAATAGTATTGGATTCATCTGCTGTCTTTCACACGATGAACACCAATACTTTTCATGAACGTGCCAAGGTGGTAGGTAACATTGGGCTAGCCCCACACCATCTCTGATCACTTTTAACCTGTCAAACCAAATCAAATAGACTTTATTCGGTTTAAACATGTAATTCATAAAACACACTAAAAAAATTCAGTATAAATAAAACAGAATTTCATTAAAAATGCCAGTGGCGGCTGGTGACATTTGAAAGTGGTAGGGCGTAAAAGCTGGGTATAATTGTTATGTCGCAAGCGTGTGAAGTGCAGAAGCCCAACCAACAGAAAGAGTGTTTGGGGGTTCTTACCCAGAGAAAAGTTTGAAGAAAACAGTGGCAAATAGTACATTTGAAAGCAAATTTGAGAATGGAAGAAAGTTTATATAGCAATTGTGAAAGTGTGGTGTTAAAATATTTAAACATATCAGAATTCCCCCATATCCTACTGCATTAAAAACATTTAACAGTTTCTGTAGTGAGACACTTGTACAAGTGGACATAAGTACACCGAAACTCTGGAACTGTCACATGTAAGCAATCTGAAGACTTGGCAGCTGTAAATAAACACTTTGACTGTCAGATCACCAATTAGCAAATAAAATGCTTAAAAGCTCACAAAAAGTAACCTAATTGCTCCAAATGTGAATGTCACATCAGACCAGCTTTTGACTTTCCCTTCTTTATTTTCACTCTACACACTCCAGCGGGCGGTATTCACCAGGGACGAACACATCCAGCTCACAATTTATGACTTCCCAACAATAAAACCAGCAATTTATAGAGTTTTTGGTTGCGACAATCAAGGGTTCACCTGTTTGGACAAATGCCAAGGACCTTCCTAAGCATTCATACAATGAAATCTGTTAGCTTCCCAAGACTCTGCAGCCTTCAATATGTATGCTGTCTGTGCGCCATATGCAGAGCTCTTTTATCCTGTGCCGAAGATAGATGGTGCAGTCCTGTCACATACACACAGCCCAGGCGAGATTCGAAAGATTACGATTGAATTCCAGTGACATCTACATTCCTTCCAAATTGTTATGAAAAATGTGCGATAAAGACGTTGCCAGTTCAAGCACATCTTGTCTGTAAGACTTTCAATTATCCTAATGAACAGAAAGCGAGGCCTAGACTCAAACAGCGCTCACTGCTTTTTTTTCCATGAACCTCCAATTCGCCTCGTTATGTTATGTTAATGATGTTTTCTAAAGCGCATGAATCACCCAGGGGCATCTACGTGGTACCTAATCCAAATTTCCAAGAGCAGTGACAGAAACCCAGAGTGGATCATCAGTATAAAAAGGCTTTCAGATGTTTCCTGAAAATCAAATATGAGGAGGACTTTCGCAGCCCCTCCGGGAGGGAATTCCAATATTTGGGGCCTACATATGAAAAGGCTTTGCCACCCAGACGATTCCGGTAAATGTGTGGAATCGCTGACCTAGCGGACAGTAGCAGGCTGGACGAACAGGAATGACGCCCCGGCTGGCTATTTTGAGGAGTGATATGGTAACTACTGGCAGCTGCGCGGTGCAGTGGCATTGAGACACTGCGTGGTTGGGACTCCACACGATTTGAACACAGTTACCAGCAGAAGCAGTGGCACGCATGGCATTCCAGAGGCCCAACAGCTGGGTGAGATCGCTCTTATTTCTTTGTGGTTAATTTCTTCCGCCCCCCTGTCTTTTCTTGTATTTTGAGCGCAAGGCTGCGTCTAGAGACTAAACAGGGACATTCCTGAAGGCAGCATGTTGTGACTTACAATTTTGTGTTGATGGACATTTCATAAGGTGGTGGTGCCTGGGGCAGCGACAGGTTGTTCCATAAATGATGTTCTATTGTGATTTTACTTTAGCGACCTCCGCCCCAGCGTGCACAGCTCAAGCTGACCCCAGAAGGCCTATGTTTGGGGATCTTCAGTATAGCTCTATGTTCTTGTGTTTTGAGGGAGGGTTAGGTCCCTGTCAGGCCAGGTTGGGGGAGGTCTGCAGTGGGTGGGGGGTGGCTCAGGTTACGGGGGGTTATGGTTTCAATTGGGGGGTACTAGGGGATTCGCCACGCAGGCTACTCAATGACTGCTTTTCTATAGGAACTGTTGCTCTTCTAATGTGTAAATGGACAATGTCTAATTGCAAAAGGGAAATGTTGCTGGCTGCTATTCTGATTTTCACCGACTATGGCTGATGTAGGTAATAGAACCACTGTTGGTGGGCCTGATTCATTGACTGCATTAACATGGAATGTAAGGGGTCTGAATGATCATCGCAAGCTTAGGAAAGTGTTAAACTACCTACATAGACACCATGTTGATCTTGCGCTCATACAGGAGACACACCTCCCTCCCAAGAGCAAGGTACTTGAGGCTTCGGGTATCAGGGGTAACTGTCTGGCTGCGGGCTTTACCACACACTCAAGGGGAGTGCTCATATGGGCCAATCCTCGCTCGTAGCTGCGGTTGTCACTAATTGAGGCGGACCACGAGGGGCGCTTCCTGATTGCGAGATGCTTGGGCAAAGGTTTGGATCTTGTGGTGATTAATGTGTACGGGCCCAACTATGACCACCCTGAGTTTTACGCGGGGTTAGCAACACGCTGTCGGCCCTATGAGGGTTCCAGGATGTTATGGGGGGGGGGGGGGACTTTAACTTTGTCTATGACCCTGATAAGGACAGATCTAGGGGGCCGACGCGCCGCCCGGCGGCCGCAGCCCTCCTCATGCAGGCGGAAATGTTGAAGCTAGACGTGGTGGATGTCTGGCGCACCAGGCACCCCACACGGGGAGGATTCACGCACTACTCTGCCTATCATGACATACATACACGCATTGATCACTACCTTGCCTCGCAAACTTTAATTGCGAGCCTCCGCAGTTGTGAGGTACTGCCCCGTACTCTCTCAGATCATTCCCCTTTGCTGCTGCGGCTGGTGGTCCCGACGAAAAGAATTCCCCCCTTCACTTGGAGGTTTCCTCCCTACGCCCTCCTGGATGAGGGGTTCAGGGGTGACCTTGCTGAGGACATTGACACATTCTTCGAAACGAACCTAGGCTTTGTGGATAGCTTCCTAACGCTGTGGGACGCATTTAAGGCTTATATTAGAGGGATGACCATGGCCAAACATTCCAGCACACTTAGGGCCATCAGGCAGCGGTTGCAGACTCTCGAATCCCAACTGAGAGAGTTGGAGGAGAGACAAAGCGATTGCTCTGCCTCGCACTCCGCGGAACGTCTGAAACTATTTATTGTTGGCTGAATTTCAGAAGGAGGCCGATCGGGAAGTTAAGCATATGGGCAAATACGCCACGGCGAGGGTATATGGGGAGGGGGATAGGCCCAGCTCTGTACTTGCCCGCCTCATGAGGCAGGAACGGAAACCTTTGGTAATTGACAAATTAACTTCCCCATCAGGGGGTTCCCTCACGGACGAGACAGAGATCATTGCATCCCTTAAAGATTATTACTCTGATCTTTATCAGTCTAAATCCTCTCACATGGAAGAGGAGATAGAGGACTACCTCAGCTATATCAGGATGCCCTTCCTGCCTGACTCAATGAGGGAGTTCCTGGCGGCGCCGGTGCAGGAGGACGAGATACGGGAAGCGCTGGGAGGGATGAGAGCGGGTAGTGCCCCCGGAGCCGACGGCCTGACGGTGGGATTCTACAAGGCGTATCTGGACAAACTTATGCCCCACCTAATTACTCTCTTTGATGAGATATGTGCGGATGGGTCGATGTCTCCCACTATGTGTGAAGCCCTACTGATAACGATATTGAAGCCGGGTAAGCCACCGGAGCTTTGCGGCTCATACCGTCCGCTGTCCCTCTTGAATGTAGACACCAAGCTTTATGCCAAAGTTCTGGCCGCTCGTCTGGCGCTCCGGGTCCCTGACCTCGTAGCGCCGGAACAGGCTGGGTTTGTCCCGGAACGGAATCTGACCTATAACATCAGGACAGTGTTAGGCACAATGCAGCACGTTCGGCAAGAAAATAAGGCCCTAGCTGTATTTCTTGATATGGAGAAAGCCTTTGATTCAGTCGAATGGCCCTTCATGTTGCGGGTACTGCGAAAGCTCGGACTGGGTGAACCCTTCCTGCAAATGCTAGGGGCACTGTATTATAAACCTACCGCCAGATTGCGAATAGGGAACACTGTCACTGACCCATTTGAAATCAGTAGTGGAACACGGCAGGGGTGCCCTCTCTCTCCCTTACTATATGCTCTTGTGGCGGAACCCCTGGCCTGCGCAATCAGGGAATACCATGCTGCTGAGGGAGTCAATTTCCCGACGTATAAGATTGGCATATCCACATACGCAGACGACACTTTGCTATACGTTCGAGATCCGGAGAAGAATCTCCAATCAGTACTCGGAGAGGTGGTGCGGTTTGGGACACTATCGGGTCTTAAGGTCAACTGGAGCAAATCAGTGGCATTCCCGCTGACCCCTGTCACCACACCTTTCGAGATGGAATTCCCCCTCCAGTGGTCCTCAGACCCGGTCCGGTACTTGGGGACCAGGCTACATGTGGACCCTGATGTATTGATCCGGGAGAACTACGGTACCGCGTTCTCCAAGCTTGTAGATGACATAGAGAGATGGTGCAAACTCCCCCTGTCCCTAATGGGCAGAATTTCTATTATGAAAATGGTAGTGTTGCCTAGATTTTTGTTCCTATTCACAAACATCCCAGTCGTTCTCTCCAAAGCTTTTTTCAAACAAATGACTCAGGCACTCACTCGGTTAGCGTGGGGGGGGGGAAACACCCTAGGGTACAATGGCAGACTCTGACGTTACCTTATGAGATGGGTGGCCTTGGTGCCCCGGGCATGGAGAGGTATTACAGAGTGGCGCAGGCTGCGCATCTTCACTCCTGGATCCACGGATCCCAGAGGATCCCACATGTCGTCCTCGAACGCCTGTTCGCGGAGCCGCTGCCGCTCCCTGCCACAGTATGTCTTCCCGTAGACCGGAGCATAGGTAGACTGGACTCCATAAAAGCCACGAATCACGCATGGCACGAGTTGGCACGGGCACAGAGCTGCGAACTCCTGTATTCCCCGCTTATGAGAATTGAATGGGTGGTGTGGATCCCCTTGCTCAGGGAAAAGGGGGTCACGAAAACATTGCAGAAGCTGGGAGTGACCAAACTTGAGGATCTGTTCACGGATGGAGTGCTGAAGACGTGGGAAACAACTGTCCCCCCCGCAGGCAGATGTCTCGCTTCTGTCCCGCTTTCAATTCCACAGGGTCAGGGGGGCACTGAGGGAGCTCCTGGGTCCGGATCTGCAGGAACCAACGGAGGTGCAGGAACTCACCTATGTGATTAAAACAGTATCTGCCCGCAAGATGGTGACTAACCTAAACAAGTTGGGACCCCGTCACGGGCAGCTCCAGCCCTCCAAAGAGAGAGCGGCGTGGCAGCGTGATTTACAGGTACAGATAGAGGATGACATGTGGAAATACTGTTGCCTCAGTACGAAGAAACTGTCATTGAACGGGAGGCATAGATTGGTCCATTTCAAATTTCTCCAGCGCGTATATTACACCCCGGAACGGTTGCATAGGTATGGTCTGCGGCAATCCCCGGAGTGTGAACGTTGTCATGCGCTCTCTGCTGATTTCTTCCACATGGCTTGGGTTTGCCCAGGAATCAGTAAATTCTGGGGGGGAAGTGTTTGCGGAACTGAGTTTGATTCTAGAGGTGGAGATCGAAGCTGATCCAGCGCTGGCATTACTGGGATACTCAAAGCCATTGCCCGTAGCTTTGAGACGGCTGGCGGATATGGCCTTGTTGATAGCTAGAAGGGTAGTAGCTGCTTGCTGGATGAGAGGACCGCTGCCAACGAAGAAAAGGTGGGCAAAGGACATGTTGTACTGCTGTACACAGTCTGAGGTAAATAGTGTGTTGCTCCCTCCAATGAGTAGACCCAAGAACTTCTGGACGTTGTACCGGACATATCTTAGCGGTGCCGGGGAGGAGGAGGACCCGGAGCAGGGAGGGGATGCGGATGAACTGCTTGCTCCTGAGGAACTAGAGCAGGGGCCTATGTAGGGGGACTAGGTCAGCATGTGACTGGGACCCCCAGAATAATGCGGCAGGGTTCCTATGGGTGGTGGGGCGGGGGGGTTCAGGCTGCGCAGGCCGTAGGGCGGCACACACATCTTTCTCTTGTTAGTCGAGCAACGCTCTGTTTCTTCAAGCAAAAGCTAGGTTGTACATAGGTCGAGCGCACTGATGGCGATGGGGGGGTGGGGGGGGGGGGGGGGGGGGTAGTTGGGGTAGGAGTTAGTCTGCTCTTCTTTTCTTCTTCTCTTCCTTTACGATGCGGGATTGAGTCGTGCCTGCTCCTCCTTTGGTTGGTACTGTTCCCCACTTATTAATATTCGACGATGTATTGGCATAGGCCCGGAAAAGTGTGTACGATGTCGATGCCTAGAATCTTCTTAATATTGCAAGTATTGTGCATGCGTTACACGCCGCCGAGCCTCCGGGATGTCGGCATTCAGGCTGTGTCAGTTGCTTGAAGTTCACTTGCTGTGTTTTTTCTATGCACGGATGTTGCCCCTTGGGGCTGCGGGCGACTCGATCTGCTGTAAGAAATTTTTGATTGTGAATAAAAAGGTAGAAATTTAAAAAAAAAAAAAAAAAAAAGTGTGGAATCGCTAAGAGGGCTTTACCATTCGATCTTAGATTACATGCTGATGTCAGTTTGCATATTTTAGCTTGTATGTATTTTGGGCCTGTTTCCCTCATGGCTTTAAAGACCAGACAGCAAGTCTTAAAAAAAGCTCTCTTCCTTTCCGGCAGCCAATGCAATTCCTTCAATAGAGGGAGGGATGTGTGCTTATAATATTTTCACTGTATGGAGCTATAGTCTGTACATAAATATGTATACATGTAGTAAGCACACAACACAATGTGAAACGGAGGGTCAAGAAAAAGCACTAAGTGCTGTTCGAGTCTCAGTGCCGGCTCTAATAGATCCTGTGATTCTAGGCAAATCACTTAGCCTCGTGGTGCTTACAAACCTCTCAGCTTGTGTAATGTAGCTACATTCGCCATTGTTTGATAGAGTCAGTGAAAGATTTCTTGCAATGCACAAAAATAATACTAACATCGTTGGAATAAACGTTTCGTTTCATTTATGGAGGGCAAAGAATAAAGACATGCGATTGTTGAACTCAGAACTGATTACTGAACTACAATATTTGGCAATGTACTGTGTCTGTCCCCCTCCCCACCTCAACATCAATCCATGTGACAAGGCAAGGGCCCTAAGGCTAAATGGGCCTACATAAGTAAAAAAAATGCCCGCCTGAGCCTTACCTTGTGAACTGTCCGACTGACCGACTCCCGCCGAGTTAAAAGTAGTGATCATATTCCTACTGTCCTAGTACTACTCCGGACAGCAACCTGCAGCAGTACATTGCTGTGCGCAGCTGCCAGCTACCAGGACTAGCTCAGCTGCGGCCGGCACTTCTCTAATGTATCGTTGAATCAGATTCAGATTGCCTGCCTCGGCCCTGGCCTCGGCTCCATAAACCATGCAGTCTGAAGTGACGTAGACAGAACTGGTGAAATGGCTCCCATCACTGTCTTCAATTGATGAAGACTCGCGCGCGGGAAGCAGACTCCGAATCTGCGCAGACTTCATTCCTTTGCTTTCCACCTGCCACAGCCACACCCTTTCCAAAGTCGTCACAGGGTGGGTTTACTCCCATCATGCCCTGTAACAAGTTGGAAAAGGGAGGGGTAACAAGCTCTCCAGTCTCCACTCTCGGATTGATGTGGAGGGTTAGCGATACCGGGCTTGAAATTAAAACGCCCGGGGCTAACTCTGCCTCCACGCCATCAGGGGGTCGAGACTGGGCCTTGAAGCTAGGTCTTTGCCGAGCTGATGACAGCCTCCAGGGCTGTGAGGTTATCGGCCCAGCAAACACTTAAGCTTCTTTGGGCCAGCCCGGAGAGAGAGCAAGCAAGCAGTCAAACTGAGTCACTTGACAGTGGTCACTGCACAACAGCAGCGCCGTGGCGGTATCAGTAAATGGGGCAGACAGTGCCCCGTGTTCCAAAGACTAGTAAGTAGAGTAGACTACAAGATACCAAATAACAAAGGGGGTATTTTTTTATTAAAAGAAAATATATATGGGCATTGTTGTAATATTGTAGAATGTAACGGGGGCGCAGCCCCGACGCGCCCTCAGTGAGAAACCGCCACTGAAAATTACTTACAAGTTGCGGCAGGGTTGTCCCCTATCACCACTGCTCTTTGCGCTGGTATTGGAGCCACTGGCTGTCTGGGTGCGTCAAGACCTGGCCATACGCGGCTGAAATGGGCCATGGGCTGGGAAGACCGCATTTCGCTCAATGCAGACGATATACTGCTCTACGTGGCATCTCCGGCGCGCAAGATTAACTGCCTGTTGGACATATGTGCATCATATGGACGATTATCCGGTTATACCATAAACTGGGCAAAATCACTTCTCTACGTACTGCACGGCTCCCAGCCCTGGTTTCCACTGGGATGTGACATTCAGATAGCTGATGGAAAATTTAAGTACCTAGGGGTATATGTAACACACGATAAAACACAATTCATTGTTGAAAACCTCACAAAGCCCCTGATGAGGTTCTGTTGAGACGTCAAACATTGGCGCTCACTCCCGATAACACTACTGGGGAGAGCAACCCCCTTTAAAATGATGGCGCTCCCCAGATTCCTATATGCACTACAAAGTACACTATTTCCCGCCACTCAAACATATTTTACGGAGATAAATGCAGTAGTGACTAGTTTGCTATGGGACAGAAAAGTGCCACGCATAGCCCTGAATAAACTCACGAGAAGTTGGTATGATGGTGGCATTGCCCTCCCCGATATCAAACTATATTATTGGGCTTCACGGCTCGTTGTCATAAATCAATGGCTTCACATATACCAGGATGACTCAGCATATTGCATGGATAGGCACCTCCTAGGAACTCCAGAGATTATGGGGGCAATATACAATAAGGTCAAGAAGAACAACCTCACAGGTCCAACGGCACACCCTATCCAAATATGATTCGCAGCACAACGAGCGATGGGTTGGGCGGGAGTAACAACGCAGGCCATGCCATTATGGGATACAAAACAACTGGGCACACTTCGCAACACAAGGGGTTTCGGCAGTGGGACATGATAGGAATCTCGAAGGTGGGAGATCTGTGGAAAAAAGGGGAAATAGTCACATTTGCCCAATTACAGATCACATATGACCTGGCAAAAACGGAAATATTCAGATACATGCAGATCAGACACGCACTCATGGCAATAATTCCACAGGGTACGCTGCTCAAAGAATCTTCACCATTAGAGGATAGACTCCTGACAGATCACCTCACCAAAAAGGCCATCTCCTAAACATATTGGAAACTAATAATCATCCAGACTCCACTACAGCCCTTAAAACGAAATAGGAACTAGAAGTAGGTGAACTGGATGACACAGATTGGCAAGAGGCACTTGCGTACCCGAAGGAGGTTGCAATATCATCCAAACTCAAGTTGGTACAATTACAAATCTTACATCGCACTTATAATACTCGGACACTCCTAACAAAATTAACCGGACAGACACACCACTCTGGCTCAGTGCAACAGGCACACTCTTCCACACCCTCTGGCTTTGCCCAGAGATTGTGAGTTACTGAAGTGCGGTACTGTACACACTCTCACAAGTCACGAAGGTCACGATTCTCCCAGAACCAAAAAGGTGCCTTCTTAATGTGTGGGAACCCACGGATCTCAACCACACAGCACAAGACTGGGTGACAATAGGCATGACATTGGCAAAGCGTAATATTGCACAACACTGGATATCCCGACAAACCCCTACCCTCCACCAGTGGTACAAAGACATGGACAGTGCAATGATAGTGGATAAATCAGTCTATGTACACAGAGATTGTCCCAAAAAATGGACACGGGTATGGGGAGAATGGAATACTTACTGTGGAAATATATGTGAACCCCGCTTAAAGAATCACTGTCAGAAACGAGTGAATGACTGGACCAAAATAGAAAAATGGGTGCGAGATGTCATGCATACCGATTGCCCACGAATTAGAGCCCGCACGTACCTCTCTCACTGTTATATGCCCGCCAGTGAACTATTGTATAACTTACTGAACCACTTTATTTGTACCATCAAATCCTACTGGAATGTATTTAATTGTTCTTTCATCTAAAATGTCAATAAAAATTGTTTTTAAAAATACTTACAAGTTGCATTATCAACCACATTGAAGGCATCCCAAACTTCATACATTGCACAATAAAGTGCACAGGCCATGCTTAAATCCAGTACATCAGTCTAATATTATTGAGTTACTCAGTCTGACAGCACTATTTAAAAAACAAGCAACATAATACCAAGTTCCAATATGAGACAACATCTGTAAACACAGCAAAGCAGGCTTAGCTTACCTAATGTTCTAATCTGCCAATAGTGGCTTTAGGAATATTTTGCGCAAACGAGAATAGAAAGGGCATACAAAAACAAAATGCACAGTGTCTTGAAAGGATATACCATCAAATAAACAGGGAACATGGTCTGCCTCATTAGCCCAGCACTTGGGTACTCGCAACATATGGTGTATTAAGTTAAACCTAAAACAGGCTAACAAATAACAATGGATATGTGACATCCCATAATTAAGATATGGTTCTAGAGAAAATGTAGTTTGAACCAAAACATGAGATCTAAAAGAAGGCATGGGCAAAACAACAGATTCCTTTTCGTCCACCTTCAATGACATTAGGCTTTCTTGACACATGTTTTGTCTCCCATGACAATGGATTTTGGATGTGAAACAAATCTGGGCTTACTAGTGTGTGGAAATCATCCTTGACAGACAGTGGGATCTTCTCTAGGGATTTCTGGATCCTATTACCATGATGTTAGAATTAGTCAAATTTCTATTGAGGTCATGGCTGTCCATGAAGCCTAAGAAGCTGTCCAGAAACCGCGGGAGGTCTAAAGCAGTTCTTGAGATCAGGACAGTGTCGTCGGCGTAAAGTAATAAAGGGACAGTCCGACAACTCACCAACGGTAGGTCTTGCACTTCCGCTGTCAGCACCGTATCCAGATTATTACCATACAGCATAAATAGGAAGGGAACTAATGTGCAGCCCTGATTGACACCACTTTTTAGAGCCAATTTTGTCGCACACTCTCCCTTAGTACCATAAGAGAAGTTGTGAGGTCATAATGTAGATCGTATAAAAAAACAATAATAGTTTCATCAATCCCCATGCCCAACAATGTTCTAAAGCTTGACCCTATTAACACTGTCAAAGGCTGAACTCAAATCCATAAAGCCCAAATGAAGTAAGTGAGCCAACCTTTGTCCTGGTATAATTAGCTATGAGCAAATAAGGATTCAGACATTCGTCCACCGTCCCCTACTTGGTTTGAAAACCATATTGTGCATCAGTCAAGAGAAGATGATCATTGACCTCCGTAGTCAGTCCACTCAATAGCATTTTCCTTATCATCTTGACCGCAGAATAGATCAAGGGGATAGGGCGATAGCAACATCGATTGTTTTTGTGGCATTATGTGTGATGGTTGCATTAATAAGGAGTGTTAAGAGCAGTGTCCATAAATCTGCATTGGACTTAATGACTCAAGCGGGGCTGTATGTGGTCCTGAGGCTATATTCTTGGGCAAACCTCTGACCTCCAAATTAAATATTAACAAAGGGGCCAACAACAGGGAAGACAGTGAGTTAGCCAACAGAATATCAGAGGTATAGTTGGAATCATGGGCGTCATAAATGGCTGCAAAACACTCATGCCAGGATTCTGGGGTGATATGTTGTGATAAAGAATTCACCGCTAGTGGAGCAAAAATGGGACTATTAAATAGTTCCCAAAATGTAGTTTAGTATAGTAGAACAGCATTCCATTAGATCTTCCCAGGCCCCGTCCTTCAACACAAATTTCCTTTTGTTAACACCTATATTATAATCTCGACAACCGGCGATGACTGTCTTTGTCTCTAGGTTTTTACTTTAAGACTTCCAAAAGTTTTTAATGAGAAATGGAACAGGAGTGATCAAACCATCTTCGTGAAATTGGGGCACTCTTTCTAGTGGTAGTAAGAATGAGCCTTACTCTGTTGCAGACCGGGACATAAGATTTTAAAATGTACTCGTCTGGAGGTCGATAATACAGGCAATTTGTAAACTCACTGGAACATTTACTGAGCAACTCAGAAAATAATTGACTGGGAATTATCTTATCCAGTGAATTCTGCAATCCTGATCCGTAGTAGATTTCGACCAACACAATACACAGCTATTAGGCACAGAATTAACTGTCCAGGAGAAAGTGGCACCTGAGGATCCCAAAGCACCTCAAAGTTCAAGAGAGAAGAGGCTAAGCCGGGAGAGACAAATATAAAGTTGATTGTGGAAGAACACCCTCTCCTTGAAAAAAGTAAGCACAATCGAAGTGTAATTCTTTTCTGCACTGACTGACTCGATAAGGACCACATTAAAATTGCTCAGTATGGTATTTAGTATTTTACCATGGGCAGAACGTCTACAATGTTGCTGACCTGCTGTTATAGGTGACCACAATCAAACCTCTTGAACAGGGCAGGTGTTACATTAATGTGTTTCAAAATCACCCAGTAACACTACCCAAATATTTCCCTTTATAGGGCAGGCATATCTGTCCAGCAAACATCTTAATTGGGAAGTACTGGCACTGACTTGGGCTAGCATTATAAAAAATAGTGAGTAAAACACTGCAGAAATTCGAAAATGAAAGACAGACTGCAAGTAAATTGGTAGAACCTCTGTTCAGTTGATTAAGATCAACATTTAAACTTAAAGAGAACAACAACAAAAGGCCTCCCTTTGCTCTGACCAAACTTGATCCTAATGCCGGAACAAAACAAAACAATAAAAAAACCTTGAAACCCTCCAGAAGCACACTGTTGGATATCTCCCAAGTTTCTTGTATGCAAATCACATAAATGTTTTTCAGAAATAAAATCTACCCAATGCCATGCTTATTCTTTCTAGCCCCACCATGTTCCAACATATGATGTTGAGAGTATCCTGGATGACTGAATTACAGGATCCCTTGATCGCAACATCGCGATCATCAGAATAAGAACCTTAAAACAGTCAATTGTTGGTTGTTATGCGAACTCGGAGGTCTAAATCTGTTACAAGTAAGAATACTAGGAGTACCTCATCTGCTGCTCCTGAATGATTAGGTAAGGTGCATTGATGAAATGCTGAGGCCTATAGTAGTAACCAAAGTGAAGCAGAAAAATAGAAGAAGATGAGCATAAAATTGATCTATCCGATAGGAGACAACCGGCTTCGCTGGGATTGTTAAAATTTGCAACTATACTGTCACCATCTATAGTTTTTGTGGACTTGCCTAACCAATTGACCCTTTGCGTCATGTTAATGATGTTGAACAAATTCAAATTGTTGCCCAGTTAAACCTCCCACCAACGAATTACTTTATCTTTCAGTTGTGAGTAATGTTTAACAGCCCCAGGTGTTAGAGATGGCTCGTTGGCAAGCACTATGACATGAGGTGTAGCAGCCGGCAGCAATTGGAGATTAAGATAGTTAGAACTAAGATCGCCACCTCTAGCAGCTAAATGAAATGACCTCCCACCAGCGTTAACTTGATTATAAGACAACTGTTGAGTCCTAAGATACTTAGAAGGAAACATGTGTATCCACCCAACCAACTGATGAATATCCAGAATTGGAAATAGTAGCTTTGAGTCCAGAATCTACATGCTGAGGATCAAGAGAGTAAGCACAAGTTTTTTGATGGCCACCGGCCTTCAGAAGTGTTTGCGGGGATGGGATCGAATGGACCGAACTGACGTTATGTAATGGCCCTCCCCCCCCAAAGAGATTGGATGGACAGACTAGGGAGTGACATTGATCTTGGTGAGAGCATCTTCTAGTTTACTAAGCCTATCACTGAAAGCTGAAAAATAATTAAGTTCTCCAGTTCAATAAAATGTCTTACAAGCAAATCGCCCACAAGTTATGTTATGTTATGTTAATTATTATTTATTCAGCGCACGTACGCCCGTGGGCTTCATGGCGCTATCGAAGTTTGTGGGAACACAGCATAACACTTGAAAGTACATTTGCGCAAGGGTACATCTCACAGCTATTTAGGAATAGGCCTGTCTAAAAAGCCATGTTTTAAAGGTTTGTCTGAAAGTGAGAAGAGTGTCACACTGTCTTAAAGATAATGGAAGGGCATTCCATAGGGAAGCGGCAAGATAGTGAAAACCGCTGCCACCCTGACGTTTTTTCTTAAATGAGGGGACCCTTAAAAGTTCATGATGGGCTGAACGAAGATTATGTGAGGGGGTATATTTACATACCAGATTCTTTATGAATTTAGGACCCTTGCCCTGCAAAGCTTTAAAAATAATGCAGCCGGCTTTAAATGCTACTCTCAGGGCTACCGGCAGCCAGTGCAGATTTTCCCTTTCTGGTCTAATGGATTGCCATTTAGGTTTATTACTTATGAGCCTGGCTGCCTGGTTCTGAACATACTGTAATCTCTTAAGCTGACCTACTGGGAGGCCTAAATACAGACTATTAGAAAAATCAAGCCGAGATAGCACCAAAGCGATGGTTACCTGAATCAGCGCCGAATGAGTTAGAAAGTGGGCAATTTTCTTTATTTTTCTCAGTTGGAAAAAACTAGATGAGACTACCATTCCTATATGGTTTTTAAGCGATAGATCCTCACTAACAGTCACCCCCAAGCTCTTCACAGTGTGGGATTTTGTGGGAGGAGTTCCCATATCAGATGGCCAGAAGTGGGGTCCCCAACTAATTTCACTTTTCCCGGGCAAGATAAGTTCTGTCTGTCTGAGCTTAAGGTGGTTCAGATTCATCCATCTCTGGATATGGGAAATAGTTTTTTTAAATTCAGCCACTGCATCAGGGGAGTCCAGAGAGAAAACGATTTGCATGTCGTCTGCATAATTAAACATTTTAACTTTGTGGCTTCTCAAAGAATACAATAGAGGGCGTAAATACAAGTTAAAAAGTAGCGGAGACAAAGACGATCCTTGCGGGACTCCACAGGTAGAGACAGTTTTTGAGGCTGTAAACGTCCCCAATCTAACGGATTGAGAACGTTCAGAAATGAAAGATTTCAGCCAACTCAAAGCAGGGCCCCTGAGGCCAGCCTGCTCGACACGGTTGACAAGAATAGAAAAGTCAACCGTGTCGAACGCGGTCGACAGATCCAGGAGCACCAATGCTTGGTGAGCGTCTCTGTCTGCGTTAGATCTCAGGGTGTTCTGGACCGCCAGTATCACTGTCTCGGTTGAGTGGCATGGGCAAAAACCTGCCTGATTTGGTTCCAGATATTCAGTAGATTCAATAAAATTTGAAAGACAATTAGAGACATGGGCTTCCAGAATTCTTGATAAATAGGGTAGAAGGGAAATCGGCCTATAATTTGTAAGATCATATGGGTCAATACCAGATTTTTTAGTTAAAGGGATCAACAGAGCATGCTTAAACCCACTAGGTACCTTGCCTTGTACAAGTGAGTCATTCAATAAAGGGAGAATACTTTTAGGGATAGCAAGTCCTATTTCTTTAAAGATATAGGGCGGGCAAATATCATCAGGAGATCCAGATTTGACACGGATGAGAAGATCAGAAAGGGTTTTGGACTCGATGGGAAAAAAAGTGTCTAGTGTAGAGGGGTTATAAAATATATCATCTAAGTGTCTTGTGACCTCCCAAGGGAAGCCAGCACTTTTTTTCCCCGAAATGGCTCAGATGGGGGGGCTAGGTCTACGGCTAGAGGCTGATGTACAGTACCTTCCACAAGGCACAAATTAACAGGCAGCTGGGATCAGGAATACAATCAGACTGTTTGGCAACAGATTAACCTAACTCAAGTTCTTCTTCAACTGCTATGATCTTATCAGTTATTGCCCCCACCGCGGCTGTAAAATAGGTTACAATGAAGTTCTCCACTGCACTGGGTTTCTGGGGACAATGCACCGAGGATGATTTGCATTTGCCCATATCTCAAATCTATAAATAAATCTCAATGGAGCTGGTAACTGAAACAGTCCAATCCAACAACAACAAAGGGTATAATGACAAAACAGCCAGTGAGTGCAGGAAAAATGTGTTGGCACAATAAAACTTTAGAAAACACCCATGCGCAGTATCAAACAAACCTGAGATGCTGCAGAACTATAAAAAAGAAAAGAGCTACTACATAACATAAAAAGCAACACTCCACTCTTACTTGCGATGTTGTGGGTACACAGAATACAGACATTGGCAGAGGGGGAGGTGACCCAGGCCAGCCTCCTCCGGACATGGACTAACCATCCTTGGTCACAGGAAAGTGTCTACCCTTTTGTATCTGCAAGGAGCTCCTCCTCCTGCCCCTACGTGTTACTGCTCCTGCCGCCTGGAGTATCCTGGGACACAAGCCTCTACAGCAAGGTTTGTGATCCAGTGTCTCTTGCACCGTAGGAAGGTGTCTGGCCTCATGTATCTGCAGGGGGCTCCTCCCCCAACCCCTGCTTAGAGCTCTGGAGTATCTTGGGACACAAAGTCCCTACAGAAAGCTCACAGTGTTTCATGCGCCACACGATAGTGTCTGACTCCTTGTATCAGCCGGAGGTTCCTCCCTCTTTCCCGGCTTTGGAGCTGCTCCGCCGCCTGGAGTATCCTGGGGTGTAAAGTCCCTACATCAAGGTCGCATTGATCCACAATGTTAATACTGCCTCTTTTAAAAGGTAAAACCTTTAATTTGTTGTGTGCCCACGGCTCTTCATTTTCACCTCATTTTTTAACATCGATGTCAGCTGCTTGGGAAACGCACTCGTAGAAATGGGTGCCAGACTATTTATGCATGCCGATGACACCCATCTAACTACTTGTGCACTTAGAGAGTAATTCTGCTTCCCATAAAGAAATCCGGTCAGTCATGAGATTAATAAGGTAATGAATGGGTAGTAATAAACTAAAACTGAAGTACTTGTTGTCACTGGTTATTGTGTCCTCTGCCTTGACTCCTATTGGCCTTATGAGATGAGTACACCACCTGTTCAATCTAAATCAGTACAAAAGCCTAGGAGTAAAAATAGATGAACTCTTTAGCAAGCCAGGTGTCTTCAGGGATCTCCTCCGGCTCTTATTATTTAAGATTCCTGAGAAAAATTAGGCCACTTTTTATTCTTTGAAGCACATAGCCCCATTATGGCTCTTTTCTCAATTATGCCAACTCATTGTTTCTACTTCTTCCCCAGGATTTGTTTCAGAGATTACCGGTCATCCAGAATGCAGAAATACTTATAGTCTTGGAGGCTCACCATTTCGTAAATGCTAGGGCCCTCGCCATTGTATTGGCTGTGTATCAAACAATGGATTCTCATGAAATCCCTCTGCTTGGCTCGCAATGCTGATTATAATGTATAGAATACCGTTTTTATAAAGTTTCCCTTTTAGAAGTACTGGACAAGGCTCCTGCGTGCTTGATAGTTCCAAAGATATATTAGCAAAGAATAGGTGGTAGCAGGTTTCCAGATTCATTCAAAAGTGAAAAATCCCACCCTGTTTATAGGTGCTTACTTAAGACAAGGCTTTTCCATCAAGCCCTGTCATACTCTATCTCTGCTCATATATAATAGCACTCGGAAACCTACTGTTAATGAGTGTGCTATAATTTCTTTTTAGGTTTCGCCTGCCGAAGTCTGCGCTCTGCGCAGATTTTCGGCGCAGGCGAAATCTATTGTTTACAATATGGGCTTCAGGAACGTCCCCCGGCTCCCATTGGCTAGCTCCATAAATGGAGGCTAGCCATTGGGAGCCGGATCTGTCCGTCAAGGCCGGACCAGATTCGGGGGCGATCCCGAGAATTTTTCGCTTTTGGCCCACGTCATGCAGCGGTGGGCGGGGCTTTTTTTATTGTTGTTTAAGGTTTGTTTTGCTCGTTCCAGGCCGACCGCCGCGCTGTACGTGTCCTCGTAGGCCCCCCTCCCGGTGTCCGTGTCCTCGTAGGCCCCCCTCCCGCTGTCCGTGTGCCCGTTCCCGTTCCCACCCCCCCCTGCTGTCCGTATGGCCGTTCCAGCCCCCCTCCCGCTGTCCGTGTGCCTTTTGTTAACTAATGCCCCATAGGCTCTCAACCAGTGCGCATTTGTAGTAAATCCTCCTGTCATATGATCGGCGTAGTCACTCACCCTGCGCCAAAGGCGTTACTACTTGTATTCTATAAGCTAGTTTGCGGCGCTGGGAGTGCGCGGCCGGGGCATGCGCCTTCTGTATTGCGGTAGTGAACTACGCACGTAGCGGGAAGACTACGATTCTCTGCAGCTGCGGCAGGCATTCTCCCTGCATCGGATAAGCGTGTTTTACGTAGCGCGACCCAAGATGGCGGGTTTGAGCGAGGAGGAACGGGCGGAGGAGACCAGGCGGCGGCTTAGGCAGCGTTAAGAGAGGTAAAGCCGGAGAGAGAGCAGCAAGGAGGGCCGAGCCTGACCTAGCGCCCCCGGGGCCTTCAGGCCTCCCTGTGGGGCTCCAGTGAGGTACTACCACCTGTCCGGTCCCAGTGCTCCCCCGGCGGCTCCTACCCCCTCCCTCGGCCTGTCGCCACTCACTGGGCCGTCCCTGCCTACAGTGAACCCCCTTAACCTGTTACTACTTCGTGCTCCCTCTGACCTGTCATTCGTTGCGCCAGGCCTGAGTCTGCCCTCGCCCGTTAATCATCCCAGCACTGCCCTTCTACGTGGTTTACGACCCCCACACCCTAATCTAGTGCCAGCGTCTGTCCCATTTTTATTTTTGTTTTGGTTGCCACCCTTCCCGACCTTGTGCCTGCTTCTGTAACCGCCCCATTCAGCCCCTGGAGCTCCATACCCATCCTCCCTGTCCGGTTTATAACGGCCTACTCGTCCCCAGTCCGCCTTCCTGTCTCTGCTGTCGGCCCTTTCTCTTTAAACCCGCGCCCCTAGAACGCCCTGCCCGACCCAAGATGGCGGGTTTGAGCGAGGAGGAACGGGCGGAGGAGACCAGGCGGCGGCTTAGGCAGCGTTAAGAGCGGTAAAGCCGGAGAGAGAGCAGCAAGGAGGGCCGAGCCTGACCTAGCGCCCCCGGGGCCTTCAGGCCTCCCCGTGGGGCTCCAGTGGGGTACTACCACCTGTCCGGTCCCAGTGCTCCCCCGGCGGCTCCTACCCCCTCCCTCGGCCTGTCGCCACTCACTGGGCCGTCCCTGCCTACAGTGAACCCCCTTAACCTGTTACTACTTCGTGCTCCCTCTGACCTGTCATTCGTTGCGCCAGGCCTGAGTCTGCCCTCGCCCGTTAATCATCGCAGCACTGCCCTTCTACGTGGTTTACGACCCCCACACCCTAATCTAGTGCCAGCGTCTGTCCCATTTTTATTTTTGTTTTGGTTGCCACCCTTCCCGACCTTGTGCCTGCTTCTGTAACCGCCCCATTCAGCCCCTGGAGCTCCATACCCATCCTCCCTGTCCTGTTTATAACGGCCTACTCGTCCCCAGTCCGCCTTCCTGTCTTTGCTGTCGGACCTTTCTCTTTAAACCCGCGCCCCTAGAACGCCCTGCCCGTGTTCCCTTGGACTCCCAGTTCACACCAGCCTGTGTCCCGCCGCTAGAGAATGATGAAGCTGAAGTCTAACCAGACGCGCACCTACGATGGGGACGGCTACAAGAAACGCGCGGCCTGTCTGTGCTTCAGGAGCGAGAGCGAAGAGGAGGTGAGAGGTCACATGGGGCGGAGGGTGTGACGGTGCTATGGGGCGATAGATGGAGGGGGAGAAAGGTCCAGGATAACCAAGAGCTTAGGATAACCTCTAAAAGACTGGGGCGATGGGGGCGGGAGTGGGGCCGTCAGTTCACTAGGGGAAGGTGTAAATGTAGCATGGAGAAAAAGTGGTCAGCTGATGATGTACAAATACTGGCCTGTAGGTGCGAGGGAAGGGGTGGGCGATAAGGTGAACTGAACTGAAATGTACATTTTGGGAGGTTAAGAGAGATCATTGTAAACAAGGAGACTGGGGAGCAGTGAACTGGGCTTGAGCTAGACATAAAGCATTGGTGCCCCAAGAGAAGGAGGTGGATAGTTTCGGAGGCGCTCTGACGGTGAGACATTTCCGTCGATTATGATGAAGTTGGTAGAGGAGCCTGGAAACAGATTCGGTGGTCTTGAAGAGTGGAAAAGATTTTACAGAGGTTGCAAGAACAGAGGGATATATAAGTAAGGCCGTCCTGTGGAGAATCCTTTGGTAGTCAATGGACTTATGTAAAAGTCCGCTAAAGGGACTAAAGAAAAATGAGGCCTTAAAACTTCTCCGATGAGAACAGAGAACGAAGCTGAAGGAAATAACAGTAAGTATGTCAGGGATGCTTAGGCAGTAGTTTAAGAGAAGGACCTATCTGGTGCTGTGATTACTTTGTGAAGGTAGTTGGGTTGTCAAACATTCGTGGTTAGATCAAGAGAATCGGAGTTGGCACAAGGAGCAGATGAGTACCTTTGAGGGAGGGTACAATAATGCCAAAATATTTGTGCTGAGCAAGGAGATCTTTCTCTGGTATGACCTCAATGATATTAACTCCCCCCAGAGTCTACAAAATATAATGTCCACGTTTTGCTACTGCTATTTGTCAAATGAGATGTAGGTCTAGCTAGCAAGTGAAAGTAGATTCCCTTGCCCTCCATTTAACCTTTGCCTTCGATAATCAGACACGAGGGTTGAGATTTCAAAGGAGTCTAAGTGGATAATAAGGTGATTAAATGTATGGAGTAGATGCATGTTTAAGGGAGTTGGACATAAAAGGGATGCCAAGGAGATATGCAATGGTGCTCCTGAAACAATTTTATTTATAATTTGTGCCACATAGGTTCACCCATTTAGTGATTGTTTACTTGGAACCTTGCTTTCTGTTATCTAAATATTTTTTTACACTGGTCTAGTTTTTCCTTCAGGTATTTAATGAGTTACATTTTATTACGTATGATAAATTTAGGGCAGATAATGTTTGCCATGTCAAATTATTTTACACTTTGCCCTACCTATTTTCAATACCACATGCCTGCCATGGAGTCAACATTTATCAGGTTTTTGCTTTACCCATGTTTCTATCCTTAGCGTTATTGCTTCTTTAAAAAATGTTCTCTTCTTCAGACAGCTTCTCTGATTTCTTAGCCTTTCTTAGACTCTATATACATGCGTTAGTATAACCGTAGGTCACCGGGGAGAAGTCTTGCATGCCTCCTTAGGTTTACATATGAAAGTAATTGTTTCTATCTCGTTGTTTAAAAAAAAAAAATCTATCTATCCGTAGTTCCACTCTTAATTGTAAATGTCCAGGATGTTTGATAATTTTACAGTACTAAAAAAGGTACTGCAGCTATCTAAGCATGCATGCTTGGCTTCAGTGACATTGTTTTGCGGCGATGTCGGCATAATTGTTGGCAGGTATAAAGCCTCTAAATTAATGTTAGCTTTACGACTAATGCATGTGCCCAGTAGCTGCAACCAAAACGGTGCTGAATCTCAACATCGTACTTCTGTCGCTACCAGTTTTGTACAAAATTAATCATTTTAACTCTGCATTTTGTGAAAGGTGTTTAAGATAAGTATTGGTACTGTCACATGACTGATAAAGCCAATGTTTTACATTTGCCAGTAATTACGCTTAGCATATTGACTTGTAAATTGCAGTACCCTACTGTATACAAATCCCAGATGAAAATTCCCCAGTTTACGAACTTTGCCACACAACAGTAATCTATCTATTAGAAACGAAACACGTTGCCACTCTTATTTTCTCCACTTTGATTTTTAGGTCGAGCCTAGACAGCTTGCATGCGGCGTGTAGCTCTAGGTGTATGTGTGTCTCTAGGTGTGTGTGTGTGATTCTAGGTATGTGTGTGGAGCTCTGTGTGTGTGGATCTGAGTGTGTGTGGCTCAGGATGTGTGTGTGTGTGTGTGGCTCTAAGTGTATGTGTGTGTGGCTCTGTGTGTGTATGTCTTTGTGTGGCTCTGGGTGTGTGTATGTGGCTCTAGGTGTGTATGTGTGTGTGGCTCTGTATGTGTGTGTATATGTGTGTGTAACTCTGGGTGTATGTATAACTCTATATGTGTGTGACTCTGGGTATGTATGTGTAGCTCTGTGTGTGCATCTGGGTGTGGCTCTGGGTGTGTTTGTAATCAGTGTGTATGTGTGTGGCTCTGGCTATATATGTGTAGCTCAAAGTGTGTATGTTTGTGTGGCTCTGGGGTGGTGTGTGTGGCTCTGGGGGGAGGTGTGTGTAGCTCTGGGGGGAGTGTGTGGCTCTGGGGGGGTGTGTGTGGCTCTAAGTGTGCATGTGTGACTGGGGAGTGCAGAGTGACTAGGGAGTGCAGAGTGACTAGGGAGTGCAGAGTGACTAGGGAGTGCAGAGTGACTAGGGAGTGCAGAGTGCTAGGGAGTGACTAAGGAGTGCTAGGAAATGACTAGAGAGTGCTAGGGAGTGCACAATGCTAAGAGGTGCGGAGGGACTAGGGAAGCTAGGGAGTGCACAGTGCTAGGGAGTGTAGAGTAACTAGGGAGTGCTATGGAGTTCTAGAGACTGCAGAGATTAAGCTAACAACAATGTAAGTGACAATGCCATTTATTTATCTGTTTTCAAAACCAACACATAAATAAAAATGTTGTCATTAACAATGCCAATCGCTCAAACTTTTCCAAAGGCGAAACCATTGCATTGAAAATGCTTGTTTTAACACAGCATGCCATTACATTAAACCTCAAAAAGCCTCCTCGTCACTCGCAGGGCAAGATATTTGTAGGGCCTACTGACCACGTCTGCGAAGAGAGCTGGGCTGCCACAGAACCAAGTGTTCTGTTCATTTAGAAAGTGATTGAACAATAAAGATACATTTATATCTTGTTGCATTTGCTGTACGTTCAAAGAGAGAGGTCAGATGGCATCTCATGTCTTCTTACAGATTGCAGCTTATTTTGTATTGTAGATAGTTTTTTTACTTTTGTTTCTATAGCTGCATAGTTAGGGGATTTTGTAAAGTAAATTATCTGTACGTCCTGGAGACCTCGGAGTCTAATGCTTCCTTGTGCTGAATATAGAGTCCTGGAAACAGTTGTTTCCTAGCGCTGAAACTAGACAGTTTAGGCAGTAGTCTTTTTTTCTTTAAATCATGGCACTGTATTTGTTTCTTGATTATAATAGTCTATGGTGACAAGCTAGTGTGATAGAATTGCCTAGGGAAGTACAGGCTGGACTAGAAACAACAGTGTCTTGAGAGGACAATAGGCTCCACTTTTCTGGTAACATAACACAAACAGATTACTTCATGCAGAAGCATCTTGTCCCATTATGCTTTTATTTTTTGGCTTGTGCTGAGACTCCGCAAGACAAAACAAGCACTGGCAAAACCAATATGTTTGGTCTCTGCAAGTGTACAATTGTTTTACTTTGCTTTTGCAAACAAATGCAACACACAAAACAAAATAAGGGAGTGACCCAGCAGCCCCAGGCAGGAGCCTTGGCACTGAAATGCACTCTTTTTTTGGCAGCTGTGCACATGCAAAATGCTGTCACTCACAGTAATAGATAGCTAATTGATTAAGTGGCCTGACGGATTGCCCCGTTCTGTATACTGTGATGAGTGAAAGCACAAATTAAATGACACCTAGACAGGCTAATGGATGAAGAGAGTGGACACCAAAGCCCCTGTTTGCATGTATGTATGTATTTCATTATACATTTCTCAGAAAACATGAGCTTGTTGACTTTGATAAAGCTGCCTTGAAGCCAGAACTAAAAACGCATTTCCCTTGACATTTACCTTTATTAAGGCTTTTAAAAGTTTAATAATAGTATCCAGACTTCTGGCATCTTGGGATCCAGGTAGCTCTTTGCAGTGGTGGCTTGTATTCGAAGGTGGTGGGGAGGGAGGGGGGAATTATAGATTTTTTTTAAACCACTTACCTGGCTGCCACCCGTTGTCGCCTTCTCTCGGTCCTCTTCACGGCTTCCAGGGCAGGAAGAAGGATGCTGCCGGTTCCCAGCCTCCCGATAGCCAATCACAGCACTGCAATGCAGCATTGTGATCGGTCTGAGCGCCGTGGATCGGCATTCAGCCAGAGAATGGGATGCTGGGCATATTCTCCATGCAGGCTGTATTGCAGCCTGCATGGAGAACATGCAAAGTGCACATAAATGTTGGGCCGGCCAAACATTTATGCGCACTTTAGGGAGTGCAAACCACTCGTCCTCTACCCTGCTCTGTCAGCAGAGCAGCCCCGCCCATCCCGCTCGTAAAGTTGCCGCAACAAAGAAAAATAAAATGATAATAACTTAGAGTTATTATAATTTTATTTTCCGTTTAGTGACACTGCTTAAAAGCAGTGGGTGACGCTCCTCCGCCAAAGCGGAGGAGCCGCCACTGGCTCTTTGTACAGAGTGTGTCCAATGTCTGAAGTCTCCTGTAATCATAGTTTCCTCCAGCTTCTCTTGTTGGACTACTTTGAGTAAATATTCACTACACATTCGGAGGGACACAAAAAGTACCAGCTAAGCAATTAAGGCCACCCTCAAAGTGAGGATGGAAAAAGGAAATGTGAAAATGGTTTAACAAACATAAAATACCCCAAAGCAACAGCAACCTCTATATTCTGTAGTTAAAAAAAAGACCACAGCATAATTTCACGTTTTGTCTCAGATATGTTGTTCCTTTATCAACCTTGAATTATTTAAATACTAAATAATCCAAAGCATCTTTTAACAGATTTTACAATTAGAATTCTCCTTATAACCATATTTTTACAATGCTATAAATGACAGGAATTCAGACTATCATAACATTAAAAATATTTGCTGAAGCATTCTATCTGGCACCTCATTTAAATTCTCAAACCTATTGCAGAACAACTTTATAGAGTGAATATCTTTCAGTTTTTTCATTTTTACCAATGTATTATTCACACCTTATGATCCTTTCCACTTGTTAATGTAGATTGTCTATTGGTAAACTTATGTTTAAGAAGTTCTAACTATATTTTATATATTGCACTCAGTGTAAGAATATGTGCCAATACAATCCTGCCATTGGCATCCTATCTTCATTTATGAACCTACAAAGAAATGTAAGCCTCAGACCTCCTCCTCTGCCACTAGACTCTTTAGGCCCAAATCTAGTCTAGTTGCCCCAATGTTTGTATACTTTGGAAGTTCCAGTGCTCTCACTGAATAGTCATTTTTTTAATATACAAATAGAAAGGTTGCATAAAAAATAAATCATTGCACTACTGAATGCCTACTGTGTAGGTTTCTAAACCTTAAATAATGATTTGAACGATATTCCCTATACTAATGACTAAATAGCATTACCCCACTCAATCCCAAGGGCAATTTTAAAGCTGACCTCCGAGCGCTATTTCAAACTCAGACTAATAGTAAACAGGACTCCAAAATAATCTTTACGGATTGATCATCAATAGTTTGTTGGGTCCCTTAAACCAATTAAATGAATATGTTTTATGAACTTTTGCAAAGACCATGATCTTTATCTCTAACGTATTAATTGTTAAACACTGTTTTATCACAATAAGCTTAATTTAAGCTCACAGAGTTGATACAGGAATGCCATTGGAGTCTTGCCTAAGATCGCCAAGTAATTGGTATGAGGCAGAGCACGGAAATATTTATGTATAGGTTCAGGGGCCTACCTTTAGAACTATGTAAGTCACAAGGTAAGGCTGCCACAACTAAGGTAAACAAGGAGCGGCCAAGATGCAACCTTACTTACGCCATTACCAATCACACTCATTAGTCAAGACATCCCTCCCAACTAAGTGCGCTTTTGTTCAGTTACCAACATGGCAAGCCTTTAACAGCCATAGCAGCTCTCTTGGCACACCCAAGACAAAGAGTTTCCACCATAAACAGAAATGGTCAACCATATTAAATACAGTGCAGAAATTGCCAAAGCAAACAATGTGCCTTCTTTTGTTGATTTCAATGCCACATGCCAGAGAGCAAACACCAGGTGCGGTATTCTAAGGCTTGTCCAAATCCAACTTGTTCCGGGGGGAATTACAGTAGTCCCTCAGACTTTTCCTCCAAAAATGGATAGACAAATTTTGAAAAAACTACTGATGACAAATCCAGTAGGGAGATTAATCTAGGATTTATTACTTTTGTAAACATAAGTTTTGAATGAGACCCCCTGCACGTTTTAGGAATTACCCCAATAGTAGCTATAAAAAGAAAAAATAGGAAGGGTCCAAAATATTGGCCCACAATTTGACATTGTTTTTATTACCAAATTTGATATTCCATCACGGCCTGTCACTTCAGCTACCTTCACAGATTTAATTGTGACAAATTAAGGACTAACATTTTAGCTAGTACCGGTACATATTGCATGTACAAATTCATCCCTATTCCTGCTACTCAGAAACTTCCAAATAATGATCATCCAAACCTTTGTAATAAAAGCCCCAACAGTTCTTGGGTATCGTAGCTCTACTGCTTTTTCCATCACACCCCAAGCTTTCATCAACAATATTTTATTTTTCTCTTTTATTAATTCCTTATAATTCTGTTTTGTTATTCAACAGGGTTAGCATTTTAAGATGGGCGATTTGGATATATCTCAAAATAAGTCAGAAAAAATTTGCCTTTGGGTTGTTTAGAGGCATTCAATCATAATACATCCATACGCATAAACACCTATATCACCAACGAGGGTCACAGAACCCCAAATCTAATATAGAAAACATTTTTTATTCAAAGGATCGGATCCTTATTCAAATATAAAAACTTTTAAAAATTCCAAATAAACAATGAATTAAATATCACATAAATCAATGGTTCACAAATGTGAGATAATACTCTAAACATTCAAAGAAATGGGAGAAAATAACAATAAGAATACACAAAGCACCAAGTCATCAGGTCATTGAAATGTCAACACATCATTGTGTACTACTGTTGTTTATCAAATCAGGACCAATACGATTAGGTGCTTATAAGTAGCGTGATGCGTTTCAGTGGAGTTAGCTGGTCCGACCACCTTCTTCAGGTACAATAAATCAATATCTCCCAACACTTCATCAAAGTTGGTGTTGAATTGATGATAAACAGTATAGGGGGAAAAAAGGAAACTGCCTCCTCCTGGACACTGTATCTTCTCACATGTGTATCCCACAATTGTTGATTAAAAAAAAAAAAAGGAGAGAAAACTCTTAACCTTTAAAGTAGTAATTTAAGTGCAGTGCAGGTATATATGTCCCTGCTTTGGACTAAATTGCGGGGCAAAGTCCTGGAGTGTACAATCTCCTAATGGTCCACCTTATTTTTTGTATGGAGACAAATGATGTGTTGACTTTGAAATGACCTGATAACTTGGTGCTTTGTGTATTCTTATTGTTATTATTTTCTCGCATTTCTTTGAATGTTTAGAGTATTATCTCACATTTGTGAATCATTGATTTAAGTGTTAATTAATTCATTGTTTAATTGGCATTTTAAAAAGTTTTATATTAGAATAAGGATCCTTTGAAAGAAAGATTTTTATATATTAGTTTTGGGGTTCTGCGACACTCATTGGTGATATAGATGTGTATGCGTATAGATGTATTATGATTGAATGCCTCTTAACAACCCAAAGGGAAATTGTTTCTGACTTATTGTCGATTTGGATACATCACATAAGCGCTCGTCAGGATTTGCTTTGTTTAAAACAGTTCCGCTCTTACTTCCTCTAGCCAATGTTTTTTACTCCAATAACTGTGATCATTTGCTACAACCATGTTACCTTGTATTTTATCATAACTCAAATGATGAGTACCATATCCAACTGTAAAATGGTCACTAACTGCTCATGCAGCAACATAAATTCAGTACAATTATTAAAGGCCCCTATATCAATAGACACATCATCAACTTTGAACTCAAGTTTCCCATTAGTAGAAGACCTGCATGCTGGCTTATCGCACAGAAAGAGATCATTCAGTGTAATAAATGCTTGATTAAGCAACCGGAATCTTATTACAAGCCCTCTTTTACAAGCTGCATACACCGAACAAACTCCGTAACCCCAATAACATAAGTTACCATCTGTTCTCACTACTGCAACACACATGAAGGATTCAGGAAGTGTGTTGGCTTGGGATTCTGGAGAACATAGTTTGCATGCCTCTGTTACTACCTTTTGTCTTTCCTTCCTTTTCTCGCACTCACTAGATCGTTACATGTGTAAGTGCTGTTTCCACCCAACAAAATCCTATACTTACAATTGAAGCTAACCATACCACAGAGCAGACCCAGAGTTGAGGACATTTTTTACCATCTCTGACCTGCTATCAGCAATAGCTCTGGTGTCTTTCTCCCACCCTCACCGGGTTTTCCCTTCTAACTTGTGTGACTGGACATATCCTAAGAAAAGCTTTAACTTTAGGATAATACACATCTTCGTAGAAGCTTGACAGCTCCTCAGTTCCCTATCTTCTATGATTTCAGCATCAAAGTTGCTGGCTAATGCAATTATTGTTCCTAATAAAGTTGACCATATAATCTCTACGTCACCTTCAAGCAAATTTAACGATTTCTCTGAGAATATAAACATCCTTTTCTTTTTTTTCTGACTGCAGCTGCATGAACCGCAATAGCAAACAAGCTTGTTACTTTTATAATACTATATACTATGTATGCCAAGGGCCTACATAGATTTGGTACTCTAGTTGCTGGGTGACCCTTCTTTCCCTCTTTAGTAGCCTTTGTAAAAGACATGAATGATGCAGCTAATTGGTGGAGCAGAATTCAACATTCAGTTCTTATTTGGCATCGAACTTCTACAACGCAACTCAACTGCATTTGTTACAGCTTCGGCTTGCCATATTTTAAAATGTTGTGTATTCTAGAAAACAGCATTCTGAATGATGAAACACACCTACGTTTCTATGACCAATGCCCAACTGGGGCTTGCTAACATTTGAATCCTCTCTGGATTCCTTTCATGGCTCTATTCTTTTGTTCACTATTATCATACACCATTACTTTGAATGACTATACAATCACTTTTTGATAATCTTTTAAGTAAGCACATCCCTCGTGCATTGATCCTATTTGCCCCTGGTCAGACCAACTTACCCCTCATCTCACTTAGCCATATTTGCTTCTGAATGAATTAAAGGAAGCAGTTTCAAATGACCCTCCATTCTTACTTAGATCATTCAATATGTCATTTATTCTTTAATAACAGCTAAAGAAAAAAAAAAACGTGGGTGACCTCCACACCTATAGCTGCACAAATAATCCTATTCATGTCACATCTTGTAATGTAATATTTCTAAGTTGAAAAATATTTGAGCAAAGTGTCAAAACCTTAACTCTCATTGATAAGTTGTGTGCAGTGCCCACTCCTAGAGAGCTAGCAAACAACACAGTGGAACATATAAATTAATGTGGCAGGAAGTCAAGCTGGGAGCTCTAAACAGTACCATAGTCTCTTCCTGGTTATTTATATCTGCGTCCTACTGTAAGGCTATATTTTCTATTACACACACACATATATATATATATATATATATATATATATATATATATATATATACACACACACATACATATACACTGTATAGGTTGACTTTTACACGCTTTTGTTTTCTTCTGTTTCCATATTCAAGGGTATCTGTCCAATAACCACAAGTAAATTTGGGGTTTTGCATACATTCAACCAAAATTTTAAATGTCGAGAGCGGCATCAACGCTATTGTTAAAACACAGATCTATGATTACATTGCTTATTGTTTCAAAAGTAAGTGCTGTTCCGAGTATGGTAACATGAATGTTATGTTATATTCACAGTTCTCCTGAGGAAGGGTTATCAACCCGAAATGCATTGGGAATCATACAACTGTGTTTCATCGAATGTCTAATATTGTTGATATGCGCAATGAGATGCAACATTGATGATATATACAAGAGTGTATAGATAATACCAATGTTGAAGGTCAGGTATGCCAAAATTTAAAATAAGATATACACATTAAATACAAATCAGAACTATGAAAAGAAGTTTTATTGATGTGAACTTGTGAAAATGTTTATGTTGTAATGTAGAAACCCAATCTAGCAGTAGTGTGCATCGTGTTGAGGGCACAGATTCCTGTGCACTCTCACCTTTAGTCATCAATACTGCCATCTACAGTAGAAGGTTCATGTTCACTTTTCTCAGTCCTTTAGAAAAGGTACTCCATTGCTTCTGCTGTGCATTGGTATGACACCGGTTCCTAAGCACCGACTGCAGCTAATATATGTGGTTCCGATCAGCTCCTTTGACATAGTAGCAGTGTAAAAAGGGGCAGTAGCTTTCACTTACCTGCTTTTACTGCTCTAATAATGTGGCTAGGAGCAACACTGGAGGAAGAGCTCATCGAAGAGCGTGTGCGGCGTGAGCAAAACCTCGTTAGTCACCACTAGTTGCAGACAAAGCACTTTTATTTAGCAAAATAAATTAATGTTAAATTTTTAAGAAAGTTAACCGTCATTGCTTTGTTGCAGGCCTCGAAATATCATTAAAATGTTACTAGACCTTCAGGTCTGGTGACTTAAATAATCTACTCAACCTATTTGTAAAGCTCCACCCATAAACTGGTTTCAAATGATGTGATCGTGGGCAAATATCTTAATTCATTGAGCCACCATTTTCTTCATTATCACATATGAGAGCACCTGCAAATGTGCGAGTTCAGCATGTCTTTTATTTGATTTAATTAATAGACTGACCTTTCTTTACATATACAATACAAATATAGCCACATATAGGATACACATGACCCCTGACTTGCCTCTTTTTCCATTACCAGCATTATCATTAGGGCAGGAGGAGGAATGTTTCTCAAATCATGTTTAAAAACTATCACTTTTAATAAATACATAACTAAAGCATGAAGTGATAGCACACTGTCATTTGTAAGCAGCAGATTGTACATTGAAATGGCAGAAAACGTTCCCACTGACATGCAGTGTTACTGATAAAACTAAATAGTGTACAAAAAATGTTTGGAAATAGAGTTTCTGCAAATATGTGTCATTTGCACATCACCAAGCAAAGTGTTCTGGTTTGTTTTGCTCCCATTTATCTCTTTGTTTGCATCACACTTTTTAAGTACAACAATGTACTTTCCCTGATATATTTTGAAGTATTAGTAATATTCATTTACAAGCTATTTATATAAATGTTATGTGTTAGAGAAAAATAACGGACATCTTGAGGCAGCTCACTTGTCAAAAACCTCTAACTCTAGTAAGAGAGAGAAAATAAACTTAATTTTCCAAGCAGCAATTAGTTAAAAGACAAACAGACATTTGACCTCTTTCCTTGAACAGACAGCAAATGTGTCAGGATAAAATCAAGATTTAGGCATCTTTATTGCTCATTCACTTTCTGAATGAACAGAACACTTGTTCCTTTCCAGCCTATGTTTGCCCACCAGGTGGGACTAGTAGGTGCTGAAAATAGCTCAACCTGATAACATTGTAAGAGTAGATTTTGAGGTCTGTGTTGACAATATGTTTACATTCTGTAAGTCTACACTACTTTCACTTAAGAAAGTGGCTTGTTATTCCGCAACCTTCGATCTACTGGGAACCAAGTACTTCGTGGTAGCATCTAAATCTCCCAAGACATGGAGGCAGAGTAGTCCAAGACCTACTCAGCAACGGTGGTGAGGGCTTGTCCCAGTCTGCAGGCAGGTAAACACCCAATAATTCATTGCCCAGTCAGTATTTTACTTATAGAAAGCACAACTACTTTATAATGCACACACTACTCAATGCCACACATGAATTTACAAATATGTACAAGTTTGAAAGTGGAACTACCTAAGGAGGCACCCTCTTAATTGTTCACATCCCTAGCACGCCCTGAACCGTGGAACCACAATAGCCCCTACACATATACTAGACACATTATATTGGGGTGTAATTTTCAAACGTCTGGCCTACTGGATTTGTCATGGTGTCTCAATACTAATCAAAGTAGAAATAGGTCAAGATAAACCAATGTAACACTATTAAATCCAGGATGGATGGCACCATCTTACAATGACATACAGGTTAATCTTGTCATTGTCAATAAAGCATGTCAATATTCAATAAACTGTGTGCATGAGTCTTTCTACTTTTACACATGATGCAAGGCAGCTTTATGACTCAACAATAAAAAGATCCCTGCACTCTAGAGTAATAAAGTAAAAAAAAAACAGCTCCAGAAGTAATAGAAATTAGCAGCACCCTCTCCTGGGATCATTAGTTCGACGTCCTGAGTGCCAACCAGAAATAAAAGTGGGGTTTCATCTGAGGGATGCCGATGCCACACTACAAGTTACAATCCCTTAGTGGTGCCCCTCTACTCTCACTTATGCAAAATACGATATGCACATTTTTAGGCCCACCCCTGGCTCTTATGGGGCGAGCCTCTCGCTCAGCTGATTAGGCCGCAGATTTACCTTTATTCTGCTGCACCCTGTTAGCTATTTTTTTTCTTTACTGTTTTCGAAAAGCATGTGTGAGGCTCAAGGGGTTACGTAACTGGGACAGGACACGTATTCAACACTCCAGAAAATAGGACAGCCTGCCAGGTGGCAACACCCCTAATGTCCACCAGGTAACTGGAAAGGGAATTCAGGAAAAACAGACATTGCCTAAAACCTTTGTGGTTTATTTCAAGAATAAATTCCCCCCAAAATCTTTAGGAATTTGATATGCATTTATTGAGACCATCAGGGTCAAACCCTGGTATCTCAATAAATACATATCATATTCATAAAGTATTTTTTGGATATTTATTCCTGAAATAAACATATTTTCTAGGCATGCCCTGCCTTTCCTGAATTATTTGTTTTCTTTAGTTGTGTTTTTTTCTTTTGCCTATTTTTAAGGAAGAAGGGCCCTGCCTCAAACAAGGCACTGACATCCATTCTCGTTGGTGGATGCAAGGGAGCCTCAAATCCCTCATGGCCCCAGCCACTCCCTGCACCAGCATAATCCATAATGGAGCATGATTGCTTTATTTCTTTCCTGCCTGCTTCTGCACAGCATGAATGCCGTCATGTATGCTCCTCATTCACCCCAGACACCGACATTGGGAGAGAGAGAGACAGAGAGCGGTGGGTCTGGGGGCTGAGGAGGTGGGTAGGGCCAGGCACACAGCGCAGCTCCATATAGTGTCTGGCTCTTCCCAGGAGCCATCACAATACTTGTGATGGCTCCTGGGAAGTGATGGAGTTCATGGTGCTTCTGTCCCCAAGGAGATGGGGGTCCTGGGGACATTTTAAAAGTGACGGCTCTGATGTTTTGTGCCCTTTTGCAGTCGGGTCCCCAAAGAGACCGACATTCTTGGGGGATTGGATGACAAGGAAGGGGGGGGGGGCAACACTGGGCCAATCTTTATGATCCTGGGCTAATTTTGTTCCTGGTGGCGGACTCTAGCCACCAGAAGGGTCCATTTCAGCCTCTAGAATGCTGTTACACTTCAAATAGCTCTTGATCTCCTTTGCTTCCCCTCTGCTGAGGGAGAGCGCAGGGCCTGCCCTTATGGCCTTTAGCTCCTGGTCAAGAAGATATCACCTGTCCTGATGTTCCTTTATTCTATGGGCGCTTGCAGAAGGGCTATACATCCATCAATGCAAATTACACTTCCTGCCTTCACTCTTCATGTCTCACTGACTCTTTCGGTCAATTGCAGGACACTTGTGTGTTTGCAGAAGTCAGGCCCTGGACTGAGTTAGATTAATCCTCTGGAGGCCCAGTCCTCAGACATCTAAGGGAACCCTTCTCCTCCAGGGTCACCCGGCAGGTCCATCCCTCTACTATCCCCCAGATCATCTGTTTCGTTTTTGTTCCATGTACAACAACAAGGTAAGGGCCACCTGTATGTGGTTTTTGTTGATTTAAAATGAGCATTTGACTCGACCCGCGTTGCAAATTATGGGTGGTGCTGGAACGCATGTGGTCCTGGAACATATTCTAGCGGTATTAATCAGACTTCATGAAGCCAACTACGCATATGTCAGGTACGTAAATAAGGGAGAGCTATCAGATTCTAGGGCTGTGTTTTGGCATCACTCCTCTTTTCTCTTTATAGTCCTGTTTTTTTATTTCTACGCCAATGATGTCCCAAAAATAGGTACTACTAAAATCCCTACACTCCTTTTTGCAGGCAATATGTGCCCCTCCCTATCCACAGCCTTACTGAAAGCTTGCACCATTTATTTTACTTTCATAACACATATACATTTTCCCATGAGAAGTAAATCAAACTGGTGTGTCAGTTCCTAGGCTTTAGACAATACAAAACTGCCTCAAGAATTCTGAGTTTTTATACTAGAGATGTGATAGTTATTAATGTTGCCAAATGTTTACATGCTTCACAGCTTTTGCGAAAAAGACACCTTGAGGGCACTTCTTGCATCTTCTCTAGTAGCAATTGTTGTAACGATGAGTCTTTTCTGCAATTGCCCACATTTTCTCAGGAGCTTGCCTTGTTTGTTTATTCTATAGTTAGACTAGTATACTGCAATGTTTAGACTTACTGGCTAAAGGCATTGCTCCGTTTTATGATGAATTGCTCACTTCCCTCAATTATATCCTGATATATTTCATTTTAGAATCTTTTAAATTTTTATTTTGAGTGTCATTTGGCACAATGTGAATTCTGCTTTTTAAAAAAAATAAATTGTGTTTTATAATCACTATGATTAATTATTATAACTTGCTATTTTGCACAGTATTCTTAATGTCAATCATTGTTTTAATTTGTTTCGATATCTCTTCTATTCTATTAACGATTCACTATATCTGAAATATTATCACTTTTAAATATAATATGTTTTTTTTTTTTTTACATTTTTGAAAACCTTTATTGTGCATGTTGCAGAAGAACAAATACGGGCCTACAACCATCCGGCCGGCCACAATACTTATGAGCACAGGTGCCAGCAATACAGTCCTCCGACGGCATCAGGTGATACAACAACAATTAATAACAGTTACGCTGGAAAGGACATGCCGCCAGGGAGAAGGATCAGTAAAGGTTAAATTTTAAAGTTTTTGAAAAAATAAAAGTCAATGAAGGATAGGTGTAAAGGAGATCCGAGTCCGTACATTAGGTCCACATGAGTAGGCAACAGGAGAAATAACAACAATTACGTGAAGCTCTTCGTCAAAGCGGCAATTCAGTAGAATAACAAAGCGGACCACAGGAACCACGCTCGTGCCACTCCCAGCGCCACTCCCAGCGCCACCCACTCCCAACCAACCTCTACCACAGACCCAGAAAGGAAAACAGTATGAGAAAGCGCAGGAAAGTAAGAGAAAAGGCCCATAGAAACTAAATAAGGAAATTAAAATCTACCCCCCCACCCTGCACCAACGCGGAGGCTACGGCCTACCCCCCCGACAATGTGCCTGTCGCCCCATAAAGAACCCGAAATGTAGTTCAAGTAAAGGAAGAAGAAAGGAAAAAGGAAGAAAAATAATAAAAATGGTACTATGAAATATAGAGAGTGAGAAAAGGCCATCCTAATCTGCGACTCTCAAAAAACTACAAGTGAAGCGGGAGGAGGAGCCAATCAAAACATTCCCAGTTCCCCAGTCAGAGACACAATCCCCACACAATTAGCGATTATGGAGAACCAGATATTAATACAAAAGCAGTTAGGGAAAGACATTTTAACGTGTGCAACTTAATCAGAGTGTACCACTTCCAATCCCGGTCCCACCAGCCCATCGACCGACAGTATAAGAAGCTTCCACCCCAAGTTAGGATAAACGGCAAGCATTAAGGCAATATAGGAGCGAAGCATTAATCAACAGCGATCAAGTAATCTGGACACAAGATACATCCCCAAATCCCGGTCCACCAGCCCAGCAACCAACAACAGGAAAAGCGGCCTAGCCCTGACCCGAACGCGGATACTCACTCAGACGCTTTGCCCAAGAGAGGCCCGCCCACCACAGAACAAAGGAGCAAAATGGCGAGAGGACAGAGGACAACAATAAGGGAGCACAAAATGGCCACAATGAGAAATCAGGGAGTCTGTCGAGTGCAGCAGAACGTTCCATAAGTACACCAGGAGCACACGATGATTTATTCAGGATAGGCAAGGGGCGCAGCGCAGGAGGAGAAAGCAGCCGCGTCGTTGCAGACAGTTCTCGAGGCACACACAATAGAGAGTCTGGCCACAGTGTTGCACACATCTCCTGGAGGGGAAACAAAGTGTCCCGAGGGGAGTCATCAGGCCGGTAATCCTGGGCGTCAGCGAGGTAGACAGTGAGTTCAGATGTGCAGCAAGCAGGAGAGATCGTCGGCGCCCCACACGTTACAGGCAATGGCAGGTGGCAGCTTTGCACATCCGAGGCATTAGTGCCCCAGCCCAACGTAGATGCCATGCGGTCCAGCTTGTCCCCCAGTTCACGGTAGCGGTGGCGCACTTCTGAGCGGAAGTCACGCAGGGCTGACAGGACAGCGCCACGGGAAATCACAGGCTGTAGCCCCTGGGTCTTGTGTCCCCGGGGGATCTCTCGAGTCTCGGGTTCCCCTGTAGCCAGGGCGGCACTGGTCTCTGGCGTGGACGGGCTCAGCTCCCCACCAGACATGGCGGCGTACTGAGCCATCGTGACCAGGTTCCACGACGGGCACCGGTTTTAGGAGAGCACCCGCGCACCCCCCTGTAGTCGCTGGCTGAGTAATGTGCTCTGTGCCCCAAAGACAATGCGTGCAGGTTAGACGCCCCTCGGCAGTCTCGGGTAGCGAGGCATGGGGTCAATAAACGAAGTGCGACCCAAAATGGCCGGACAGTCCTCTCCCCGTACCTGCCGCCTCAGACAAAGGCTCCGCTACGATGGTGGTCCACGGCTCCGTAAACTCTGTCCTCTTCCAGTCCACAACGTGCCATCCCAGATGACTAGGCTCGGGCAGCGCCTCGCAGGGGATACACCGGTTTCACTGCAGCCAGCGCCGGCGGAGCACTCCGGCCGGCAGCAGGTCCCAGAGGCACGGAAGGAGGAGCCCACGGGAGCGTGACCAGGGCCGGGAACTAAGAGGCAAATATCTTCGGCTGCCGGGCAGGTACAGGGTCCGGGAGAGCACCGCTGTGATCAGCGCCGTTTCGCACACAGTCTGCCGTCGAGTGTGCCAGGATTGGAATCAGGATGTCAGCACGGCAAAAACGGACTGGCGGAGCCGGGAGCCTACAGGTCCGCTCCGGTCGCCATCTTGGCTCCTCCTTAAATATAATATGTTTTATATTTTGTGTATGTTTTATGGATTGTGAATCCAAAATAAACAGATTATCATTATCACAACTTGTAGTGTACATGCTTAGAATACGTCTTCTAGTAATCCTTTAACAATTGTTACCAGTTGCCCCTTACCATTGGCATACTATTGCCAATATTTTTATCGCAGATCTACTAATCTCAGAAGATTATAAAGTCATCATGGTTATCATAGACCTTTTTCCTGATGGCCCACTTCAAACCCTTGAGAAATGTGCAACAAGATCTGCAACAGTACTTTTCTTACTGATGATCTTCAGTGATTTAACAAAGAAAGGAGTACGCAGTTCCTTGGTGGAGTGAATAATCACACCAAAAATGTCATACTTAGTCAAGTCAGACAAGTAGGTTACAGGAGGGGGAATCCTCGATCCGGAACTAGGGCTCTCACACACCAAGCAAGCTAGGTGTCATGCTCCATCATTTGAGCCTGCTCCTCGTCGGGCCGGCGCTGCAATGCCCGACCGGCACCCTTAAAGGGGCCCTTTATCAGAGATCTTCTGTTCCTTGCCGTAAGGGTGCATGCGGGTGTGTGGAGCCTAGTTACATGTAGATGTGTGTTGAAGGTGTTTTAAAATAGGTGAGGGTGTACTCTAATGCTGCTGTTTTATTCTATGAGGGACCCTGCCTAAGTAAAAGTGAGAGGGGAGGGGTACCTAGAATTGTTCTTAATGAGACAAATTGCGTACTCTACTGCCTAAAGGTCAACATGTTTCTCGCCCTAGAATTGTCGAAAATGATCAAATGGCGATTCTTCAGGACCGTGCAAAATATAATAATAAATAAAGAAAGGAAAAACTATCTACAAATAAGTGGTAAGGTGCTTTGCTACCTGCCACCGGCTGTACCCTAGGAATTCATCCTCTAGGGGAATCTGGCATCCTAATTAAGTTTAGAATTATGCCTCATCAGTTGCAGCTGATTTAAACACCAAAGGAGGGGGACTGGCAGTTATTGCAAGAGAAGGCTTGAAAATAACGGGAGATATGGGCAGGAGCTCGCATGACTGTGAAACCTTGCCTTTCCAAATAAAAATTAACAATAACTACACTTTTAAAGGGCTTCTCGTTTACTGTCCACCAAAAGCTCAAGCTTCGCTGCTGGAAAGTATTAGCCATTTTCTAGCAGATTGTGTAAATTGTGCCGAATATACAGTCTTGGGGGATTTTAATTATCATCTGGAGAAGATAGAGGATAATAACACTAGCACATTTATCGATGGAATGGCCAGTTTCTCCCTAGGATAGTTGGTCAAACACGGGACTCACAAGGCAGGACATACATTAGACGGAATATTTACTTCCAACAATAAGATAGAAATACTGGAAGTCATCCCAGTGACCTGGTCTGACCACAAAGCAATTGTATTCGCAGTACAGGACACCCACCAAGTATTAACACCACTGACTAGTCCTGGCACAGTGGTATACCAGGATTGGAGCAAAATCAATCCCATAAACTTTCATACTAAGCTGGAAACATCTAAACCGACCCACGTTGTGGGAGTTAACAACATGATCAACGAAGTAAATTCCTGGATCAAAGCGGCAGTGGACTTATCGGTCCCGAATAAAAGGCTACGATCAAAAAGGAAAAAACCATCTGAACCCTGGTTTACGGATAAACTAAGAGTTGAAAAAAGTTTGCAGAAAATTGGAAAGACTTTGGAGAAGAGACTATGCAGAGGCAAGGAAACGAGAGTATGCGAGGAGTCTGAGTATAAAAAGACGATAGTCATTGGGAAAAGTAACTACTTTACTCATAAAATTTTGGAGTCTGAAAACTCCAGCAAGGAGCTGTTCAGAAAACTTGCGAAACTTCCGGAAAACTCACAAAATTAGACAATCCTGAGTTCTGCAATGTACTTGGAGAATTCTTTACTAATTAAGTGGAGGATGTATACAATACCCTCAATGTTAACACAAACAAATTGGCAGAGACAAATACACCCTTGGTTGTTCACCTTTCACCCAATGTTCCAACTTTCTCTTTTCTTCCTCCAGCAGAAGAACACATCTTACAAGTAGTAAAAACAACAAATGCAGAAGCTCCATAAGATCCCTGCCCCCCTAAAATATTTCATCTCTGTCCAGAGTTAATTGCTGAACAACTTAGATTAATCTTCCTAGAGATGACCCAGTCAGACACTTTCCCAGAGGCATGGAAGGTGGCCTTGGTTAGACCACTACTAAAAAAGGAGAACCTGAACCCAACAGAACCTAAAAACTATAGACCAATATCTAGGATCCCTTTTGGTGCCAAGGTATTGAAAAAGCTGATGAATGGGCAAATTATGTCCTTTATCGCTCAGGGGGAACTATAGATCACTCCCAGTATGGCTTCAGGGAAGGTTACGGAGCCAAAACTGCCTTAGTGATGGCAGCGGAAGAACTAAGAAAAACTCTAGATGAGGGTAAGAAGGCCACTTTGGTTTTATTAGATCTATCCGCGGCTTCGACACGGTCAGTCACCACATTTTGATCAAAAGACTAGCAGAACTGGGGTTCCATGTGAGTGCCATTAAGCTATTGACGTCATTCTTAAATAATAGAACATTTGCATGAGAAATGGACGGCAAAACGCTTGATTGTGTCCACATGAACTGTACGTGATCCGCAGTTCGTAGAGAATTCGAGTAGCCTACTATATACTCGCCTGTCTATTCCTGCGGGATAGATTAGTCGAGACCTCAAAATGAGGTTACTATCTTTGCAAAGGAGTATTATCTCAGTGAATGCCTTACTGGTGTACATCAATATCATGGGCATGAGACATAGATGTTAGGGAAAGTGCTCTTCCAAAGGGTGTCAAAATGCTGTGCAAACATTGGAGAAACTGTCTGGCACAGGAGTGAGCAGACATCCTGGCAGTCAAGGGGGAAAGTATTGAGATTTAATTTACATAATTTGGTTGGCAGTATAGTTAATGGTCAGAAAATAGTTGTTACACTACATTTATTCTCATTAAACACTCCTCCTTTTAATAAATCAGTTAAATGTCCTAGTTTGAATGGCAACCTTTGCTAAAAAATTAAAGAATAGAAAAATATTACAGAAAAATGGCATCCTGCCTGTTAATACGCCACAGGGGACGCAGGTTGGTTGGTTGAACATGAGTTAAATGAGCAGGTGTGATTGGTGGTGTAAAAGTGGGATAGGAGTTTTCTCAGGCGATTATTGTGGGGTGCAGAGTTAGGGCTAGAAGTGTCTATATGATAGTGTTTACATTTCGTGATTTTATGAACTAGAAACATTTGGCAACAGTTAATGGCCATCTCTATGAATTTTCTGAATTTTGTTATGGTGATACCAAGAAGCCAGAATCTCTGATTTAGGTTGGTATCCCCACACCCAAATGCAGCAATTACACGTGTGTCCCTGAAATGAGGAAAAACTAGCTAGACCTGTGACTACTTGGTATTTTTTTGCTAGTTTTACTCTGATTCTGGGAAGAAATCCACTCACATTTTCCTCCTATTCAGAGCAGAAAGGAGATGTCAGCGGCAGCTTCGGTGTGGTCAGATAATAGCAGATGGCGGGGTGTTAGGGCAGGCCAGGGCATGGTTGGTTTAGCCTGGGGGAAGAGGTATCTGCTCACCTTGTGAATTTTCAGGGGTCGGGGAGGGGTCAGAATTGTTTCTTGTCTGCAGTGGTTTCACTCCATGCGGATCTGCCCTGTAAGATATCAATTTTAGGTCTGACGGTAGCCAAGACTAACTTTTGACTAAAGGTTGATTTTTCTAAAATTATATGTATATTATACTGACATTAAGGGGTTTCAGCCACCTCTCTTCATATAAAGGGCTTTCAGACACCTATCTTCATCTATTGATTTGTTCTTGTGTCATTCACATTTTGCTTCTGCCCACTGCAGCATACAGCAGGGGGCAATGGGTTAGCCCACTTCAGCCACTGGCTAACTTTGAGCATCTGTATTTAGCGCTTTCACAAGGATCACATCTGCACACAAAGTAGTTCTCTTCAGTGCCAGTGTTTTTTTTAAAACGTTATTATTACTATAGTGTTACCTTTATTTGTACAGCCTGATCTGATAGCAGGACGCTTTCTAACAGATTAAAGCACAGAGGACATTCCAGCGTATCAATTCCTGTGTTCTGCAAATGCTGTTGTAAATTCCTTTAAAACTGGCCTTTGTTTATCTAGCTGCTGCTTTTCCACACCATACCAGGAGCTCTGAATAAAAGCTCATTAGAGTGGTTTAGGTTTGAAAAAGTGCCTGTCTGTCAGTCCTTGTTTACTTCCGTCATTCATTCTCTCTTTCTTTCTTATTTTCTTCTGTTCTTCCTTCCTTTTTATTCTTTTTCTTTCATTCTTACTTTCTTTCTTTCTTTTTCCCTACTTTCTTTCTTTCTTTTTCCTTCCTTCCTACTTACCATCTTTGCTTCCTTCCTTCTTTTCTCCACTTTCTTCCCTTCTTCCTTTTAATCTTTCTTTCTTTCTTGATTGTGGCTTTTTAAGTATGTGTTTGGCAAGACCTTTAGATTTTACTAAAATTATGTGTATAACATAGTTACCTACAGAGGTTTTCAGCCAGACTTTGGTCATTAGTCTGAGCTTCTGTCATTCACAGTTTTCTTCTTCCCTCTCCAACAAGTGCGTTTTGAGTCCAAAACAGCTCTTTGCCTTTAACCAATGTTTTTGTTTAGATTGATGAGTGCCCGGCAACATCCCAAACAGTAACGTTTTGCAAAAAACCTGACAAAACAAGAAATGTCAAAAGGCTGGTGGCCAACACTAGGACCTGTTTGCTTTGGTGAAGCTTGCTTTCCTGTGAAAACAATGAGAAAAAAGCAGCATTCACTTTAAAAAGAACCCCTGCTTTCCAAAGGACAGACAATTTAAATATCTACTGGTTAAGTACAGTAGCAAATCATGCATATGTGTCACAACAGTCATTGCAGGGAGCTGTGGCTTTAAGACTAAACTGTGTTTAACTCTGTGTTGACCTGCTGTAAAACAAGCTATATCACACAGTTTGTAACAACTCCTAGTTGAATAATTTGAGGCCTTAAAGACCATAGCCCCTAAGAAGGCTCCTGGCCCAGATTGTATTCCAGGTGATTTATGGGTCCTCTCACATGGAATCCCGAATGGTGGCCCCCCATTCCAAAGTCATGGCAGAACGCTGAGCTTGTCTCCACATACAAGAAGGGCCAGCGGGAGGACCCTGTAACTACAGACCTATCATTTTAATTGATGGTTTCCAAAAGCTACTTTGTTGGCAACTTTTGGGGGAACTTTCTGACTGGGCGTTAGAGAATCATATTCTATCAGACCTCCAAGCAGGGTTTAGACTTAAAACCAGTACTCTAGATCAGTGGTTCCAAAACTTTTGACTCCTGAGGACCCCCTTTGAGTTACCACTGGGAGCCGGGGACCCCCAAGCAATTTGTATGAGTTAAATTTCAAACATTAAAACAGTAATTTGAAAAAAATACACACGCGTGCACATAAAACAAATACTCAAAGTACTAAGGATTTTGGGGCCAGATGTACGACCATTTCATTTAGAGCCTCGCAATTGGCGACACATTTCGAGGGGCAAATTGCGAGTCGCTAAATGAAACGTACAACAGTGTGTTTAACAGTGTTTGGGATTCCCAATGGGGTCGCAAATTGCGAGGTTCATTAATATTATTGAGCCTCTCGCAATTTGCAAGCCCATTGGGAATGCCAGCCCTCCCAGCGATGGGGGCCTGCTGGGCTCTGCAGGCCACCATGTCTCGGACTTCTTTTAAATAAAGCAGTTAAAAAAAAAAAACATTCAGCCTGTTTAGCATGCATTTAAAAAAAAACACAAAAAAAAAACGTTTTCCTTACATTTTCTAAGAGCAGGCAGAGGTCCCTGGGACCACTGCCTGCCCTTAAAAAATAATTGTGCATGCATTTGCAAAGGGGAAGGGGTCCCCTGGGGACCCCTTCCCATTTGTGAATGCATTACCATCTACTTGAAGTTGGTGGTAATTGTGAATGTTTTGCGACCGCAAACATTTGTACATGGTTTTGAGACTCGCTATTTGGAAGGGAATGCCCTTTCCAAATAGCAAGTTGCAAAACCTATTTAGAGAGTCGCAAACAAATTGCGACTCGCGAAATAGGCTATGTACATGGCCCAATAGGTTTTTGCATGCGCAAACGGGTTCGAGAACCCGTTCGGGCATATAAAAACAGATCGTGCATCTGGCCCTTAGTATTTTATATTGAAGTAAAGCCCCTCTGTCATATGTATTTCATTTGTTTTATAGCATCTCTCATACTATTGTAGGATGTCAGAGCACTTTACATCACACACATATAGAGACATTGAATCATACATGTAAATCAGTGTGTATATAAAATGATAAAATGTTTAAAAAGTGCTTGGTCTAGAAAAGCACAAACTCAGGATTCAGAACATATTACAGTGGCTAGCATTGACTTTAACATTAAAAATGTATTTTCACCCAAATATATCTTTTTAGCAGCATCAGGATAATTAATAACTGGGACAAAATATAAGTTACTAACTAGTACCATGCAGTTTGCAAGCAGCTCTTTGATGACAGTTTATAGGTCCCTCTGCTAGATTATGATTGTCACTAATGAAGTGCACAGTAACAAAAAAATCTCTGTGACATAAGCAGTATACACGAACCTAGGCACATACAATACTGCTTTTTAAGATGCATTTTACACGTTCTTTGCAGTAGGCACATTAACTCTCTGTGCTACATTAGTTAAATCAAAGCTGCCACTGAACAAAACTCTCCTCACTCTCCAGCAGGTACATTAATCACTGGCATTCTCTTGACACTTTTATTGTTGCTGGAAAGCTGCTAATTATACAAGAAAGTTTCTGTGCTTTTAAAACTGTTGCCTACGGACCCCCTGGGAATGTGTCACGGACCCCTGGGGGTCCGCGGACCACAGTTTGGGAAACACTGCCCCAGAGGGTTTAGGTAGGCCAGCACCACTGGCCCTGGAGAGGTCCTGGTATAGGATCCAGAGGTTTGGCTGCCCAACTGTGTTCTACTTGGGATGAGCCCTCCCAGGCTTAGTGCAAAGTGAAAAAGACATCAGTATATTTTGATTCTGCCCCATCCCTTTCTTTACTAATAACAGGACTAATCATTGATAAAAGGCCCTCTTATGGGCTTTGATCCCCCATCTGCCACTAGTAGAGTAATTAACTTGGCCCAGAGAGATGATCCAATGCCAAAAATCTAATCAGAGAAATCAGAGTCAGAGAAATATGGTACATTTCCACATGCCAGGAGTGCAGATATGATAAAAGTAACATTAAATTTGCACTTCTAATCCTTGTTTACCGTAGGAATGATGTATCGCCCTCGTCACAGTCCTCACCATGGTGAAACTGTGCTTTGGCACAGATTTCACTCATACTGCACACTACAGCAAAGCATACTCCCTTTTCAGTTAAGCACTTCAACACTATGAAAGCCCAATCATATAATAAGGTCTTCAAAGGTGAGCACCAATTCATTAAGGGATTTCTGCAACAGGCTACCTGAGCGCGGATACTGGGCTAAGATGGACAGTAGCCCCATCTCGCTCAGCTCGCACAGTGTGCACAGGTGTTCACTAGCAGCCCACCCAGAGTCTCTTACCCCAGCTGCGCAACAGCGGACATTGTTTTAAAAGACAAGCACTAGTGGTTAGCACTCAGATTTCATTTTAATTCATTCATTTTTATAGTGCTTACAGTGAGTGAAACTCACTAATGGCAGAAGTCCAGACACATGTAGTGCAAAAGCAACAACCTTGGGATTTAAATGGGTCAAACCCATTTTTCTACACTTCACTATAATGGAACGTTATCTGTTATGTTATGTCAATAAGCTTTTAAAGCGCACTTCTACCCAAAGGTGTCCTGGCGCTAGCCGATGCCTAACTGGATACTAAAAAGCTATAGCTCAACCGGCTATTGGGAAAACAACCAAGTTCTGAGACCCCTCCTGAAGGAGAGAAGCTCAGTGTTATTCCTGAGATGTGATGGCAGATTGTTCCATGCTTTAGCAGCACCAACAATAAAACTTCTGCCACCCCAAGTGGCTTTTTTAACTCAAGGGACGACCACTTGTTTTTCCTCTGCAGACCGCAATGTTCTCCCTGGGACATACCATTGAAAACGTTTCCTCAAATAAGCAGGGCCCCTGCCTGTCAGTGATTTAAACACCGTGCACAGTACTTTGAATTGAGCATGCTGTTTCACTGGTAGCCAGTGAAGCTGCTTAAGTTCCTTCCTAAGAGAGACAAACATGGGCGTGCTAGCAATCAGCCTGGCTGCCGCATTTTGCATCAGCTGAAGTCTATTTAGATGTTTCTTATGAATGTTCGCGTACAAACTATTACAATAGTCCAGCCGGGACAAGATGAGCTCAGTGACCACCGTCCTAAAGCTTTCCTCTGGTAAAAATAATTTTATTTTCCTCAAAACTCTGAGAAGATAGAAGCTTATTGAGGCAACTCCACTAACCTGTTCTGCAAAAGTTAGTTTATTGTCCATAATCACCCCTAAGATTCCCATTTCTTCAGGACACCACTCAGGGGTCCAGATGTTGGGGTTATTGCCAAAAATGATGACCTCCGTCTTGCCTGCATAAAATTTTAGGCAATTTGAGGACATACAGCCGGCAATAGCTTTCATGGATTCGTAGCATTTTTGGCCAGTTTCCAGTTTCTTTCCTCGCTGTGAGGACAACACAATTTGTGAATCGTCCGCGTAAGATGTTAGCTGGAGCCCATAAGATCCTATTAGTCCTGCCAGCGGGCCCACGTAGATATTAAAAAGTGTGGGGCTGAGCGAGGAGCCCTGCGGAACCCCACAAGGAAAAGAAAACGGCTTAGACCTATATCAGCCCAGTCCACAGTCTAAATTCTGTCTGCCAAAAAAGATTTCAGGAGGGTCCAGGTTTTACCCTGCAGCCAATAACCGGTCCATCATAACTTCATGGTGGACCGTATCAAAGGCTGCTGACAAATCAAGCATAATCAGAATTGATGTGCCACCTTGGTCCATTGCCTCTCGCATCTCCTCCGTAGCTTTGATCAAGGCAAGCTCTGTTCTGTGTTCAGCACGAAAACCGAATTGTGTGGGATCTAGCACATTATTGAGCTGAATAAACGTGCTGAGTTGTACATTCATAACCCTCTCGATCATTTTAGCCGGTAATGGGAGGCGCGAGATAGGTCTATAGCCGTTAGGATCCAAAGGGTCCAGTTTCTTTTTTTATAAGCGGAAGTATAGAGGCCGATCTCCAGGACCTAGGAAACTGGCCAGCGTTAAAGATGGTATTAAACAGAGGAGTAAGGATGGGGGCAATGGCCTCAGAGAAGCTTTTGATCACGGACACTGGTCCACGGGCGATCCGGCTCGAGATGCCTTTAGGAGATTAACTAAATCTTGCATCTCAAGCGGTGTGAAGCCCTCTAACAGAGGTACAGAATTTATGACATTGGGCCCTGGCCTACCTAAGACCTCCACCTCCCCTTTTTGCTGTTGCGAAAAGGAGTAAAAGACGCTTCCACCTTATTTCTAAAAAAGAGAGCTAGTAATTAACGAAGGACAGAACTGCTAGGTGTTGGGGGTCTATCCCGATTCATCAATTTAGTAATAGTTTTAAACAATTCTCTTGATGAGAATTTGGCCTCATTAATCTGCTTCGCAAAGTATAGTTTTTTTGTTTCCATAAGTAATGTTTTATATTTTGCGAGGCTTACTCTATAAGCCTCCTTATTGTTGATATTGTACCCCTTTCTCCATGCCCGTATAGCCTTTTGCAGTCCGTTTTGTGTTTTTGTAGGTTGTCCGAGAACCAGGGGGCAGAGGGACGGGTTCGCTTAGGAATGTATAGTTTAACCGGCGCTAAGGTGTTACATGCAGCCTCAATCCATTCCGAATAGGTGGCAGTAGCCTCCTCCACTTCAACTGGGAGAATCGGGGCAGTTGCCACTAAGATCTTCTCTAGTTCAACGCTATCTATGTTACATAAAAATAATCGCTGCATGATCCGTCCAAGTAAGTGAAATACCTCAGTAACTGAAAGAATAGAATGGTTGGAAAAAAATTCCATCTAAGGTATTTCCGGCTGCATGCGTAGGACTGGTTACCCTCTGCTCTAGGCCCCCTCCATTCATAATCTCCTTCAACCTCACATCTTCCAAATAAAAATGAAAGTCCCCATCATGGTAAAAGAGGAGGCACATATCCCTTCCTCCAGGAGAGTGTTGGTGGAATCCAGAAATATGCCCCTGGGACCAGGTGGACGGGAGATGAGGATAGTTTTAAAAGTGTCATGGGAAGAGACACTAATTGACAGTGCTTCACACGCTAAGTTGGAGGCTATGCTAAAGGAGGGCTTTAGACTATTGTGATAAATGACTGCAAGACCTCACCCCTTCTTTAAAGGTCTATTAAGGGTGTGACAAAGAAAATTTGTGGGCGATGCTGTCACAATATCAGGGCCAGAGGAATCGTCAGTCCAGGACTTTGTTATGAATGCCATCTTGATGTTCTGCTCCTCAATGAGGAGAGCACATTCCAGACTGTGTTTGACCAGAGACCTAGCGTTAAGAAGGAAACATTTAATGACCGGCAAATCCTTTTGCTTGTGATTACTTCTTGTCAAATTGGGCAACTGGTTAATAGAGAGAGCCAAAATATGTGGAAGAGGTGACAGGCAAATTGTGCATGTGGCTGCTTGATCTTTAGGAATGATACTAGGCAGGAATCTAGGGCATCTCGCCTCTCCCCCCAATGGATCAAGTTTCATTAGTGTATCTCTGGAGTAACACAACATCCCTGGGGCAAGAGTCCCAAGGGGACTGGCCCTGAGCCCGGTCCGAGTGCGGACAGGCACAGCCGGGCTTGCCTTAGGTGCGCCTTCTGCGCGCCAACGGCACGCCTGCTGGGCGCATCCGCTGCTCGTCCGTATCATCGATGTTTAAATGATCTTCCGCCTGCCATCTAGCATCTGACATGCCAGGGGGGTATGTTGTGCCGTGTGTGTCCGCCCTCCGCTCAATCAGCATCAGCTGCGGTGGACCGGGGCCGGAGCACACAAGCACGATTCAAGAAATGCCTAATGCCAACCACACAACTCAGTAGCAGCATCTGATCTCCTTATTTAACCGGCATGTTCTCATAATGACATATACAAGATAGTCAACCAAAACATAACAAATGAAACTGTATGCACTGGACCTCACGCTTTGCTAGCAGTCCTGACAGGTCATTCATACTTACAGCCATAAAAATAGCGAGAATCCTGAGATATATAGATTTCTCTGCGACCGAAAAAGTTTCATGTGGATGTGGTCATATGAGTTGGGGAAGAGTTTGGCATCCTTATCCAGCACTTGAGTCGCTGAATACTTTCTCACTTCTCTCACGGCATCTGAAAGCAGAAAAAAAAATAAGCCTGAGGATTGCTTAGCTTTCAAATGGAATGTTAACAATTAACAGAAAGGTTAACAGCTGATTTACTCGAAAGAGGGCCAAAGCGGAAACATATGATAAAATGGAATGGTATTACGGCTGGAATTAGTTATTTTTGATTTCTCAAGAAGGTATCTTAAAGAGATTTTACTACTTGAGGATAAGGGGTCAGTATAGCATATAGTATCCGGCAAAATTAAAATAATGCGTCATCTGCAATGCAATTCACCAACATTACCACAACAAAACGATTTAATTAAGTGATGAACATTCGTAAAGGTGGATTGAGCCTGATAGACAACCTTAAGTCATAATTAGATACAAAAATAACATACAAATCAGTAACAGTATTGAGTCTCCAAAAACAGGAATACGGGAGGATGCTAACGAAGAAATATGTTACATACCCTGCAAGCATATGTTTGTAGCATGTAGGGCTCAATTAATCAATTAACCAATACATTTGGAATACAGTGTAGCTAAACAACCGTGAGGGTAGCCAGACGCATGCAATGTGTGATAGCCTCAGTAGATTAGCCAGGTCTTGAGAGCTTTTCTTTGAATTCTGGTACAGATGGGGAGGTACGGAGCTGCAGGGGGAGGAGAAGTGTCCTCCAATCAAGCTTCTGTTGATATGGGGAGTGTGGGCGAGCTGTAGGGAGGTGGAGCGTAGTTGTTTGGCAGGTTGGTGGAAGTTCAAGTGCTAGTTGATGTAGGCTGGTCCTAGGTTGTGAAGGGCTTTGTATGAGTGGGTCAGTAGCTTGAATTGGCATCTCTTCTGTACTGTGAGCCAGTGGTGTTCCTTGAGGTGAGGGGCGATATAGTTGAGCATTCAGATTGGCCTGAAGTCTCTGGAGGAGGTGTGCAGAGATCCTGTAGTGCTGTAGATTCACATACTCTGCATACTTATGCCATTTAGTGTTGGGCTTGTACGTGTGCGAAAAGTTTTTATTTGAAGAAGTCTTTCGAATATTGGGGTATAGTGGCTCTTCCTCTGATTGGTAATGCGCACTGGCATTAGCTTCATTGCTAGATTGCTTCCGAATGGAGAGTGAGGATGAGAATGGAGAATAGAAAGAGAAGGTAGATGACCACTACAACAACCAGAGGCTTCCGGGGAGGAGGCTGGGCACATATAAATCTACAGAACTACATACCACAAGCAAATGCTTACAGGATAAGTGACATATTCTGTTCATGGCATGTGTAGCTGTAGATACACAAGCTCTGCACAGACTGTAAAGCAGTACTCTCCCAAAGGACATCACCTTGAAATGATAAATGCTGACTACTTATCACGAACTGCAGGTAGCGGCGGTGAGGAGAGTGGATAGATATGTGGTAATATGAGTCCTTCAGATCGAGAGTGATCATGAAGTTGCAGCTGAAGGATGTCATCTTGTAGAGTGACCTTAAGGAAATGTTCTGACAGTATGCATTCATTGAGTAGCCTGAGGTCAAATAGAGGCCTTAAGGTTCAGTTTTCTTGAGTATGAAGATGGTTAGAGAGCACACCATTATGCAGCACTGGTGTAGCTTCCCAGGTTCTATTGCTCCTTTGAGAATAAATCCAAGAACTTACACTTGAAGGAGGCGATTATGTTCTGCAGAGAGGGTGTATTCGTGAGGTGGGATGTTAAGTGGGGAGGAAGTGAGCTGTAGACAGTTACCCTGCTGTATGATAGAGAAGACCTAATAGTGAGAGGTGATTCCTTCTCACTGCAGGTGAAGCACCTGTATTCTTCTCCAGAAAGGTGCAGTGCGATCAGGGGAAGAGAGAGGGAGTCACTACTTTGAAGGCGCACCATTTGGCCGCACCCAATTTGCCCCTGCCTCTGGTGGTCTTACCTATGCCACCTCCCCTGGAGTATACCTGCGTTGACCGCTGCTGCTGGTAAATGGCTGGTGTGTCTAGAGACGTAGTTATAGTGCTCCCCGGTCCCTTGCCCTGGAGCCTACAAAAGGAGCTGCATGGAGAGGGCATCTGGAGAGTTCCCACAGCCTTTGCTGAGTCAGTACCTTTTATCACCTTTTCCAGCATCTAATGCAACAGCAGGTTTCACAGATGCTGTTGAACTGCTGGCGTAAAGCCAGAGAGACAAAGCCAAGCGTGGTGCCTAATGAGAACACTGGGATGGATCCCTCTAGCCGAAGTATCAGCTGCATCTAGGGCACAGTGAATGATGGTGGGTGATATGATCTTTCCCTTCGTGACCAGCTCATGGCCATGCTGTCTATGCTGGAAAAGGTGTAGCTGGAGGAGCACCTCCTTCTCGCCTCAGTGGGCACGATCATAGTGAGAGAAAGCGGATTAAATCAGCAATCCTCTAATGGGGAGGCGGATTGGACAGTGACTCTTTTGCATGTTGTGTCAATATTCTTGCTCCCTTCATCTGGGGGTGGGGCATTGCTAGTCCCTTGGGTATTAGCGCGTTTAAGTGCTGTGTGGATCACCAGGGAGTACGGTGGAAGTAGGGAAGGTGGGTAGGGTTTAAAAAAAGATTGAGCATGCCCTTGAGCATGGGCAGGAACTGCAGGGTGTGCTGTGTAGTTGACAGCATCTCACAACCAGATGTTTTTGTCTTCCTCAATGATATGAAGATCAACCCTACGGAAGGTGGCGGCCCTATGTATTACAGCATGATACAAGGTAGTGTCATCTGGAGGGGAGGATTTAGCTGGGCAGAGCTCTGGATCTGTGTCTCCTGAGGTATCTACATTGTAGTCGTCCCACGGGTCGTCACTAGGCTAAACGTCAGAAGGGGCCTCATTGAAGTCTATGGGATGAGATAAATAGGAAAAAGGAATGTGATGAATCCACTGGAGAAGATGGTGCCACTGGAGTTGGTGGAGGATGATCAAGGAGACAAGCCGATAGTAGGCTAGTGCTCCTGTGCTGATGTTTCTCATGCTAGGACCAAGTGAAGCTGCTCCTCGAAGGTCAATTTCCTCTTCCTTTGAAGAGAGGACTTCACATTAGGTGGCAACTTTGTTGAGATGTTCCCAGTCTGATAGTGGATGAAGAGTCTCTCGACATGCATTCAACTATTCCCGGAGATGCTGTTCCAAATGTTTCGAAACCCGCTGTCAACGGGGGTCTCGGCATCAAATGACTAGACGTTGGAGGACTCTTCTAGCTTCTCAGCGCAGAGCTGTATATCAGAGCAGGTTGCGGTTTCGGAGATGAAGGGGCTTTTGGTGCCAATTTTGGTGCGGGCGCCAATGCAGCTGTTGGTGGCAGGTACAGCCGAGGCTTGTGAGGTGCCATCAAAACCAACAGACGGAGCGGGTATCATCTCAGAGGCCTTTTGTCAGTGTCAACCATAGCCAGCAGGCAATGGTGGACCAGAGACCTGTTGCTGTGTCTCAGGGCTAACCATTAAGATAATGGGGTAACCATATGTCCCTTACATTATGAGGAAGCTAGAAAAAACAGCTTTATACACCCTAAAGAACAACTCTAATATCGTAATCAAGCCCGCCGATAAAGGTGGGGCTATTGTTGTTCAAAGTGTTGAGAAATACAGAACTGAGATTCTCTCACAGTTGGAGGTAGAAGGTAATTACAGGCTACTGAAAAACGATCCGACAAAAGCTATTAGTCACAACATTAATGAAATAACTAGTCAAGCTTTACTGGATGGATTTATCACGAAACATGAATATGATTTCCTGAATAATAAACATCCACGGACACCCACAATATACACTCTACCCAAAGTGCATAAACGGCTTGAGGACCCCCCGGGAAGACCTATTATTTCGGGTTGTGGTTCCTTGCTTGAACCACTTTGTAAATACATTGATGTGTTTTTAAAACCTATAGCTATTGCAACTACTACCTATTTGCGGGACACTACAGCTACAATACAGTTGGTAGACGGACGACCATATGATCAAAATACATGCCTACTGGCGACCATGGACATCATTGCCCTTTACACGAACATCCCCCAGCAGGCTGCTTTAGATTGCATTGAAATGGTTCTTAACCGTAGACCGTCTCCACACAGGGTCCCTACTGACTTTATTATTAAACTTCTGAACGTAGCCATGACAAAAAACATTTTTGTGTTTCAGGAGAATTATTATGTGCAAACAAAGGGTGTAGCAATGGGCGCAAGCTTCGCTCCAAACCTGGCGATGATCTTTATGAGCGAATATGAGAGCAACTACGTTTTGAGTAAGAACAATCCTTATTATGACCACATCTTGATGTGGGCTAGGTACATCGATGATGTCCTATTGATTTGGGATGGGAGTAAGGAGTCTGTTACAATTTCACGAGTGGTTAAACTTGCGCATGGTTGATATCCAATTCACTGTGGAGTCAGACAATGTTACAATTAATTTCTTGGACATTCAAATTAAGACAGAATCGGGCTGTTTGTTCACAAGTCTATATAGAAAGAGTAGTGAACGTAATACACTCCTTAGATATTCTAGTCATCATCCCCGCAACCTCAGAGATAATTTACCTTTTGGTCAATTTCTGAGGTTGCGGAGGAACTGTACAAAAAAAGAAGATTTTTTTGATGAATCATCTTTACTCATTGCAAGGCTAAGTGAACGAGGATACCCACTGTGCCTGCTCAAAAAGGCACGTAAACGTGCATGGCACAATCATCGGGAATTCCTTTTAACTGTACAAGAAAAGGTACCCCAGGATGAAAGATTAGTATGAGTTACCACCTTTAATACTAAAAGCAATACGATTAAAAAGGTGATTAATCGCCATTGGCATCTGGTAAAGGAAGCAGTAGGGGATCTAGAGCCCCCACTACATGCATTCCGAAAAGGGAGAAACATTAGAGATCATCTGATTAAATCTCTGCTACCTACACCGGTCAAAGTCACCCAAACTACATTATGGGGTCTTCCCCCTGTATCTGGCCATAAGAAATGTGGCTCATGTAAAGCGTGCTCTCTCACCATGGAATGTACTACATTCACCTATAACAACCATACGTACACTTTGAAAGAACACAGTAATTGCAACACCACAGGGGTGATTTATGCCATCTTGTGCCCCTGTGGTTTTATGTATGTTGGCCAGACGATTCAAAGAGCTAAATGCCGTATTCTTCAGCATACTAGCCGCATACGTTGCAAAACTGTAGGAGCTCCCTTGGTGGAGCATTTTACTACCTTTGAACATGAACCAAACAGCTTCAAATGGTGGATTATTGAAAAAGTGAGAGCTAATGCAAGGGGTGGAGATTTCAATAGCACTCTTAGCAAAAGAGAATGTAAATGGATACACCTCCTTGATGGCAGTCGCCTGTTTGGCAACAAGGCGGATGATGTGCTCAAGTGCTTCAAGGACTCTAGAGCTAATGCCAGATCCTTGCGCCCCCTGCCACCTCTCGCCCCGTTCAGTCCACCTTTAGCCCCTTTTGTGGCTACAGGGTGCCCCACCACGTTCCACCCAGGGCCACAGGCCAGGGCAAGCTACTCAGCCTCTGCGCAGCTGGGGACATGGGACCCAGTGCCGTGGGTCTGGGGCCCGGCGGGTGGGCCAGTTCACCAGTGCCCCCTCTGCATCTGCCTTCAAATCTTCCTTATCCGAACGTTCAGGGCCACCACTTGCCAGTGGGCGGTAGGATCTGCCATCACCTCCCCCACTGGCACCAAAATCACGTTGGGGAGGTGGGTTTTGCAGATAGTCCGAAGGGCTACTCCCTCCCCTTCGAGACTAGCCCTCCCTCCATACCACCAACACTCCATCGCATGTCGGAGGATCATTTGGCCCTCCGTCAGGAAGTTACACCTCTCTTGGCCAAGGGAGCTATTGAGCGAGTCCCTGTGCCAGAAGTAGGTTGTGGTGGTTATTCCCACTACTTCCTGGTACCCAAGAAGGACAAGGGCATGCGTCCTATCTCAGGAATGTCATCTGCTTCCTCCAGAAGGAGAAGTTCAAAATGCTGACATTAGCTCAGGTCTCGTCTTCCCACGACCCTGGAGACTGGATGGTAGCGTTGGGCTCGCAGGATACTTTTTTCCACATCTACTTTTTAGGTCCAGGGAAGGCATGGCTTGGCAGTTCGGGCTGGACTGTTCCCATGAGGCACAGGGTCAGACTGATTTGCATATAGCCATGTCTGAACTGGGGTGGCAGAGTGGGCTAAAGAACGGTGATGGATCAAACCCAGATGTTTTGACTGGGTGTGAGTGTTTGATTGGTTCAGATGCTCCGTCCATCACCACCCCCTTTTGTACTGATATTTCCAAGGCGGCACTCGCTCGGCGATGCTTTTTGTCGCAAGTGGAATTGCAGTCTTCTATACGCCTTTCCGCCTAAACCACTTCTGCCCAGAGTGCTGAAGAATATCAAGCGCGACCGGGCCAAAGTCATTCTTGTGGCTCAGGATTGGGCATGAAGAGTCTGGTATCCCGAGCTCTTGAACATAGTCATCGATCCTCTGATCAGACTGCCTCCTCGGGAGGATCTTCTGTCAAAGCAGCAGAGGACGGTCCTCGACTCGAACCTGTCCACCTCCTTGTGGGGAGATTGATCAGCGACAGTTGACCGCTTTCAACCTTCCTTCTGAAATCTTTCGGCCAGGTTCCCACTGGTGCTTATACACCACTTTCAGAGGGATATCTCTACTTGCAGATTCCTCAGCTGTTGAATAATACCATGCTTCAGGCTGGATCCAGACTCTTCATAGCTCTTTGATGCCAGTAGGGAGTACTGTGTCTGCATCAACACCTGATGACGTCTCCAAAGTCATAAAGTGCCCTCCCAGGCGCAACAACGTCAGTTCCCTTTTTTCAGCTTCAATGCTGATCTTGAGCTTATTCACTCTCACTTTCGTGCCTTGGATTACCACAAACCAAAAATACATTGCAGCGCTATGATGTCTAGCCAGAGTCGTTCCGGTCTGAAGCCTTGTACGGACTGTGGGGGCAGATTTCCATTATTCAAAGTCAACCTCCATAAACAAAACCAATACAAACTGTACTCCACTGGGTTACATTAAAGCTGCACATACAAGACTTGTTCTCAACGCCACCTCCATGAATCCAAACCCCAAGGGCTCAATTAGGATTGGTCCTTGTGGGATGCAAGAATTATTGCACCCAATAAAATCCGACACCGTGTTTAGAAATATCACTTATGCTGACACTTTGGGGACTTGCATACAGATTTTGGTGCTTACTGCATCTGGTAATTGCTGTTTTTTCTCCTCATGTTAAATTCCAACTGGTTTGACCTGCAGAAATTTAACAAAGGGTTAAATGTTTATTGCACTCTGTAATTCTTGGGTGTGATAAGTATTGCACCACTCATAATTGTAACCTTTGTGCAAAGGGCAACTCTTAATCAGACTCCTATTCTCTTTTGTAGCGTACCAAAAATAATTATAAACCATTGCTCCTTGAAATAAATGGATTTTAATAATACTGTTAACTCTGGGAAACAGCGTAACCAAACAGACCGCATTCTGAAACTAGCATTGGCAAAGTCAATAGGTCTCGTATATGCAAGAGCTATTGGCTTTGCAATGTGTTTTAGCCATACACCAGCATGGCTAAATGTTAGTGACGGAGAGTGGCGAAGAGAGAAATGGCGAAGATTGGAGTAGAGTGTTGAACAGTGGAGTGGCAGAGAGTGTTGTGTATTGGCGTGGAATAGTGGGGAGTCGTGTAGAGAAGAGTGGACTGGTGTAGAGTGCATTGACGTAGAGTATAGTGGCTTTGAGAGCAGTGGCATTGAATTCGGCGGGTACAATGCAGTGGCGTAGATTACAGTGGTGCATAGTGGAGTAGTGTGGAGTGGCACAGAGTAGAGTAGAGTGGCTTAAATTGAAGTGATGTAGAGGGCAGTGGTGCAGAGTAGCACAGAGTGGTGCTAGAAAAAAGTATCCAGCAAGATTGTCACATAAATCCTCTCACTCTGAAGTCAGTGAAAGAAAAATAAACAAGTGCCCTCGGAAGACAGCGCTGACATTTGACATCAGTCTTTGAATGCACAGCAAATGTGATGAAATAATAACAAGATTTACAGGCCTGTTTACAAAAAGGGAGCACTCAGAAGGATACTGTAAATAAGGTCTGGGCAAGGAAAGAGACAAACTCAAGCTGGACAGCCTAAACAAATAATGTCACAAACGGAAAGAAAGAAAACTTGGAGTTACAAACCACAAAGCTAATTGCAAGCAAAGGGCAGAATGCATTTCTAGGTCAACTTTCTGAAAGTCCCCAGGATGTCTTTAGCAAACCAGACAGCTGCACTGTCTGGTAGGTTGCAATCTAAAAAAGACTAACTAGTAGGTAGCTGCTTATACCGATAACTCTCTATGAGTAAACTTGTTTAGATTTTCAAAATTCAAATTCTACATATTTGTTCCTTGCACCTTGCACAATCTACCTTAAATGTGGACTTGTCAGTCACATTCACAGGGGCCCATAGCCCAAGCAAGGGTTACTGGGCCTCAACCACTGGGGTTGAGGTTGTGTGTGTCTCTGATATCTCAGGGGCTGTCCTACCATGGCTTAACAAACGGTGTGAAGAACAACCTATTCACCACTTTACTGTCAGCAGCAGATGATGGCAAGCAGCGACAACTTCTAAGGGAGAAAGTACAGTTAAAGACTCAACAATCACACAGGAGCTCAATAATTGACTATCCAACCCATGGATTTGTTTTTAGGAAAAATACTTTAATACATATTAGAACGAAATACTACACACACAATATTCTCAAAAAGCCGACAAAAGATGTGAATCTACTATGTGCACTTTTAGAACCAGTTTGAGGGCATTCTCCTTTCAAGTGTCCATTCTAGCTGCTCTCCAGGCAATTATTTGTGTAAAGTGAAGTTCCTCACAGCAGAGTAGTTTCCATCCAGGAGTACCCACAACAGGATCACAAAAAGGTCTTAGCTGTATGCATCTGTCTGTCAATAGCTACATAGAATAGTGAAGAGGGTAAGGACAAAGAGCTGGTCTCACCTAAGTCCATTTCACTTTGAACAACAAAGAATGCAGTCCCACCCTTCATCCTCACCATCTACCAAATAGCAGTGCTACAGGAAGACTAATCAGCAGCTCCCGTCAGAAAATGACATAAAATACCTTCTAAAGGAGGCTTGTCGCCTCCTTTCAGCTACAGGAATGTCAGCAAACACACTACCACTGTCTGGGACAACAACCACACTTGCATTTTGTGCACAGGGCAGGGTATCCAAAATTGTTTCCACAGGTGTCTATTACTAAGGGCCATTCATACACACAATGCATGCACCATGAAGGGCACATGTGCATACATGCACAACATACTTTTAGGATGTTAACTCTAGGATGTGCGTTAGTGCTAACAAGTGTTGCGTTACAAGAGTGAGTCAGTAGGTCTCCACTCCTGCGACAAAGATTTTAAAAGTCTGGTCACTGTTCATTTACAAAATACTGTATACTTCCACCACCTTTCTTAGTATTTAACCCAGAAGAGGGACAGTAGTCTATTGTCAGTGCAATGATGGTATGCTTGGTGAACCTCTCCAGGTCACAGGACAGGTCCAGGCCCCCACAGCAGTTAAGAGGCCGGCCTAGGCCACTGTGCACACAGATTAGAGTATGAACATGACTGTTCACCATACAGGGACATTCCCTTACCAACAGAACTCATTTTCTTTATCCAACGTTTCCAAGATGATGTTTTATTCTAATTGTATTAGAACAGAATTTGGTTTTCAGCCATAAGTGAGATTCCCAACAATCTTGATAGTGCATAAATTTAGGAAGCCATTCTTGGATTTCAATACATAGTATGTAAGATGGTACACATTTGCTTTATTCTTGGCCCACCACCATAAGAAATTCTTAAATACTTTACCTTTTAAAGTAATGTATTTAATCTAAAGTTGAAGGAAAAAGGCTTGAAAAAAATATAAAAATCTTAGCCCACCTCTTCCAATATCACTCAATCTAATTCAGTATTAGTACAATGTTATAATACATTAACAGTGGAAGGTCTCAACTCCTAAATGCTTAAAACCAAATTTTGCTCATCATAACATCTGTTTTGCAATTCACTTGTTAGTCTAGCTTGGCGTAATAGGCAGAACTCACATTTTCTTGCAATTCATCTGATTACCTGACAACACACTGCAGATAGTTCAGGTTTAGAAATACTGCAGATCATTAGCATAAGATATTACTTTCAAAACCTTGTTGAACATCTAATTTCTGCTAAATTATTTCCAAATACAACTTCTCTACTTGATAGAAAACGTTTTCCCACAGTTCTGAGAAGAGGTATCTGTACTTTTTAGGTTTCGCCTAAGTGAAAGCCTGCGCACGCTTTCACGCAGGTGAAAACCTAATGAGAACAGTAGAGTGGCTTGGGATCCACCCTCTGTTCCATTGGCTAGCTCCATAAATGGAGGCTAGCCATTGGAACAGAGATCGGTCCGTCATGGCCGGACCAGATTCGTGGGCGTTCCCGCAATTTCTTCCCTCTCCGCCCCTCTGTGTGCGTCATCTCGGCGGTGGGCGGGTTGTTTTTTTTTTTTTTTTAAGGTTTGTTTTCTTCATTCCAGGCCGACTGCTGCCGGAAGAAGTCCAGGTGAGTGCCCGTTCCCGCCCCCCCTCCCGCTGACCGTGTGCCGTTCCCGCCCCCCCCCCTCCCGCTGTCCGTGCCTTTCCCGCCCCCCCCGCTGTCCGTGTCCGCCCCCCCTCCCGCTGTCCGTAGGTGCTTGTTTGTTTTTATTAGTTCCCTTAGTAACATTAAGTTTGCGACTTTGGGCTCGAACTCCCCTCTGGAACCGCGAATACCGTTTTGAGCATCAAGATTACATTTACCGGACAGTACTTAAAGGCAGATTGTTTCGACGATTTCTTATTTTTCTGCAAACGAAAGCTGAAATTCAACTTTGAGGAAACTGGACGTTATTCTTTTAACCACACCTGAGAAAAGATCGAACAAAAAACATCTTCCTGAAACAAGTCAAGTGGACTCTGCAAGCAGACAACAACAACTTAACTGCCTCAACTACCGAGAGCGGGACGCCTGTGCTGGGGAAGCAGTCGGATCCTATTCTTAGGGTCTCAACCGAAGCCCTGAAATTGGGCAAGAAGGCGGACTCCCCTTGAACAAGGTCTCTCAGCTGGGGTAAGAACATCCGACACTGAAGCAGGAGTCAAAAAGTTGGGACACTGGGCTAACCCAGGCTGGAGTCTCCGCAGAGAAAACAAGCCAGCGTCCCAAACTGATTTTCCGTCCTAGAGGTGAGGGGACCTCGCCCATGTAGGCACGGATCAAACCGAACGACAGAAGCCTGTGGAAAGAGTACCCTAATAAGGAGGCGTGGGTTGTATGCAAGAGCAGGACCTTGATCCCAAAAGGCAGGCTCAGCCGCCAAGTCTGATTTCAAAGACCTGGGTTGTCGCCAGAGTGCCAGTGACGAGGCAGGGCAGAGTTTCCCGCCGAGCGCTGGGGGGCAAGCCGCGCAAAGGACTCCCGCAGCCGCCTACTGGGCTAGAGGTCAGGGACGGGCGGGAGCAAAACCGCGCGACGGGGGCAGCGGACACCAGCGAAGCAGAGTCCGAGCACTTAACCGTGGCGGCCCGCTACCGTAAGAAGAGCGTGGGGGAGAAGGACGCCCCCTGCCCGCGCTTAGAGGACGAGAAGGGGTCCAAGAAGAAGAAGCAGCCACGGGGGAAGCGAGATGCCGAGGGGGAGCCGCTGCTACTTGCCACACAGCAGAGAGTGCAGTGTCCACCTGGTTTATTCTGTGCACTGCTCGTGCAGCTAGGCAGGAGAGAGTGCAGTGGCTAGGCAGGAGAGAGTGCAGTGTGCACATTAATATTCTGCCCTCTGCAAGACAGGAGAGAGTGCAGTGTGCTCCTTGTTTATTCTGTGCAGGGCACTCGTGCAGCGAGCAGTGCTCTTAATATTCTATGGTCTGCTAGACAGCAGAGAGTGCAGTGTCCACCTTGTTTATTCTGTGCACTGCTCGTGCAGCTAGGCAGGAGAGAGTGCAGTGGCTAGGCAGGAGAGTGCAGTGTGCTCAATATTATTCTGCTCTCAGCTAGACAGGAGAGGGTGCAGTGTGCTCCTTGTTTATTATGTGCACAGCAGAGTAGGAGAGAGTGTAGTGTGCTCTTATTGTGGTTTCTGCGCTGGTGCAGCTACACAAGGGAAATAGTACGCTCTTTATTTATTAGGTGCTTTGTGCTCGTGCAGCTAGTCAGGAAAGAGCAGTGTGCGCCTTATTTATTCTGTGCTCTCTATTTTGTGCTCGTGCAGCTGGTCAGGCTAGAGCAGTGTTCTTAATAATTTTGTGCTCTCCTCTCGTGTAGTGGGGTAGGAGAGAGTGCAGCATGCTCCTTGTTTATTCTGTGCACTGCACTCTTGCAGCTAGACATGAGCGAGTGCGGAGTGCTCCTTATTCTGTGCTCTGCTAGGCAGGAGAGAGTGATGTGTGGTCCTTATTGCTAGGCATGAGAGACTTCAGTAAGCCTCTTGTTTATTCCGTGCGCTGCTCACTTGCAGCAAGACAGGAGAGATGACATTGTGCTCCTTATTATTTTGTGCTTGGCTAAACAAGAAGTGCAGTGTGCTCCTTATTCTGTGCTCTGCTAGACAGGGGAGAGTGCAGTGTGCTCCGTATTCTTCAGCGCTCTTTTCGTGCCTCTATAAACTAACAATGGAGATGTAAAGAGGGCACTTTTAATATTGCACATGCATAGCAGCCTCCGTTTACTGGCATCTGTGCATATGCGTCGATATTTGCTATTTATTGTTGCTCATGTAAAATGCTAATGGGCAAAGTGCAAATTTTTACTCATTGCAAAACAATGTGATCAGCAGCTTCCGCTTGATCGATTCAGACCTGTGATGTGCTGACAAGTCTCTTGAAGTAACCTCACTGCTGCATTGTATTTCTACCATTGTGTTGTCAGTTGACGTGCCGTTTCTTTGTGAAAAGCATGCAGCTGCCCCAACGCTTCATAGTGAAGCACATACTTCTAGAAACCTCTGCACCTCAGCTCTGTATTCATGTGAACCGGATTTTTAGAATATGCTCACTGCCTTGCAGAGGGTCTCCTAAACGCTTAAACCAATTTAAGAGTCGCCATTCGTAGGCATGCCCTTCGATGGCAGACATTAACTGGTTGTTCAATCTTAATTCTACTCTTCCACCGAGAGATGGTTCTTCTGTTGGCTGTTCTGGGTATTGCGGCTCTTTCCGGGGAATGCATTGAGTATTATTTGCTCTGTACCAAGCTACCCGAGAATTGACAGGTTAATTTAGCGTTTGCGTGTGACTTCACCCTGAGAAGAATTGTAGTTGCTGCTGGAGAAGGATTTTACCCTCCTTAACCAGTAATCCAATTTCTTTCATAAGGAAAATATTTTGAACATATAATACCTTGTCTGGTAGTTACTTCTACCATGTCTTGTACCCCACAGATATATAAAAGATTATTTGGTTGCTTTTTAAATCCCAGCCTTCTGGTGAAATTCTTTTGGCTTTCCATGTTAACACATTTTGCATAAAAATAAGTGAATTATTTCAAAACATATTAGTGACTTCATCAAGTAACACCACACGATAATTGTGAAGGCACTACTCCTTTTGAAAGGCCCTTTAAAGAATTCCTTCTCCAGGACTGTAGTAGGGGGGGGGGGTTCTGATGAATATGAGGGTGCTGCTACAGATCCTGCACCCATAGACTGTGGAGGCCTAGTGCTTTTTTTTACAATTTTGCACTTCTAGTGTTTTTAGGTTTCGCCTGGCGTCCGCTGCGCAGCAGCGTTCGCGCAGGCGAAAACGTTTGTGAAGAGTATGGTGCCTTTGTCACGCCTCTCACTTCCATTGGCTAGCTCCATAAATGGAGGCTAGCCATTGGAAGTGAGATCTGTCTGTCATGGTTCGAGGCGATTCGTGGGCGTTCCGGCAATGTTTTTCTCATTCTGCCTCTTTGCGATCATCATGCGGCGGTGGGCGGTTGTTTATTTATTTATTTTTTTCAAGCTTTGTTTTCGCCATTTTTAAAGTGTCGTTTTCAGGGGTGGGTTGCGCGATGTCCCGCTCTCCGTTCCCGCCCCCCCTCCCGCTGTCCGTGTGCCCGTTCCTGTCCCCCCTCTCGCTGTCCGTGTGCCCGTTCCCGCCCCCCCTCCCGCTGTCCGTTCCCACCCCCCCTCCCGCTGTCCGTGCTCCGTGTGACTGCTCTTGTCGGCGGTTACTTTCCTGGCTGTTCGTTTGTTTGGAGATTGCATTAGTGCTGTACTCTTAATTCCATCTCAGGGACAGCATAGGTCTATGTTAGTTTATTTACGTTCTTTTTTCGGAATCTGTGTTTCCGAGGTTATTAGCCTTTCCTGTACTCTTCCCCCGCCCTTGTGCTCCGCCCGGCGGCCGGGTTTTGCTCCGCCGTCCGGCCGGGCACAGCCAGCCACTCTTCCCCCGCCCTTGTTCCAACCTTCAGTGATTTATCCATTCCTGCACTAGGAGAAGGAAAGACAAGAAATAAGGGGACACACTTCACTCTAATTTGGAACCCGAACATTCCTTTCCTTCAGTCTGGCCTCTGCCCAACATTTTTCACAACATACAAGGTCTCAGGCAATTTCTGAAGGGGACAGAGGAACATTCAACGTGAAACAGACAGCGCTGCACATCACGCAGACAACATCACTGCTGCACTGTTGCACTGCACTGAGTCATTTTCACTGCAGTACTCGGGCAGTGTGATCCTAACAGCAGCACTGCACATTCACCCTCAGAACTCTACGGGGTAACACGGTGCAGCTCCGCACAGAGCATGCATGCTCGTGGGCCCGATTCCGGCGGGATGCTATCGATTTTTGGAGCAAAAAAATGCTTTTCTTTAGGCTGTCTCCCGCCTGAACAGCATCTGATTCCCGCCTAAACAGCATCTGTTTCAATAGAAGTGAAAGGGGTAAATCCATGCTCCCCGATGTTGTTTTTAGACTCTCCCACCTCCCTCCTCTAAAATGTTGGCCTGTATGCACAGAGTGACTGTCACTGTAGCAATGCACATGGTGGCACTGACATCAGTGCAGCACTGCAGACTATGCCCTCACTGCATCACTCGACAGGGATCTCACTGCAGCATTAGAGAGACCTCACTGCAGCACTGTAGAGCCTGGCCCTCACTGCCGGGCTGAACAGCGCCCCTCCAGTTTACCAAGACACCCTCACAGCAGCACTGCACAGAGTGACAGTCATTATTACTGCACTGGAGAGGCCTCCCTGCAGAACTGTAGAGTCTGACCCTCACTGCAGGGCTGCACAGCGTCCCTCGAGTATACCAAGACACCCCCACAGCAGCACTGCACAGAGGGACCGCCATTATTACTGCACTGGAGAGACCTCACTGTAGAGCGTGACCCTCACTGCAGGGCTGCACAGAACAGCCCTCCGTGCAGTACTACACAAAGAAGAGCTTAATGGAGAAATGCACAGAATAATCCTCATTACCACACTACAAACAGTACCCCCCTCATCAGCACTGCACTAGAGGGCAACACTGCAAGGTGATAATCATTACATCACTGCCCAGACCGACTCTAATTACAGCACTGCACACTGTGGCCTCCTCTGCAGCACTGCACACTGTGGCCTCCTCTGCAGCACTGCACACTGTCGCCTCCTCTGCAGCACTGCACACTGTGGCCTCCTCTGCAGCACTGCACACTGTCTCCTCCTCTGCAGCACTGCACACTGTGGCCTCCTCTGCAGCACTGCACACTGTCTCCTCCTCTGCAGCACTGCACACTGTGGCCTCCTCTGCAGCACTGCACACTGTCTTCTCCTCTGCAGCACTGCACACTGTGGCCTCCTCTGCAGCACTGCATAATTACCCTCACTGCAGAAATGTGTGTGTGTGGCTGGCTCTGGGTGTGTGTGTGGCTGGCTCTGGGTGTGTTTGTGTGGCTGGCTCTGGGTGTGTTTGTGTGGCTCTGGGTGTGTGTGCTAGTAATTGCTGTCTGCTGAGCTCGTCCGTAGGGTACAATAGGTCTCACATTTGCGAGAGATTAAGCTAATGGCAATGTAAATGACAATGCCATTTATTTATCTGTTTTCAAAACCAACACATAAATACAAATGTTGTCATTTACAATGCCAATAGCTCAAACTTTTCCAAAGGCGAAACCATTGCATTGTAAATGCTTGTTCATATTTAAGTCTACCAGGTCAATCACTTACTTATACTGCCAGTAACATACTGATTCTTCTCAAACCCCATCTTGGACTGATCAATGATGTTCAGCCTTTCCTCTTCTAGCACAGACACAAATACTTCTAGCATGACCTTCAAAAGTGAAAGTAATCTTTAACTAGACTAGACAGTTATGTCTGTTGCTGGCTTTGGGTTCAAGAAAAACAAGGCAATGTTACAATAGCAGGTAGGACACCTCATTTCAAAATATCAGATAGCTTTTATAAAAGGGCGCAACTGCTTTTATAAAAGGGCGCAACTGCATCAACAAACTAATGATACCATTCCCCAGAAAAGCCATCCGTTCATTTGTTTTCTCGAATTTTAGACTAATATTTGGATTTTGCACTTTCTGTAAACAGATCCAAGCACCAATCATTAGGGACTCATATGCCTTATAGATGACAATGTTCTTAAACAAATTGTTTACATTTTCATTTGAAACCACCTTTTCCATTATATTCAAATTTCTATAGAATGGCAAATCCATTATGTGTGCTCAATGCCAAGAGAATGGAATGATCTGTTTTACTTAGGGTGTGGATTTTTCAAGGTGTCTTATTTTCATGCCTGTTATCGAGAAGTTTTCTGCTTTGATTGTCTAGTTCCAAAAATACAAGTCTTGTAAAGAAGGCCTCTTCTTGCATTTCAAAATCTACGTGGATGATTTAGTTCTGCTGTTATTCTACCTATGGCCAGACGACGATCTTCAGGAGACACACTTGAATTACAACATTTTACAGGATCTTCGTGAAGAAAAAACACTTCAAAGTGTTCAGTTCTTTTTGCCAAATACTTAATTACAAAACCACTAAATATTGCCTTCAAAGAGTGCCACAAAGCAAACATACTGTTTAATGATCCTTCATTCCCTTACATGAAACAATCATCTAAAACAGGAGATAGACACCAGTATTTACAGACAGTGTTAGTTCTGCAAAAGCAAGTGTAAGTTAAGCGCTTGAATAGTCCGAACCACTGTTTACTCAATATCCGTTTCTAGCACTGAGCCAAAGAACTGATTAAATATTTTTTTTTAAATGAGCATCATTGATTGGGATGGATCTATAATCGGAAAAGACTATATTTACATTTAGAAATATGTTCACAGTACCAATTATTCACGAGTCTCAGAGCGATCCACCCCACTGCCATGCTCTTCTCTTTGAATTACTTAAGTAATTGTGATAGGATTAAAATAATGGTAGAATATAAATGCTTGGCATATAAACATTAGCCAGGATCATCTGTTCAGTTTCTTCCGCTGCTTCCACAGGGACTACTTTACCTTCTGCACCACTTAGGGTCCTTCCTGCCTGCTATTATAAGACACTGAAAATGTAAGCAGCAATACATTTTTAAATCAATGCAAATAATTACTTACCAAGAAACAGAACAATCAGGATTATTATGATTGCAAGGAATGCCTTGTTCCAGTAAGCTGCAATTGTGTTCCACAAGTTGAATTTAAAAATCTTTTGCCATCTGAAAAAGAACACAGGACAAGTCCATCGAACAAAATAGATTAGTTGCCAAAATATTAGATTTATTCAAAGTCCAATGACACACAAGGCAGAGATATGTTCCTCCAAAGAATTCTCTTGCTACCACAGTTTCAAATTTGCGAAGAAAACATGATATCAACACCTTTCAGTTTTAAAATAATCACTTTACTACTACATAATAATTCCTTAGCAATGTTCATAAATCAGATTTTTGGTATGTATTATATGAAAAGAAAACACTGCTACATTTGCTTTTTCTATCACTTTGCTGCAGTTACAAAATGAAAAAAGTATTTTCTTAGTTTACTAATAAATTAAATTGTTTCACCTTCGTAGATGTAACGGGGCGTCCCCGACTGGGATGTCCGGTATAGGGACTGGCCCTGACCATTCACAGGTGGCACGGTTACATCCCTCAATCACCCACTCTTGTCTCCCTCAGCAGATGGACTACCGAGGGTCGGAATCAGAGACTGCATCATGCATGGAAGGTGAACGGAACTGGCCCTTTAACCCTCAGGCTGAGGAAGAGTGGGCGGGGTTCCAGGATGACATAGCGCCATCAAATACGGAAGCACAGAGAGACGAGGTGTGCTTGTACACCCGGAGCGGAGAGGAGGTGAGAGGTCGGAGGAAGAAGGAAGCGAGAAGGAGAGAGAGGAGTCGACACCTGGAGAAGAGGTCTTGTCACCGGAGGAGACGCCAGGAGGCCACCGGTCCCACGAGACGCCCAGCCACTCACCCGGGGGAGGTGTGTGGCTTGCCCAGGTGCGTAGTAAGATCAGGGGCTGGGTGGGACTGAAGGGCGGTCCCGTTGTATAATAGCGGTTTCCCCTTGTCCCGGTTTCCCTACCCTGAGCACTCCCCGTCCCCACACTTGTATATAGTGTCGGAGCACGGGTTGATCAAACTCCTCACTCCCTTTCCCTGATTATAGGTCCGTGTAGGAAAACCACCTCACGTACTGCATTTCTTTTGTTTTCTTTACGGTCCTGTGAGTGGAGGCGCCAAGACGGACCCCGAGGATACAAAGCCCCGACGAAGCCAGACTAGCTATCGTAGGACTCTGACAGTCGAGCCCCGTAACAAGAGAAGCACCAGAATCCGGTCTCCCCGCAGAACCACACTCACCAGAAAGACTTGTTCAGATTATTTGTTGGAATCAATAAAGCCTGTGGCAAACAGAACCCGACTGTTGCCCTTCACTCCTGTCCCCGCGAACCGCGCTCCCGCGCCGGTTACAGTAGATAAGACAGATAAAACCAAAATGTGTTTGGTAAAAGAGAGCGGAATCAGGACTTTTTAAATTTAGAACTACAGTTTAACTCGTCATAGACCGCCAAGACATTATAATAATTAATTTAGTACAAGACTCTCAGATCAATGTGTCTGGATCAAGGGGAACACCAAAAAACACCAGCATTTTTTATACTGCCTAAAATTCACAAAAATGTGACTCCACCACTAGGGCGCCCGTTGTGTCTGGTATTGGCCCAGTTTTGGAACCTGCACAAAGTATGCAGACTTCTTAAGGGAGGCAGTAATTAACCAATAATCCTATGTGAGAGACAAAGATATTTCCAGTATCCTCTGGGATGTAACGTTTGAGCCTGAATCTGAAATGTTAGTAAATATATTAGACATCAAGTACCTTATACTAATACACAAGAAATAGCTTCTCTGAGAGCAGTGGAAAGACCATTACAGCAAAGTGAGTGGTATTAGGATGTTAGTAAAGCATTTGTATTATAATACTTGGAACTAAGCCTTCCTGGAAATTACTTCACACTTGGAAAAAACAGTTTTGACAAATTTCAGGCACATCACTGGGAGTTAAAGGTTCACCCAGCATCATGAACATCAATGTTGGTCAATTTGAGGCAGAGACACTATGCAGAACACACTCTCAACAAACCAAACATCAAACTGTGGCAGGGATTTATGGATAATGGGTTATGTATTTGCCAGGGTTCTGAGAATGAACTAGTGGAATTCCATTTTTTTTACTCAGACCTATATTAAGGGAACAATCAGCCTCTTACACCATAATTTGGTAACTAAGGGGGAGAAACCTTGAAGACCACTACGCATCACAAGAACTCAGACAAACCTGTTTGCTGACCACATCGATTCACCAACGTGGGTTATGGGATATACAATCAGTTTGGCAATTCTTCAGATTAAATAAAGAGCAGCAGTATCATTGACTTTACAAGTGAGTAAGATCTTCTGAACTAAAATGTATTTCAAAGATCGTATTCTAAAAGAAGGGTCTGTCAAAGCCTTTACACATGTCCTTCATACATCAAGGTCTGCATTGCCTGAGAAAAAGAACAGACCAAGGAAAGAGAGAATTGCAATTGATCCCTTAATCAATCACATTCAGAAAATTATCCATTAGCACTGACATATTTTACAAACTTTCCAGACTCAAATTCTAGCTCTCTGGTGTGCCTTCTAAAGAGCTAAAACATCTAAAACATTAGAACAATACTTTTGAAAACACCTGACCTAATAAGACTGAGGAGTCCATGCCAACATTCTCACGAGTGGTCTAACATTTCCGATATGTTGATTTTTATATGTCCCCCCGCCCCCCCCAATGGAACATACTAAATCAATAGTTCAAAACTCTGGTCATATCTGGAAATAAAGGAGCACACCACTTGCAAATCCTTTAATGTAACTAACCACCTCACAGGGTTTTGCCCACAAATATTTAGTGGTATGGCAAGTCATTAAGTAAAAACAAAAATGCAGGTACACAATATTACTTTTAGACTAAAGAAACTAATTTCTAAGTACTTGGCATATTTTAAGAAAATGAACCACTCATACAGTGTTCCACTGGACCATTTGTGACCAAGGCATTGCAAATAATTAGGATGCCCAACACATCGTATTAACAAAAGAGCAGAAACTGATTTTTTTTCGACAATGACGGTGATTTGAATTTTGGTTCACTTTATGCTCTTATGGACTGGATTCATCTATTAACAATTTTATCTGCACTGATCCTGTAACATTAGCACTGTACATTGGTCCACACATTTGGTGTCATATTCAATTTAGGGGGAATTTCAACAATTGTATTTTTTATAAGATATGATCACCTATTGCATCAACTAATTGTTTTACTATACTCCCTCTGTCCGTCCTTTATCTTTATCACCCGAGAGTGAGGGCAAATTACGGTTAAACTTTTGGCTTGGTCTTCTTCACCCCCGCCCCAGTGGGAGCATACAAAAGAGTGCAGTGCTCCAGTTTGAGCGTGATCCCAGAGTCCACACTGATGGATACTTTGGAAGGCATGGGAGATTACTGTACAAGTGCCACAACTGTACAAGCTTAACACCACTTTATGGGAGGAATGACTTCTCTTTTTCTGAGTAGAGAGACAATACAAAATGGACTGAACCAGCACAAGAAAGGTAATCAGCCATAATACACTGATATTATGTTAACAAGGTATGGCAGCAGTGAAAAATATTTGAACACAAATGCCAATTTATTCAATATAAATGGCATAAATTCCTTTAAGTCTTTAAGTCAGACAGTATACTAATGTAGTTTAAACCTATGAGGAGAGGTGGAAGCGTTTTGACGCTAGTAGGCTAACTTCACTGTTAAGGCATTTATTAGGAAAAACTAATAAGAGTGCTAGCCCATTACTAGTGATATTCTAATCCCTTTATGCCTTTTAGAAAAACCTTGGGTCTTTTTTAAAGAGACTCAACCATAATAAATGTGTGTCATGCTTCATCAACGAGTCCACACACAGAAGGTTAATACATTAGGGCGGGCTCGAACTTTACAACGCTCTTTATATCTTTTTCTCAAGTGGGAATCTTCAGAAATGACAATTAAAATCTCCTAAACATAACCCCAATGTCAGAAAGGTTACTCTTAAGGGTCCTCTGGCAAATTTAAAAGCATGTTTAAGATGCCAAGGGCGAATAATATATCTCTGGCATCTTTGACAGTGGTTTGCATATTTCACCCGGCTAATTATATGCCTATTGAGTCACCCAGCTTCCTTCAGGACCAGGAGGAGATCCTTTAAATATGCTATCTGGTGTGTGACCAACCTTCAGAATTTTTATGGACTCTAAAAAATATTCACACATGCAAATCATACAAACTGCGCTGGTATTTGCAGGCCGGCATTTGTAGGTAGAGAACAATCTAAATAAGTTGACTTATAATATTGATTGTACAACATTAGGTATCACAAACCCAGTGTACACACTGTGATCCAACCACTTCTTAAGTTTAAATACCATTTGTCTAGACCTTCACTCAACTTCATCAACGTGACTAAATATGTATGAGAACCTTTTTGTATTTCTTTGAGCAAGTGCTGGAGCATGGTACTTAAATAAGTGCATTATGTAGTTCTTCTGGAGTACAGCGTATTAATTCCTGCTTAGTATCTGCACCATTCTGCTTCCATGGTGGTCTAGAGACAGGCACACCGAATGGTCACTCACTGGCAAAAAAGGTAGCAACATTTGATGCAATATGCCAATATATCAAATGGTGTCTGGGTATGCTGTACATACTTATGCAGTGTGTATTCCTTAATTGAGTTGATGTGTTGAGTCCTACTTAATTTCATGACTTAATAGCCCCCTAAAGGTTTAGAGAAGAGCGGACCTTGTAGTCACACACTGCAGAGAAAATAATGTCACAAATGACTAAAACATGTCATTCTATTAAAGACATCTATAAAATCAAACCATATGATCACTCAATTGTTGCATGTAACTTACTTCACAAACAAACCAGCCTGCTGTTTATCTAGTCTTGTCGCTAGCCCCTGCATGTTAGACTGCAGAGGTAGCACACGCTTACATATGTGACACTTGCCACTTTCCTGGTTAGGCGATTTGGCATCATAAGCATGATGGTGCTAGACATCCAAAGTGAGATTGTGTCAGTCATGTAAGCTGTCAGTCAAACTCTGGTGTTTCTCCCATTACTGTTTTTATGTGTAGTGGGATGAGTACTCTTCTGTCAATAGAGGTGAGTCCTTTAAAAAAATCACAAGGGCTTTCCAGAAGGGATACAGGGACAAGAATGTCACTAGCAGTGGGCCTTCTCTCTAACTTGATTCTCTGAGCATACAAATGTCAGCATTTATGGAGGGGTCTGTGAGGTCATTTACAACTAATATATGGAATTCTATTTTGACTACGGCCAGTGAAATGATCCCTCTAAATGAATGGGTGCACGGCATTAAGGATTCAATTAGGAACTAATGTCTGTTTGAGATAAAAATTAAACTTTATTTAAAAAAGGGAAGAGACACTTATGGTGTTGGTTTCCTTATGCATGCCATGGGGTAGATTCACAGTCTCTTTCACAATTTTTCCAGTTTTTAATATTTGGTGTGGTTCTCGAGGTATATATTCATGAAAGTCCTTGAATGTGTACAGAAACTTATTGTGGGATATTTTTAAGGCAGTGAGTTTTTATATGACAAAGAAATGGCTAAATTGTATTGTTTTGGCTTCTTCAGTACTGAATTATAGTATTACTCTGAACTCTGCTATACATGAGAGCCACATGCACAAATGGATATTACTCTGGTCCTGAAATACTTATTGGGCCTGATGAACTCAATGTCATAAGCGGAAAAACATGATTTCTGGAAATTACCATCCTTTGCATGGCATCTTCCCAAATTTTTGCTGTCTTTGGCTGAACACGTTTTTGCTGACTAGAGAACTCTGTACACTTTACGCCTGCTAACTAGAGTCAAACTGCTTGTGCTTTCCTCTCAAACATGTTAAGAAGGGTATACACCTGACTGGCAACTTAATTTGCTTGCAGGTCCCTAGTATATGACACTACAATGTACTCAGGACCTGTACATTACATACTACTAGCGAGCTGCATTACTCCTTTTGCCACCCACTGAACTAGCACTGTAAAATCTGTCTCTATGCTTGCAACTGCAGCCTGGGTGTGCAGTTTTAAACTGCAATTTTAGTCAACTCTCGTTTGGGGTGGGTGGGAGTTCTCACACAGGTGACGCCGTTGTGGTGTACTCAGAAGCTGGGCATGTTGTGCTATCATCCTGGGTTCGACAGATGTGACCTCATATATATCTCCGCCGTGAAAGACCTGGTTAAGAAGGGAGCTATACTTACATTCAGTGACCTCCAGAGTCATTATCAACTGGCCCAAGGAGAAATATATAGGTATTTGCAAATCAGACACGTGTTGCGGGCGGCTTTTCCATCCCTCAAAGATATACCGGAGTCATCACCAATGGAGGACCGTTTATTAGATGGGCCTCTGACTTCAAAGGCAATATCTCTCACCTATAAGAATTTGACCAATAACCTACCAGACACCTTCCCAAAACTTAGGGAGCGGTGGCAAGACGACTTAGGACCGATGAGTGACGAAGATTGGGAACTGGCCCTTATGTCCCCTCAAGAAACGGCCATCACACTTAGATTCAGGCTGATACATCTTAGAATACTCCACCGATCATACGTGACAGGGAAAGTTTTGGCGAGAATAGGTTCTAGACCTTATGATCTCTGTCTGAGGGGATGCGGGCAACAGGCCACGTTTTATCATACTTTGTGAAGTTGCCCGAAGATACGTGCCATCTGGATGGGAGCCTCAGACCACATGCAAGCAACCTTGAGAATGGAAATAGTATTAAAGCAACAATTAGGAAGTTAAACAGCAATTTGCAACACTGGGGTACACGTTTGTTAAACGGGAGCTGGCGAGAGGGTGGGGGGGGGGGGGAGGGGGATCGGACCCACCGCTCATTACAGTATGGGCTAAGGAACTGGATAGATGCATGGTGGCGGAGACCAAGGTTTTTAAGGCTCGAGGGTGCCCCAAGAAGTGGGATCGGAGGTGGTTGAAATATAATAAATATTGGGGGATCCCTGCGTGTCGCCTACTGTTGAAATGGAAATGCATGGACATACAGCGTGGGAAAGTAATGCCTGATATGTAATGTAAATCAATGTCTGCTTGGTAAATATGTTGACTATCTTGATTAAGTGGTCCAATTATGTATCTATGGTTGTAATTAAAACCAATAAACACTTTAAAAAAAAACTGCCATTTTGATCTTGCAATATAAACCTTTTGCCAGTCTTTACCTTCCTTTTAAATACTTATAAGTCATCTAAAGGCAGGCTTCAAAAGCCCTTTGGGCAGGTTGCATTACATATAAAAGTAGAACATGTATAGAACATAGTGGCTGATAATTGCAAGTCAGGAGTGAGGTGTTTGAGGGGGTCTGGCTTTGGTTATAACTAGTTTTGATTTTAGTTAAGTCACTATTATACAGTCCAAAAAAAGGTTTTTCTTCAGTGTAATAGAAAATTTCGAACGTATACCTAGCACCTGATGTAACACACTTGCAAACAATTGGATAACATGTAAGCTGTGCTTGAGCCCTACTGTTTCTATGTTTATGACTAGGTCCATTGTTAGTACCCATCACAGACTACAATGTATGTAATGCATTGCTGGTTACTGCTACTGAAGCATAACAAAACCACTTTGAAAAAGTAGGACATGCATGTTTTACAAGTCCTGGCAATAAAAAACCTCCAAAGTGGTCTTTCACTGTGGCAAGGCTGGATCTTCCGAAGGTTTACACTATTAAATTACAAAAAGTGCTAACTTTAGTTTAGGAATAGCTAGAAAATTATTTCAAGGACTCTTTTAATAGTAATTTCAAATCAGCGTTATGTTCAACTACTTTTCTCAGCACCAAGACGCGTCGGCAGTAGTGCACTCTACAAATACCCTCAGTCAGTCAGTCAACGGAATTGTCAAGTCGGATTTTATGTTACTATTTTGGCATTGAACCTTTCAGAAAGTTGTTTTTTTGCATAAAAGCAAAAAGGCGTTTGTACCAGTGCCCAGCTGCGACTTGACCCCTGATGGCTCCCCTGTGTGAGGTGTGTATTGCTCTCAGACAGTGGACTAAGGGCTCTGGAGTGGGGAGAGGTCTTCTGCCTTGACAGGATGGCCTGGGTGCTCTGCTCAGCCCCTTCCTGAGCTTCAGAGGTTGCCTACCTTTTCACTGGCTGATAAGGTTCGTACCTAGGCCTGCCTCTCTTTTGTCTCTCTAGTCAAGCTAGCTCCAAACTTAGTGGGAGTGGAGGAAATGATTAGAACTGATTAAAAGGTGGACAATAAATTGCCCTAGATCCACCGGCTGGCACTGGGCATAAATGTGGAACACACAGATCTTTCCTCAGTATATGCCTGGACCGGAGAACAATCAGAAGCAAGACTGTCCTTCTGTCTGAAAACCCTGAAGGAAAACTGGGCCCGTTTGCCTTGACCCCAGAAGTGACCCCAAGAGTTAGTTGGCTGACCTCTTGTTTGAGCTACAGGGACCCAACCAGCTTCCAAAGGCTTTTTCCTGCTTTCCATCACTCTCCTGGCCTCTATGTGAGTATGCCCTGACCCCTAGTTCTGTCTCCTAGGTCCTGGACCCATGGTCATGGTGAGAGAATATTTATTCCTGCCTTACTGCAAGCTTTACCAGATCTCACACTGAGCATCGGTGCCGATCAGCACCAAAGTGCATCACCGGACTAGAGGCCAAGCAGCACCGGTACAAAGCTGACAACCTTTGCAATGGCTTCACCGGGTCTGATGCTCCACACCTTCCGATCAACTCAGACTTCGCACAGCAGCTTCCAGTCATCGTTGGGCCATTCCTTGGTCAACACTGCAGCGTGCCCTACTGACGACTCGTCAATGGCACTTTTAGTCAGAAGGTTCACTTTCTACCGGGACAGACCAGGTCGGCCTAGACTTTGCAGTTATTTGGTCACGCTAGAACGGGTCAGTTAGCGCTTAATGGCGCCATTTTTTGACTCGTATACAAATCTCTGTTCTACTAACTGTCGTCATTTTGGTGTCATTTTATTTATGAAAACATTTGATTCTAAATTGGTATGGAATTTTTCTTCTGTTGTATTTTCACTTTATTATTGTTTGAGTGCTGCTTAAAAACCTTAAACATTGCCTATATGTTAAGCCTGACTGCTTTGTGCCAAGCTACCAGAAGGTTAAGCACAGGTTTATTTAGTGACTTCAGTGGTTCCCCCTAACAAGGATTGTGATTGTTATCTGAAGTGGGTTTTCACCCTCCTAAACTAATTCTCCAATGTCTTACATTGGTGGTTAGCAATAGGAATCGGACCTTGTGTTATGTTTTTTTTCCAGACAAGTGCCATCAATGCTATAGCTTGGGCAGAGAAAGAGCCATACCATCTGCCCTCACACTCCAAGAATTACCAGTGTAGTGCAGGGGGGAAGAAGTTGCCTCAGTTAGTTTTGGGGGATTATAACAGCAGGTTTTTCACAAAGTTCTACAAATTAATTGAAGTCCTACAGATATTCAGTAAAAAAATCTTGATACAGGGACATTTTAACAAAAGAGCAAGCAAAGATTAAGCGATCTTATATGATTGTTCACCTCTTGTAAATACTGTAAGCTTTCTTCAATTAGCACCGGCCCCCAGATATAATGCAGGCCATCTTTAAGACTTAGCACCTGATTTAAAGTTTGGCATGCAGGTTACTCTGTCACAAACATAATAGCTATCCTGTCCACCTTCTTGCAAGTGCACTATATTTATGGCATGAGAAATAAGGCAGACAGAATACCGGTCACATTCGCGACAGAGTAACCTGTCCACCAAACCCTGAATCAGGCCCATATTAGATTTTAATCTACCTACCAGATTAGGTTAGTGACTTGGTCTGATCATGGTAATTACATTTCAGATTAAGAGGGCACCAACGAAGAAAAAAAAAAAGAGAAAAAATCTGCGGAACATGACTGTGTATGCTTCAACACAACAAGAGCCTACAATCAATTGCCAATGAAGAAATCACTGAAACATCCATAACAGCCAAATGAGTTAACCTGAGGCACAACCCTCATTAACTATTATGTACATTTATGACAAAATTCAACAGCCATGATTTAAAGAAAAATTAAACGACGGCAGCTTGAGCATTAGTGGTGCACGTTTAGGTCGACAATTAGATAGATCTAATCCTAAAGCTCATTATCAGGTATATAAAAAGGCTACACATGGCTAAAAGTTACTACTAACAGGAATCATTTAAATTCTACTGGGAATTAACCACTAAATCTGGGGTCATTAACTCTGTGCGTAGTACTACGCTACGCTCGCAGATCGTGCATAGTTTGTGCTACTACGCACTACACAAATTGCACGTAGCACAGTGCAAAAACGCATAGCGGGCATTTTTTGTTTGCTCGCAGTCAAGTTGGTGACCGCGAGCGAGCAAAATTAACATCCTGGCGAGACTTTTTCCTCGCTCGCCATCAGCAACATCAAGTTGCCGATTGCAAGCATGGAAAATAAACCTCCCGGCGAGATTCCCAACGCGGGGAGGTCAGGTTTCTCATTGTGAGTGGTCGTGTATGCTCGCGTCCGCTCACGATGAGAAACTACGAGTCCGCGTTGAGAAAGCTGCCGCTTGAGTACAAATCTACTCGAGCAGCAGAAAACGACCGCTTGCACTGTGCAAGATGCCGTTTGCAATGATTGCACAGTGCCGGATGCTTGTCCGCACTGTGCAATCAGTGCGAACAGCATTTTTCCTACCGCACTATGCAGTTCACGTAGCGCGAAGTCCACTTGCGTAGCTATGCCTAGCGCTACTACGCAAACTATGCCCAGGGTTAGTCGTTATCCAGGAGAGATCGGACCAAGAATTCCGTGGCCTTCTGGGGAGCGATTCTAATTTTAGATTTAAAGAGGAAAATAGAAAGTGTACTATTTCTTTTGAGACATAATATAGATAAATGGCCTACAACTCCTAGAAAATGCTTCTCTTCTGATTCATTATGTTCAGCTGATGTAATAAATAAAGCTGCTGGTCTGGTTTCTTTAGGATAGAAATTAAACATTCGACATGCAATCCTCAATAAGGCATTATCCTGTGAATGGAGGATATATCCCTCATTCTAGATGTTTTGCTTTAAACAGATATTTATCCAGAAAACTTAAATCAGGCCACAGCAAACCTTCTTTTGAAAGATGTGGGTCTTGATCCTAATCTTCCTGTTAATTACAGACTGATCTCCAAGATAGCAGAGTTAGGCGTTACTATCCAGCTGCAGGACTACTTGGAAACAAATATGGAAAGTGTTTTGTTTAACAACCAATTTAGGTTTTAGGCCCCTTAAGGCCATGGACTACACGTTGCTGGACATTCAAGAAAAACTGAAGGAACTCTGTGATAAGGACAGGTACCTGCTGTAATCCTCTCTCTAACATTTGACACTGTGGACCATGGCTTAGATTACGTGCCTCAAACATATGACAAACGTGAGGGATAAGGCTTTAAACTGAATACGATCTTTTTTCACAAATAGCCAGCAACAGGTTTAACAAAACTTTAACCCAAAACCTGCCGACTCAGTCCTGTACCAGCTCTTATTTAATTAATATTTACACAATCCCTGCGGGGAAGTGGCTGCGAGTCATGGTCTGCTGAGTCAGATGTATGCTGATGGCACCCGGAACCTACTTGAACTATGTTAAAGTTGTGCGAGTGGAAAGAAGATTGCAGAATATCTCAGCTATAAAATAATTTAGACATCTAAAACTTATGTATGACACAATGTGGGCAAATCTGAGGTTTTGGAACCAAATTTCAATTCAGTGTCTTCATTTCACTGGCCTAAGCTAGGACATCCTCCTAGCTAGTTTCAACAATACAGAAATTGGGGGTGATTTTTAACACCGAGTGATCTTTTGCTTCCTAGGTTCAGTCTTCTGTTGAGTCTCATTTCAATCTGTACAATCCGTCAAATATATTATTGGATACCTCTTAGGCAAGACTTTGCTTCTGTCTAGGTTTTCCTATTGTCAGAGTCTATCTTCATATTTCCCAATCTTTCATTGCTAAGTTACAAGTTATCCCAAAAGATTGATTAGAATTGTGAATGGGCTAATGAAATATGATCATATATGTTGAATTTACAAAGTTACGACTGGCCATTTGTGGCTACTCCGATTGAGACACTAGTACTTTGTATTGTTTGAAATGCTTTACATGAAATGATTAAAAAGCCATTTTACTGTTCCTAAACTTCAGAGAATGTTGTGCTCTGCAGATAATCGCAGACAAGTCAACTACATATTGCAGCATAAAGCTGGACCTATACGCTTGCTGTAGCTGGTCCCATGTGATAGGATCAGCAGCCATTAGTACTCTACTCAATTACAAGTCTCTGAGGTTTTTAGAAAAACTTGAAAAGATACTGTCTGAATCAGGAATAATCTATCACGGTCTCCTTTGTATGAGCTCTGTGCATATGATAAAGACATAAGCTGTTACAGTTAACAGAGTGTGTTATTTTGTCCCATGACCATCATAGAAGCTACGTTTGAGCCTAGCATGTTGTTCTCTGAAGAAGAAATTAACAAATTATTCTAAATGGAGACAGCGCGCGGCCTAATCCTGTCATAAAATGTCTGCCATCTTGTAAGTATCCATGGCACAATGAGGGAAGGCTATAAAAATTATGGTAATTCTGGACATCCATGAAGCAATGGTGCTCACAGCTGGTTTAAAACTGGTCCTTGCAGTGTTGTGAGAATACTTGAGTATTACCCCAATTGTTGGGAGGATGCATGTCCCGTTTTTTATGCCACCCTCTGTCAAATGTGACTGAACCTCTCAATGGCAATTGTCCGTTAGGGTTGAAATGTCGTCAATCCGATAAAATAATTCACCTGCTTTCCTGGTCTGTTTTTGTAGCACCAGTACTATTGTACTCTAAGGTGTTAAATTTCACATACATAAATGTACTACTTAATTCATAACAGACTGAGGTTCTATTTTTCATCTTTTCCTGAGACCTGTTTTTGTCCATATCTAATCATGCTTGAATAGTTTGTGCACTACCGGTAGGCTTGTGAATTATTGATTACTGTGACAATTATTGATTTATTGTTTAAACTGCATTTTTAATGGTTTTATCTTGAACAAAGGATCCATTTAATAAAACATACATATATTAGCTTTTGGTTTCTGTGACACTCAGTGATATTGGTTGCATATGTATGGTTGTGATATGTATGAATGATGGCATGCTTTTAAACAACCCAAAGGGAAGTTTTTTTTTACTTATTCTCTGTAAATTACCACACCACGTTTTAGTAATATATTTGTCAGTGTGCTCCAAAATGCACCACCAGCTACACACCACATTCGTATCACGAATGGGAGTGGCTCATTTGCTACACTTCTTTTTTACGTGGCGCTTGGATTTTTCTGACTTATTGTCATTTTGGTGTCCTGTCCCTCAGGCGAGGAGGACCCCTCTCTTATTTTCAGATTTGTGGTAATTTACAGAAATATTCTCCATTGAAATTACCATTACATTTCCAAAGACATGTAGCTTTACCGATAAAACTATATAGCACACAAATAATAAAATATGAAAATCCGGTATCACCGAAAACTGATTTGTGCATCACCATGTGTCTTGATTTGACATTTGATTGTATTATTTAATTTACGTATACGCAGTGCTTAATTTGTGCCGGTGCTTTCCGGTGCTTAGCACCGGCACTTATCGGTCAGGGCCGGGTCTACACAGGATATCAGCTGCTGCCTGCTCACTGACTTCACACAAATCTTCCCAGTGGCGGCGAAGAGCTGATAAGCGTTAGGCCATAATGGGACACTCCGCATACTGCTCCGAGACGCAGCTTCTTGCAGGGCTCAGTAAAGTCATAAATAGTTAAAAGATTTCTGCTCTCAGCTCTGGACCGGCTGAGAGACCAATGTAACGAATCTGCCCAGTCAAGCTACCACATATATATTCCTGCGGCGCCGCGCGATGACACACTGCTACAATGTTGCAATTCCCGCACGTTTAGCTCTGGCTGTCACCCTGACGTCACAGGCGGGCCCTTCAGGTATTGTGCTAGTACTTGCTGGCGCCATGGTGGACCATCGTCACATCCTGTCTATCTGAGGTAGGGAGGGAGATGGCTGGTTGCCAGATTCGCCGCCCGCAAACCATTCATAGATTTCACAGCTTCCTGCTGCAGCTTGCACCTGCCGAGGGACGCAAAGGAAAGAGTCAGTGACCCGAGTTGTACCAGTTGTTGCAGGACAGCCTGTCACTGGACAGACCCGCTCTGGACTCATTGAACAGCCTGGACGACTCGCATCTCAATTAGGGAACGTGAGTGATAAAAAGCAACTTTTGCATTTACTTTCATTTGCCGTTTTTTTGTGCTAAATGTCAATACAGAGACATTTAAATACTTCCTGCCAGATTCATGTGTACTAAGCGAGGGAAAAAAATTATCTATTCTGAATCCCCACGGAGGCCTGGCAGAGACAGGCAGGGGTCATAGCTAGAGCTGGTTTCACAGCTTCCCCCCTCCCCCTGCAACCAGCAGCACACGGTTTATTAATCCAGCCTTTGCAGAGGTGAGCAGCCCTGGAATTGCCGCTCGCATCCTCAAAGTAAATCAGTGCCTCTAAACTCTAAATTAATCTCTCGCTGCTGAATTAGCTTGATATAACTCCAGCCGCTGCCTTTCCAATATACACGTGTATTTTTTTTATGGGGTGTTTATGTTGTTTCACACTCGTGAGCACACCTCTGATGCACGACTACAGAGGTACTGAGTGTTTACCTCCCCACCCGCCTGCTAAACATACAGCCGGCTCGTAATAGCTGCAGGCAAGTATTTGTGAAAAACTCCTCCTTAACCCCACATCGCCTTCTGGCAGAAATCTGTTTATTTTTAGAGTCTGCCTTCGATTGACGACAGAGTCCCTAGAGTGTAAAAGAGCACGGATGGGCACAAATCCTGCTAGAATGTTCTGCAGGTACGTGTGGACAAGTGGTGACTAATGTAAATATGCCCATAAAAGCTCTTATTCGCCAATCAGTTCACCCGATGACCTGGGATCTCTACTACCTTACCCTGACCTACTCACTGCTTAGGGGACATCCTTAGGCTGCTTGAAAACATATGAGATTAGATTCAGAGAGATAGAAGGGAAGAGAGGAAAAGGGAATGTTGGGAAAATGTGATGTTCGTATAACAATATGTCATGTTACGTTTACTTTGAAGTGCTGGTGGTGAACAGAATTGTAAGGGAGTATAGGAAAGAGAGGAATGTTCTGGAATAGTTGGTAATGAGACATAGGGGTGGCGCCATAGGCGGCTGTTTCAAATTGCCTTTCCTGCACTGCCTAGGGACGATTCAGTATGCAGAATTGTATATATAAGTGTAGCAGTAATTGTGAACGCACCATTTTCGACATTGAGACACAGTATTTCTACACGGGGCCGGAAGAGATATTTGTAAAGCTTCTCCTCTGCCTTGTAATCCCACGACCGGACCACCCGACAGGTGGTCCACCGGTGGAATTATTAATTGCCCTGCTGAAGAGGACACATAACGGCGCCAGAGAATGCCCTTTAAATCAGCTGGGTCTCTCCCTGCCTGCAGAAACTAATTTAAGTGTTGCAGCGAACTATTGTATTGTTTTAGTTTGGAGGGGTAGGTGCTGTGGACTCGCTGACTCAGGCTGGCAAGGATGGCAGCTGGGCTCAGAGCACGCAATAATAGAAGTCATTACCAGCCAGAATACAGCACTTCTCGCAGACTTCTCGAGTGAAGACATGCTGCTTAGCTCCGCTGACGTCTCTGCTCATGCACACACACACATTCTGTAATTCAAGTTCACTTTTAAGTTGTTATAGGCTTCTCATATTTTATATTTTGGTATATTGATTATTATAGCGCACTATTCACCCAAGAGAGTATCCGGGTGCTTGGGCAGTTGTGTAGGTGTGAGGTACTCTAGGTGCTTATGTGAAGAGCCAAGGCTTCAGCTTCTTGTGGAACTCAAGGAGTGATGAGGTGGCTCTGATGTGTTGAGAGTTGTAGATGTCAGTAGACCCAACAATGGAAGTGGGTGGAGCCGGGGAAGTGGATGTGGCCTCCTAGAGAAATGTTAGCACCTGCACTTCATATTTTACAAATTAAGCACTGCGTATACGTCCATAGTATATATGATACATGTAGCCAGGGCCTGTACATTAAATTCTGCTAGTGGGCTGCAGTGCTCATTGTGCCAACCACTAAAGCAGCCCTCTAAAAGTATGCCTGGAGGCCTGCCTTTGCAACCTCTGTGTGCCGCTTTATACTGCTGTTTCGACCTGGCAAAATAAACCTTTTGTAGGTCTAAACCGTCTGTTGTAATACTTATAGGTCACACCTAAGGTAGGCCCTATAGGCTCACAGGGCAGAGATGGTCTTTAAATGTATGACAGTTTTACATGACTTGACAGTGAAAACTCCCCAAAACCTTGTTTCATATAGCAAGACTAGCGTTCCTATAGACAAACACTGGGTTGCAGTATGACACTTAATAAATGATAACTTCATTTTGGAAGCAGATAAATATTCCTTCCAATCATTTGAATATTAATTTAGAATCCTCTTTAATGGTAAAGTTGGATTCAAAATTCTCATTCTGAAAATGCCACTTTAAAAGAGTTGCCATTTTTTTGCCTAAACCAAATGAGCCTTTCTGCCAGTGCCGAGGCTGATATGACTGTTAATGGCTCTCCTGTGGTGTGATGTGTAGCCTCAGAAGGACTGCACTGCTGTCAGCAGTTGATGGAAAACTGGACCTGGTGGTCTTGAAACCAGGTTCCCATAAGTGACCCCAATGGTCAGTTGTGTGACCTCCTGTTTGAACTACAGGGAAACAACAAGCTTTCAGAGGCTATTCCTGCAAGTGCCCAGCTGTTCAGCACCAACAGGACCTGCCTCGACCCTGCTCTGGGCCCAGAAGAGGAGCCCTCCTCCCCAGGTCCTAGACCCTTGGCTTTTTTTTTTGCTGAGTTTTATATAGCGCGAACTAGACCCGAATCGAATAGGGCATCAGAGCGCTTTACATAGCACCAGTTACGTTACATGAGGACACACATTCATTTTAGGCACGGGGAGATTAAGTGATTTGCCCAGAATCACAGGCTCTGGGCTCTTCGCTCTGAAAAAGAACCGCCCCTGGCCTCTTTGCCAATGTGAGTGGAGTTCACTGAGGCTGACACGGGACATGCATCGAACTGCCGACGCGACCTACCCAGCTACAAACTTCACCTGCACAGTGCTCTTCCCATGTTCAACGTTTGTCCCATTTTTCCTGCCAATGCGAAGCTCCAACTGGCGACCTGCTCTTTGCGCCAACATTTTTTTAATATGGTTGCCTGTCAACACAAAGCTCCCACTCAGGCTCTTCCCATGGAACCGGACTAAGTTGGAAAGTACACTTTACACTGAGACGAACCAGGTCCCTATATCCGATCCACGCTCCAACCCTGAGGGTCTGAACTTTAGACTTTGACCCAGTGTGGTGCGATCCGAAAACCATGACTGGCACTTTATGCTTCTTGGTGCGATAATTATTTCCCTAAAGCAAATGTAACTCCTCTCTCCGGTCTCACTTATTGGATTTCTGTCATTTTTAGGTAATTTTATTTATTAAAATATATTCTATTTTTGTGTTGTATTTTGACTTGATTACTGTTTGAGGGATGTATTAATACATTGCTTTAAGATAAGCCTGACTGCTTTTGTGGCAAGCTACCAGACGGTTAAGCACAGGTTTATTTAGTGACTTTTTGTGGTTCATCCTGACAACGGCTGTTCATTATTTGAGTGGGGCTCTCATCCAACTCAACTAATAACTACATTTCTTACAATCCTAATAAAATCTTTTCTGTCATTACACTTCAGAATTACAGAAAGTGTTTTGTGCTTTCCTAACTGCTGATATATTTTGAAATGTATGTACAGTTAATTTACAGCTATTTAAATTTTGTTGAATGTTAGATAAAGTACATTTACTCTTGTCGCCAACAAGATTATCACATAGTTCATTTTAGAAAGTCCTCTTACTTCTGTAGTCACAGAAAGAAAAGTGAACACGAATTTCCATGTTAAAAGAAAAAGAAGCAATTTGTCAGAAGACACAGCCAGATGTTTGACATCGGTCTTTGAACAAGCAGCACATGTGACTACTAAATTTAAAGGCATCTTTATTGCTCCGGTACTCCAACATGGTTATTTTGGGGGGTGCAAAAACACCCCCAGCACTCCAATTTTTAACACCTATGACGAAATCTCCTCTGGGTGTGGCCTGTGGTTTATCACAATACTTGTCCTCAACTTCGCAGCAATAAGCTTTCTTTAAGCAAGGTTTTCTGGATTGGAGCTGGATCGTTAAAACAGGTTATTTATGCCAATTTTCTGTCTTCCATTAACTCTGACCATGAGTTTTTTTATATTTTATATTTAACTCTCAAGTACCATTATTTTCACCATGCCCAATATTGCAACATGCGGGTTCGTTGGTATTGTTAGACCCAGACTGTTTCAGAATTGTTGCCAGAAACTTCAATCCACAATCCAAATACTGAGGTCTAAAACCATGTCTGGTACACAAAGTTTCCCTTCATTAGGTCACATCATTGAGCTGATCAGATTAGAAAAATTTTAGAGAGATAATTAAAGATACAATACATTCCTGAACAACTTTAAACTATAAAGGCAGCCCCAGTAATTTTTAGATACGGACAAAAACAGACATACGTAAATTCCATTTTTCCATTTAAATTTCACCCGTTTCATCGTTTTAGACTAGGGGTAACTTAGTCAAAGGTAGAACACAATCTGTAAAATGTGAAACCTCTGTTGAATACAACTGCTTTATCCTGTCCTGTGATAGCAAACAAATACCTGGAATGAGACAGGTTTTATTGCACATCATAAATATGAAAAGGCACTGCTGCCTATGAATTACCAGAACTTGAAAACATAGTTTAAATAACATGATGACAGAAAAATAAAGGATAAACAACAACAAGAAAAAGCAATAGCAATGTAAATTATTGATTCAACAACACTGACACTGAAAACAGGAGTCGATTTTGGATTATACATGGGGTTAGGAGAGGGTTGGTTGGTAAAAGGTAAAATGGGTGAAGGACTATGCCCTGTTTTTGGCATTATTTTGTTTCATGGCTCAATCATTGTCAACCTAAGGTGAGAAGATGGCCTGGCATATGCTCTCCACTAATTAAAGTGGGCACCTTGCCCCAGTCCAAAAACCCTTATGGTGATTTAAGAGGTCAAAGATAACCTTAGAAAGCTATCCAAGTGGTAGCTGTGGAGAGCAGCATTCAGGCTTAGTCTTGAAGGAATGTTAAGCAGCTTGCTTTAACAGAATGCAACCTTACAGTATTGGTTAAATGAAAGGAGCACCACACAGTAGTTATAAAAATATGTATTTAATAATATAACACACTCTTAAGTACGACACAGTACCTTCTACACGAAGATACTCACAAAGCACACAATACTGTAGCACAGAAACAATTGAAAGCAGCACTAATACACAGTGGGCTCCAAGGGGGGACCAAACCATATACTAAAATAGTGGCATAAGAACCACGACTCGAGTCAAGACAGTGTCTATAGTAAGTAGAATCGCTGGGACACCAAGGAACCACCCAAGGTGAGTAAGTAGGGACCCCACGGAGGAAGGGTGCAGTGTGGGAACATGACTGCGTGCGCCGTACAATTCTATGGGAGAGTTGCGGTTGCAGTTTTAAAGTTTAAGGACACTTCCCAATGGACTTCGAAGAAACCCAGTTAGGAGGTTGGAGAGCCACCCCACCCGTGGATATCGTAGTACCAGAGTTACCTATCCCAGGGAAGCCGGGTGCATAGGTCTGAAGTGGTGTCGGAAACCACTGTCGATCTCTATGGAGGACTTCGAAGAAGAGACACTGCTGGGAAGAAGAAAAGTGTCCGATGGAATCCAAAGGTGGATTCTTGATGAAGAGTACCTGAGTCCGACGTGGTGATTAGCACCGTTGCGCGGAGGGCGTGGAAGGTCGAGACTGCCACTTCCGGTCAGCGGGGGAGACCGGTTAGCGGTCTAGTTTTTCTGAGGCACTCGCTCTGGGGCATAAAAGGCGGATGTTAACAAGGGAGCGCAGCGGACGAGCGCAGCGGGCGCGTCGAAGGCGCGCCGAAGTGTCGCCAAAGTCGAGCCCGTCTGCGCCCGTCCGCGGCCGACTGCGGGCTAGGGCGACAACCCCTGGTCGAAAGATCTACTGGACTAAGGAACAACTCCTTGGTTTCCGCCCCCGCACTGCCTCCATATGTATGCACGGTATGATGTGCTGTGATAGGGTATGTCCTCACTGTGGTTTCCGTGTGACTACTATGCCGCGGGATACCACGGAGCAGGCATTGTCCTGTGGTCTCCTGAACGTCAGGTCCCTACGCAAACATAGGCTTGATGTGTTCGAGCTGATCACTGATAAACACATCGACCTACTGTTTCTTACAGAAACGTGGTTAGATCAGTTCTCTGACTCTGACATTATCGAGGCCACGCCGGAGAATTACTCCTGGGTCAGGCAGGATAGGCCAGAGGGGGTGGGAGGGAGGATTGCGATCATTTTTAGGAATACTTTGGGCTGTTGCTTAGAGCGCACGCCGATCCTGGAGAGTGAGGCGGGCCTCTTCTCGATCAAAATCAATGGGGGCACGACGATCAATGGCTGCCTGGTATATCGGCCGCCAGGAGCCTGCACTAAGTTTAGGGAGAGCCTGCTAGAAAGCCTCATGGAGGCGACCCTGCGCAGGGACAAGTTTCTCCTATTAGGAGACCTTAACTTGCATCTTAACTGCCCAGAGGACACAGGGGTCAAGGACTTTTGTCGGGACATGCTTGCTCTTCAACTGGATTTGAAGCTAGTGGCCCCCACGCATCGACAGGGACACCTTCTGGACCCGGTCTATGCCAATTGGGGAGGTGTGGAGGTGTCAGGTGTTGAGCCCATTCTTTGGACCTACCACTTCCTGGTGGCATTCTCCATACAGAGCACAAAAACCAACAAAGCCAGTCAGGTACCCCCTAATTATCTTAGGAGGAAGTGGGCGAAATTCTCGGTAGGGGACTTTAATCAAGCCTTAACTAGGGATGGTCTACCTGGGGGCGAGGACATAGATACAGCGGTCTCCAACCTGAATCAGCGCATCACGGAAGCGCTTGACCAGACAACCCCACTTTGCCGCACAACCGCATGTGCTCGGAAAGATCGCTCAGCTCCATGGTTCAGTGCTGAGCTGAGACTAACAAAGGCGGACTGTAGGCGGGCAGAAAAAGTCTGGAGGGTGTCCTATGACAATAAGGCCAGGGATCTGTTTCTGGAAAAAAGGCGCCTTCACCATAGGCTGATAAAAAAGTCTAAAGCAGCCTATTTTGCTGGACAAATTCAGGGGGCGGAAAACTCCGCCAAGGAACTTTTCGGCATCTATAAATCCCTGACTTCGGTAAAGGCACTTACAGAGCCGAAGAGCTGCTCTACGGAATCCTGTGACCGGATTGCCGAATATTTCTCCGCCAAAGTAGAGAAGATCTACTCGACCTTCCCTATTCGGTCGACAGGGTCTGACCTGGAGGTAGCAATGAGGGACACAGACACGGCAGGGCATATTACACACTTTTGCACCCCTCCTCCTGATGTGCCGCTCTGTTACATCAGGGTCCCCGTGGGATCCGGTGTCGCCAAAACGCTTGGTAGACAGCCTGGAAGTCTTGGAGCCTTATATAAGGCACATCCTCGACGTCTCTTTCGGTTCAGGAAAGCTGCCGGAGGGGTGGAAACAGGCGGTGGTGCTCCCGCTCCGGAAGAAACCCCACTTAGGCTTCGAGGTATTGGAAAATCTGAGGCCCATCTCCCTCCTGCCTTTTCTGTCAAAAGTGGCGGAAAAGGTGGTCAATACCCAAATTATGAAGCACGTGGAAGAAAGGGGGCTGCTCCATGCGACGCAGTTTGGCTTTAGGCCACGACATTCAACCGAGTCCGCCCTTCTCATGGCTACGGAACATCTGAGAGAGGGCGTGGATGCAGGCCAAACTATGGCTTTGATCCTGCTGGACCTCAGCGCGGCGTTCGACACTGTAGCACACAACATCCTGCTACAGTGTCTGAACAGAGGTGGCATCTCTGGCACCGCGCTGAGATGGATCCAAGACTTTCTCAATGGGAGAAGTTTCCGAGTCAGGCAGGGAGACTGCTATTCGAGGGGGGTGTCTTTGGGCCAAGGCGTGCCGCAGGGCTCGTCATTGAGCCCAACCCTCTTTAATATGTATGTCGCGCCTGTTGCCTCGATTGTGGAGAGCCATGGCCTCCAACTGGTCTCTTACGCCGACGACACGCAGCTGGTGATCTCCCTATCGCATGCGCCCTGTCTTGCTGCCGATGGCTTCCGTTCGTGCATGAAAGATCTTGCCGAATGGATGGCCATCAATTGTTTGAAGCTGAACGGCAGCAAGACAGAGGTGCTGGTGGTGGGGAGAGCCCAGTCTGCCTGGTCGTCGGCGTGGTGGCCTTCCTGCCTTGGACCTACCCCAACCCCCTGCCAAGAGGCACGCAATCTGGGGGTGTGGTTTGACGCGGGTCTTACTTTCGGCCCCCAGATTAATCGGGTGGTGGGAGTCTGCTTCGGGATTCTGAAGAAGCTGAGGAAAGTCCTGGACTTACTCCCGATTGAAGCCAGTCAAACCCTGGTCCATGCCCTGGTGACAGCTAGGTCGGACTATGGGAACCTGCTGTACCTGGGGGCTCCGGAAAAAAGCATGGCGCGCCTGCAAGTGCTGCAGAATGCGGCAGCGCGTCTGATTCTCAGACTGCCTAAGAGGGCGCCTTCTAAAGCGGCCCTCCAGCAGCTACACTGGCTCCCTGTGAGGAGAAGAGTGGAGTATAAAGCCCTCTGCACCTGTCATCGCATCTTGAATGGCAGGGCACCCGACCCGCTGACTAAATTGATCGAAGTGTACAAACCAGCACGTGCGCTTAGATCTACAGGGGGCGGCTTACTGAAGATTCCAAGAATTAAGAAGGTCCGCATGGGAGGCAGGTCCTTCAGATGCCTAGCGGCCACTAACTGGAATAAACTGCCAGCGGACTTGCGCCTGGATCCAGAGGAGGCTAGCTTCCGAGCGAAACTAAAAACATTTCTTTATACGAAATAACGGCCCGTGCAGCCTGCTTGTGGCCCCTGCTTTCTGCCTCTCCCACTTTCAGCGCGTGGACACGCCGGTGTGCGTAATCGCAGCGCTCTATAAATGTCCCAATAAATAAATAAATAAATAAATAAAAGCAGAGGGGACAGAGTCTGGGTCACTCAGGAATGACCAGGGGTTCGGTAGACGATTGCCCACCGATGTCGGGTGCTTCAGGTGCGTTGAGGGGGTTCTTAAATCTGCAGCTACAAGTACAAGGAGACGTTGAGGACAACCAGGAGCCGGAACGAGCTGTCCCACGAAGGATGTAGAGTGCCGAAGAGACGGTGTCCGGCTGGAGCACCAACAAGCTTTTGCATCTGCAACCTACGAAGGTCAAGAAAGGTTTTCGGTTTGGACCAGCAAGGTCCAGGAGACTCACCACACACAGGGGAGTCAGGGCAAGCCTGGAGCAACCAGGGGAGCCCAGGAAAAGCAGTGTTGGCCCTCAAGAAGACCCACAGGCCAGAGGCACTGGAGTCGCGAGGGGACCTCGAGCAGTTTCACAAAGCTGCAGCCTACGGAGCACTCAGTTCGAGGAGGCCGGAGTTCTTTGTAGGAAATGGTGCCAGTGGTTGGGGCTACTCAGAGTGTGGGGCACTTGTTTTGTAAACGTCAATAAGCATATGCACTTGCAAAAGTACGCGGTGCACATGGGTATGGGTACTGCAGCCCCCATGAGGGATTCTGACCTTAAACTTGGTAAGAGGGCAGCTCGGACCTCGAGGGACTTGGAAACCCACCTCCTGTGTTGCTGGAGCCTTTGAAGTCCGTAGGAACTCAGGAGCAGCAGACTGGTCAGTTGAGATATGGTGCCTGCGGATGCAGGGGAGTGACTCCTTCACTCAAAGGGAAATATCTTCAGTTGTCCTTGATGCTCCACAGGTCCTGCACAGAGCCTGTATGGTGCACGGGCACAGACGATTGTTCGGACTGAATGAGAGACGAAGTTGGGCCCAAACGAAGTCCAGACAGTCGAAGTTCAGTGGTTTCTGGTACAGAATCTTGTCCACGTCGAGCTAAGGGTCCTACAGCCAGGTAAGCCCTTTTCTACCCATGATATAAGGTTAGACAGATTCAGGGGACCCTCCATGGGGAGGGTCAGGACAGTGGGGAGGTTACTCCCATGTCCTTTGTCCAGTTTCGCACCAGAGTAGGAGGCAACGGCTCCCAGGACCGGTTTGAACTGGACTATGCACAGGGACACCAAATGTGCCCCTCGTGTAGACTTACAGGCGCTGGCAAGCGCCCCCACCCAGCCCTAATACACTAAATCCTGTCTGGGAGGTGGTCACACCTCCCTGTGACAGAATGCCTATTGTTCCACCTTCCTCTGCTCGAGCTTGGTCGGCAGCAGGAGGGCAGAAATGTGTCTCTGGTCGGCAGCAACCATTTTGTACTGCCTGTGACTAGAAGGCTGGTACCGGCACACCAGGGAACTCACAAAGCTCGTTTCTGAGGGGTGGAATCATACCTCCCAAACCGGTTACTGGTGTGGGGGTATGATTCCACAATGTTTGATACCAAACACAATCGGGTTACTTTCAGCCATTTTAGAGTTGGACAGTACGCGGTCGCATAATGCCACTCTATATGTCTTAAATGGCTGATAAACTGACAAGCCGGGAGAATGGACTCTCTAGGCTGCATGGGTGTTCTGCTCATCCAGTGACACCCTCTCACTTAGAACCAAGCACCCTCCCCTCAGGATTGTAAATGCCTACTAGAGGGGTGACTTATAGGTTTTAAGTGCAGCGACCCTTAGATATAGTAACCCTATATCTAAAGTAAGTGGTGCATGTACCAGCTTCCTCGGGCTGCAATGGCAGACCTGTAATTCCATTTTGCATGGAGTCTCATTGGTGGCATAATACATGCTTCAGTCCATGTGAGGCCTCTGGGGTGCGTATGCCCTGGGTACATGGCTATCATATGCTAGGGACTGACAAGGGTACCCCCAGTATCCACTCTGGAGTGTACCTAAGTACATGACATAACAGTTCGGGGAGAAAGCAGATAGACTGGGGTTCTGATTAGCAGGATCCCAACCAGACAAGTCAAAAACAGTATCACATGAAGCAAAAAGTGGGGGTAACCATAAGAGGCAGAGCCTACTTTCCTACACTATAGTAAAGTGAAAATGGTGTCATTATACATTTTTCACTTTGTGCTTATCATTGTGGCAATTCTGAGTTCCAGCATTCTACTTTTTCATGTAGATCTTTTCAGTGGCAGTCCACCACTTGGAGGTATAAATTGGCTACTCCTAGGTAAGGGCTTTTGGGTTGAGTGGCTCCTTTCCTTCATCGTGTTTTTCAGGAAACTTTGGCCTGCACCGGGCAATAATTATTATCCCCAGTAGGAAGGGTTCTTGATTTGGATTTAAATGCATATTCTGTTTTATGGAAACATTGATTTCAGTGCATTAGGTCTCACTGATTCACTTCAATCAGGATGAGCGATGTTATTTTAAATAAGACAGCTGAATTGGGTCACACATTAAGGCATTGTTTGAATAACAAAAGTTTGTGTTTTTTACTAGTTTTTCTTCTTACTAACAAACATTAGTGATAACATAATATTGATGCATGGTACCTGAAAGAAAAGATACCAGCTATAGGTTAACAGGATAGAACAAAGTCTATATACAACCTTCAAAGACGGGACATGTATAATGGCCTTATACACTCACAAGACTGCACTGTGGGCCCAAACCTAAGCCAGTAAGTCCTCATTTCGTAGAGGATTTTGTAAAACCAACGACCAGACAATCTCTACTACAGCCAGTCAGGGTGACCTGTGTCTGTATCACTGGTTGACAACAAATTTGGACCTAGATTCTAGGCTCAATCGACCAGCTACCAAATGCACAGAAGTAGCATATTTGACTCGTGATATCGTTCTCACTCCATGTTTCTATGGATCAAGAAGATATGTCACTTTCCCAAATATTCCGTTATCCAATGCAGGTTGTCAAAGTTATTAGGTTAATCAGTTTTCCACAGTTCAATTCTACGGAATCTTAACCTCACACACCCAAAATTATTACAAACCTGATCCTTATTCCCAGAGAACCACTAGGAGGTCTGGTACCTCAATATATGGAAAATTTCTCTGCGATTGCTTCCGACTTTTCGATCAGGTCTTGATCACCAACAATATAGTCATGTGAATAATTCTTCAGCTCCTACTTAGATGATCAGGCACATTAAGACAGTGCCAATAAACAGGCCTCAGTTGTACTTGGTAGAGTCCGAGAGGTGGGTGCTCCATCAATCTTCCCATTCCAGATTGGTCCAAGTACAGGGCACCAGCAGGCAATGTGTATAAAGTCAAATTTATTGTGATCATGAGAGAATAATGAAAATCATAGTATGTGCAAAGTATTCACAATACGAACAGATTGAGAGATAATCAATCACTTTAAAGTGCATACAGTTGAAAGAGTCAGTTCATAAAATCATCTGATGATTACGACGAAGACATAAGATTGTATATAGGACAGAAACAATCGGAATCCTCAATAAAAGCAGATTATTATATCAAGTTAAATGGTTTTAAAAAATGGTATGTCCAGAATTCATCTTTTGTACAAGTCAAAAAAGTCAGGCCAGGGGGATTGAAGGGACCGGAGTAGATTTCTTTCAAGTATCCATCTCTAATCCCAATGGGACAATCATTTTTTTTTGCTGCTACTGGAAGGAATTTAAAAAGTCTTATATCCAACTCCACATTTACTGGGTTCAGTGCTTCTATAGCGGCTTGTCTGCATGTCCAAACCTGCAGGTTGCTGAGGGGGTTGCGTAATAGTGGCTTTCAGTCCATAAAAAGAACAGCATATATATGCGAACAAGTTGTGTTATTGATCCCACTTCACTCCTACAGAGCCTATACATTTTGTCTGCATTGATTCTTAACCATTTTGGCGCATGATCCAGGAAAAGATGCTCACCAAAATGTAGTGCCATAAACTTGCTTGTCATGTGTGTGGAAAAACGGATTGCTAAATAGACTTGAATTTATGGTTCTGAACAGAAGTTATTTACCATCCAGGAATGCACACGCAGTAACAGAAGAGCGTTTTTGTCCTATAGCCAAGATAGGTTCCAGGTGCTCTTATTAACCCCTTGTATGCTCATGACGAGCTAAGCTGGTCATGGCATACAGTGCTCGGGTGCTCATGACGAGCTCAGCTCGTCATGAGACTGTTAGAACTGGGGGTCTCTAGTTGGCAGAGGTAAGTACCTTAGACCAAGTAGGGACCCTTGCTTCTAGTCAGGGTGAAGGAATAACCCTCTGAGATAACCCCTGCTTACCCTCTAGGTAGCATGGCGCGAGCAGTCTAGGCTAAACAAAGGCAATGTGGATAACATTTGCACTTAACACAACAATAATCCCCAATCCACCACAAACTGAGACCACACAGGTAAGTATATTTTATAAAAATATATAACTTTATCTAGTTTCCGCAAGGTAAATCAAGCAGTTGCACGATAATTACTTCATTATAAAAATGTTGCCCTTCTTCTTAATGGTTGCAGTTAAATTGTTAGGAAGTTCTTTATGGAAAATAATGTCTCCAGTCTCTTTAATCAGTCACAAAAAGTATTGCCACTGATTTCCACTTAAGTAGCTCTCAAAACGAGCAATGCCAAAAGGTGCCACTGATTTTCTCACTACTAATCAGCCCCCTGAGCCATGGGCCCCAAGCGCTGCCAATGCGCTCCTTCACGAGGCCTGGGGACTCTTTCTTCCCCCAGGCGCGAGCTTGCTCCTCCCTGCGCCTCAGGCGCACCGGGCCGTGCAGATCGCACGCGCCCCCGCCCCGGCCGGTCCCCTTTCCTCTCCCGCCCGCTCTCGACAATCCAACGAGCGGCGGGGGAGGTGGTGCTGCTCACCTTGTGGGGGACGGCAGGCCAGGGGTGCGGGACGCTCCGAAATCCCTCGGCGAGGTCGGGTCGATCTTCCCCGGTCCCGGCGGTGATCCCGGCAATTCCTCGGCACCTTCCGCAGCTTCAGCGAAGGCAGCCAATCCCGTCGCGGCAAATGGGGCGAGCCTCTAGCAGCACCCGGGAGTCAGCCAATGGCAGTGCGGCTCCCGGGGCAGGCCAGCAATGACGCTCCGCTCCTTCGACCAATCACGGCCCACCACCACCGATGACGCTGCGCCGCACAGGCCTATCCCGTCGCGGCGTTAGTGAGGGGGCTCGGCTCCCTCGACCAATGGGAGCGCGGCGGCTTCGTTCTTCGCCGCTTCAGCTCCCCAACGATCGGCAATCTTCTGGGGGTATTCCTGGCCCTGGGCCGCGATGGTGATTTGGCGGCAAAGGGTTTTTGAGGGCGCAGGTCACGAATAGACCCCCCTCTCGACCTCACAACCACTTGGGAGCGGATTTCACGAGGGGAGGCACCACAAGCCTCCGACCCTCGCTGGGAATGTGCCGATGAGCATACCGATCCCTTCCTCACGCTCCCCAGTCGAGTATCACACGTCCCAGGTCACCACAGCACGATCTGGCAGCTGCTTTTGGCAAAGCTTTAGGAACCTTTAACCCTGGGTTCCCAACAGGAGGCCAGCTCTTCTCAGGCCCTTGGAGATTCAAGTTGCAGACACGGCACACAGCAAAGTCTTGGCAGTTTCAAGCAGGCAGGGTCCCAGCACACAGCGAAGTCCCTTTCTCCTCCTCAGCTTTCAGTTAGACAGCAGAACAGGTCAGCCCTTAGAGCACACAGCAGGGCAATCTTCCTTCAGTTCTCCAGCAGTCCTTCTTCCAGCCGAGGTTCCTTCTTGCTTGTAGGATCTTAGAATCTACTCTTCTGTAGTCAGGGGTCCTTACCTTATACCCCAAAAAGTCTTTGAAGTCCTTTGAAGTCTTTGTGCAAGGGGGCCCTGAGCCCGGTCTAAACCAGTTCTGGGGTTGCTGGAGCACTGGAGGGTTTCTGGTTTCCTTCAGCCTGTCAGTATCAGGGTCAGAGGTGGCAGTTGATCCGCAGGAGGGGGAGCCAGCAGGGTGGTCAGGCAGGCACAGCCCAGCACTATCAGAGGCCATCCCCTCCCACTCCCCTGGCAGCAGATGCGGCCTTTCCTCCACGGGCTAACCCCTTGGAGGCTCTGCAGACCCTGTCATCCTTAACCCAGGCAGTCAATCCACAACCAGTCTCAGGCACACAGAAAGGTTAGACAAGAGAACAGCCATTCTAAAAGTACTATTCTCAAACACAGAATTCAAAAACAACCTTTCCTAAAAGATGTGTTATTAAATTCTAAGTTCAGGGATATTAATCACTTATGTTCCATCTTGTTCCTATGGGAAGATAGGCTGGGATCCAATGGGACCAGCCTCCCCCATGTTACTCTATGGAGCAAGACAGCCTTACAGCAGTGAGCACACAACATGGCTGCTGCTCACTACCAGAGCATGTTACCTGCACTAGTACATGCTCTACCTTATCCATACACTGCACCCTGCCCAGAGGGGAACCTTGAGCCTTCCATAGGGGTGACTGATGTGCACAGACAGGGAAGGGTTAGGCCCAGCCAGTGGGGACACTGGCCAGGCGGACATGGCAGTCCACTGACTGCACACAGGCCCTGCGCTGGCAGGCCTGAGACACCATTTTAGAGCTACTCATGTGGGTGGCGCAATCTGCGCTGCAGGCCCATTAGTAGCATCTGTCATCACCAGCCCTGGCACACACAGTGCACTTTACTAGGGACTTCGTGGTGATACAAATATGCCAATCAGGTATACCCAATCAATATGACAATTTACAGAGGGAGCACTTACACTCTGACACTGATCAGCAGTGGCAGAGTGTCCCAAGCATCTAAACCAGCAAAAACGAAATCCAGCACAGCATCAAAAATACATGAGTCAGAGGCAAAAAGATGGGTGAATAACCACGCCAAGGGTGTCAGGTCTAACACGTGTCCCCTCCAGCTGAAAGTGGGGAGAACTACCCAACCTCTTGGGAGTCCTCATCACTAAGGCGGAAGAATCTGGACAGACCATCAGCATTGGCGTGTTCTGTACCAGGGCGGTGCTCCACCGTGAAGTCCATCCCCTGTAGGGAAATGGACCACCTCAACAGTTTTGGATTCTCGCCCCTCATATGCATCAACCATCTGAGGGGCCTGTGGTCGGTCTGAACACGGAAGTGAGTCCCGAACAGGTAGGGCCTCAGCTTCTTCAGAGCCCAGACCACAGCGAAAGCTTCCCTTTCGATTGCACTCCATCTCCGTTCCCTGGGGAGTAGCCTCCTACTAATGAAAGCCACTGGTTGGTCTCCACCCTCATCATTGACCTGTGAGAGTACTGCTCCCACGCCTTGCTCTGAAGCGTCAGTTTGCACAATGAACTCACTTGAAAAGTCAGGTGCCTTAAGCACCGGTGCTGTGCACATGGCAGTCTTGAGGGTGTCAAAAGCAGTTTGACAGGCCTCAGTCCAATTTACTTTCCTGGGCTGATTTCTAGATGTCAGCTCTGTCAAAGGGGCTACAATGGTGCCATAACCTTTGACAAACCGTCTGTAATACCCGGTGAGACCTAAAAAGGCTCTCACCTCAGTCTGGGTCTTGGGGGGTTCCCAAGCCAGAATGGTATCAATCTTCGCCTGTAGGGGCGCCACCTGGCCGCTCCCCACCTGGTGTCCCAAGTACACCACAGATCCCTGCCCTATCTGGCATTTACTGGCCTTGATAGTGAGGCCTGCCTTCTGCAGAGCCTTCAACACTGCGCAGAGGTGTTGCAAGTGTTCCTCCCAAGTGGAGCTGAACACAGCAATGTCATCCAGGTATGCTGCGCTGAATTCCTCCAGCCCGCCTAATACCTGGTTGACCAGTCTCTGGAATGTGGCAGGGGCATTTTTCAACCCAAAGGGCATGACACGAAACTGGAAGTGCCCCTCTGGCGTTGAAAATGCTGATCTTTCCTTCGCCCCCTCAGTTAAGGCAATCTGCCAGTAACCTGAAGGCAAATCAAAGGTGCTCAGGTACCGGGCAGCTCCCAACCGATCCACCAGCTCATCAGCTCTGGGGATGGGGTGCGCGTCAGTCTTGGTGACCGCATTGAGCCCACGGTAGTCCACACAGAAACGGAGTTCTGGGGGGCCACCAGGTGTAGCAGCTTTCTTAGGCACTAAGACCACCGGGCTAGCCCAGGGGCTGCTTGAGGGCTCAATTACCCCTAGCGCTAACATCTTAGAAACCTCTTCTTTGATGCTAGCCCTGACCTTGTCAGCCACTCTGTAAAACTTCTGTTTCACAGGCAGATTGTCTCCAGTGTCCACATCGTGGACGCACCAGTTGGTGACACCTGGGGTCAGGGAGAATAGGGGGGCGAACTGACCCAAGACTTGTTGACAGTCCTGCTGCTGCTCTGGGGTCAGGGTGGGTGAGAGTATCACACCATCCACTGACCCATCTTGCTCCTTGGTTGCCAGGAGGTCAGGGAGAGGATCACTATCCTCCTCCCCTCCAGCATCTTTAGCCATGAGCATAGTCACTTCTGACCTCTCAAAGTGGGGTTTGAGGCGGTTCACATGCAACACTCTCAGGGGCTGCCTGGGAGTCTTCAGGTTAACCAATTAGGTAACCTCGCTCTTGCGCTCCACCACCTCATATGGCCCAGACCATTTGTCACGGAGCGCACAAGGCTCCACCGGCGCCATCACCCACACTTTTCTGCCCAGGTTGGAACTCCACAAGAGAGGTGTTCTGATCATACCATCTCTTCATTTCCTCCTGGCTAGCCTCCAGGTTCTCTTGGGCGAGCTTCCTGAAGCGCTTGGTATGGTTGCGGATGGCCAGCACATAGCTGAACACATTCTGAGGGGTTTTCCCCCGGGATTTCTCCCACCCCTCCTTCACCAGAGCGAGAGGCCCTCTGACAGGGTGGCCATACAGCAACTCAAAGGGGCTGAACCCTAAGGATTTCTGAGGCACCTCCCTGTATGCAAATAACAGGCATGGTAACAAGACGTCCCACTTCCGCCTCATGGGCTCCTCTATGCCCATAATCATGCCCTTCAGGGTGCGGTTGAATCTCTCAACCAACCCATTTCCTTGAGGATGGTAAGGTGTGGTGAACTTATAGGTCACTCCACTCACCTTCCAGAGAGACTTCATGTACCTAGAGATGAAGTTTGTACCCCTGTCCGAAACCACCTCTCTGGGGAATCCCACACGGGAAAAGATCCCCATTAAGGCACGGCCCACCACAGAGGCTGTGACTGTCCTGAGAGGGACTGCTTCCGGGTACCGGGTGGCATGGTCCACCAAGACCAGGATAAACCTGTTGCCTAGGGCCGTCTTGGGATCCAGGGGCCCCACGATGTCAATGCCCACCCTCTCAAAAGGGGTGCTCACCACAGGAAAGGGTTGGAGGGGTGCCACGCACTTCCCTCCGCTCTTGCCACTGGCCTGACAAGTTTGGCAAGACTTACAAAAGGCAGCGACGTGCTTCTTCATCTGGGGCCAGTAGAAGTGGGTGACAAGCCTGTAGTAGGTCTTGTCTTGCCCCAGATGTCCTGCGAGAGGCACGTCATGAGCCAGACCCAGTAGGAAGTTCCTGAAGCGCTCGGGTACCACCAGCACACGGGCTGCACCGGCTCACTATAAAGTAAGTCATCCTCCCAGTAGATCAAATGTTCCTTGGACCCCAGGCCTGCGGCCTGGTCTGCAGCCTGCTGCCGCACACCAATGAGGGAAGGGCACTCCTTTTGAGCTTGGCAGAATTCCTCCCTGGAGGGACCACCATCTTGCTGCCACTGGGACAGCTCAGGCAATTCCCCTAGTTCGGCCACCTGTTCCCCTGTAGGTTCCAGGGCATCCCCCTCAGGTTCTGCTTCCTCCTGGACCGTGGGAACAGTGGGGGCTGGTTTCCCGCCCCCTCTACTCCTTCCTCTCTTGGCAGGTCCCTGGGCCATGGTTCCAGGCTCCAGTTCTGCTAATCCACCCTTACTGGCTGCCATTGCACGCGTGGTCACACAGATCCACGCAGGCAAGCCCACCATTGCCAAGTGAGTCTTGTGCTCTACATCTTTCCATGGAGAGCTCTCCAGGTCATTACCTAATAGACAATCTACAGGCAAGGCATCACTTACAACAACTTCCAATGTACCGGAGACTCCTCCCCACTCAAATGGAACACGTGCCAACTTGCAGAGGCGCACTGAACTGTCAGCTGCCACCACAGGACGGAGTACCTTGGGAATGATCTGCTCTTCAGACACCCATTGACACCTGACAGATGTCACACTGGCCCCTGTGTCTCTCAGAGCTTCTATCTCCTTTCCATTGATGGTCACCTTCTGCCCATATTTCTTAGTGTTTAAGAGCAGCAAGGCTTCCTGGGCCATCTCTTGGTCTCCTAAAGAGACCAGGGTCATCACTGCTAACCCCTCCTCCCCACTAGAAATCAAATCCCCTCCCAAAGCTACACTAGCTAATGCCGGAGTTGGAGCACCGGCGGGTGCTGGAGGTTTCTTTGGACATTTGGGGGCAATATGCCCCACCTCCCTACAGGCATAGCAAGTAGGTGGGGGCCTGTTGTCCTGCTTGCCCTTATGGGGCCAGGACTTCTTGGACTTGGGGGGTTGAGACGTTTTCTCCTGGGAACCATTTTGGGGCCCTTTAGAAGACTCCTTTTGATTACCCGTGTCCCCCCCACTCTTCTGCTGGGGACCCTGTCCACCCTTGGCTGGGGTACTTACCACCCCCTTGTTGACCCTGGTGCTAGTCCAGCGGTCCGCCTCTTTAGCAAGCTCACTGGGATCAGTTAACTTGCTATCTAAAAGATGCTGGCGCAGCTCTGGAACACATAAACTACTTAAGTGCTCCCAACTAATCAAGTGACACAACCCCACATAATCAGTAACTTTGCTGCCCTTTATCCAACCTTCCAGTGCACGCGTGTACATACTCACACACTCCACCCAAGTACTTGAATCAAGCTTCTTGAAGTTCCTAAACTTCTGGCGGTACTGTTCTGCGGTGAGCCCATACCGGAGGCATAAAGCCTCCTTCATAGCGGGGTAGGAGAAAGTACCTGTTGCTTCTATGGGTGCCAAGACATCCCTCCCAGAGGCCTCAAAATGCTTCCACAATACAGCCCCCCAATTCCTCTCAGGCACTTCATTCATCTTTAGGGCAAGTTCATACGATCTAAACCACGCATAAATATCCTCACCCCTCTGATAATTCTGCACCAGATCTTTTGGTATGTATACCTTACCCGCCTGTACTGGTTGTGCGCTGCCACCATTAGAGCTGGACCCCCCTCGTTTTTCTTTGATTTCCAGCTCCCTCATGTTCCTCTCATGAGCCAATTGGAGTTTCTTCTCCTCCAAAGTGAGAGCATTTCTTCTCTCCTCCAAAGCGAGAGCATTTCTTCTCTCCTCCGCCGCCTTCTCAGCTTCAAGGCGCAGTCTCCATTCATCTGCTTGGGCTTTGAGTTTAAAAAGCTCAATCTCATGAGCCCTAGCTCTCTGGTTATCCTCCAGCTCCTCTGGAGAAATGGTCCTACTGGAGTGGTTGCTGCCGTGGTTCCTGCCAACCCAAGACGTTGACCTCCTCACTGGCAAATCACTGGGTACAAAAGCATTCTCCTGTGTGCCTCCCTCTCCAGTAATAACTTCTGGATCACCATGTCGGGCCTCCCACCAGGCCCCCAGAGCTTTCCGTAGCTCTTCCTTGTTTGCGCTGCCCTTCACTGGGCATCCAAGCTGTTTGCAGAATTGCTTCAGAGGCCCTTTTTGTAGTTGAACAATTCCTGAATTTCGAATTCCAATTCCACTTCTACCCTCACACTTGGTGCTTCCTGAGACATGATGCTTCCTAACTTTTTCAACAAAAAGGTTTCACCAAAAAGAAAAAATCTTGCGCAACCTGTGCTGCTAAACTAGACTAGTGATGTACAAGAAATCACTGCAGGTCGAGTGCAATTATTAGTTCAGAATCCGCACCGCTGTCCAACAAGGTTAGAACTGGGGGTCTCTAGTTGGCAGAGGTAAGTACCTTAGACCAAGTAGGGACTCTTGCTTCTAGTCAGGGTGAAGGAATAACCCTCTGAGATAACTCCTGCTCACCCTCTAGGTAGCATGGCGCGAGCAGTCTAGGCTAAACAGAGGCAATGTGGATAACATTTGCACTTAACACAACGATAATCCCCAATCCACCACAAACTGAGACCACACAGGTAAGTATATTTTATAAAAATATATAACTTTATCTAGTTTCAGCAAGGTAAATCAAGCAGTTGCACGATAATTACTTCATTATAACAATGTTGCCCTTCTTAATGGTTGCAGTTAAATTGTTAGGAAGTTCTTTATGGAAAATAATGTCTCAAGTCTCTTTAATCAGTCACAAAAAGTAATGCCACTGATTTCCACTTAAGTAGCTCTCAAAACGAGCAATGGCAAAAGGTGCCACTGATTTTCTCACTACTAATCAGCCCCCTGAGCCATGGGCCCCAAGCGCTGCCAATGCGCTCCTTCCCGAGGCCCGGGGACTCTTTCTTCCCCCAGGCGCGAGCTTGCTCCTCCCTGCGCCTCAGGCGCACCGGGCCGTGCAGATCGCACGCGCCCCGGCCGGTCCCCTTTCCTCTCCTGCCCGCTCTCGACAATCCAACGAGCGGCGGGGGAGGTGGTGCTGCTCACCTTGTGGGGGACACCCTAAGCGTCCACCCTAAGCGTGGAAGGGTATTCTCAGATGTGAGACCCTTGCTCATTGCACCATCAGGATTCAAGCAAACCGGGCCGAAGACGGCTGTAATGCCAGAAACCGGTCCCCGGGAGCTTGTTTCCTTCCCAGTGTAAGAATTGGCTTCTGTAGTTTGGTTTGCCCTGTTCCCATCATGCACTGGGACAGGAACAGACTAATTTGCATACAGCCAGGTTCTGAAACTGGGATGGTGCAGTGAGCTAAAAAACGGTGTTGGATCTAGCCCTGATCTCTTGACTGGGTGAGAGCTTTCTGCTAAATTCAGAGACTCTGTCCCTCACCACCCCTTGTTGTAAATATTTTTGTCCACCCTAAGCGTGGAAGGGTATTCTCAGATGTGAGACCCTTGCTCATTGCACCATCAGGATTCAAGCAAACCGGGCCGAAGACGGCTGTAATGCCAGAAACCGGTCCCCGGGAGCTTGTTTCCTTCCCAGTGTAAGAATTGGCTTCTGTAGTTTGGTTTGCCCTGTTCCCATCATGCACTGGGACAGGAACAGACTAATTTGCATACAGCCAGGTTCTGAAACTGGGATGGTGCAGTGAGCTAAAAAACGGTGTTGGATCTAGCCCTGGTCTCTTGACTGGGTGAGAGCTTTCTGCTAAATTCAGAGACTCTGTCCCTCACCACCCCTTGTTGTAAATATTTTTGTCCACCCTAAGCGTGGAAGGGTATTCTCAGATGTGAGACCCTTGCTCATTGCACCATCAGGATTCAAGCAAACCGGGCCGAAGACGGCTGTAATGCCAGAAACCGGTCCCCGGGAGCTTGTTTCCTTCCCAGTGTAAGAATTGGCTTCTGTAGTTTGGTTTGCCCTGTTCCCATCATGCACTGGGACAGGAACAGACTAATTTGCATACAGCCAGGTTCTGAAACTGGGATGGTGCAGTGAGCTAAAAAACGGTGTTGGATCTAGCCCTGATCTCTTGACTGGGTGAGAGCTTTCTGCTAAATTAAGAGACTCTGTCCCTCACCACCCCTTGTTGTAAATATTTTTGTCCACCCTAAGCGTGGAAGGGTATTCTCAGATGTGAGACCCTTGCTCATTGCACCATCAGGATTCAAGCAAACCGGGCCGAAGACGGCTGTAATGCCAGAAACCGGTCCCCGGGAGCTTGTTTCCTTCCCAGTGTAAGAATTGGCTTCTGTAGTTTGGTTTGCCCTGTTCCCATCATGCACTGGGACAGGAACAGACTAATTTGCATACAGCCAGGTTCTGAAACTGGGATGGTGCAGTGAGCTAAAAAACAGTGTTGGATCTAGCCCTGATCTCTTGACTGGGTGAGAGCTTTCTGCTAAATTCAGAGACTCTGTCCCTCACCACCCCTTGTTGTAAATACACCTTGTGGGGGACGGCAGGCCAGGGGTGCGGGACGCTCCGAAATCCCTCGGCGAGGTCGGGTCGATCATTCCCGGTCCCGGCGGTGATCCCGGCAATTCCTCTGCACCTTCCGCAGCTTCAGCTAAGGCAGCCAATCCCGTCGCGGCAAATGGGGCGAGCCTCCAGCAGCACCCGGGAGTCAGCCAATGGCAGTGCGGCTCCCGGGGCAGGCCAGCAATGACGCTCCGCTCCTTCGGCCAATCACGGCCCACCACCACCGATGACGCTGCGCCGCACGGGCCTATCCCGTTGCGGCATTAGTGAGGGGGCTCGGCTCCCTCGACCAATGGGAGCGCAGCGGCTTCGTTCTTCGCCGCTTCAGCTCCCCAACGATCGGCAATCTTCTGGGGGTATTCCTGGCCCTGGGCCGCGATGGTGATTTGGCGGCAAAGGGTTTTTGAGGGCGCAGGTCACGAATAGACCCCCCCTCTCGGCCTCACAACCACTTGGGAGCGGATTTCACGAGGGGAGGCACCACAAGCCTCCGACCCTCGCTGGGAATGTGCCGATGAGCACACCGATCCCTTCCTCATGCTCCCCAGTCGAGTATCACACGTCCCAGGTCACCACAGCACGATCTGGCAGCTGCTTTTGGCAAAGCTTTAGGAACCTTTAACCCTGGGTTCCCAACAGGAGGCCAGCTCTTCTCAGGCCCTTGGAGATTCAAGTTGCAGACACGGCACACAGCAAAGTCTTGGCAGTTTCAAGCAGGCAGGGTCCCAGCACACAGCGAAGTCCCTTTCTCCTCCTCAGCTTTCAGTTAGACAGCAGAACAGGTCAGCCCTTAGAGCACACAGCAAGGCAATCTTCCTTCAGTTCTCCAGCAGTCCTTCTTCCAGCCGAGGTTCCTTCTTGTTTGTAGGATCTCAGAATCTACTCTTCTGTAGTCTGGGGTCCTTCCCTTATACCCCAAAAAGTCTTTGAAGTCCTTTGAAGTCTTTGTGCAAGGGGGCCCTGAGCCCGGTCTAAACCAGTTCTGGGGTTGCTGGAGCACTGGAGGGTTTCTGGTTTCCTTCAGCCTGTCAGTATCAGGGTCAGAGGTGGCAGTTGATCCGCAGGAGGGGGAGCCAGCAGGGTGGTCAGGCAGGCACAGCCCGGCACTATCAGAGGCCATCCCCTCCCACTCCCCTGGCAGCAGATGCGGCCTTTCCTCCACGGGCTAACCCCTTGGAGGCTCTGCAGACCCTGTCATCCTTAACCCAGGCAGTCAATCCACAACCAGTCTCAGGCACACAGAAAGGTTAGACAAGAGAACAGCCACTTTCTAAAAGTACTATTCTCAAACACAGAATTCAAAAACAACCTTTCCTAAAAGATGTGTTATTAAATTCTGAGTTCAGGGATATCAATCACTTATGTTCCATCTTGTTCCTATGGGAAGATAGGCTGGGATCCAATGGGACCAGCCTCCCCCATGTTACTCTATGGAGCAAGACAGCCTTACAGCAGTGAGCACACAACATGGCTGCTGCTCGCTACCAGAGCATGTTACCTGCACTAGTACATGCTCTACCTTATCCATACACTGCACCCTGCCCAGGGGGGAACCTTGAGCCTTCCATAGGGGTGACTGATGTGCACAGACAGGGAAGGGTGAGGCCCAGCCAGTGGGGACACTGGCCAGGCGGACATGGCAGTCCACTGACTGCACACAGGCCCTGCGCTGGCAGGCCTGAGACACCATTTTAGAGCTACTCATGTGGGTGGCGCAATCTGCGCTGCAGGCCCACTAGTAGCATCTGTCATCACCAGCCCTGGCACACACAGTGCACTTTACTAGGGAATTCGTGGTGATACAAATATGCCAATCAGGTATACCCAATCAATATGACAATTTACAGAGGGAGCACTTACACTCTGACACTGATCAGCAGAGTGTCCCAAGCATCTAAACCAGCAAAAACGAAATCCAGCACAGCATCAAAAATACATGAGTCAGAGGCAAAAAGATGGGGGAATAACCACACCAAGGGTGTCAGGTCTAACAGAGACCCACCCACAGGGGGAGCGCTGGCGCTCCCCCCGTGGGTGCCCGATCTTAATCTTTTTCAAAATCTTCCCCTGCCTCCCCCCGCCCCCCCCTCCGCGTCATCAATGAGCGCTGACGTCATTGGAGGTTTCCCTTCTCCTCCGACGCGCAGGGAAGCCATTTGCTTCCTGTGCGTCGGAGGAGAAACAGGTAAGTTTTGGGGCTGGGAGGGGGGATTTAAACAAAAGAGGCATTGGGGGAAAGGAAAGGGTTCTCCTTTCCCTCTATGCCTCTTTTGAGCATTCCTGCTGCACAATCGTGCAGCAGGAATGCCCACTAGACACCAGGGATTTATTTCAATTTTTTACTTTTTTGGCAATGTTTGTTACTTTGGGGAGCGGCCCCTTGGGCAAGGGTCGCTCGCCCTTTAGGGGGGCACGTATTTTCGAGATGTCTGCTACCCGGGAGGGGGCAGAAAATTACATCTTTTTTTTTTAAATAGACGCCAAATCGGGCATTGTTTAGGGGAGTGGCCCCTTGGGCAAGGGCCACTCCCATGGAGCCCATTTTAGGGATGCCTCCTCAAAATATTTAGTCTTGGGGAGCGACCCCTTAGGCAAGGGTCGCTCCCCTTTTGGGGGCAATGTTTATCGCTTTGTCTGCCCCCCTGGGGTGGGGGGGCAGAATTTTGATTTTATTTTAGAAATTGTGCTATTGTGCTGGGGAGTGGCCCCTTGGGCAAGGGTCACTCGCATGGGGGCCATTTTAGGGTGCCTATATTTTAAATTTTAGTCTTGGGGGCATTATAAATAGCTTTGTCAAACCCAGATTAGTTGATGGGGGTGAGAGTTAGATTTGCTGAAGCGCTCTGTCCATCATCCCTTTTGATATCACCCTGAGGGGCAGTTCGGCATATTCTTTTTTTTTTTTGTAGGGCCAGTAGCCCACCAAGTTTTTTTTTTAATGGTGGGGTGCCGCCTTTGGACATGGGTTACGCCTCTTTATGGGAGGAGGATTGTGACCATTTCTGCCCTCTTTGGGCAGTATGTTTTTAGGCCCATCTGCTCCCAAGGAGGGCAGAAGCCATTAGACACCTGAGTTTTTTTTTAAATTTTTGTTTTGGGGGGTGGCCTCAAGGGCAAGGGTTGCTCCCCTTTTACGGGGGTGAATATTTAATTTATACTCTTAGGCCCACCTACCCCTTAGCTTGGATGGTGGTTTGGTGCATTGTTTGCATATGTGATTGTAATGTTTTTTTCTCCTTTTTATTGTACTGTAAAGCTTTTGATTCCGGTTTGTGGTCTCGACAGTGTTTGTTGTGCAGTTTTGCGTACTTGCAGTTTTTGGGTAAGTGAAATATTTGTGTTGTATTTGCTCCAAATGAGTAATATTGTAATGTAAGAATGAATTTTTTTGTAAGTGGTCTCATAGTGGCAGCATATTTAGTTAGTGTTTTGAGCAAGAAAATCTTTGTGATGTGCTTTGCATTGTCTAATATGTAATTTTCTTTTCTCTTTTTTTTTAGTGGGAGATTGTTGATCCATACTGTGTCTGTGCAGAGTACGTGGTGTAACTGCTTCTGGCAAGTGAGTGGTATCGTTTTGGAGTGTATAGGTATTTTTGATAAAGGTGAATTTTGTTCACTGCTTATTTTACATAGTGCTTATTGTTGTTGACTTGTGTGACAAGTTACCTTTATTATTAATTATTATAGCTAGCCGTAGAATGACTGCTCAGCAGGTGGTTGGTATTCTTCTTGAATCTTCCTCTGAGCCAGATTATGACACTGAAAGTGCGTCTGAGGGAGAGGAGGGAGGGGAAGATTCTGGCAGTGAGTTTTCTCTCCACATGGAATCATCGGATGATCAATGTTCTCTCAGTGCAGATGAAGTGCCTGTTTTAAAGGAGGATACTGCTGTGCTGATGGTGCAAGAGGCATCTGCATTGCAGCCTAAGGCTGCTAGGCTTCCTACTGTAAGTGCTGGACTCTGGGTTGATCCAAACATGGTGCAGCCGGTATTGCCTGCCTTTAGCGGTGATGCAGGGTGTAGAGTGGATTGTGAATTTTTTTGCCTATACAGTATTTTCAGTTATTTATGGATGATGTATTTTAGGGTGAGATTGTTGAGCAGACTAATTTGTATGCTGAACAGTTTTTGAGGGACAACAGTGACAAACTTAGGCCCCATTCTAGAGCTACCCGGTGAAAGCAGGTAGTTTTGACATAGGCAATTTTGAAGTCGCCTCACTACGTTTTGGGCCCTTGCCTGTCGCCGGTACATGGGCCTCCCACACAAGTGAGGCGCCATTTTTATCGGGAGACCTGGGGGAACGCTGGGTGGTAGGAAATGTGTGTGAACCCGGTGATGCCACACTTTCCCAAACAAAAATGTGTAATAAAACAGTTTTTTCAGCTAAAATTGAGGTTTGCAAGGGATTCTGGGTAAGGGAACGTTGGGGGATCCACGCAAGCCATACCTCCTTGGAAGCCCCCGGGTGTCTACTTTTCAGAAATGTGTGGGTTTGGAAGGTTTCCCTAGATGGCCGTCGAGCACGGGGCCCAAAACCCAGGTGACCCCCCTTGCAAAAGCAGGTGGTTTTAACATAGGCAATTTTGAAGTAGCCTCACTACGTTTTGGGCTCTTGCCTGTCGCGGTTACTTGGGCCTCCCACACAAGTGAGGCATCATTTTTATCGGGAGACCTGGGGGGACGCTGGGTGGTAGGAAATTTGTGTGAGCCCGGTGTTGGCACACTTTCCCATACAAAAATGTGTGAAAAAACTTTTTTTTCAGCAAAAATTGAGGTTTGCAAGGGATTCTGGGTAATGGAACGTTGGGGGATCCACGCAAGCAATACCTCCTTGAAAGCCCCCGGGTGTCTACTGTCCAGAAATTTGTGTGTTTGGTAGGTTTCCCTAGGTGCCGGCAGAGCTAGGGTGAACAAACTACAGCTAGGCACTTTGCCAGAAAAGGGTCATTTTTCACTGTAAAATTGAGGTATGACCACGTTGCGTTTTGCGCCGTTTCCTGTCGCAAGCACTAGGCTGACTAACACAAGTGGGGTACCATTTTTATTGGAAGACTTTGGGGGACACGGGGTGGAATTAAATTTGTGGATACACGCAGATTCCATAACTTTCCCCCACAGAAATGTGGGGAAAATGTGTTTTTTTTTGTCAATGTTTTAGGTTTGAAGGGATTCTGGGTAACAGAACCTGGTGGGAGGCAGTCAAGTCACCCCATCCTGGATTCCCCTGGGTGTCTAGTTTTCAAACATGTATAGGTTTGCTCGGTTTCCCTAGGTTCCGGCAGAGCTAGGGTTCAAAAATTACAGCTAGGCACTTTGCAAAAAAAGGGCCATTTTTCACAGCGAAACTGAGGTGTGACCACGTTGCGTTTTGCACTGTTTTCTGTCGCGGGCACAAGACCGACCCACACAAGTGAGGTACCGTTTTATCGGGAGACTTAGGGTAATTTAGATTTGTAAATCAACTGTTATTACCTATTAAGTTCCAAATTTTGAAAATGTGCAAATATGTACTGTTTTTAAACACTATAATTTGTACCCATTTCAGAAATACATAGGTGTCTTTCATTCCGATTTTTCCATGTATACATTTTCCCAGAATAATTGCTCTATACCCGGTACATGATAAAATACCATTGAAAGTTGCTTCTCAGTTTTTGGCTCTGGGTTTGTCGGGTTCTTGGTGAACCTACAAGTCCTATATATCCCCACAACCAAAAGGTCCAGTGGATGTAACGTTATATTGCTTTCAAAGAGCTGTCACAATTACAAGAAGTTACAGGTGAAAACGTTGACACAAAAGGCTGTTTTTTTCAACTAATTTTCAATTTTTCCAATATTTAACTGTTAGTTTCTATAAAGAAACCTTCATGGATTTAGACAAATGACCCCTTTCTGAATTCAGAATTTTGTCTACTTTTCTAAAATGTATAGCTTACCAGGATCCATTATTGCTTTCAAACTCATTTTTACCATTAACTGGAAGGAGGTGGAAAGCACTAAAAATAGCAAAAATAGGCTATGTCCCAGAAAAATGCCAAAACTGTGTGAAAAATGTTGGTTCTCTGACAAAAGACTGCCATTCCCTAAAAGCTGGGAAAATGGTGATTTCAGCCCCACAAACCCTTTTTTGATAACATTTGCAGGGAAAACCCCAGAGGCTTTCATTTGCTGCCCGTTTTTCCTATTTTTCTGGAAAAAAACAAAAATGTTACTTTATTTTGCTTAATTTCTGGGACCACTCCAAGGGAACCCACAAACCCTGGGTACCTTTACAATCCCCATGATGTTGGAAGAAAAGGACGCAAAATTGGTGTGGATACCTTATGTGGTCAAAAAGTTACAGGGGCCTAAGCGCGCACTACCCCAAATAGCCAAAAAAAAGGCTCAGCACAGGAGGGGAAAAGGCCTAGCAGCGAAGGGGTTAACAACCTTTTTAGTCAAGCGCATAAAATCCGCTTCCACAGGGTGATAATTGGGGCAACGACCTGACTGATTACCAAATATCCTACAGGGGGTCAGATACGGTAGTCATAAAGTCCAGCTTCTGCAAGGCGACAATTCGGGACACAACCTGAAGAGTACCAATTATCCTACATGGTCTACACTGGATCAGATACGGGAGTAGTATATAATTAGATTGAATGAGTACAAAACATGTAATTCTATAGACTATTACCATGTATCCTATTGTCAGTGTCCATTCCTTGTCATAATCTTAAAATGTAGGTGTAGGGCATTAAGTCCCACTGTTGCATTTACTTCCCACCTTGGGCCAGCTGATGTATGCCTAATACCTATTGTTGAATGATCAGACAGACCTACAATGTTTCTGATGGAGCTGGAAGGCAATAATCAAATAAATACGCTACATATGAACTTCAATAAAACCAAACCCATGGTTATTCTTAATAGTTAATCACAAGTTACATAGTACTTTATTGAACAGATTGAGGAGTTGACGAACTGTTGGTATCTAGGCATCAAAGCGACCTTTAAATTGAATGGCACATGATATAGGGCTGTTTCTGTAAACAATAACTTTAGAAACAGAGGTTTAAAATGTTTCAAAGATCTCTCTGTGGTGATATTCGCTAATGCCAATGGTGCATGCATATGAAGGAAGTTACGCTTCAGTATAGGACTCACTTTCACTTACAAAGACGAAGAGTGACATGAGACAGATGGACAGAACTAGCTGTAACATAGAAAAAGTTTCCCTCATGACCTAAATACTTTAGCAATGGGCAATTCTCATATTTTCATCAACAATCCTTTAACACAAGGTAACACCATTCTATTTTCTCATATTTTTGAATTTTATTTCTTTTTTTTATATAAAGATTATATTTTTCACAGTATTATTTAGTTTCACAAAAATTATTTCATCAAAGAACACCTTGTAATCATCAGTGAATAAAAAGATACAATTCCCATACAGAAAAACAACAAAACAAGATTAAATACACTCTCACAATTCACTCATGCATACACTATACATTCATTCTTTATTCTGTGGCTGAGGGGTCACAAGTTGTTATGTGATCTTATTACGCAAGGCCTTGCGTAATATGAGAATTGTCAATTGCTAAAGTATTTAGGTCATGAGGGAAACCTTTTCTATGTTACTATTGTGTTCCTCTCTTTCCCTGACCTTAAAGGATAATTAGAGGGGGTTCCCTATTTACATGCAGAACTAGCTGTAAACCACAACCCTTGTCTCTGCAGCGCCTACCGTCCCTGCACCAACTGGACTGAAACAAAGGCACAATATCATACGCTGTGCAAAAAAAAAAACGGTGATTTTGTATATTTGGTAACTTAAAAATAAAGCACATTAAAAAACGCATGAAGTGCTATGTAAAGCAAGCTAGACGAATTTTTAAGTAGGCCCACTATGCAAATTGTTAAACATGACAGCAACATGACGTTAAAAGAAGCCACAAGATTTTATGACAAAATTATATTAAATATCAGACGAATGATTTTATTGTGCTTGACAATATTAAGTGGAACGGCTTTACAGAAGCGTTGCCACAAGATCTTTGCTGAGTTTGCGAAATCCTTCCAAAAAAACCGTGGTTTCTAGGAAACAAATCTGCATTTTTAAACGGAGGAGGGGGTTTGCACGCCGGAATAGTACAGCACGCATTGTTGACTTATAAAGTCCTATTTTAAATAGTTTGTACAAACATAAATGCAACTGCTGCTTTTAAATTAGGTCTGTTTGCACATACAAATGAAATAAGCACAAACATCGTATCATTCTTTAAGCTTGGCGTGGAATTACTAAACAAACACAATATGGATCAGTTATCACACTATTAAAATGTATTATTTATTTTGGGCAATGAGCAAGATTTGAACGTTGTACATCCTCCTCTTTAGAAGCACAATATATATATATATATATATATATATATATATATATATATATATATATATATATATATATATATATATATAACCACCAAGATGTCTGTCCATGCCATCTCCTTATTCATGTATACAAGTATCACCAACACAAACGCACTGTCAGTCAGTACCGGGAAACCTAAATCTTTGGCCCACACTGTGACCGGGAAAGCGTCCCAAAGCTCAGGACACGGACCGCCAGCCACAAGCTCTACTACTCTCTGCTCCTACTTAGAACAAAGACTCTAACCCAAGCCTGCGCAGCTGTGACACGCCCACCCTGACATGGTAAGACTTTGTAAACCTCCCCAAGCAAAACTATGACTTTTCCCTGTTGACAAGACATTGCACTTGATTGCAACATTGATAATACGCTTGAGCAGCAGCAGCCCCGACAGTTCCCTTTAATGCCCGCCTGCTCCCCCTACAAATAAGGTTAAGCCACACTGTCCCAACATTACTTGTAAGTAATGACTTACTGTGAATTACCGAATTACTTTTAAGAATTTGTCAGCTCCCTAATGAGGCTGGCATCAGACTTTTAGGAAGAGTATTCAATTCATGTGAACGAAGAATGAGCATTTTTTGTGGTGTGATGTAGATAGGAAAACAGAGTGACCATAAAACATTTTAATTAAAAAAAACACACACTTTGGAGGCATTTTGCAGGAAGGGTGAATATGAATGCAGACATGCAGAGGGGTATGTGTTTAACTGTTAATCAAATTGTAACACCACTTTGGAATTTCATTTACTATGCAGCGTTCTATAATTAACTGAATGTTCTACCACCCACCCAACATGGTTCAAAGTTATCTATGAGTGGGCGTTCCCAGTCGCTTCCCCTTTAAGAGTAAAAGCCTAACCAGGAGGCTTCTCGCACATAGGCTCGTAGTAGTAATTGCTTCTCGGTGTTACTGAAACAGTACTTGTTTCAAGGACTGTTCAGTTGCACCCGAGGTTCCTAGACCCCGGAAAACTGCCTACCTGAGAGGCGAGATAAAGGGGATGCAGAGAATTAACAGCGCTGCGACTTCGGCGTACAAGAAGGAGGCCACTGCTGTCCACTGAAAAGTCATCTCGAGTCTGCCGCGGACCTACGAGCAAAAGAAGCACTTTTATCAATACAGCCGGAGACTTCAGCCTGGCTGACTTCAAGGAAGCAACTCTAGGGGGCGCTGCGCAGGCGGAAGAATATCGCTGATCACGGCAGAAGTTACAAGGCGTCCCGGTAGGGAGCGCTGCGGACGGCGGGAGCGCCTCACTGCAGCAGAACGACGTTACGAATGGCAGCCATAGAGCAAGCCCCTAAACGGGAGAAGGACGCGGCTCATGCGTTTGCGTGCGGGACACGACACAGCACTTGCCTGCTTCACCCTAGCTCAGCACTGCTCACAGTCCGTCCTTTCTCTCTAGTTTCTGCCGACCTACGTGGTGACGTCACCTTGGGCGCGTGCTAGAGCACTACTTCCCTCCTAGACAGACAGGTGTGAGCCAGTCAGATATCTTCAAACTATGGGGCGCGCCCCTTGGGTCCCAGGGGGGTGAAATGTCTCAGTAAAGACTCGTACATTTTGGTAGTTAAAATCACCTTGAGGCGTGATCTTGTTTATTTGTCCCGTTTCCAGGCTATTTTCGTTTACATACAGCCAAAGGGCGTACAAAAGTATGGGAACTTATTTCAATTGCCATGGAGCAGAGGTTAGTCAGGGTGTTGAGAGGGTCAATTACCATCATACAAAGAACAAAATATTCAGTAGCTGATCTGATTTTTTTTAACTCCATGTTAACTGCATGTAAAATAACACACACTTTACATGAAAAATGAATACAAATGCATCAGTGGGAAAACCACTCTTCTTACTGGATGAAATCCCAGTTGGTTAATGCAATCACTGCAGATATTTGTGTGCAACCAGAAAGTCACCGAATTGAAGGCTTCTTGGTGCAGTGTGGATTTGTGACTTTTATTTTTATAGCACTACAAGGTCCTTGTCTGGCAGAAAGCATTGTGAATGTATTATTTTAAAATATCATTACACACAGCATAAGACAGACTACAGAAAAATGATTTAGGTCCAAATTTACAAAGACTTTGTATCAGGTTTGTATTACTTTTTTAACACAAACCTGATGCAAAGTATCTTTGTATTTACAATCTAGCGCAAATCATGATTTGTACTGGATTGTACCCAAACATAATGCAACGTTGTTCAGTGCTGCTCTAGGACCCAGATTTACTAATTGTTAGACCTGGCATCTTTGGCGTGATTACCCCTATCTTTTTGCCTCTGCCTCCTGTATTTTTCGATGCTGTGCTGGATTCGTTTTTGCTGGTTTAGATGCTTTGGACACTCTGCCACTGCTGATCAGTGCCAGAGTGTAAGTGCTCCCTATGTAAATTGTTATTCTGATTGGATATACACGTTTGGCATATTTGTATCGCCATGAAGTCCCTAGTAAAGTGCACTGGGTGTGCCAGGGCCGGTGATGACAAATGCTACTAGTGGGCCTGCAGCACTGATTGTGCCACCCACAGGAGTAGCTCTAAAATGGTGTCTCGGGCCTGCCACTGCAGCGCCCACGGGCAGTTTAGAACTGCCATGTCCTCCTGGTCCGCGTCCCCGCTGACCAGGCCTAACCCTTCCCTTTTCGTGCACATCAGTCACCTCTATGGAAGGCCCAAGGTACCCCCCTGGGCAGGGTGCCGTGTATGTGAAAGGTAGAGCATGTACTAGTGCAGGTGACATGCTCTGGTAGTGAATTACAGCCATTTTCGTTTTTCACTATTGTAAGGCTATCTTGCTCCATAGGTTAACATGGGGGATGCTGGCTACAGTGGTTAACAGCATTTCTTCCCATAGGAACAAGATAGGACATAAGTATCTAGTATCCCTGAACTCAGAATTTAATAACGCATCTTTTAGGAAAGGTTGTTTTTAGATCCTGTGTTTGAGAACAGCACTTTTAGAAAGTTGCTGTTCTCTTGTCTGACCCTTCTGTGTGCCTGGGCCTGTTGGTGTATTGACTGTCTGGTTTGTGAGTGACAGGGGCTGGGGAATTCCCCCGGAGGCTGGATGAGTCAGCACTAGGCTGAATGAATGTAATTGCTACCTGAGTGGTGGGAGGAGTTAGCACCCGGGCTGAATAGGGCTGTGCCTGCCTGCCACAATGCTGGCTCCACCTCCTGCTGGGCGGCTGAGGACCCTGCCCCTCACTCTGAAAGGAAAGATGCAGCCAGCAAAACAAAGTGCTCAGGATCCACCCAGAACTGGTTCAGACCGGGCTCAGGGCCCACATGCACAGAGAGAACAAAGACTTTAGGGGTATAAGTACAGGACCCCTGACAACAGAAAATTAGATCATCCTGGAAATCAAGAAGGAACCTCTGCCAAGGAGAAAGCTGACTCTGAAGAAGAAAGACTGTCCGGCTGTTGCTCTGCTGGACTGACCTGCTGTTGCTTTGCTGCCAAGGAGAGGGGAAGGACTTTGCTGTGAGCTGTGTCCCCTGTCTTGTAGGAATCTCCAAGGGCCTGAGAAGAGCTGGCTCCCTGTTTCCGAAGTCCCAGGAACAAAAGGACTTCACCCCCAGTCTCCCTGAACTCTGCTGAGAGAGTTCTATCCTTCGTAGAGTGCTTGATCCAGTTGTGGGTCCTCTAGAAGTTGAACCTGAGCTGGGAAGTTTGAGACTAAGCTGAGAGACTTGTGAAGCTGAAAAGTGTCGCATCGCTCGCTTGCGGAGCGCATCCCCGACAGTGCGAGAAGTTTCCCGCCGCTACGAAGGTCGAGATCGGCGCAGCGCCTGACATCGCTGCCGGAGCCGCCGCACCCTTCGCTTGCAGGACGCACCAGACCGGTGCGGGAGAATCGAACATCGCTGCGAGTGTCGTTGCAGAGCCTGTCGTCTGGGTGAGATCGCCGCACCGCTTGCTTGCGGACCGCATCACGTCGCTGCGAACATCGTCGCAGAAACATCACATCGAGGAGCTGCGAGAGAGGATCCCCGCTGGACCGTGCATCGTCGCCCCGGAGATCGTCGCAGCCCCTACGAGATCATCGCATCGTGCCTTTGCGAGAACAGACTTCCCACGGAACCTACGCACCGGAATCCACGCAAGCTGCCTTCCTCCCCATACAGACCGGATTCGTCGCCACACGCCGGCTGCTGCAGCGGGGCTGTCGCATCGCCTCCCCAGGGTCTCAGGAGTAACGCATCGCTTGTTTCCACCGCACCAGCTTCCTGCTTGTGGAACTTTGTTGCATCTAAAAGGTACTGTGAGTCAACGTGACGCAACTGTGAACTTTTCACGCATCTGTGGATTATTTGATCGTAACTTAAAGAACTTTGCTTACAACCTGAAGAACTCTTTTGAAACCATATCCTTGAACTGTGTGTTGGATTTTTGACGTTTTGGTCTTGTGTAGTTTAGAATAAATATCTTTATTTTCCTAAACTGTTGTGGAATCAGTTTGTGGTGTTTTCACTGTGTTACTGTGAGTGTTGGTACAAATACTTTACGCATTGCCTCTGGTTAGCCTAGACTGCTCAGGCCAAGCTACCTTGAGGGCGAGCAGGGGTTATCTACGAGGGTTATCTCCTTGCCTTGACTAGAAGCAAGGGTCCCTATTTGGACAGCGGTACCTACCTCTGCCAACTAGAGACCCCCAGTTCTAACATTGGTGGTCAGGCGGTGGGATATGAACTTGTATTTGTACTTGACCCACAGTAATTGGTGTACATCACTAGTGAGTGCAGACCACTACGCCACCGCATACTATTGGTTTTTGAGTTGTTGAGTTCTATTTTTGAGTAACTCTTCGAAAAGCATCATGTCTCTGAATGGGAAGGCGCCCAGTGAGGAGGCAGAGCTAGATTTGGAATTCTCGATTGAAGATCTGTACTCCTACCCGGTAAAGCATCTTAGGTACTTCTGCCAGCAGTTTGAGTGCCCCATAAAGAGCGCCTACAGGAAGGAGGTGTTGCAGAGAATCTTGAAAACCCATTGGGAGGCACAAGAAGGAAATGATGTTGTGGATGTAGAAAGTGCTTTCCAAGGCAAAGATCTGCCAGTGGGCAGAGTAGGCTCAGGAGCTGGCAGCAACCACTCCAGTAGGGGCCTCACCCCAGAAGAGTTACAGGAAAATCAAAGAGTAATAGAATATGACCTGGAGGTCATGAAAATGAAAATGAAGCAATTGGAAGTAGAGAAGGCGGCGGAGGAGAGCAAGAATGCCCGCGCCTTAGAGGAAAAGAAATTGCTTTTGGCTCATGAGTTGAGAATGAAAGAGCTGGATCTGAAAAACAAGGAGGTGGATGCCAGTTCAAATGGTGACAGCGCGCAGCCAGTGCATGGGGGTAAAGTATATATTCCCAAAGACCTGGTACAGAATTACCATAGGAGTGAGGATATTTATGCCTGGTTCACTTCGTATGAAATTGCATTGAAGATGAATGGTGTGCCTGATAAGTATTGGGGGGCGGGCCTGTGGAAACATTTTGAGGCTTCTGGGAGGAGTGCTCTAGAGCCCTTAGAGTTGGCAGGTGCCATGACCTACCCCAATATGAAGGAGGCCTTATGTCTCAGGTATGGCCTTACTCCAGAGCAGTACAGACTGCAGTTTAGAAACTCCAAGAAGAAAGAGTCTGAGACTTGGATGGAGTGTGTGAATGGGTACTCGCGTGCACTGGAAGGTTGGATGAAGGGCAGTAAAGTAACTGATTTGAAGGGGTTGTTGCATTTAATCAGTTGGGAGCACTTGAGTAGTCTTTGTGTTCCAGAGCTGCGCCAGCATCTTTTAGACAGCAAGCTGACAGACCCCATTGAGCTTGCTAAGGAGGCGGACCGCTGGACTAGTACCAGGGTCCACAGAGGAATTGTGGGTACCACAGCCAAAGGTGGGCAGGGTCCCCAGCAGAAGAGTGGGGGGACAAGGGTAACCAAAAGGAGTTCTCACAAGGGCCCCAAAATAGTTCCCAGGAAAAGGATTCACAACCCCCCAAATCTAAACAGCCATGGCCCTCTAAGGGCAGGCGGGACAATAGAGACAAGAGAAATAACCAGGGTCCCCCTACCTGCTATCACTGCAATGAGGTGGGCCATATTGCTCCGAAATGTCCCAAGAAGAAACCCGCACCCACTGGTGCTCCCGCCCCAGCGTTAGCTAGTGTAGCTTTGGGTGGGGATTTGGTTTCTAGTGACTGGGGAGAGCTAGCAGTCATGACCCTTGTCTCGCTAGGAGACCGAGAGATGGTCCCGGAAACCTTACTGCCCTGTAACACTAAGAAATATGGGCAGAAGGTGACCATCAATGGGAGGGAGGTTGAGGCACTGAGAGACACCGGAGCCAGTGTGACATCCGTGAGGTGTCAGTGGGTGTCTGACGAGCAAATCATCCCTGGCGTACTCCGCCCTGTAGGGGCCCCTGACAGCTCAGTGCGCCTCTGCAAGCTAGCGAAGGTTTCCTTTGAATGGGGAGGAGTCTCTGGTCTTTTGGAGGTAGTTGTCAGTGATGCCTTGCCTGTAGAATGTCTGTTAGGCAACGACCTGGAGAGTTCTCCATGGAAAGACATAGAACACCGAACTCACTTGGAGATGTTGGGTCTGCCTGCGTGGATCTGCGTGACCACGCGTGCTATGGCAGGCAGTAAGGGTGAATCAGCAGAGCTGGAGCCTGAAACAGTGGCCCAGAGACCTGCCAGGAGAGGAAGAGGCCGAGGGCGCGGGAAACCAGCCCCAGCCGTTCCCACGGTCCAGGAGGAAGCAGAACCTGAGGGGGATGCCCTGGAACCTACAGGGGAACAGGTGGCCGAACTGGGCGACCTACCTGAGCTGGCCCATTGGCAGCAAGAAGGTGGTCCCTCCAGGGAGGAGTTCTGCCAGGCGCAGAAGGTATGCCCTTCCCTCATTGGTCTGCGGCAACAGGCTGTAGATCAGGCAGCAGGTGGAGCAGTCAAAGATCACTATGTTTACTGGGAAGGTGACCTACTTTATAGCGAGCCTAAGTTTGCTGAGCCCGGTGCAGCCCGTGTGCTGGTGGTACCCGAGCGCTTCAGGAACTTCCTAATGGGTCTGGCTCATGACGTGCCTCTCGCAGGACATCTGGGGCAAGACAAGACCCTGAACCGGCTTGTCACCCACTTCCACTGGCCCCAGATGAGAAAGCACGTCGGTTCCTTTTGCAGATCTTGCCAAACCTGTCAAGCTAGTGGCAAGACTGGAATGAAGTTGAAGGCCCCCCTTCAACCCTTCCCAGTGGTGAGCACCCCTTTCGAGCGGGTGGGCATAGATATCGTAGGGCCCCTGGACCCCAAGACAGCCTTAGGCAACAGGTTCATCCTGGTCTTGGTGGACCATGCCACCCGGTACCCGGAAGCAGTCCCTCTCAGGACAATCACAGCACCCGTGGTGGGCCGTGCATTGATGGGGATCTTTTCCCGTGTGGGGTTCCCCAGAGAGGTGGTCTCCGACCGGGGTACCAACTTCATCTCTAGGTACATGAAGTCTCTGTGGGAGGAGTGTGGGGTAACTTATAAGTTCATCACTCCTTACCACCCTCAAGGAAATGGGCTGGTTGAAAGGTTCAACCGGACCCTGAAAGGCATGATTATGGGCCTAGCGGAGCCCATGAGGCGGAAGTGGGACGTCTTGTTACCATGCCTGTTGTTTGCCTACAGGGAGGTGCCTCAGAAGTCCTTAGGGTTCAGTCCCTTCGAACTCCTGTATGGCCACCCTGTCAGAGGACCTCTCTCGCTGGTGAAGGAGGGTTGGGAAAAGTCCCGTGGGAAAACCCCCCAGGATGTGTTCAGCTATGTGCTGGCCATCCGCAACCAGACACAACGCTTCAGGAAACTCGCTCAGGCGAACCTGGAAGCAAGCCAGGAAGAAATGAAAAGATGGTACGATCAGAATACCACTCTGGTCGAATTTTAAACTGGGCAGAAAGTGTGGGTGATGGCGCCAGTGGAGCCTTGCGCGCTCCAAGACAAGTGGTCTGGGCCATATGAGGTGGTGGAAAGGAAGAGCGAGGTAACCTACCTGGTTAACCTGAAGACTCCCCGGCAGCCCCTGAGAGTCTTGCACGTGAACCGCCTCAAACCACACTTCGAGAGGTCTGAAGTAACCATGCTCATGGCTACAGATGCAGGAATGGAAGAGGATAGCGATCCTCTCCCTGACCTCCTGGCAGTCAAAGAGCAAGACGGGTCAGTGGATGGTGTGGTCCTCTCGCCTACCCTGACCCCAGAACAGCAGAGTGACTGTCGCCAAGTGTTGGGTCAGTTCTCCTCTCTGTTCTCCCTGACCCCAGGAGTCACCAACTGGTGCGTCCATGACGTGGACACTGGAGACAGTCTGCCTGTGAAGCAAACATTTTACAGGGTAGCTGACAAGGTCAGGGCCAGCATCAAGGAAGAGGTTTCCAAGATGTTGGCGCTAGGGGTGATTGAGCCCTCCAGCAGTCCCTGGGCTAGCCCAGTGGCCTTGGTCCCCAAGAAAGCTGCTACCCCCGGTGGCCCTCCAGAACTCCGGTTTTGCGTGGACTACCGTGGGCTCAATGCGGTCACGAAGACTGACGCACACCCTATCCCCAGAGCTGATGAGCTCGTGGATCGGTTGGGAGCTGCCAAGTACCTCAGTACATTTGATTTGACTTCGGGGTACTGGCAGATTGCCTTAACTGATGGGGCCAAAGAGAGGTCAGCGTTCTCGACGCCAGAGGGGCACTTCCAGTTCCGTGTCATGCCCTTTGGGTTGAAGAATGCCCCTGCCACGTTCCAGAGACTGGTTAACCAGGTACTGTCCGGGCTGGAGGAATTCAGCGCCGCATACCTGGATGACATTGCGGTGTTCAGCTCCACGTGGGAGGAACACCTGCAACACCTCTGCGAAGTGTTGAAGGCTCTGCAAAAGGCAGGCCTCACTATCAAGGCCAGCAAGTGCCAGATAGGGCAGGCATCTGTGGTGTATTTGGGACACCAGGTGGGGAGCAGCCAGGTGGCGCCCCTACAGGCAAAGATTGATACCATTCTGGCTTGGGAGCCCCCCAAGACCCAGACAGAGGTGAGAGCCTTTTTAGGACTCACCGGGTATTACAGACGGTTTGTCAAGGGATATGGCACCATTGTCGCCCCCTTGACAGAACTCACTTCCAAGAAGTTGCCCAAAAGAGTTGACTGGACTGACGCCTGCCAAACTGCTTTTGATGCCCTGAAAACTGCGATGTGCACAGCACCGGTGCTCAAGGCACCTGACTTTTCCAGTGAGTTCATAGTTCAGACGGACGCTTCAGAGCATGGTGTGGGAGCAGTACTCTCACAAGCCACTGAGGAAAATGGAGACCAGCCAGTAGCTTTCATTAGTCGGAGGCTACTCCCCAGGGAACAGAAGTGGAGTGCGATTGAAAGGGAGGCTTTTGCTGTGGTCTGGGCTCAGAAAAAGTTGAGGCCCTACCTGTTTGGGACTCACTTTCGTGTTCAGACCGACCACAGACCCATCAGGTGGTTAATGCACATGAGGGGAGAAAACCCAAAACTGTTGAGGTGGTCCATCTCCCTACAGGGAATGGACTTTACGGTGGAACACCGCCCTGGTACAGAACACGCCAACGCTGATGGTCTGTCCAGGTTTTTCCGCCTTAGTGAAGAGAACTCCCAAGAGGGTGGGTAGTTCTCCCCACTTTCAGCTGGAGGGGACACGTGTTAGACCTGGCATCTTTGGCGTGATTACCCCTATCTTTTTGCCTCTGCCTCCTGTATTTTTCGATGCTGTGCTGGATTCGTTTTTGCTGGTTTAGATGCTTTGGACACTCTGCCACTGCTGATCAGTGCCAGAGTGTAAGTGCTCCCTATGTAAATTGTTATTCTGATTGGATATACACGTTTGGCATATTTGTATCGCCATGAAGTCCCTAGTAAAGTGCACTGGGTGTGCCAGGGCCGGTGATGACAAATGATACTAGTGGGCCTGCAGCACTGATTGTGCCACCCACAGGAGTAGCTCTAAAATGGTGTCTCGGGCCTGCCACTGCAGCGCCCACGGGCAGTTTAGAACTGCCATGTCCTCCTGGTCCGCGTCCCCGCTGACCAGGCCTAACCCTTCCCTTTTCGTGCACATCAGTCACCTCTATGGAAGGCCCATGGTACCCCCCTGGGCAGGGTGCCGTGTATGTGAAAGGTAGAGCATGTACTAGTGCAGGTGACATGCTCTGGTAGTGAATTACAGCCATTTTCGTTTTTCACTATTGTAAGGCTATCTTGCTCCATAGGTTAACATGGGGGAGGCTGGCTACAGTGGTTAACAGCATTTCTTCCCATAGGAACAAGATAGGACATAAGTATCTAGTATCCCTGAACTCAGAATTTAATAACGCATCTTTTAGGAAAGGTTGTTTTTAGATCCTGTGTTTGAGAACAGCACTTTTAGAAAGTTGCTGTTCTCTTGTCTGACCCTTCTGTGTGCCTGGGCCTGTTGGTGTATTGACTGTCTGGTTTGTGAGTGACAGGGGCTGGGGAATTCCCCCGGAGGCTGGATGAGTCAGCACTAGGCTGAATGAATGTAATTCCTACCTGAGTGGTGGGAGGAGTTAGCACCCGGGCTGAATAGGGCTGTGCCTGCCTGCCACAATGCTGGCTCCACCTCCTGCTGGGCGGCTGAGGACTCTGCCCCTCACTCTGAAAGGAAAGATGCAGCCAGCAAAACAAAGTGCTCAGGATCCACCCAGAACTGGTTCAGACCGGGCTCAGGGCCCACATGCACAGAGAGAACAAAGACTTTAGGGGTATAAGTACAGGACCCCTGACAACAGAACATTAGATCATCCTGGAAATCAAGAAGGAACCTCTGCCAAGGAGAAAGCTGACTCTGAAGAAGGAAGACTGTCCGGCTGTTGCTCTGCTGGACTGACCTGCTGTTGCTTTGCTGCCAAGGAGAGGGGAAGGACTTTGCTGTGAGCTGTGTCCCCTGTCTTGTAGGAATCTCCAAGGGCCTGAGAAGAGCTGGCTCCCTGTTTCCGAAGTCCCAGGAACAAAAGGACTTCACCCCCAGTCTCCCTGAACTCTGCTGAGAGAGTTCTGTCCTTCGTAGAGTGCTTGATCCAGTTGTGGGGCCTCTAGAAGTTGAACCTGAGCTGGGAAGCTTGAGACTAAGCTGAGAGACTTGTGAAGCTGAAAAGTGTCGCATCGCTCGCTTGCGGAGCGCATCCCCGACAGTGCGAGAAGTTTCCCGCCGCTACGAAGGTCGAGATCGGCGCAGCGCCTGACATCGCTGCCGGAGCCGCCGCACCCTTCGCTTGCGGGACGCACCAGACCGGTGCGGGAGAATCGAACATCGCTGCGAGTGTCGTCGCAGAGCCTGTCGTCTGGGTGAGATCGCCGCACCGCTTGCTTGCGGACCGCATCACGTCGCTGCGAACATCGTCACAGAAACATCACATCGAGGAGCTGCGAGAGAGAGGATCCCCGCTGGACCGCGCATCGTCGCCCCGGAGATCGTCGCAGCCCCTACGAGATCATCGCATCGTGCCTTTGCGAGAACAGACTTCCCACGGAACCTACGCACCGGAATCCACGCAAGCTGCCTTCCTCCCCATACAGACCGGATTCGTCGCCACACACCCGCTGCTGCAGCGGGGCTGTCGCATCGCCTCCCCAGGGTCTCAGGAGTAACGCATCGCTTGTTTCCACCGCACCAGCTTCCTGCTTGTGGAACTTTGTTGCATCTAAAAGGTACTGTGAGTCAACGTGACGCAACTGTGAACTTTTCACGCATCTGTGGATTATTTGATCGTAACTTAAAGAACTTTGCTTACAACCTGAAGAACTCTTTTGAAACCATATCCTTGAACTGTGTGTTGGATTTTTGACGTTTTGGTCTTGTGTAGTTTAGAATAAATATCTTTATTTTCCTAAACTGTTGTGGAATCAGTTTGTGGTGTTTTCACTGTGTTACTGTGAGTGTTGGTACACATACTTTACGCATTGCCTCTGGTTAGCCTAGACTGCTCAGGCCAAGCTACCTTGAGGGCGAGCAGGGGTTATCTATGAGGGTTATCTCCTTGCCCTGACTAGAAGCAAGGGTCCCTATTTGGACAGCGGTACCTACCTCTGCCAACTAGAGACCCCCAGTTCTAACACTAATGCTTAGTGTTAGAAATGGAGGTCTCTAGTTGGCAAGGGTTTGCATCTTTGTCCAAGTAGGGACCATTTTTCCTAGTCAGGATAAGGGAGTTGCACTCCTCAAATAACCACTGCTCACCACCTTGGTAGCTTGGCATGAGCAGTCAGGCTTATCTCAGAGGCAGTGTGTAAAGCATTTGCACAAAACCAACAGTAATACAGTGAAAACACTACAAAAGGACACCACACCAGTTTTAGAAAAATATCCAATATTTTATATACTTAAAAACAAGACCAAAACGATAAGAATCCACCATACAGTACTTAAAGAGTTATACTTTGCAAGAATACTTGAAAAATACAGTTTCTTGAAGTCTGTAGCTTTGTACTTGGCTACCACGGCGTCGTCCACAACAAATGCAAACAGTTCTGTCTGACCACGGCATCGCGGGCCAGCTACGGTGTCGGGAAGACCCGCAAAACAATACCTTTAGAAATGGAGAGCATCAGCGACCTCACGTTGAGCTCCGATGAGCTGGTGTCGGTTCCAGAAGTCAGTGCAGGAGTCGTCAGGCCCTTGGAGTCACATGCGTTGCAGTTCGAAATGCTCGTGGTTGAAGTCGGGAGCGCCGGCGCCGTCAGGTGTCGGATGCAAAGTGCAGCGGTGCGGTGCTCTCAGGTCGCGGTGCAGACAGCGGCTCAGTGACGGTCGTCGGGTGGCGTTGTCGCTTAGACCAAGGTTGCGGTGCGGTGTTGCCATCTGCGGTGCCTTCAGGACACGGAGTCGGCAGCAGCGTCGTAGACGGCACCGGGTTGCTTTTTCTTCTGTTGCAGCATAAAACACCCAGTCCCCAGTGCTGATGGCAAAAGAACTTGAAGTCTTTGCAGTTTCCCAGACTTTTTGAACAGGGGGCAAGCTCTACCTCAAGCCCTTGGAGAAACTCAATAAAGAAGTTGCAGAAAGTTCAGTACAGTTCTTTCACTGCCCAAGACAGAAGCAGCCACTGCATGCCAACAGAGCAAAGCACTCAGAAAACTGGTAGTTCCTCCTCACAGCTTTTCCAGCTCTTTGTCTTGGCAGTCTTCTTGATCCAAAAAAGTTCTGGGGTCTGGGCCCCAGTATTTATACCCAAAATTCCTTTGTTCTCTCAGGCAGAGAGTGTCTGTCCTTAGTCCAAACCAGTTCTGTCCTCTCTAAACCAGCTTCCTGGAAGGATGTAGAGACAGCATTGTGCAAGGCATACCAGGCCCAATCAGGCGAAAGGAAATCTCCTCCCCATACTCTAAATGCAGCCCAGGTCTATTCAGCCCAGCCCTGACTCACACTCTCTGGAGCCATTGTACATCCCCAGCCCGTCACTACAAAGCCAGACAGTCAATACACATTCTAGCAGAGGCACACTGGATGGCTAAGTAAGAAAATACCTCCATTCTAAATGGGGTATTTTCAAACACAGAATGTAAAAATCACCCTCACTAAAAGATGCATTTTAACATCCTGATTTCAGGCATACTAAACATTATTTTCATATCTTGTTCCCAGGGGTAGTTATGTTTATAATATGTTATATGAAAACTCCCCATTCTATCCTATGGGAACAGGTAACCTTCCAATAGTGAAAAACGAAATTGGCAGTATTTCACTATTAGGACATATCACACACACCAGGGCATGCCCCACCTTTCACATACACTGCACCATGCCCACAGGGGTACCTTGGGCCTACCTTAGGGGCGACTAACATGTAAAAAAAAAGGGAAGGGTAAGGCCTGGCAAGTGGGTGCACTTGCCAAGTCGACATGGTAGCACTAGACTGCACAGATACTGCAGTGGCAGATCTGAGTTACATTTACAGGCTGCTTATGTGGGTAGCACAACCAGTGCTGCAGGCCCACTAGCAGCATTTGATTTACAGGACATGGGCACACACGGTGCGCAGTACTAGGGACTGGCTAGTAAATCAAATATGCCAATATTGGAAACACCAATCCATAATACAATTTACACAGAGAGCATATGCAGTGGTAAAGTGCCCAGAGTCCTAAAACCAACAGAAACAGGTCAGGGAAAATAGTAGGAAGAAGCAGAAAGTTTGGGGAGAACCCTGCAAAAAAAGGCAATTTCCAACACTTTGCAACATATTTACGTTACTTTTGAAATGCAAACCCAACGTAAAGTGTTATGCTGGGATTTACTATCAAATGCAAGACAGGATGTGGCTTGGATAGTTTGCATAAAGGAGGCGTTCCATGGGTAGCACATGGGTGTCTTTATAAAAGGGACATTTGGGCTCATATTCCTTGCTAGTATTAGAGCAGAGGGAACAATAGCTGCAGAGGGGACATCGTGTAGGAGCTATTTTTTTCTGAAAGGAATAGAGGGCCTGTGCCAAAACGGTAGTGATGGCTAAGCATGGTGAGGAAGGGGTGTAAGAGGCACACAAGATAGACTGCTACCAGGGATGCAGCTATCATTAGTGAAGCAGGTGGAATTGCATTGGGACCCAGGAGTGTGGGGGGCTCACAACCCCACCAATTATGGGGAGCAGTGTTTGTTGATCAATTTCTGTTTTTGTTTCAAGTAGTTACTCTTTATTAGGTCTCACATTACTGTGGATTATGATCTACAGAAAAAGTACTTTTGAAATGGTCTCACAAGACCAAACACCCGTGTCAGCCCTGCCCCTCCAGCCAGGGCCGGCGCTAGGCATGGGCAGTGTGTGCAGCTGCCCAGGGCCTTGCGCTTGGCTGCAAGACAGGGGCCCCCCACCGCTTCACTGTGAAAGGCCACACTTTCACAGATTGCCCATCTGCTCCTGCTGGGCCCCCTCCCGCACAATCACAATACAATACACATGCAAGGCTGGAGTCGACCTTGCTGATCACAGCGTGTTGGCATTCCTGGGGGTGCAGGGGTGGGGGGGGAGGCAGAGCAGCTGGGCAGCATCACAGTGTCAGGGGCGGGGGAGCACCTGTGTTAAGTACCGGCCATTCCCTTTCTGCATTTTGTTGCCAGGTGACAGAAGGCCCCTTTGTTTCCAGGACCAGCCGGACACAGGTAAGGGAGGTGGGTGAGGGGAGGAGGGAGCAGCCAGATCAACTGGCTTTTGTTAACTTAATGTATGTAGAACTGCCAGTGCTAGGGCAGTGTTTTACGAAATGACTCAGTGCTTCAAAGGCCCAGGGGAGGGGGCCCCCTTTCCCTGGGCCTCTAAGCACTATAGAAAGCTGCAAGGTCCAGGTGTGGGGGCCCCTTTCCCTGGGCCTTGTAGCCAGTACTCCTTTATTTGTTCTCCAGTGAAATGAATCCAAAAAATAAAAACTGTTGCTGGAAAGGTAGTCTTTTTTTCTGACATTTTTCACTTCCAACCTGCAGCATTGGGATGGAGAGAAATAAAAGGTTCAAAATGTAAAAAATAACTAAAGCAAGACAGAGTGGGTCGAAAAGGGGCCAGATTGATTTTATTCACACCCAAAACACATTAGTGCCACTTTACAGAGTTTGCCAGTGAAGCACTACTTTTGTTTTCTTGTCTTTCTCTGAACAGTATTGTTTTCCCCGGGTTTGGAAGTGGGAAGTGCACCATTCGTGGATGTACTGTGTGGTACATAAATGAGGATCCGTAGTCCAGGTGTAGTAGTAGATCCCTCTTTATTAGCAGATGGATAGGTGGCAAGTTATAAGGTAAGAAGATACAAAGAAGAAACCCCACCAGGAGCGAGCTACCAGCTCCTCAGCCTGAGATGACCAACTGACAATCTCACCACAGCAAGGCACTCAAACATTCCATGATGTCACAGGACATTCTGATGAAGTGGTAGAGAGGGAAAAGATATAGAAATCATTTACCACACATCCTCTTCCATTAGCGAACAACAGCAAGTAAGAAGTTAAGACGGAGCAGAAGGATTCAGAGGAAACTGTAGACACAAGTGCAAATCAAAGATAATTTGAAAAACAGGAAACTAAAGCGTGGAAGCAGAAACAAAGAAAATTAAAAGAGGCATGCAGAAAGATATTCATAAAATGCACAAATGGTCATGGTTGGTCAAAACACAAGAATGCAAATTACATTACATGCCCATCCACCCTCCTTAATAAAACAAGGTAGCGATCTAGGTAAGCCAAATAGGGTGTAACAACCAAAAGACAAAATATGTGCAGATGGAAGTAAGCACAATAAGATGTACGCCAGGTCCAGATGTCCAAGGGAAAAGTAGCTATGAGCAACGAGGCTACAACCACGTCCCTAAAGGAAAAGTACACCTTGTAGTAAAAATAACAAGATGAACAAACACCCTTCAAAAATGAGGGTGCACCCAAAAGTACAGTAAATAAGTATTTTGGCAAAGTTGCAATGAACGAACCAGCAACCTACACAGAAAAAGGGTATGCCTTGCAATAAAAACTAGTGCATGACGTGCACTAACAACCTGCCCTCCAAGGGTACACCTAGAAAGGCAACCTTAAACTGTCGAAAAAGAAAAACAACTCCCCAAGAAAGGGTACACCAGAGGATACTAATGCCCCTGGAACAAAGAACACAGTAGCCACACACTGACAACTGACACAACTACTCCAAGAGGTAGCGCTGACCACGCACCCCGCCTACCGAAATAGAGTGATGCAACTTTGACAATCACCGACAACCTCCCCTAAGAAAAGGGTACACAACGGAACAATGTAAAAATTGTTCAACGCAATTTCACCTAATGGTGGAACAACACAAAAATAGAGTGATGCAACTTCCTGACCATCACTGTCAACCTACCCTAACAAAAGGGTACACCATGGAACAATGTAATAATTGTTCAACACAAGTTCACCTAATGATGGCGCTGACCACGCACACCACCTTCCCCAGAAAAGGGTACACCAAAGGACATTAATCCTTGAAACTTCTAAGCATAGTAGTTACATGCAGACAACCTCCCCTAATGAAAGGGTACACCACATTAACAATGTGTGACGTAACTTCTTCAAAGGGTAACAACATGACCCTAGGAAACAAAAGTTTGGCACTGACTGGCACCACAACCTGCCCAGAACCTTCCCTAAGTAAGGGTACACCATAGGGTACTAACCCTCTGGAACAAAAGGCATAACAGCCATGACAACACAAACTCTCCTAATTAAAAGAGTGCACCATGGAACAATGTAAAAATTGTTCAACACAACCCCTGGAAACAAAAACACAATAGTCACACACTGACAACGTCCCCTAATAAAAGGGTACACCTTGCAAGAACATGGCAATAATTGTGTGACACAATAAAGACTAAAGCCCCGGAAAGAAGCACACAAAAACGACAACAAAACTCCCCTCGTTGAATAGAGTAGACCGCATGAGTATAACATAAGCCTACAGAGAACAAAGTACAGAGTAAGTCTATGAGACACACTTTGACAATAAACAGACTAGGATAGGCAACCCAAATCTTAAACACCCACCCAAATTCAAAATAAGCTGAAATCACCCGCAAATATACAGATAATAGACAGATAATGACGAACTCCGACATATAATGAAACAAAAAACCAAAAAAACTCCGGTGAGCGATGTCTCACCCGGGTTTCCTGTAGACAGCTCTTCCTGGTAGTGGCAAGTAACAGATGCACGGTCCGATGTAGGGAATACTGAAACGCGAGGAACTGAAACCAGCCAAATACTTGCAGTGTTTAAATATGAAATCCAGCTGCCGATATGCCGAAAATAGTCATAAGGTTGAAAACTCACGACATGTGATCCAAACACAGTTACCGACGAATTTCACATCCTTCACCTGACGTTGAAACGTTATGGTGCTGGCACCGCAGGACAAACTGGAGCGGGCCAGGAGGCAAACAATAACTCCTAGGTCATGTGACAGCAGCAAAGCGCAGGGTGTAAAGTTGCGCACAGACTTCAAAATGGCGGTACGTCGTCACACCCGCGCCGGATGATTCACGGGAACGACGTGCTTTCCGAAGTGGAACATCAGAAATCAGAAGCAGACGTCACAATGAACAAGATGGCCCCACGAGACAGGTAAGATTGTGGGCGCGCCATGGCAGGAGACTTGTTTAAAACGTAGCGGTTCAACTGCCTCAAAGTAAAACTCTTGGTAAATGCACACGAAAAACAATAAAAGGTGTCCACTGTGGGAGTACACACACTTGACAAGGTAGATTAAAGATGACTGTTGTGAGGGAGTAAAAACTGCTTGCGCCGGGGCACTTCTGTGAAAGCAGACAAAGAAAGTGCTAATAGGAAAAACGTGCCCACACTGTGGGAAAACACACAGGTCTCACCTGTTCCACAGTAGATGTAGAAAGGGCGAACTGTCACAGTGCAAAACCCGTAGAGAAGCAGTAGGGTGATCAGGCCAGCTGAGACTCAAACGCTTTTGTGGCTGGAGGCAGGCAATGTCCAGATGACAGCAAGATGTCAGTTGGCTCCTTCACACAACAAACGCCCAGGGTACAGGCTGTCCAGAATGAAAAGGACGCTGGTGGGGTTTACTGGGCGTTTCTCCGATTCCTTGAAGTGATTAGCTATCTATTGTTTCCACTTTTACTGGGTCCCAGAACAATCCTTGGTTTCCTTAAAGCTGAGTTACAATCCTTTTCCTGTGCAGCGTAGGTTAGTCCAAGAAACGTTGCCAAACTGGTACATAAATGATGATGCGTAGTCCAGGTGTAGTAGTAGATCCCTCTTTATTAGCAGATAGATAGGTGGCAAGTTATAAGGTAAGAAGATACAAAGAAGAAACCCCACCAGGAGCGAGCTACCAGCTCCTCAGCCTGAGATGACCAACTGACAATCTCACCACAGCAAGGCACTCAAACATTCCATGATGTCACAGGACATTCTGATGAAGTGGTAGAGAGGGAAAAGATATAGAAATCATTTACCACATACTGCAATACCTGCTTGATGGGCGGATTGGAAAACAAAATGCATGCTGAGGCTCTGTATTCACGAATGTGGTCATTTTGAACTATATTGCTTACGTTTTGTAAGGATATAAGCAATGGACATGGAAACTGGCCCCTTCCGGCCCTGTAGTCATGGCCTTAACTTTTCATGCAAAAGCCCTCATTGATTTCTGAATAATAAGTGCAAAAGTGTTAAGGTAATCATGTTGTTCCTGATTACATTTCACATGCTTTTAATTAATCTTACATTCTTTATGAGTGTTTGCTTTTCCAGGATGTTGTCACTTTCCTTTTAGGCAGCATATTGCCCTTGTCTAGTGCCTAATTTGAATTGGGTCGCCTCCAGGTGTTTATAGCAGGGCGCACTTGGATTTGTAGTTGAAGGCAGTGCGAGTTTCTCCCAGTGGGGCAGTATGGTGTTCAGTGAGGGAGAGGATGTGGCACTATGGTCAGAGCTGCCAAATTCGGAACTGGGGAACCAGGTTCAGCGTTCATGACCAGTCCACCAGACCACTCTCCTAAGAGAGCACATTTAGTAGGCCCCGAAAGACCTTAGAAGAATGGTGTCTGAGCACCACCAGGGGACCATAGCGGTGGCAAGTGTGGGTTAAACTTGAAGGCATGTCCAATACATACCCTTATTGAAGCTCAACTTGAGTCTTTTGGGCAGGCCTTCGAAGCAGCACACCCTAGTGACTGTCATTGAGGTCATAGGACCCTTGAGCAGGAAGGCTCTAGGGCGGTTCAACCTATGAGATCGCACTGAGTGCTGACTTCGGGTGGGGGCGTCATGTTTGCGAGTATATTATGTTTCTAAAAGCACTTGTTGCCTCCTTCCTGGCCTCCAACAATTTTGGCCACAATAAAAATTTCATGAATACTCCGATGATTAATGTTCTTCCTAGAGAGAGATGGAGTTTTGTCAAGTGGAAGTTTTGACTTCTTTAAAAGGTAGCGCAGAGGGTTAATGTGCCTGCTGCAAAGAACATGTACCATGCAGATCACTAAATCCACATAATTTAAATAGGCCAATGGGTTGCTGCTTTTGTCAGAGAGATGCTATTGTTACTTGCAGTTTATAAGTCAAAATCCTAACATTGAACAATGAGCTATTAACCATCATCTAAGAGCTGCATGCAAACTGCAAGGAATAAATTACAGCGTTATGGTTTTTTCCCCAGTCTTTGATTATCCCAATGTTGCAAAAAGGGTTCATTTGGACAGAAATCCATTCTAGTGTTTAAATAGAACCCTGAACCATGGTATTCCATTCTAAATTCAGAGTTTGTGTTTTTCCAGATCAATCACTAATACACCATACTGCCTACTAGTATGATTGTAATGGGACTCCTAGTCCTTTGTCTTATGTAACATTACCTATTGTGATTTACACACGTAGGATTGATTGTCTCCATGTAATATGTGATATAAAGTTCTCTGACACCCTACACTGGTATCAGTGGTGCTGTAAATCAAATTAAATGCATCTGAGCGAGAATGTGGTTATGGAGACTTGAGTGGCACTGTTAAAGGGTGGTAGTGAGGGAATCCGTGCCAGAGCGAGTCATTGAGGGGCACCAACATTGTCGCACAGGGCTCCACCAGCGCTAAAGACGGCCACTTCTACTTCCTACAGTTCTACCCCCAAATCAAAAACGTTGATTTGAAAACCCCTTGAATCTGAAGTTTACCTTCAAGTCAATGTATGATTTAGCAGTGCTCTTGGTTGTTTCAAGTCTTTTTTATTTATGTACAATCTTTTTTTTTTTGATAATCAACTTTATTGGCATTTCGAAAACGACAAAAAAAAAACATTAGTGGCAGCTCAGCAATCATTAGACACAGGTAAAAACATTCAGCAGCATACATAGACGGGTGAGCGATGTCCCAGTCCGACAGCACAAACGTTGCGATGGAGCAAGACACAGAGCAAATATCAACGCTCATGGTGGCAGTAGGTTAAACCATTTCCCCCAAATTCTGGTAAATTGTTCTGGCGCAATTGCCATCAAGGCCTTCAAATACCCCTAGGAGCAGCCGAAGTGGATCATGAGGGACCTCCCAACCCAAGGCTTGTGTTAACTCCCTTTCCACTCCCCTCCAGAACCTCTCCAGTCCCGGGCATGTCCACACCATGTGGAAGAAATCAGCTGGGGAACATGCGCATCTAGGGCAGTCTGGGGCGGCTCTCAAGTGGGCCCCGAAAGAGCCTCTCTGGGGTGAGGTAGGACGTGTGCAGGTAGTATATCTGTGCCAGCCTCAACATGGAGGATGTCGTCAGGGTGCGTGGGGCCATCAAGGCATCTCTCCAGTCGGCCTCCTCCAGGGCTCCCACCCATCGGGCATGCAAGCGATCAAGGGACGCAGGGCAGTTATTGATTAGGGCACGATAGATTCGGGACACTCCCCCCCTCCCCAGGTCTCCCATCATCACCTGGGCTTCTAATGGGTTAAATTCTGGGAGGATAGTTGGTGCGGGGAGGTGCGCGTGGAGGGCGTGTCGCAGCTGGAGGTTACGGAAATGTTGGGTATGTGAGAGGGCGTGACATTTGTTGTAGTTCGGCAAAGGCCCGGACGTGATCTCCCACCCATATATCTCCGAGCACCGACACTCCAATGAGGTCCCAGCGTCGGAACCTGTCCAGGGACGATACCTCTCGGAGCCAGTTCCCATGCCAGAGTGGCGTCTGGCGGGTGAGTGTACGGTCCCATCCCGTGTGGCGTAGGGAGGCTCGCCAGGCCGACAAGACCGCTCTGGTAATGGGGGCCAGGGATTTCGGAATCGGGCAGCCATAGAGGAGGGATTGAATCTGAGGAAACCTGTCTCTGCCAATTCCATCCGATATGCCGGGTCGGACTAGCCGCCCGCATACCAGTCGTGGATAACTATCAATTTGGTGGCGAGATAGTAGAGGTAGAGATGAGTCACCCCTAGGCCTCCGTCATAGGGCGGAATGCAGCAGTGCGCGAGTGAAATCCGCTGTTGCCCGCCGCCCCAGAGGAACCTGGACAGGGATCCATCCAGCTCTCGAAGCCAGGCGCGGGGAAGTGGGATGGAGGTGTTCTGCATGGTGTAAAGAAAACGGGGAAGAATCATCATCTTGAAAAGACCAACTGGGTTGAGGGGAAGGGAGTGCCATCTCCTTAAGTCCGATCTCATTCGGGTCACCAGGGGCGCAATATTCAGGGCCCATTCAAACTCCGGCAGGAGGGTCAACCATATCCCCAGATATTTGACCGAATTGTGGCAGATGGGAATAGATGACTGCCAGTCGAAACAATTCCGTGAGGGGTGCAATGGAACCAGGGTGGACTTGGTCGCGTTAAGCCTGATGCCGGATTCCTGCTCGAAGTCCCGGAGGAGGTGCAGGCATCTAGGGCCTGAGTTTGCCGGGTCTGCAAAATACAGAAGCACATAGCGTAGAGGGCGATCTTATCTATGTGACTCTCATTCCAGGCCCACCCTTGGATAAGGCGATCCTGCCGGATGAGTGTCGCCAGGGGCTCCATCGCTAGCGCGAAAAGGAGTGGAGACAGGGGGCACCCCCGGCGCGTCGCTCTACGAACCGGGGACGGCTGTGAGAGCGATCCATTGACGAGCACTCGGGCCCTGGGATTCGCATAAAGGACCCCAATATAGCTGCGGAACCGCGTGCCAAAACCCATTATCCGTAGCACGTCCTGCAGGTACTCCCAGCCCACCATATAAAAAGCCTTCTCGAAGTCGAGAAAGAGGAGGGCTAGATAAGGGGACAAGCGGGATCGATGGGCTAAGGCCAGATGAAGGCGGCGGATACAGTGGCGGGTTCCCCTGGCCGGCATGAAGCCGCATTGGTCCGGGAGGACCAGGTCTTGTAAGAAGGGCTTAAGTCTTTGGGCCAGTACTGTGGCGTAGAGTTTAATTTCAGTATTAATGAGTGAGATAGGGCGGAAGTTCGCACAATCCAGTGAGGGCGGGGGGGACTTAGGAATGACCACTATCGTGGCCAGGTCCGACTCAGGAGGTAAGGCGCCTTTCTCTATCACATGGTAGAAAAGACGTAACAGCTGGGGTGCCAGAGTATCTCTAAAGGCCGAATAGAATTCTTGTGGGAATCAGTCTGGGCCCGGCGTTTTGCCCCGATTCAGGAGGGGGACGGCCTCCAAGATCTCCTCCTGCGAGAAGGGCAGCTCCAAGGATTCTGCATCTTCCGGAGCAAGGGAGGACATCTGCAGGCCAGCACCGTCCAGGAGGGAGGCCAACAGCGCCTCCGGAGGGCGCGCCGCGTAGAGATGAGTATAAAATTCGCGACGGTTCCTGCTATGCCTTCAGACGTCGTCCGGAGAGTACCGTCCGGCGCACGGATCTCTGGAATGACGCGGTGGATCTTAGGGTAGGACACCAGGTTGTGAAGGAGTATACAATTTATATCACCCCACCCATAGATCCACGCTACAGACGATCGCCACAGCTGCTGGGCCGAGTCGAGCGAGACCTGGCGAATCTCTTCCCGGAGCAGTGCTAACTGTCGGGTGGGATCCCCTCAACCACTTGCGGCCTGCTCAGCCTCGAGCCGTGCCGCTCGGGACACCAAGTCCACCAACCGGGCCAGCCGGTCCGCTCGCTTGGCATGGACCCGTCCGCTCGCCACCCCACGGATCACTGCTTTGCCAGCCTCCCATAGGGTCCCCGGCGACGAGACAGAGCCTTCGTTGGTGGCAAAATATTGGGCGAGTTCCTGTCCCAGCTCCTCCACTAGGGCCTGGTCTTGCAAGAACCAGGCATTGAGGCGCCATACCGCACATGGCCCCCCTGGGGCAAAGCCCATGCGGAGGGAGACCGGGGAGTGGTCAGACAACCCCCTTGGTAAAATAGTCACACCAGCGATCAAATGGCAGTCCAAGGCCGGGAGTAGGAGAAGGTCTATGCGGGAATGGGTGCAGTGAAAGGTCGAGGTATGGGTGTATTGTGTCTTACGGGGGTTCCAGGCATCACAGAGCCCCAGGGAAGACACCCAGCTCCAGAGGGCCGCCGCGGTAGGGGAGCGGGACGCCAAAGGAGGGCCAGACATGTCTCGCTCCGGCTGCATTACCACCCACCAGCGTGAGGCCGGGCGGGAGCTCGGAAAGGATATGTGTAAGGGAGCGCAGCGTCGGGGATAGAAGGGCGGGTGGGACATAGACATTCAGATGTTCAGGGGGCAACCTTCCACCGCGCCCGAGACCGCAACATATCTCCCCTGTGGATCGGTGTAGGCTTTGGTCAGGGTGAAGGGGAGGCCCCTTCGGAGCAGAATCGCCGCTCCCTGGGACCCGCGCTGGAAGCCGGAGTGCCAGACCATCGCGAATCCGTAGCGAGCTAGGAATTGACATTGGGTGCCTAGGAGGTGGGTCTCCTGGAGAAGGAGTACATCCGCCATGAGGCGTTGTGCCGCTCGGAGGACCGCCGCACGCTTGATGCGGTCGAGAAGACCATATACGTTCCAGGAGAGAACGTGGAGGGGCCTAATCAGAGAGTAAGCCATTGGGGGGGGGGTGAAGAAGTGGGCCAGCGCAGGGGCTACAGGGGATTGCGCCGCGGGGGTAAGACTCATCACACCACCCCGGGGTTAGAGCACAGGGAGCGCAGCGCAGGTCAGCGGGGTCCAGGCATCCGAGGCATCGGGAAGTCCGGAGGAAGGAGGGGGCGGCAGTCCTATGACTGTTCCTGTGACGGTCCAAAAGGGACCCAGAGGTACCAGAGCGTCTGTGTGTCGTGAGTGCATGCCAGACAGAGTACGCCCATCCCAGAATAGTAGCAGAAAGAGCTGCCGTCGGCCGCTCGCGAGCGATCTCCAATTTAGCCAAAGAGCGGCTGCTGAGCGCCAATTTGAGATGCAGCCCGTAGGCAGCTAGAACCATGAACCATAGAGGAGACAACGGCCTCCTTTTCCCAACCCCACCCCACCCTACACTTTGAAACAGGAAGCATCTGTCGCCCAGAAAAAGCAAAACAATCCCTTCAAAAAAACAGATCCAGCAGTAGAGGACGGAAACTAAACTGAAACGATTAGTCGGGAGCAGTGGCACTAGTCCAGTGACAAACAAGGGAGGACCCCCTTCCATATGGTCGGATGAAGTACAACAGCCATAAACATTAAAGGTCAGCTAGCCAATCAAATACATTGACAGTGATCTGCGCGGTCACCAAGCACCATAGGATAACCGTGTGGATGGTAAAGAAGGATATGGACAGAGGAAGAGAAGGGAGCAAGGAAGGAGGGCGAAGGGAGATGGAGGAGAGAGGCAGGTGGGAAGAACAGCATGAGAGTGACAGTGCAGATCTCGGGTGCGACACCCATTAGGTCGCTCGCCCTCCAGGTGTCAGGCCAGACGCGAGAGAACGTTTCCGGCATTCCGGCTACTCAGAGCGACCGTGGGCAGAGAGATAACACAAATCCAGGTTCAGGCCTCCGCCTCTTGTAAAGAATCCCGGATCACCGGGAGGCCGGACAAATCAAAGTCCGATCCAGATTTGCGCAGGTCCATGCCAGGGATCAAGTGCTCGCCCACGGCGGTCTCGGTGGAGGGCCCGCCGCCGGGGGGGCACCCCGATCCAGGGGAGGAGGAGGAGAAGGTCGCCGTCCAGTCCCTTAAGGCGAGTTCGAGGCATCCTGGCGTCGGCGGCCCCGTCTGCGGGACCCGGTCCGGCGCCGCCGCAACTTCGGCTCCTCGCTGCCAGAGTGGACGTCAGGTCCCCGGGAAGGGGAAGGCATCCGGTTCGATCTGAGGGGCCTCTCCTCCATGAGCCAGGTCCAGGCGGCCTGTGGGGTATCAAAGAAGAAGGATTTCTCCTGGAAGAGGACCTTGAGCCGTGCAGGGAACCGGAGACCGCATCGCAAGCCCAGCGCCCGAAGCTTCTGTTTAACTTCATCGTAGGATTTCCTTTGGGACTGGACTTCCCTCGAATAGTCTGGGAAGATCATGATCGTGGAGTTCTGGAATTTCAGGGGGCCCAGGTCTCTGGCTGCACCCAGGATGGCGTCCCGGTCCCGGAAATTAAAGATGCGGAGGATGAAAGGCCGGGGAGGGGGGGGGGGGGGGGAGGGGGATTATGGGCGCTAAGGAGCGATGGGCCCGCTCGGTGGGGAACCAGGGGGAAAGTTTCTGCGCCGGCATCCAGCAGCGCAACCAGGATTCCAAGAAGTCAGCCACAGGGCCCTTCTCCACCCCCTCCGGAAATCCAATGAGGCGGAGGTTGTTCCGTGGGGCACGGTTTTCGGCATCTTCCGCCCTGCGATGGAGGTCAAACGTTAGAGTTTGAAGGCGGGCCACTTGGGTCTTGAGGGTGGCCAGGTCATCCTCCGTGGAGGATATACGGGACTCCGCTTCAGAGATGCGTGCCGTGGCATTCCTGAGATCCTGCCGGATGAGGGCAAGATCAACCCGTACCTCCGGGATCCTGGACTCCACCGATGCCTGGGAGGCGCTGATAGCTTAGAGGATGGTCGATAAGTCCCCCCCTCTGCCCCGGAGGGAGGAGGGGGTCCTGTACCGGGTCCAGGGTTCGTCCTGGTGAATTGGTCCATACACAGTTGAGCGGAAGGAACCGAGGGCTGTGTGCTTTTCCCCCTGACCATGGCTCCTCCAGGTGATTCGGGCCGAGGGGGGCCGGCGTCGCAGGTGTAGGTGCTCAGAACAGCAGGCGTCCCCACACGGTCCCACGACGGGCTCAGGAGGTCAGCTCCCAGCTCGGGAGGGAGAACACGGAGGGCCAAGGACCAGAGGGGAGAGACCAGGGGGAATCCGCCGCGTCACGGGTGGAGGGAAGCAATCCAGGGGGGGGCCTTCAGGGGCCGCCCTGGGCACAATGTCTCAGAGCGTTGGGCTCAGTCCAGGCGTGAGGAGGCAGGACAGGGGCCGGGCGGCTCCCTCACCAGTCCACAGGTCGCACTCTCCAGAGGGCAGCTAGCAATTTGGCCAGGGGAGACGCAGTGGACGGCATCTCAGGGAGAGCCTTCAATCGGGAGTAGATGAGGGGTCCTAGGGGCGCACAGCTTCCCAGCGCAGGGTGTCTGAGGATCGCAGGGACAGCCAGACCAGGCCGTGAGGCAGAGGGTCCCAGACCAGTTCTCCCAGGATGGGGCAGCACAGCGGACAGTCCCGGTGACAAGCGCAGTGCGGGGGATGCAGGCACAGGCGGTCTCCCAGCCCCCACAGCAGTTCACGGGCGAGACAACCAGGGGCACCAACCCCTTCCCTGCCCCCTCCTCACCTCAATCTACTCGTGGCTAGGTCAGCTGAGCAGGTCCACAGGGTGCGCTCCGGCGCAGAAGTCAGCTGAGCAGGGCAGTCAGGAGTGCCCAGAGGCAGCAAGGGCCAGGCAGGGCGCCACCTCGGTGGGTCGGGGGGGGCAGGGTGCGTCCTTCGACCCCGACGCAGGCCGTTGTAGTGCGGGGGGGGCAGGGGCCGCCAATCCCAATCACCCCCTCCAGCCAAATCCGGGTGCTCCACTGCAGGGGACAGCGTCGGCCAGCGGGGACGGCACTCCCAATCAGCGCTCCCGCCGGGGCACCAAGAGGGGCCCAGCCTCCGGGCCCGGCACCGGGTCGCGGGCCTCCGCCCCCCACAGAAGAACACCAAAGCCAGGCGGGTGGCCCCAGGCGCAGGGAGCAGCTCCTTCGCGCGTAGATGCCCTACTGTGGTCTCAGGCAGCCGCGGGTCTCATGCGGCATCCCAGGTCCGCCCTTGGAGTGGTGGCAGTCTCAGGGCTTCAGACGGATCCTCCTGGGGCCTGCTTCCACTCCGCCAGGCCCCGGGATCAGCAGGAGTCTGTGCGTTGCTGTATCGGGCAGCCGGGCACATGCAGAGCACCCTCGAAATTACAAGCGGGGCCGGCCGCCCCGCCGTCTGTCCAGGGCTCAACGTGAGGCACGGCCAGGGGTCCGGAGCAGACAGCTGCGGCCGCGGTTCGGGGTCACCGCGGCCCTCACCAGGGGGCCGCCATGTTGTCGGGTGCACGGCCCGGAGAGACGGAGGAAGCAGTAGCGGTGTCCGGCCTCCTGCATGGGTCCAAACGGCACCGGAGGACGCCGCGGAAGCAGGTGAGTGCCTGGGAGGTGGCAGAGGTCGCAAGTGGTGGCTGCTGACGTGGGTAAAGGACGGATGACGCATGGGGGTCCGGAGCGCACTTAAAGTGCGACCGCCATCTTGACGTCCTTGGCCACGCCCCCTATGTACAATCTTTATTTGTTTGCAATGGTGACTTGTAATTTTGTACTATGCGTTGTGTTTTTGCACTTAACATAATTCTGGCGAGTAAAGAGCCCACACACAAAAAAGATTGTCCTACATCTCTTAGCATGTGTATGCGGGATACTGGTGAGAGGATTTATGTTAAAACAAATTACGAAGTATTAATGTCATCGTAAGGTAGCACAAGAATGGCACATAAACATAAGGGAGCCTTTACAAATTTGCAATTATTTCCATGGTGTGAGAGATTTTCTAATTGTGTCATTTTATATTTTGAATGATCCCGCCCCCTCATTACCCCAACAGGATCTCCCCCCTTTATGAGGCAGTACTGGAAATTGAATCTTGCACTCATCTGGAAACAATCAGTTAACGAGGAGTAAATAATATACATTTTTGTGAGAGCTGCACCTAGCTTTTCCATCCAATGTGACAAATGTAATCCATTTAATACAGTTTTAAAATATATGGACTTATTTTATATGTATATTTATCTTTTTGTCCATGTTACTGATATCCACGTTAGGTCTCTTCGGGATGCCAAATAAGGTCAATTGTGCTGAGATGTCAATTTCTGTGATGTCACTTCTTGTGATGTTACCAAGGGCAGCTCCTCCACTAGGGCGGAGGAGCGTCGCCCTACTGCTTTCTCACAGTGCGAGAAGCAGAAACACAAAATTCTAAAACTCCCATTTTATGTTCCTGCTTGTCGCACTGCAAGAAAGCAGAAGTGTTTGGTTGGGGGTGGGCGGGTCTGCTTTAGGGCAGGGGAGGAGTCCCTTGCCCACTGCTAAGGGTGCTGACTGTTTGGTCGGCCCTCCGGGGCCGACCAAACCAGTCATGGGCACTGCACCCTACATGGGGAAAAAGGCCTCTCCAAAGGCGCCTGGCTGGTCGGCGTACCAACCAATCACAATGCTGCCATTGCAGCCTTGTGATTGGCTTAGGGAACGGAGGCTGCCTGCTTCCTGTTCCTGCCAGAGGCAAGAAAGCAGGAGAGCAGGTCAGGTACTGAGATGCGCGAGACCTGGGAAGGTAAGTTTAATAATTTTTTTAATGACCCCCGCGCCGAACCCCCACGAGACCCCCCACCCGTGCATCATGCCGGCCATGACTGGATGTTACATGGAAATTAGGGGGGCCTCACATCTTCCCTTTCGCCCGGGGCCCCAGAAGTTCTAGGACCGGCCCTGCCTCCAGCTCCTGTAGTCCTTGCCATAAAGTTTTAGAGGTGGGTCCGACTTCAAAATATATAGCTTAGGGAGGCTCAGCGCAACAACATTTGAGGAGTTCTGCTCTAGGGGCTTTGAGTGCTTCTCCGGGTAAAGAAACCCATTGCGAGGAAACATTTGCCGATGCGTGCACAGTTCCGCTGTCCCCATCATATTTCAGGAAAGGCTTGCTTGTGCAGCTCCTTGCAATAAACAGAAGCCTTTACTATTTTATCGATGTTACGAGTATCGTCAAAGCGTAGACATTTTTGAGTTTCAGATAAAGGCCAAGCTCCAGGATTCTCATCCTGGTAAGGCCATGAAAACACCTGGGTGGGCCGTGAAGAAGCATGGGGAAAGCAGGCAATAATCAACAACGTTTTATTGGATACATGGAAGGGGCCTCTCTGTGTCTGCTTTATAAAACAGTCTCCTGCACAGACTTATCAAACTACTGACTGATGGGACTACTTGACGTTGAAATTATTACATGAACTAGAAATTTGGGTTGCACACAAAAATCTCTTGCTATTCTTTAAACAGACTTTCTTGAGTGGTACATCATACAAAATATTAGCACTGTCTATGGTCACTAATATTTTAATGCTGGAGAACTACTGTATGCTTGCTTCATGGACTTCGGAAACACATTTGTTGGAGTTGATAGGAACTATTGTCCAATAAATTCAATAGCTAGGGAATTCCATATTTTTTTTAATCTATCCAGCAGCTGTACATAAGAACCTGAATACAAATAAAGCTTAGCAGCGCCCTAGCTTGATCCACAAGCATCTATATTAACAAGGGTAGTAGTAGTAATTTTATTTGTTGATTAATTAAAATCATTACAAACAAGAAAAGCATGAAAAAAAAAACAGATATACACAGAGCTTTTTAACATCCTCAGAAAAATCCACCGATTATGAGTTAATGAATGGCATTTTAACAAAATATTTAAAACCTTACATAGAAATAATTAAAGTGCATTGTGCTTACTAGGGTGCCTTATGCTAGCAGCAAATACTATTTTAGCAGCATCTAATTAAAATGACATGTATTAGCAGCAGGTATTATAATTGCAATTGTTTTTCTATTATCCATTCACAAGCAGTAATAAAGTGCGATGTGCACGTGAACATTATTTTAAAATTCTAACAAAAGAATTAAAATGACACAAGCAATACTTTAAAATAACATCCACTGTAATAGGGCAATACTCTACTATGCAATTATAAAGTAACTAAACAGTCTCCCTTAAAAAATTCAATATATAATTTTTTTATTTTTTTTTTAAAAGCCTTATAACCAAATCAGTTTTTTCTAAATTAATTTACCATGGAATTCAATTGCTTAAACGATCTACTTTTTGAAATGTCTTTTCCGCAATATTAATGAACTTAACAAAAAGATTAATAAGTTTAATTTCGCCCCCACTTAAACAGGCAACAATTGCATTCCTGCATGTTCTAATTCCCAGTTCGTTAAAAATCGGTTTAAGGGTAGACTTCCGAGCATCTGCCAGGGCTGGGCATAAAGTTACAATATGCATCAAGGTTTCCTCACTTAGCCCACAAAGCCTGCAAATACTCGATGACCATTTGTTCTCCCATTTTGGAGTTCCATCTTTTGTCGGATATCTTCCCAACTTTAAGAGCATAAATGTATTCTTAATCAAAGGTCTTAAATGATATGACAGATAGGGTTGGGGCGACAACCTGCCAAAAGAGTTAGCTATTGACCAGAAATGATTTTTTTTCCTTAAGTCCCCCTTATCCGCTATAATAGATAATAATGCAGCCGTTTGATTCCTTTTTTTTTCTTAAAAACTATTTTACTCCTCATTTTGTCTTCTAATTTTGAGCATTCAAAATTGCCTAGGCATTCATTTAAATAAAGCTGCCAATTCCTCGAATATTCACCTTCTGAGATTTCGAGCCAGCACAGCTTTGCTAAAGATCCGTCCTCTGATCGAACTAAGGATAATAAGGACTTTAGAAATTAAGATTGACGTGCCAGTAATTGGTTCTTCAACCCAAACTCTAATCTTATATTCACATGACTAATATATTTAGAATCTTAAAAACAGCTTTATATGTTCTAATTTCTATATCGTCGAGCGGTTTCGCATCTTTGCCCCTAAAGATGATGGAGCAATAGTCCAAAGATGGAATTAACTTTGCTCTCATCACCCTCATTAGATGTTCATAATTAGGGCATGATAGTTTGTCCCTCAATTTTCTAAAGGCAAATGCGAGAGAAGAACCTCTGGCTTCAAGATTATTAAAATGCTGCCTAAATATCAATCCATCATCAAAAGTAATTCCCAGATATTTATATGATTTAACATTTTCAATTACCATGCCATTGGTATTCCATTCTTTGATTTTCGGTTTGCCTTTACCCATGGTCATTATTTTTGTCTTTTTTGTATTAATTGTTAATCCATTTTGTGTAACATAAGAGTTAAAAGAATCAATTAATCTTTTTAACCCTATAACTGTTTGGCTCATTAAAATGGTATTGTCTGCATATTGCAGATATTTAGTCTCTGTACCAAAAATCGAAGGAGAGTGCGAGTTAACATTTTTAAAATGAACTGGGAGATCTGCCATAAAAAGATTAAAAAGGCAAGGAGCCAAAACACAGCCTTGTTTCAATCCAACATTAGTAGCCAAACGACGAGTCGTGTGTTTACCGTCGCCAATTTTGATCTGTACCCAGGTATCGGAGTATAATAGTATAATCATTTTTAAAAGGGTTTCAGATATACCCCAATTCCTTAATTTCCACTAAAGAATACTTCGCGGCACAGAATCAATAGCGGCTTTTAAATCAATAAAACACACATACAATCTTTGTTTCCTGGTTTTGGCTCTTTCGCCTAACAGTGTTAATAAAATCAAGTTAGTATGAGTTGATTAACCCTTTTTAAAACCAGTTTGAAAATTAGGAATCAACTTCTCTTTTATAGCCCATACCTCTAACTCCTCTAGCAGACAACTAGCAAAAATGTTTGCCTCTACATCTGTAAGTGTAATTAACCGATAATTTGCCGGGTTATCCTGGGGGCCACATTTGTATATTGGTTGAATGATACTTCCATGCCATGATGATGGAATAAGGCCTGATTTAAGTACATCATTGAACAGGAGCGTTAATAGTTCTGGCCAATTTCTTAATTTAGCTTTAAATATGGCATTCGGAATACCATTTGGACCTGGCGCCCCATTGGATCTCATCTTATTGATCGCTTTTTTTACTTTATCGACCGTCCAAGACTATTAACAAGGGGTTTAAGCAAGGCTGTGGGCACTGAACCATGTAGCTAGTTCAGATTATTCAAGTTAACTAACTCCACCTCACAATAGCAAATTAGACTTGATTTTAGTCTAACCCAGGTAACCCTGACAATGAAGCTTGCTGTGCCCTGATTTGGCACCAAAGCACACATTCTGCCAGATCAGAGGCAAAGACTTAAGTGTGGGGAGGTGTTTTGGTTGCTCTGGCATGAAGACCAGTTGATGTGGGCCAGGAACACCATTTACATCTAAAGGGCCTACCCGGTCACAAGCAAATGTTAGGTGACCACTGAAAATGCCCCTGCTTTTCTCCTTCGAGACAGGCTGGCACCAAGCCCAGTGGGGGGAAGCTGCCCCCAGAACTAGTTATGAGTGACCACAAAGGAAAGAACTGCTTATTACCCTGTCCACAACTCGGGACCCGCACAAGGAGAGAAGGGTTCCTTATCTTGGATTTTGAGAATGAGGCACACTATGGGATTGGTTGCAGTAGGGCAAACAGGAACTGCTGCAAAAGTGATTAGGGTTACTCCTAGGAACCTTTACCTCATTGGTTAGGGAGGGCCCAGTAGTCATCCCCACCAACTAGCGAGTGCAAGGCATAAATGTGGCACCCCCAGGCACCCACTTCAGATTACTTTCTGGACCTATGGAAGAACAGAAGAAGACTAGATCTGCTCTCTGTGACCTATAGTAGTGTGGAAGAAATGGACGTGATTTTTCTTGCAACCAGGACAAAGAAGTAGACTCCAAGTGTCATCAGCTAGCCTCCTGTTTGGCTGCAGGGACACAATAAGCTGCAAGAGGCCTTTTCATTGAAGTATTCGAATGACCAATACACACTGGACTTAACTGGACCCTGATGGTGGCCTCTGCTGGATTGAGTCTTGACCATTGGCTGTGTCTATCTGGACTTCTCCTACCACCCGTGAAAATCTGGGACTTAAAATATATTCAGACTTTAAGACCCCCCCCCCCCAGATGACCAGGACAAACCAACCCAACTTATTTGTCCAAGGTCCAACTTCATTGAGCTAAGAAATCAGGTTTCTCCCACATTAAGTTTCTCTGCAAGACCAAATCCAATTCAGCAGGCAGTTCCTCATGGAACTCCTCATCAGATACATCCTGCTTTCTTGCCCAGCTGGAGGATTCTGAGCTCCAAAAAACACACTAAGTCCAAAGATAGAAATCTTGACTAGGCAAAGGTGTCTGGAGTATCCAGCCAGGGAGAGGAGCTCCCTGGGCTCAAATTATGAATCTTCCATCTCTGAGCTTTTCCTGCCAACACCAACAGCTTCAACAGGACATCAACCAGTGCCTATCTGACATTATGAAGACTTCTTCAGGCCCAGCCTGCTGCCTTACTCCTCTGAAGCATTCTGACCTTTTTTTTTAAAACTAAGCCTCAAGGTAAAACTTCTGACCATGTCAGTTGGTGTATCCAACCCGCTTTCCATCGCATTAGGCCTGAAATGGTCGCCTAGGTCCCAGTCTACAGCGACCATTGACCATCACTAGCTAGTTACACTTTTTGGTGCTATTTTACCGTAAATCTTTAAAAAAAATCATATCTCAGTTTACCCTTATTTGATTTTTGTTGCATTTGTGTCATTTTATTTAGTAAAATTGACTTTAATGTCCTACTTCGGTTTGGAACTTTTATTGCCTAAAGTTTTGACTTTATTATTTTGGTACTGAATAAATACTTTATACTTTGCCCTGATTTAAACCTGTCTGATCTGAGCTATAGCTACTAGGTGGTCAGGCTCCTGTTCGTTTAGTGATTTTGTGGGTTCACTCGGCAGGAGTTGTGATTATTCTACAAAGTGGACAGTTGCCCACCACAAATAATCCACTTTTGGAACAGAAAATCAACTCAGAAATGAGTTGAGGGCCCACACCATTTGTGACACAGCAGGGTAGATTGAGATCGGCGTGCTGAAGTATAGTGCAGGGAAGTTATCTATCCTGTGCCCGAAAGGAGCAAGAAGCTGGTGCCTGAGAAGTAGCGGAACTGCTGTCTACTTGTAACAGCACATATTGCTAGCATGTTGCAGTTAAAAAAAATGTTTTAAACAGCAGATTAAAAACATGTCCCTTGTGTTCTTCAACTAGTCACTACCTTTGTTTTATTTATTTCTTTTATTTAGTGTATTTTGTATAGCGCACAGCTACCCCAACGGGGTGTCCCGGCGCTCCTGTGTGAATGTGTACTGGATCTGACTCAGGTAGAACTAGCAGAATAGAAATGATTTCAGGGCTTTTCGGAATGGTAGCTCTTCCTGAATCATTCTGATGGAAGTGGGAAGCTTGTTCCAATGGGAGGCAGCACATACTTGGAACGTTTTACCTCCGGAGCGTACTTTTTTGAATCTGGGGGTGATAAGAAGATTTTTTGAACTGGAGCGAAGGAGTCTGGCATTACTGTAGGGACGAAGGCAGGAGGAAAAGTATGCAGAGCCTTTTCCCTTAACTGCCCGATGGGCCAGAATTAGGGCCTTGAATTGTACTCTTTTTTAGATTGGAAGCCAGTGGAGTCTTCGCCGGTGTGATGAGATGTGCTCGCGAAGGGAGATGCCACAGACCAACCGGACTGCAGCGTTCTGGACCGTCTGAAGTCAATGGCAGAGGCCAGAGGCAAGTCCAATGTAGAGGACGTTGGCGTAATCTAGGTGGGACGTGATCAATGCCTGGACAATTGTTCTCCTGGTGTTACTAGGTAGGAAATTAATGAATTTTTTGACCATCCTGATTTTGGAGAAGCACGCAGCGGACACCGTCTGGACTGGTTTATGGAATGAAAGGCTGGGGTCCCATCTAACCCCTAGATTTTTTACTGATTCCTTGGGTGAGGGGGGCATGCTTAGTTCATGGGGCCACCAGAGATTGGAGTCTAGTGGAGAGAGCTGGTGGAAGAAGAGGACCTCGGTTTTTTCGGCATTGAGCCGGAGGAAATTGTCGTCCATCCATCGGGCGATGTTACGGAGGCAGTTTTTTAGAGGATCAAAGGTGCACTGAGTAGGGTTGTCATAAGAAAACAAAAGCTGAATGTCGTCAGCATATGAAGTAGCCTTTATACCGGATTGGGCAATGATCTCTGCCAGAGGGGAAAAGTAACATTGAATAGGAGGGGGCTTAGTGAGGAACCCTGCGGGACTCCCCACTTAAGCGGGCGGCTGTCCGAGGTGAAGGGGGGTGAATACCGCCTGAGTCCGATTCTTTAAAAAGGAGGCAAGCCATTCCAATGGGCTGTCCGAGGTGAAGGGGGGTGAATACCGCCTGAGTCCGATTCTTTAAAAAGGAGGCAAGCCATTCCAATGCCTTACGTTGAATGCCTTTAGATCGGAGACGGTCAAGAAGGACAGGGTGAGAGACGGTGTCGAATGCTGCCGACAAGTCGAGCAGCACCAACACCGCTCTAGACCCGTCATCCAGCTTCCAGCTCACAGTCGGCCATTTCTATTAGAGCCAACTCGGTGCTGTATCCGGTTCTAAACCCATGTTGTGAGTCATGAAAAGCGCTGTGGGTTTCGAGGAAGCCAGCTAGTTGCTGGTGAACTAGCTTTTCAAGCACTTTTGCAGGGGCGGATAATAGCGAGATTGGCCTGTAGTTAGCTGGTTCATTAGGGTCAGCATTGGGTTTATTAAGAATGGGGACCAATCGGGCGTGCTTCCAGGAATCAGGGAAAATGCCTGTCCGAAGGGAGTCGTTCCATATCTCGTTCAAGATAGGGTTGAGAAGAGGGGCCAAGGATTTATATTGTTTGGCCGGCCAAGGGTCAGTGGGTGACCCTGATCTACATTTTAATAATTCTGCCAGAGAGCGTTCTGGGGTAATTTCTTCAAAGTTTGTGTAGACAGGGGCAGAGTCTGAGTTGACTGAACAGTTATCTATGGAGCCTGGGCAGTTGTTACATGGGAAGGAGTCATATATAGCAGCGATTTTGTCCTCAAAGTAGTCCGAGAGGTGGTTGCAGAGAGTTTGGGACCCAGGGGGATTGTCGTTTGAGGGCCATAGGATCGGTGAAAGATCTAACGGTGTTAAAAATTTCCCTTGAGGAGCCTTGTGCCCGGTTAATTTTCTCCTTCAGGTAGATTCTCTTGTGATCGGTTATCCTCTTCCTATAGTCTTTAAGGGCTAATTTGTATTTAAGTTTGCTGTCAGGGGAGTAGGATTGTCTCCAGCATCTCTCCAAGAGTTTACATGCTGATTTGCATTTACGCAATTCATCAGAGTACCAGGGTGCGGTGGGGGTAGCTCAAAAGGTTTTAATGGGCCTAATGGGAGCAATATTATCCATGGCGGAAGAGATTCTGTTGTTAAAGTCAGTTAGCCTAGAATCCAGGTCTGTGGCTTCTATGGGGGCGGCAAAAGTAAAATGAGCTGCTAGACTATCTGGGGTAATCTTACTCCAGTTACGGCCTACTGTTTTGGCCGGGAGTCTGGGCCTGTCTTGGTGGCGTAGAAGGATGGAGAAAGGGATGAAAAAATGATCTGACCAGATCACTGGGAGGGGTTCACTGATGCAGATGTCTGCCAAGTTAGAGCAGATCAGGTCAAGGGTATGTCCGGCCTTATGGGTCGGGTTAGAGACCAATTGGTTTAAACCACCATCAGATAGGGTGGACAGGAAGTTAAAATTGGTGGGATCATAAGCATTTTCCACATGGAGGTTGAAATCCCCAAGCAGAGTGAAGTTGGCATAGCGAGAGCTCGCCTGAAGGACATAGTCTAAGAGGGCAGGGAGATGAGAAGGCTTGGATTTGGGAGGACGATAGACTAGAAGGCCTGAGCATGTTATGTTGGCGGCGAGTTTAATGCAGAATGGTAGTGCCTCGATGGAATCTATTTGATCATAGGGGAAGGAGGAAATAGACCATTGTGATCGATAGATTATGGCGACACCTCCGCCTGGATTAGGACTCAGTCTATTGGCGCACAGGATGTTATAATCAGGGGGAACGGCAAGGCATAGGGCGGGGTTGGTTTCATCCCCCAATCAGGTCTCAGTTAAACAGAGGAGATCCCACTAGTTGTCTTCCAAGGTTTGCGCTATGTCTAAAGAGTGTTTAACTAAAGAACAGCAGTTAATTAAGCCCGCTTTGATACTAATGTTGTTGCTGGCAGGGGGTGTCGGGTGGGTACCTGTTGGAGGGGGCTTTGCTTCAAGAGGTTACATACACTCTTTCCAAGGCTGCAGTGAGTATAGGGAAGGGGGTGGGTGATGGGGTCGGGTGGTGAGATATGCGTGAAGTTACAATGATTTGGGTTGAGATTCATTAAGGACTCCCTACCGTAGGAAATAATGGGAATGGTGCCGAGACCAACTGGTTTGCTAGCCACCGAGGCCGCGTCATGGTCGCGGACGGGCGCAGACGGGCAGGACTCTGGCACGACTCCGGCGCATCCGCTGATCGCGTTCGCTGTGCGGAGGCATGCCCGCCCCTTTTTATGCTGGCCACTAGAATGCGTCCTGGCGCTTCCCCCACCTAAGATGGCCGCTGCTGTTTTGATCTCGCCCGGGACTGAAAGATTGCCCTCAGTGCCTGAGTCGGCTGATACTGACCCGGTGAGTGTGGGACTGCGGGGGTGGGGGAGGTGCAAATACCACGCTTAGTACTTCAAGCGGGGAAAGAGGGGAGAACAAAGTGCAAGTGCAATTTCCAGCTACAATGTTGAGCAAGGAGCGAGGGAGCAGGTTTAAAAGCTTAGTGATTCAAGCTAATAATAAAATACAATTTGAAATCCAATACAATTTAAAATCAAGTGGCACAAGCGAGGGATAAGAAACAATTGTTAAGGCTTAGTAATTCAAGCGATGGAATCAATTTTAAAAAGACAATAATCAGAGCAGAGTGACACAGCAACCTCCCGGCTTCCGCCTCAGGAGGGAATCAAACACACAGTTAACACCACTTGTGTGTCTTCAGTCTTTGCTGATCAGACTTAATTTGAGTCAGTGGTTTCAGGTGCTCAGGATCGGTGCTTTTCATGAGCACCAGTTAAGAACACATTCATTTACGGGGAGATTAAGTGGTTTGCCCACAATCACAAGATGTAGAGCTAACGCCAAGACTCAAACCTAGTTCCAAGCTCCAAAGTCGGCAGCTCTAGTGAATAAGCTACATCCTCTCCCCACTTTCATAGTTCTGTAGTTGGTTATGTGTTAAACAGTGCTAACAGGAGAAATGGGCTGGTACAAGTTGCCCCCTGACAAGAGCCCAGGCACTATTTTTTTAGAAATTCACCACTCTCTCAAACCTCCCGGTCCTGGCGCACTGGCAGGACACAAAGGTTTACCCGGAGTGACTCACATCCTGGACGTCACTGGAAGTGAAAACCCGCTGGCTGTGAAGGAGGAGGAGCACCTGCATGCACGAACCAATCGCTTCTCAGATGCTACGAGTTGCAGAGGCTTTTGAGACAAGCCCTCCTATTGGCTGAGTGATCTCTAGTGGGAGCTCCGTCTCCAAGGCAGTAGGAAACAAACAAAATCAAACCAGTACAACAGTCTAGTTTGGATGCAGTCTGTGGTATTTAAATACATAATAATAAAAAATATGACATAACGTTCTCATTTAGCACAAAGCATTATTGTCAGTGGTGGCTGGTGACATTTGAAAGTGGTGAGGCGTACACTTTGTGGGAGAGCACCGTGGCGAGCGAGCCCGAACAATTAATATGGTGTTCGGGGGGGGTTTCCCCCTGAGAAAATTTTGAAAAAAGAGTGGGTACATGGTGCATTTTCAAGCAAATTTGAGAAGCAAGAAGGTTAATAAAGCAATTGTGAAAGTGAAGTTATTACATTAATAAAGGAATGTCGTATAACAACAACATGGTAGCCGCTTATTCAGAATAACCACAGAGCTTCATAACAGACTTCAAGATACAATGTTGAGAATCTCGCAGATTTTTTTAATTTAAAATGCATGATCCATGTGCCAGAGCCTCAACCGTGACGTGACGCAGCAGTCTCGCGTCTAAGTTTACCCTCTGTGTATTGCTACTCTAAGAAGTGCATGTATGACTTTTTAAAACATTCGCCAGATCTATTCATAAAAACATTGTTTTAATACATTCCCTCACTGTAAATAGTAATATACACTTCACCTCATTTTCACAGAAAAATCAGTGTTCCCTTGGGTCTCTTTTGTCCTGATGAAGACCCCGCTTTAAGGTGTGACGTATACCTATCACTGTAGTCTTGGGGTCGAAACGTCGACGGCCACTACTACACACCAGCTGACGCAACCACCATTATAACTATTAAATATTAGCGTCGGTATCATGGTATTTTATTAAATTGTTGAGCATTAGTTGCTCCATCATTCTACTGGCTCAGTGTTCTGAAGCCAGGTGTATCGGTCTCTCATTTTTATGTACTGATATTATTGTTTGCACTATGACCTACTTTGCACATCCCTCTTTTCTTACACAAACACCTCATCCTATCCTTCCTCTCCCTGGGGCACTATGATAATTGTGCTATTAGCTTGTTATATGTAACGTGAACAAGCACATTGTGATTAAATAACAGTGTGTTTAAGTACTTGATTCTGATTTGTTTTTGTTGAATTCTTTCTAAAAGTTTTCGGTTGTGTACTTTGATACCTCTTCACTGGGACCCCCTATTTTGTATCACTTACTGAATACAGCATGTCTTCCAGACAGCGCATGCACTGTCTAGACCTGACCTAAAAATCAAGATGGGGAGGAGCAAGACAGTAACATTGCACAGCCCACAAACTGGTCCATGTCTGCAGTTCCCAACTGCACCCTGGAGCCCACTGTTGCTGCCTTATTGATGCATTTATCCGGTATGCACTGCAACTGGCCCCTAGAGGGAAAGAAGGCCTACCACACTGGTTGATAGTGTGGGAACAGTAACTCAGGCTATGCCTTTTCAGTTCTATTTTTGATATCCACCTTAATGAATTAGTGATGACGTTATTTGTCTTTACTGCTGAATTTACAGCCGGTCTTACAAAACTGCTGTATATGGTATCCAACTGAGCATAAGAACTTTTATTGCTGTGGTTGCTCTACTAAGGTGGTCAGATCATACATGGAGATCTGAGCTTGCACGCTATTAGTATGTATATGCACTGGGTCTAGCAGGCTTAGTGGTAGCTAATATATGTGCACCTGAGTTCAGAGAATTTACTATTCACTGCAGCTAGGTGGGCTTCCACTGTAGTCAATTATAAATGAACTTGCAATATCAGCATGTTGCTAGTGGTAGGCAGAGCAGCAGCATAGACTGCAGCCATCCAGTAATACATTTTAACAGCAATGAAGAGTTGTCTGCTTGAAATGTGTCTGCTTGTCCAAGAGGAGATGCGAAATTATGTGGTTCCAGTTACAACTTGCACCGTTTCCTGGTTTAAATTAGCCTGGCAGTGGTCCAATGGACCAAATGTTTTAAGAAATTGTAGCATCTAAAGCATACAACAGCTTGCTAGGATATGGAATACCGGAGTGGAGTCCAAATATAGGCTTCTTCACTGATGGTACTGTGTATGTGCTGCTTTCACATTCTAGGTGCCACAATATCTAACAACAAGCAGTTTAGAGTCTCAACTCATGCTCAGTTACTTTATCTGCAGAGTGAACCCGTTCAGGGGGATGGTAGGGCAAATGTCCAGAGGAGTAATACAACATTTGCTAACCCTCAGCAGCTGTATAAAGGTAGACTGACAGGTTCAACAGTAAGTTACCAGTCTCGTTGACATTGGAGTGAGGGAGCTACATTGCCTATTACTGAACTTGTCATCTGAAAGATGCCTTTGAGCCAAGATGTTCTTTTATTTTATTTAATCTTATCTGGTATAGCACTCATAGACTTTACTAAAAGAACCTTTCCTAACCGTAATGTAAAATAAAGCCACACTATTGAACCAAACGTTTGCAATCATGAATAAAAATGACACCAATGAACTAAATCGGTCAAACCACAGTGAAAGTATATTTGGGGGAGGGCAAGAGCAGAGTTAACTGGGCAGTGGGTGGAGCGTGCTCTCTGTGGGCGCCTGCGCAATCTACACTAGCGGAGCTGCGGCAGGTAAAAGAAGCGTTGTGTCTTTCCCACCGATATGGATGCACAATGGGGACACAACTGAACAAATGCTCAGACCGGCTGAACACGGTTAGATTACCAGTGGAGGGATAGTGATATTGATGGAGGTGTAGCAAGATGGTGCAAGCACAGGCGGCAGAGGACAGGCTCCCTGGCTGGGGAAGAAGAAAGTCATGTTGTTAATGTGGTATTTGGTTGGAGAGAGGGAGAGAGATTGTCAAAGAGAACTAAGCTGAAAAAATTACGGACAAAGTGAAATCATTATAGGAACTGTTATAAGTGTTTACCGGAAGCTTATTCTCTTTGTCACAGTTTTAGCTGATATTATTTGTAGTAAGGAAATCTTCAGTGCCATCAGTCTAATTTGCTGCAGCTTCCAAAAACGTGCGACATGGGAGCATAAGCTAGTTGATTTCTGCAGAAATACCTGCTTTACCTCTTCTTGCAGGACTCGAATCTCACTTTAGAACACTAATTGGGTCTAGCTTAGAGATAGCATTCATCTGCTTCTCCACTCTCATGTTTAAAAAAATACAAAATAGCGCACCATAAAAAAATATAGAGATAGATACATACAGAGAGCCCTCTTCATCCAGCAGTCGGTTTAAGTGCTGTTCACATTTTACTTGCCACCAGAGCACACAGCAAGCATTAATCGATCAGCCACTTCATCCATTGGCTATCTTGCAGTGTGGATGACAACATTGTGCCAGATCACATATGTACATCTGTTCAATAAAAAGGCCCAGAAACAATCCCTTCTTATGAGGCGGGTTTTCACTCCAATGGGGTGTAGACCTGTAACTTTGCCATAAAATGATAATATAGCAGATCGTAGGAGTGTTTTCTCATTTACAAATCAGTCCGAATCAGAGAAAGCCCCAGGCTCTCTAAACCAAAGGGGTGAAACACGTGTTGTCTGGTCCTGGATATGGATTCCAATATTCTTATAATTTAAGTTGATTTATGAAAATACTGCAAAGATTCTGACTGATTTCTAAATGGGGAAACACTCCTACACATATGTACATCTACCTGAAAAGGACAGTACATTTGGCTCCAGTGAAACCCTGGGAAAGAGAGAGAGGTCTTCTCCCGAAACCCGCCTAGTAGGTGTAGAACTTAAATGACAGCATCATTGCCATTAATGTTTTGAAAAGCTGCTGAACTTTGTATTTATAAAGTTTGGGTAGATAAAAAAGCATAGTTTTTTAAATATGTTTTTGTGACAAGTGGATAATTCTATTGATTCAGTATCTCATGTGGTGAAAGCCTGAACCATTTCAATGGCTGGTATGTGAGAAACCTATGAAATACCAGTTTCTCCAATACCGTATTGACCGCAGTTTGGAAGTGGGAAACCTTATAATCTGCAGCGTGGTTATTTAATGGTAGGTTAATGTTATGTTATGTTAATTGGATTTGTTGAGCGCAGTGGTTACCCTGGGGTGTCCTGGCGCAATGTACTGCCTGTGCGTCAACGGAGTGATGGTCAATGAGTAAACAGCCAGGTCTTCAGTCCTTTCTAAAAGAGAGGAGATCTGTAGCATTCCTCAATTGGAATGGCAGGTCATTCCGAGCCTTGGATGTACATATAATAAAACTCCTGCCTCCCAACTGTTTTTTTTAAAAGTGGGGATTTGGACAATTTTTTGCTCCAGCGGACCAATGGGTCCTACTGGGAACATACCACTTGAACTTTTTCCTCAAATGGTCAGGGCCTGTTCCATTAAGTGCCTTAAAGGCTGTACATAAGGCCTTAAAGCATACCCTTTGCTTCAAAGGAAGCCAGTGTAGCCTAGTTAATTCTTTTTTCACCAAGACAAATTTAGGAATACCTGACAACAGCCTGGCTGCTGCATTTTGAGCTATCCGAAGCCTATTGATGTGCTGTTTTTCGGCGTTCAGATAGATACTATTGCAATTACCCAGTTGTGACATTACAAGTACCGTGACCACTGTCCTGAGATTTCCTTCTGAGAGCTAAGGTTTTATTTTCCTTAGGATTCGTAATATCAGGAAACATGCCGATACCACGGGATTTATATGATCTAAATGTCAGTCTATTATCTAATGTTACCCCCAAATTCTTTACTTTCAAAGTCGGGGAGGGCAATTGCCCAAATCTGTTGGCCACCAGTCAGGTATCCATACATGAGGATTATTTCCGAATACAATATTCTCAGTTTTGCTGGAGTTTAATTTTAAACAGTTAGACGCCATCCATCCTGTTATATCCTTCATGCAGCCAAGAAAGTGCACTTCCGTTAATGGGACTGATGGGACAATGGCTTGAAAATGAGTTCTCCATTGCAAGTGCTGCTGTGAATGGGCTGCTGGGCCACTTGTTAGTTATATATTTATTTATATTTGCCAAGTTGTTTTGAAGATTCCATATTTTTGCAAAAAAAATGTTTTTTTAAATTGCTAAGGCCAAACCTATTGGCTTTGCCAGTGCTAATTTTAAAGCGTTTCACATAAACAACATAGCAACAACAACAACAAATCATATAAAATAAGACCAGCACAAATACGTGGATGTTTTTTTTCTTTAATACAAAATGAGAGGGTCCAACTTTAAATAAAAATTTCTGTATTAAATTGACCAAACTCATCAATCACCTAAAAGTAATGCTAAAACTGCAGAGTCAATGTAAAATCCTTAAAATTGTATTTTTGTTTATATGTTAAACTCCATAATGCTCTCTGAGATAGTCCAACACCGAAGATGTACTTGATAATACATTAAAAACCCGCTTTTCTTGTCTAGAAGAGATCCGTTCCATCATGTACATTAAGTGATGGTGGAAGCACGTGAAAGGGGTCCCATGTTCAAGGGCGATATCAACCCAGTCCTGGATACATCTCAACGGCGTTTCCTCATAGCCGGCAAACATGGCGGGGTTTGCAAGAAGGCCTCGAGCAGCCATTATTCCTTTAAAGGCAAAACACAATAAACATAGTTACACATGAACATGCTTTGTCCAAACAAAAAGCGCAATATTGTGGAAATAGCACAAATTCTTCCCTCACGAGCTCCCTACACCAAAGTACCACAGTAATTTCTTTTGCCAAACATTTTTATTCATAATGCTGGTTTTGCATTACTTTTCTTAAACCATACTCCTGATACAATAAGCTTATTTTCCATCACAATTCACCATGGAGATCCAAACTCTGGGCCTGATTTAGATTTTGCAGACGAGGTACTGATATCCCTTCCACAATATCTCAAGTACATTATATCCAATGGCACTTGCAATACAGCAGACAAGAAATCCGTCACGTTTGTGACTGAGTAACCTGTCCGCCGAACTCTAAATCATCCTCTCAGTGAACCAATACAACTAGGGTAGGGAGTAGTGTCACTTAAGCAGTTAGCACTCCCTCCGATGCAACTAGTTTTTTTTAGTTCACATCTTTTATATATGCAATTAACTTCAGAACGGACCTCTTCTAGCAGATGACACACTGCAAGTGCACGCCCATCAATCAACACATTTGGGGCCAAAAATACAAAGAGTAGGAATTGAGATTTCCTAATTCCAATTCTTAGAGTAGCAATTAGGAAACTGCAATTTCTAATGTAAAAAAACGTACATTTATCAAACAGCGAATTCTAGTGGGTCACAAATCGACCTACCTCATGAATATTAATAAGGTAGGATGCAATTTGGAAACCATTAGGAATCGCATCCATCACAAGGATAGTAGCCTGCTGAGGATAGCAGACCAGCAGGTCGGTGATTGCTTTTTAATAAAGCACACATATAATATTTTTTTTAATGCAGTACATATTTTTTTTTTGTCCTCATTCTCCACCCTGGTCGTTCCGTTAAATCCTAGAGGGAACGACACACTGCCTCAGTACACTGGATAAAAAGGAAATTGGAAAGGTGGCATTCGCCTATCAGTGATGTCAGAACCTCCAAAGATTTTTATTCGGAGACCTTAAGGGGGACGCCTTACTGGGCATGTATTCTAGCAATCAGGACGCAACCTGATATGCCTCAGGAAAAAAGGAAGAGCAGCGTAATCATTGGACAGGGGGGGAAAAAACACAAAAAAAACATCCGTTACCTCACTGTTGACCCCACTTCAAAAGATTCCAAAAGGCTCTTTTATTTTGGTTGCCCGATCTCATTCGGTCTAGCCTAGAAACCTGCAAAACTGATGCCCGCCAGTCAGGAAAGGAGGGTGGTATAGAGACCTTCCACTTTTCGCAGATTTCTCTCCTGGCCAGGAGGATGGTATAAAAAAGAAGATGTTTAGCAGGACCTATAACACCATCCATCACACCAAATATTGCTAGTGCGGGATTGATTGTAAAGTGGTGTCGTGCCTGGTTGAAGGTTGTCTCGGAAACACCATGCAGTTGAAGCTTAATCCTGAGCTCCCCCACACCGGTTCACTCCACACCAATCATATATATACACTTGGTGATAAGAGTAGATGCCAGTGCCAGGGACACATGGGAACAAAACAAGGAGAGATAGGGAAAACACAGGAATCTGAATCCCAGATGCAAGAGAACTGGTCAACTATCGTCTGAACCCCTCCTGTTGATAAATAAAGAGTGATTAGATATATATATTCTATGATAGCTCTAAGTGTTTATGCTAACATGATGAAATGTATAGTACCTGGTGAGTAAATGCTCTGAACCCGTAAACAATCTTCCTTCTGTTCCTTCACAGTTAGGTAAGTAATGAGGGATATTTACAATGTATTCCTATGACAGAGAGGAGTTGAGTTAGCATCAAAGGAGGCTTCACAGAATACCGATAGGTATATGTCTAATCATTGAGTGTACCTAATTGGTCCAGTGCCTTTCTGAAAGTTGACTCGCCGTTCTCCATAAAAGTAAATCCTGTGTTATAGTAGTTAGTCCCTGTCAATATAAAGGGTATTATCAGAACTCTACTACATAGACTATTGTGGCCGTATCTCTATAAGGAATAATATGTACCTGTCTTGCATATGCGAAGTTCGTAATCACTTCAAATAACACAATGAATTGTGCCGCAAAGGAAATAAACCTCCTCGAGGTATCTATCAACGCGGACTAGTCTTCCGCAATAAACTGTACACATCAATCTTCTCCGTGTATACAACAACAAAATAACGAACACGGACCAGCGAAATATATCTCGAAATAATAATTAACTCTCCGACTTAGCTCTTCAGAAGGAGAGAGTCCAGAATCGAAGCCCAACGCCGCGATGCGAGGAAATCCGTTGGAGCCCGAAAACGCCACCACCGTGACCCGGAAGCTATGCTGGAACCCGGAAGGAACGCAAAGCGTCTTCGCTATGGAGAGGGGAGAATAAATAGTGCGGAGGCGCATGCGCTAGACTTGCGCATGCGCTGTTCTGTTTTCTGCTATTATGCCAACCATGTCTTTGCCAACCACGGCTTCTGTAGATCGGCAGGCATGACAAGTGGCAGCCGATCGAAGATGACAATAGTCTGCTTATGAAGTCCCAAAAGGGAGACAGAGATGGACATTCAAAAAACATATGCAAGTCCGAAGCAGCTATTGCCCCACACCTCATACATGATACTGGCGAGTCATTTGAGAATTTTGAGAGCCTTTGTGGTGAATAATAGGCCCTATGCAGGGTGAAAAGGTGATTCCTTCGTAGCCATGCTGGCTTGACAGTATCCCACAATAGCTTAAAGGAATTAAGCCAGAGGCTTCCCACATCCTGGTCCAAGAAGGAGCTCCCCCAAAGCTTATCGGCCAAATTCGCCATCAATCTCCTCAAGAATTGCATGGTACCAAAAAGAGATTTCCTTCTTTGCCAGGATTTTATTAAGAAGCTGAAAATCAAGGTGGTTGCCTCCCCCTACTGGGAATCTACACTTAGTGGTAGACTGTGACTGAGCCCAGCTAGCTATCTGTAGGTATTTAAACCTGGAAAGGTTTGAACCAACCCTATCTCTGAGGGATTCCCATGAAATAAGGACCCCCTCTACGAACAGGTCACCCCAAACCTCCACCCCTGCCTCTCTCAAGGGCAAGACCAGACTGTCTTTAAGCCATCCCGGGCCCCCAGGTAAACCCCACAGAGGTGCCATGCTAGAGAAGTACCCTAGCATTACAGAACTACGCAATTTGTCCCATGTTCCAGCTATGCCCTGTAAAACCATTAGTTTTTTTTTTTTTAATTTGGGATCCCCCGATTTAAACAAAAACCCTTCCTGTGATAGATTTGCCCCGCTAAGCATAGCCCTAAACATACAGCCAATCCCAGTGTTAGTGGGCATCTTCAATAGCATGCAAGAGTGGGTAAGTTGGAATGTCCATGCGTACAACTGAAGATCCGGAACAGCTAGACCTCCCTTTTCCCTTCGGCACCTAAGTTTTTTCCAGGCAATCCTGGGTATATGGTAAGCCAAAATAAATGAGTTAATGTCGCTCTGCAACTTAGATAGAAAGGAAGGTTCGAAATAAAGAGGGATAGAAAAGTGATTCTGGGTAAGATAGACATCTTTATTAGATTTACCCTTCCCAAAATGGACAAAGGTAATAAAGACCATGATCTCATGAGTTTTCAACAGTCCTTCGCTACTACGGAAAGATTGGTTTCAGCTATTTTACTGACATCCTGGACGATGTTAATACCAAGATACCTCATTTTTAAACTAGGCTGTACCCCTTCCACTGACTCTTCGATGTTCCAAGCCATGATCTCTGTTTTAGAGGCATTCATTTCATATCCGGAGATTGCACCAAAATCCTGAGCCAATTTAATCACCGACGGGATGGGAGAGCTGTATGCAATTCCGAAGAAAAGATCAGAATGTCGTCAGCATAAAGGGCCACCTTCTTCTCCCACTCCCTGTACCTAAAAGGCTTGATGTTAAGGTCATCCCTCGGCCGTTGGGCAAAGGGTTCAATATATAGGTCAAACAGGAGAGGGGAGAGTGGGCAGCCCTGACGTGTCCCCCTTGTGATGTTAAACGGGTCCGACAAAGCTCCATTCACCAAGAGGCAGGCCGAAGGATTCTGGTATAACAATCTCACCGCTCGACAAAATTTATCTCCGATGTTAAACTTACCCAAGACCCCCGACAGGTATGACCAATGCATCCTGTCAAAGGCCTCAGTTGCGTCTGGCGTAAAAACAGCCAGGGGAAGGGAATCGGTGGAAGGAATATCGATAGCCCCTATCAGGTCATAGGTCAGCTCAAAAAGTTGTCGACCCTTAACCAAGCCCCTCTGGTCTTAGTGCAAGATGTCACCTGCTACCAGCCCCAATCTATTGGCCATAAATAGGAGTGTGGCTCACTGGTTAGAAGCAGCAGACTCTGAGGCAGAGATCATGCCCGGGACCAGGGTTCAATTCCCGACGCGGCAGTGTCTTGGGCTCAATGTCCGCGGACTCGATAATTCTCGCCTCGGCGCCTACTCTAATCATGGGTCCCACGCTGCAACTCTGGGCAATAGCTTGCTTAATCTCTACAACGGCCCCAACAACACTGGGATGCCTGGCTTCACCTTGGGGGTGCCCAGGAGGGGCATCTCACAGGGAGAGCCAGGAAGGGTTCCACAGCGTTATACAGCGCCGGACACCCCGTTGCTGGGGCAGCTGTGCGCTTTACAAGTATACTACACATAATCAACGTTAAGGATAGAAATCGGTCTGTAAGACCCACAATTTGATGCAATTTGATGCAGGTTTACCAGGTTTTAAAATCGGAGTTATGGATGCATTATCCCATGAAACTGGGGGTGACAGCCCTTCCTGGAGGATATGGTTGAATAAGATAGTTAAGAAAGGAACAATTGCCTTCCCCAAAACCCTATAGATTTCAGCGGGAAGGCCATCCAGGCCTGCCGCCTTCCCCTTCTTACTACTCATAATAGCCGCCTTGACCTCGTCCTGCGAGATCACCCAATCCAAACCGGTACGTTGTTCCAAGGTCAACGAAGGCAATGGTATCTCATTCAACCAGTCTTCAATGCTATCCGACTCAATACATTTATCCTCCCTATAGATGTCCTGAAAAAACAACAAAGATCCTCCGAATATCCTCATCCGATGTATATACCACGCTATCCTGGATGATTGAGCCAATATTATTTCGTACCTGATCAGTCTTGGCTTTCCAGGATAAAAGTCTATCTGCTCCCTCCCCATACTCAAAATGAGCGATTTTACTCGCTTCCCACCTTTGTAAAACACGTGTGTTCAACACTGAATCCAGCTGCCCCTTCACTCGCGTTAACTTGTTCTGTAACTCCTGTAAGGTATCAACTGAGGCATCTGAATGCAAATGTATTTCCCCTTGTACTTTCACAATTTCAGCCTCAATGGTGGATACCTCCTCTCTATATCGTTTCCTCCTATAGGCGACCCTGCTGGTTATTTGGCCCCTTAAGAAGGCCTTATAGGAGTCCCAAACACAACCTAATGAGGCTGAACCAATGTTCACTTTAAAGAACCACTCAGTTTCACTCACCAAAGAGGAAATCTCCTCCTCTTTCAAGAGAAGCGAGCGATCAAACGACCAAATTCTGGGGGAAGTTTGGACAATACCTTCCATTTCCAACCGTACAGCGAAATGGTCTGACAGGTGTGAGGGGAGGTAGGAGATGTTTTTTACAGCGCTCTTCAGAGTCTGGCTGATCAAAATAAAATCAATCCTTGATTGATGATGATATTTATTATTAGGAAATGACACACCTAGTTGTTGCCCTGACCATAATCTCCATATATCTAAATAGCCATATTGTCTCATAGAATCCAACAAGAAGGCCCTGGTTTTAGAAGGAACTGAGGCCCGACTATTTGGTGATTTATCAAGTAGGGTTCTGAATACAGTAATAGATGAGAGAAGATGGATTTAAGAACTGAGGGGATCATCATGGTTTGGAGCATAGTATCAGACAATTGTAATTTGTGCACCCGAAATAGTTACTGTTACGATGACCCATCTGCCACCCGGGTCTACTAACTTAAATATGAGACGAGCCTTTGGTGATTTTTTAAAGAGTATCGTGACCCCCCTAATGTTCATGGTCTGCGTTGTAGAGATACAAAAATCAATCCATTTATTCTCTTTAGCCAGGGAAAGCATCTCTGGTTCTGTCAAATGAGTATCCTGGAGAACAATGACCTGCGCACCAGAATCACGAAGATATTGCAAGGTCTTGTCCCTTCTGGGTCTGGTGCGAAGGCCATTAATATTCCAGGAGAGAATCTGTAAACTATTCATAAATAAAGTTGCCACCCCATACCACATGGCCAAATTTACAAAAAAAAACCCTAGGCCTATCTAAAACCACCATATTTAAATCCAGAAATCAATCTATAAAGAAAAAGAGAAAAGAGAACGCTCCAGAGAAGAAAGTGAGTAAATCATTTTGTTTTTTTACCTTGCAACACCCACCCACCTTCCCCGTGCCCTGACCTACCCACCCACCCTCCCTGGGAAACCCTTGCCCTATCTATCCGGACCAGGTCCAGAAAGTAGCGCCCCACAGGACTCCCGCAAAGCTTAACTCCCTAAAAAAAAAAAAAAGAGAAGCGAATAAGATGCCAGACAATTAATGCCTTACAGACATAGGAATTATTAGGACTCAATGTTTCTTTTTTTCCCTTTGTCTTTTAAGATATCATCCTAATACTCAGTGTAAATGTAAAATATAAATGTGAAACTACCCTAAAACTACCCTACGAAAGTTAAGCTATCCAATGCAGAGTTCAATGACCAAAGAAAGAAAGATCTACTGAAAAAACCAGGACTGATTCCAAACTAACCTGATGGGCCTTCTTCTTTACCCAAGTCCAGCAGAAATTCATCTGCAACCTATACAGATCTAATATTACACATTTTATTGTTCTACATTATCCTTAGTGCAGCTGGGAACTTGAGTTGAGCTACCACCCCTAACTTCCTGAAGGCCTCTAACCTCCTCCCCAACTCCCATTGTTTATCCAGGGTCGCCCTGGATAGGTGTGATATTATTTGAAAAGTGAACCCCTTGCTGCTCAGGGACTTCTGTTTTAGGGCTTGGTTAAGAATAGACTCTTTAAGAGAATAGGTGTGAAGATGAACTAGGATCTTCCTAGGCTTGGATCTCTGTGGGTTCCTCCTGAAGGGGTCCCTTTGAATTCTTTGTATTTCAGTACCTAAATCTTCTACTGATTGCTCAAGCCCTAAAGAGTCCTTTAGAAGCATGATGACATATTCTTTAATATCGGTACCCTCACTCCCCTCAGGAATATTAAGAATTCAGAGTGCGTTATTGCGCCGAGCGTTATTTTCCAAAAACTCCATCCTGTCGCCGAGGGCGAAATCCTCGCTTTTGAGATTGATAATATCAGCTTTGGCCTTGTCAAGCTGGAGAGAGAGGCCCGCCACAGTATCCTCTAGCGCCACCGTCCTAGCATTGAGTCCATCTATTTTACTCTCCAAGGATTCACAAAAATGTCTAATTTCTGTCTGGTTAGCTGTTGACACTTCGAATCCTTTTTAGGTCTCTTAGAGAGACCTATTGCCGTTAAAACAGAAAGCTAAAAGGCGGATTTTGCCGAGTGCATGTGTGTCCGTGCACGCGCTCTCCATTTGCTTCCCGAGCCGCCTGCCTGCTTCACACAAAGCCATCAGCCTCCCTCCCACCTCCCCCCTAATTGCTTTCCCTTATCACGGCCGCGAGGCCATGAGCTACTTCAAAGGGATCCGCTCCCCGCCTCCCCCCGCCGCTTGTCCTGTCTATTGAGCCTTTCTCACCTCTCTCCTTATCTCCTTTTCTCTCCCACTAGCTTCACTTCTGTGGTTTTCTGCTGTCAACCCTCATTTTTTTCTTTCTCCTAAACTGTCTCTTGCCCAGGACGGCAGACCTCTCTCCAGGCATGCCGTGCCCTTAGCTTCTCCAGTTGAACTATTCAGATGAGACACTGTTATCAATTGTGTTTTTAGTTTGCTTTGGACGTCTGCTTTCTCTGCATTAGCCCACGTATCATGATTGACTAACTGCTGACTGCTAATGCGCATTCAACGAGTTTTAAGAGGTTTCCTGGGTTATAGCGATGGTCCCTAAAGGAACTCGCACGTAATTTTGAGCCTTGCACGAGAAAGAACTTCTTTCTCAGATCGGAGGGTATTTGTTAGACTCTGAGCTCCTGAATGAAGCGACCCCCACAGACTTTATGTACCAAATTGTTTGGCGCTCACTTGTGTCGGCATTTTCTAGGGGAAAGTGGCCTATTATCGTGTATCTGGCAGCAAATTTGAGTCCCAATAAACAATGCAGATTTACTTAGTTTTACAGTTTATAGCGCTTAATTCAAAACAGTTTAAAAAACGTTTATAAATTCCAGTCACGCAGATCCACAGGTGTAATTACATGCACGTATTGCACTTACATCTAAATAAATGCACATATTGTACTTGGATGTAATTACGTGTACATATTGTACTGGCATGTAATGTAATAACATGTACCACGTGTACCTATTGTACCTATTGCACGGATGCACAGACTCAGTCCGATTGTAGTGATCGGCTAGAAAATGTCTTAAAGACATTGTTTCTAGAAGTGTATATGTTCTTAGTCTATTTATGTCACGAATTACGTTCTATGCCCTCACACCCCCTCACCCTCACACCCCCTCACCCTCACATCCTCTCACCTTCACAACACTCTCACCCTCACACACCCTCACCCACCCCGCTCACCCTCACCCCCGCTCACCCTCACCCCGCTCACCCTCACCCCCCCTCACCCCCCTCACGCACCCTCACTCAACCTCACACCCCCTCTCACACCCTCACACACCCTTACCCCCTCACCCTCACACCCCCTCACCCGCACACACCCTCACCCTCACACACCCTCACTTACCCTCACACCCTCACACCCCCTCACCCTAACATAACCATAACACAACCATAACAAAACATAGCAAAACACAACAAACCATAGCATAACAAAACATAGCTTAACAAAACACAACAAACCATAGCATAACAAAACATAGCATACAGAACAAAATATAGCATAGCAAAACCTAGCATAGCATAACAAAACACAACATAGCATAACAAAACAAAGCATAGCATAACAAAACACAACATAGCATAGCATAACAAAACACAACATAGCATAGCATAACAAAACACAACACAACATAGCATAACAAAACAAAGCTTAGCATAGCATAACAAAACATAGCATAACACAACATAGGATAACAAAACATAGCATAACAAAACATAGCATAACAAAACATAGCATAGCATAATAGCATAATAAAACACAACAAAACATAGCAGAGCATAACAAAGCATAGCAGAGCAAAACAGCATAGCATAAAAAAACATAGCATAGCAAAACACAACAAAACATAGCATAGCAAAACAAAGCATAACAATACAAAGCATAGCATAGCATAACAAAACATAGCATAGCATAACAAAACATAGCATAACAATACAAAGCATAGCATAGCATAACAAAACATAGCATAGCATAACAAAACACAACAAAACAGCATAGCTTAACAAAACACAACAAAACATAGCATGGCTTAACAAAACATAACAAAACATATAATAGCATAGCAAAACACAGCATAGCATAGCAAAACACAGCATAGCATAGCAAAACACAGCATAGCATAGCATAACAAAACATAGCATAGCAAAACAAAGCATAGCATAATAAAACACAACCGAGCATAGCATAGCATAAAAAACATAGCATAACAAAGCATAGCAGAGCAAAACATAGCATAACTAAACATAGCATAGCATAACAAAGCATAGCCTAGCAAAACACAACAAAACATAGCATAGCATAACAAAACACAACAAAACATAGCATAGCATAACAAAACAAAGCATAGGATAGGATAGCAAAACTAAACATAGCATAGCATAACAAAACATACCATAACAAAACACAACAAAACAGCATAGCTTAACAAAACAAAACATAGCATGGCTGAACAAAACATAACAACACATAAGAGCATAGCAAAACACAGCATAGCATACCAAACACAACAAAACATAGCATAGCATAACAAAACATAGCATAGCAAAGCATAGCATAATAAAACACAACAAAACATAGCATAGCATAACATAGCATAGCAGAGCAAAACATAGCATAGCATAACAAAGCATAGCATAACAAAACATAGCATAGCATAACATAGCATAGCAAAACATAGCATAGCATAACAAAACATAGCATAGCATAACAAAACAGCATAGCATAACAAAACAGCATAGCATAGCATAGCATAACAAAACAAAACATAGGATAGCAAAACAAAACATAGCATAGCATACAGCATCACTCAGCACCACCACAGCATCACTCAGTGGCACCACAACATCACTGAGCTCCACCACAGCATCAATCTTTGCAACCATTCAACAACAACTGGTTCAAATATGTTATCTCAATGTTTCAAGCTTTATTACAAATGTAACAAAAAGATGTTAATATTTGACATATGTTCTTGGATTTTCGTCACAATAAAGTACACTGAACATAATCTTCACAAATGTTATTTACAAAAGTTTAAGCTATTGCCATTATAAATTACAATAACTTTTATTTAAGTATTAATTATTTTAAAAAAATTTAAACCATTGTTATTTGTAATATCAATACATGTAAGTCACGCAAATACAACACATATTGCATTACAAATGCTATAGGTGTCACATTTGCGAAAGTTATAACTATTGGCATGGTAAATGACAAAGCTATTAATTTCGCTATTTTCAAAAACAAAACCTAAATAAAAAATGTGTCATTTACAATACCAATAGCTCAAACTTTCCTAATACGAGACCTATTGCATTGCAAATGCTTGTTTTATGTCCAGCGACAGAGATGCAAACATAGTTTCCATGGAGACTGCTGCCGATCCTCCCTCAACCTGAGAGCTTCTTATCATTAAGGCAGTTGCCTCCTGCTGAACCACATCTTGAATCACATCTTGCTTCAATGTCTCTGTTATCTGTTGTAGTTCTGATGCAGGCTTGTCCGATATACCCGTATCTCCCATCTCTATAGTTGCAACCTCAGACCTCTGAGACCGCTACTACACCCAGGGCCCCACAACTGTTATCACAATTGTTTGCCCCTAGTGAGGGCCCCAATAGATCCAGGGTAGAGGGAGGGGGAGATTTGCCCAGAGGGTTCTCTACAAGAGGCTCTCTCTTTTGCTAAGTCTAAGACCTGTGGCACAACTTTAAAATAAGATCTTAAAGAGGGCGTTACTTTAGTATCAAGGGCCGCAGCAGGTTTAACCGCTTTTGTAGCTTTGCGCCCTTTTGCGCGTTTAGCTTTCACTTGTCCACACAAAAATGTAGAGGTATTATCCTTCTTACTGTCGCTAGTGAGACTGCGACTTTGAATCAGAGCCCTTGTGCCTCTATTTGTCTCCAGCAGGAGGTCCTCTTCAACTCTCACCTCTCTCCTGTTAGTTTGTGTCTTGGTCCCACGCCTTCCTCTTTTCTTCACAGCGCCAGGCACCAGCACAACTACTTTCTCCTGCTCTAACAGGGAATCGGCTGTGGCGTCTATCGACAAGTCCTCGCTCACCTGAAATTGGCCTCTCTCCCCCAACCGCTCCTTACCCTGACGGGAACTTGTGGTCTCCTCCTCCGTCTTGCCTGGGACGCCTCCTCCCTCGGAGGACCCGGAAGCACCGGTACTGCCGCCGCCCGAGTGCCCCAGAGGAGGCTCCGGATCCTACGCCCTATGCAAAGCTCTAGGGCGGCCGAGCCCCACCGCAACAGATCAGGCGCAGGGAGGGCTGCCGCGACGAAGCACATAGGCGGCGAGGGAATCAAACAGCAACAAGACGGGCGGGGATGCTGACACGCCGAGGTAGGGATTATTCTTTTTTTTTTCCAAATCCCCAATGAAGTTTAATTTACAACAAAACACGCGGGTAGCAGCAACTCAACATTTCAGCATGTAAGCGATTAGCTTAAGAGAAAACCAAGTCCTCCGGCATCAATTGGAGAAGAGAGAAGGCATTACGGGAGCCCTGGGCTGGAGCGCTGCGGCGGCTCAACTAGCTGCCGCCATGTTTCCCCCGGTGAGTACATATTTCTTAAAGGAAACAAGAAAAAAATGAAACTTTGAAGTCAATTTTTTTTTTTAAAGTAGGCAGTAGTTTGCGGAACCACTGCCTGATCTTATAAAATATATTTTTAGGTCTCGTGGCGTTGAACAGCGCGTAAGCGCTGTCTCCGCCAGTGATCTATTGTCGCTGGGTCTGCTTCCCAGGAGACAGCACCTAGCCGCGCGCATCTTGCAAAAGGCAATCGGCGCAGGCCACGCGCGCGCGAACACGCTCGCCGTGGCTGTCTCCTGGGAAGCGCAAACATACACAGGCACACCTCCCTCTGCACGCATGCGCACACACAGAGACACACATACACAAGCGCACATACACGCACATACACACTTCCCCCCCACCCCTCCGCCGTCGCACACAGAGACACACATACGCACACATACAGGCATCCCCCCCTTCCCCGCTCACCGGCACTCCGGACTTGTGCAGCCTCCGCGGGGCTCTCCCTCGGGCATGGGAGCCCCGCGTCACCACTGCTCCTCCAGGCACTCCGTGGGCGCGGGCTTCACAAAACGGAAGTCCCGCTCCACGATAGGTTTCGTTTTGCACGTGCACGTCTTGTATTTCAAGCACTGAGAGCTTCTTATCATTAAGGCAGTTGCCTCCTGCTGAACCACATCTTGAATCACATCTTGCTTCAATGTCTCTGTTATCTGTTGTAGTTCTGATGCAGGCTTGTCCGATATACCCGTATCTCCCATCTCTATAGTTGCAACCTCAGACCTCTGAGACCGCTACTACACCCAGGGCCCCACAACTGTTATCACAATTGTTTGCCCCTAGTGAGGGCCCCAATAGATCCAGGGTAGAGGGAGGGGGAGATTTGCCCAGAGGGTTCTCTACAAGAGGCTCTCTCTTTTGCTAAGTCTAAGACCTGTGGCACAACTTTAAAATAACATCTTAAAGAGGGCGTTACTTTAGTACCAAGGGCCGCAGCAGGTTTAACCGCTTTTGTAGCTTTGCGCCCTTTTGCGCGTTTAGCTTTCACTTGTCCACACAAAAATGTAGAGGTATTATCCTTCTTACTGTCGCTAGTGAGACTGCGACTTTGAATCAGAGCCCTTGTGCCTCTATTTGTCTCCAGCAGGAGGTCCTCTTCAACTCTCACCTCTCTCCTGTTAGTTTGTGTCTTGGTCCCACGCCTTCCTCTTTTCTTCACAGCGCCAGGCACCAGCACAACTACTTTCTCCTGCTCTAACAGGGAATCGGCTGTGGCGTCTATCGACAAGTCCTCGCTCACCTGAAATTGGCCTCTCTCCCCCAACCGCTCCTTACCCTGACGGGAACTCGTGGTCTCCTCCTCCGTCTTGCCTGGGACGCCTCCTCCCTCGGAGGACCCGGAAGCACCGGTACTGCCGCCGCCCGAGTGCCCCAGAGGAGGCTCCGGATCCTACGCCCTATGCAAAGCTCTAGGGCGGCCGAGCCCCACCGCAACAGATCAGGCGCAGGGAGGGCTGCCGCGACGAAGCACATAGGCGGCGAGGGAATCAAACAGCAACAAGACGGGCGGGGATGCTGACACGCCGAGGTAGGGATTATTCTTTTTTTTTTCCAAATCCCCAATGAAGTTTAATTTACAACAAAACACGCGGGTAGCAGCAACTCAACATTTCAGCATGTAAGCGATTAGCTTAAGAGAAAACCAAGTCCTCCGGCATCAATTGGAGAAGAGAGAAGGCATTACGGGAGCCCTGGGCTGGAGCGCTGCGGCGGCTCAACTAGCTGCCGCCATGTTTCCCCCGGTGAGTACATATTTCTTAAAGGAAACAAGAAAAAAATGAAACTTTGAAGTCAATTTTTTTTTTTAAAGTAGGCAGTAGTTTGCGGAACCACTGCCTGATCTTATAAAATATATTTTTAGGTCTCGTGGCGTTGAACAGCGCGTAAGCGCTGTCTCCGCCAGTGATCTATTGTCGCTGGGTCTGCTTCCCAGGAGACAGCACCTAGCCGCGCGCATCTTGCAAAAGGCAATCGGCGCAGGCCACGCGTGCGCGAACACGCTCGCCGTGGCTGTCTCCTGGGAAGCGCAAACATACACAGGCACACCTCCCTCTGCACGCATGCGCACACACAGAGACACACATACACAAGCGCACATACACGCACATACACACTTCCCCCCCACCCCTCCGCCGTCGCACACAGAGACACACATACGCACACATACAGGCATCCCCCCCTTCCCCGCTCACCGGCACTCCGGACTTGTGCAGCCTCCGCGGGGCTCTCCCTCGGGCATGGGAGCCCCGCGTCACCACTGCTCCTCCAGGCACTCCGTGGGCGCGGGCTTCACAAAACGGAAGTCCCGCTCCACGATAGGTTTCGTTTTGCACGTGCACGTCTTGTATTTCAAGCACTGGACTCGCCGTTATAACTAGAAATCACTCAAAATCTGGGAATGATGGGGGATCAAAAATCAGGATGACCCCGATCTCGAAACAAAAGCCAAGACAGGTCAAAGAGACAGGAAGAGGTAAGATAATATTTGGGAAGTGACCGAGAGCAGGAGATTCTGATAATGGCACTCTAGAGCCTAAAATAAGTATAACTTGCAGCTTCCAAGACTGGATGTGAGCGAGCCAACAAATGTACAGGCAGATGACCAGAGCCGAGCCACGGTTAGGATCTGGCTCTAGAGGCCAGTGCACGAGCCGAGCTTGGAAAATATGTGTCTATGTAACAATTTTACCAATTCTTCTGAAAGTCAGAGGCATTGAGATATTTTGAAGGTATAATATCATTGTGAAAGCATGTGTCAGATAACTTAATAAAGAAATGACGTTTCAAACTTGCACCTTTGAAAATTTGTACTGGAGAATACATTGGGCTGCGCCTGCAGGGGCATCTTACAACTTTGTTTTTTTTTTGCACTTAGCGTTGGTATTTCAATCTCAGTCATGTTGGATGTCTTTCAGTCAAGGGAAGGTCAGTGGTCATTGCAGAGTGCTGGTGTTATGTGGACTGTGGTGGTGCGTGCACGGAGAGGTGCGCTGCGTGGAGGTGCACTGGATATGAACTACAATTCCCAGCAGCCTCCACTCTCGCGTATTCCAGAGATACAGCAGCCAGCTTAGATCATTGGGTACAACTACAACATGCCTTGTGGTTGATGGTGTCTTGCTAAGCAATCATGCTGTAGTGTTGGTACCCTTAGGACTTTTGACGTGCTTCCGGTTTGCTTTTACAAAGAGAACAGTTGTCTGTTGAGAATTGTTTGTATTGCTAGTGGATCACAGAGAAGCATCAGGGATCTGGATTAGTGATTAAAACAAACTTTGAAACAAACTTTAAACTTTAACCAATATTGAACTATTAAAAATGGACCTAATTTGCGAGTGTATTTCTTTAACACGCAGAGTGTTTACTCTTAGTGCATCAGATTCGATCTCTGCTTTGAGAAGTTTCACGACTCCCTCTGTCTGACCCAATCTGCCCCATCCCTCGTGTTACACCTCTCAGCCTTGCTTGTGTGCGTTCCTCTCTGCATCCGCCGTGTGACCTCTGTGCCTCCCTATGCCCTCCTGTGTGCTCCTGTACACCTCCATGTCTCCGTACCTCTGTGTGCACTAATCTGCCTCATCCCTCGTGTTGACTCTCTTAGGATCTCTAGTGTGCACTTTTCTCTGCCACCAGCTGTCCGCACGCTTCCATTGTTTCATGTGTGCACATCCCTGCTTCCTTGTGTGTGCACACCTCTATCCCTTCTCTCTTTGTGCATGCTACTGTCATAAGAACGGACGTGGTACAGGTAGGCTGTTTTTTATTTATTTATTAGTCTTCACTTTTATATAGCGCAAACTGTACCCGCAGGTATCAGAGCGCTTTAAATCAGCATGCTTATAACAAGCAAGACTAGCAATCTATATTACTGCCAACTTTGCTTAGCATAAGCAACAGCTAACCATTCACAAACAATGTTTATATACCAATTGCAAATTAAAAAATAAAATAATACAAAGCATTGTCATTTACAATGCCAGTAACTCAAACTTTAATGCTGCGAGACCTATTGCATTGCAAATGCTTGTTTACATTCTGAAAGGGGAAGCGATCTCTTAGGGATGGACCACTTCCAGTTTGTGAATGTTTACCACCTCCTTCGAGATGCCGGGAAAAAACATGCATGTTTTGCAACTGTAAGTTGGTCTCAAAACATTCATACATAGCACTGCAATTCGGTATTTGGAAGGGACGCCCTCTAAACACGCCCCTTCCACATACAAATCACTAACACAAACTGAGATTTGGCAAAGTGTTACAGAATCACAATTTGTGCTTCTGTACAATTAAAATAGCATTTTTGCCATCACAAACGGCCTGATTATGAGAATTGGGCTGTTTCCAATCACAAAAATGCTTTGTAAATATGGCCCCTATATCTTTGTTAGCATTTATTTCAATTAGAGGGGAGTAGCATGCAGCTCTCCAGAGGACTATTGCCCAAACGGGAAACATTTTATATTGGTTATCACTTGTGTCTTTAATGGACACAGGATAATTAAAAATAAAATAAAAATCTGGTTTGGGAGAGCAAATGCTGTAAGGGAGGTTTGCTGGGCCCTGCAGGCCTCCATTCCTATATTTCTGGCCAGTCACAAGAGAAAGCAGGGATGCAAATTGGGAACTACCTGATTAATATTGATTACGCAGGTTGTTTTGGGAGACTGTTAATGAATAATTTGCAATGCAACTTTGCAGTTCAAAGGAAGTATTGTAAATTGCATTTCCATTCAAAAACAAGTCGATGTGGAAATTGCACATCCCTGGTTTGCGGATGGAAATAATACATCTGGCGCATTGGCTAGCAGAGGATGAATATGGCTCAGCTGTGTGCCATCAGTAACCTTTTATCAGTCACGTCCATTAGATCTCTTTATTGTGGCCTACTTTATTGTGGTCTATACAGGTCACTTCCTTCGCAGCTATTATATGTATAAGTCACGAACAGGTGACGAATTTCTCGCACATACACGCTCCCTCGATTTAACTTTAGCTCCAAGACATAACATTGTATCAGACAACATGTCAGTATGACAACTTCTCCACAGAGAAGAATACGTGGACACTAGATCCCATCCTCTGAGGATGTGTATTACATCCAACACTTTTGCGCTGAATAGAAGTTGGGACAGAGGGATAAAGGGGAAGGCTATAGGACATGATTTTGTGTATCTTGTATACGTGATGGCATATTTTTCTCTTGTTTATTTTATCTCATATTTTGGTTTAAATAAGCGCTTGCCTTCTTTCTTAAAACCATTATACATAACTGCTGTTGGCTTAACTGATGGCTGTATAGGAACCTTTCCAGTCGGCATCACCAGTGGAAAAAGTTAATTATGTTATTAAAGCCGTTAGTAATGCCTGAATGACCCTTCTGTTGTCTTTCTATTACACCCCATTGTATTGATGCATTGGTAATGTACCTTATTATAGCTTGTTTAGCTCATGCGCAGTATGTCGCTCAAGAACAAGGTACCAACCTTTGGTATACTCTTTCTGGTAGAGACTCTATCTAGCCTCAAATTCCTCCCCTTTTGAATATTGCTCAGTCATCAGACTGGATCAAGAAACTTTTTCTATAGTACATTTGCTCGCAAGAAAGTGACACAATGTGGCTCCGCACTGATGCCGTTAGACTCCGGAAATGACGTGCAGGGCTAATAAAGGGGAAGCACCCATGCGCAGAGCTGTTATAACGCATGCACTGTTACCACGCACAGCCTTTACCACACATTTCTTTACAAAGTATATGCCTTTACAACGAATTAACATTGTAAAGTTATAAATGGTAAGGGCATATGCGTGGTACTGGTGGTAAGGGCATATGCCTGGTGGTAAAGACACCAGCGTGGTAAAGGCTATTTGCGTTGCGAGAGGAAACATGAGACCCTTCCGCTTCTTCTTTACAACCTGCGCCGTGCCTCAGAAGAGCTGCCTTGTCGTGGTGGTGAGGAAAGATGGATTGGGCCAGAGGCCCAGGGGGAGTCGCACAGGGGTCTGGTTTTAGGGCTCAGGGGACGGGTATTTTTAACAAGGGCTGGGGCTGAGTGGGGAGGGAGCTGGTCTAGTTTTAGGGCTCAGGGCAGAGGTTGGGTATTTTTAAAAATGGCTGGGGCTTCCACAAACTCCATCAGATGACCATTAAGATGTTTCTCTAAGATCTTAGTGGGTAATGCAACTAGCAAGAGTGGAAATAGTAGTAGATCTTTAATATCGAGGTTGGGCTTCTTAAGCAGTGGCTTCACCACCGTCTCATTCCATAGCCGTGGACAGCAGCCAGGATGATTGGGGCTCAGTCTCTCCTGGTCTTCTTGAGAATTCAGGACAGGAGTGATATCAGCAGAAAAGTATACAGAAAGTCAGAGATAGACTAAAGGTGGAAAGCGTCTGAGTGAAAGAAGCCTTGGAAACTCCAACAAATAGAGGTGCTGACATTGCGTGTTGTAGGTGGTGGCAAACAGATCAAGCCAAGGTTCTCCCCATTTGCGGAAGAGACCTTGCACCACCTCCAGGTGTAATTACCACTTGTGATCTGCAAAGTGCAGACAACCAAGCTTGTGCGAACTGGCACTCACTGAGCCCACCAGGTTGTTTACAAACAGTAAGATGCTCTGGTTGTCCAGCCATTTCAAGTAGCGCAAGCCTCCTAACACAGGGTCTGTGACCCCCAACCCACCCTGTTTGTTGCCGTACCAGATGGCGTTAGTGTTGTCAATAAGCACCTATACTAGCCTTCCGTGATAAATGGAAGGAAGGCTGTCAACGCCAAATAGATAGCCCTCAGATGCAGAAGGTTAATATGGAGCCGGGATTCAGCCAGAGGCCTCTGATCTCTACCTTTCCCAGATGGTTGTCCAAAGCCAGAAGGGGTCACCACGGGCAGCTCTAGGGTGGGGAAGGTAGAGGGGTCTCCTGCGGACTCAAATGCGGTCCAGCAACCATCACTGCATATCTCTTGCTGGCTTCTCTGAAATCTGGATAGGGTAAGAGAGGGCCCCCTGGAATCTGGGCCCACTGAGACTTTAGATCCCACTGCAAAGCCCACATGGGCCACCAGGAGTGGTTGACCAGCAGGATCAATCCGCCCATCAGCCCCAGCAGCCTCAGAGGCGACCTCCCTGGAATCCAGGACCAAGGTTGAAAGGTCGCGATTATATCATGAATGTCCCAGACTCTCTTTCCTGGGCAAAAAGTCACAAAACAGAACCATGTCCAGGACAGCTCTGATGAACGAATATGCTACTTACCAGTATGCATCTGTTCTTGGCATGTAGGGCTGCTGACATTCATATCTGTGCATAGATCGCCGCCTAGTGTTGGGTCCGGATGATTGCACATTGTTGTCCTGGAAGAGTCTTCGAAGTATCACGAGATAGGTGGCTCCTCCCTTGGACTACAGTGCGCATGGGCATCCTCTCCATCCTCAGATTGTTTTTTTCCGCCATTGGGTTCGGATGTTCAAATCTTAGCTCAAGTTAGGAAACTTGGAGTAAGGTGTGACTTTGGCACTTTGATAGTGAACCTCAAAATGACACAAGGTCCAACGTTGGCTGGAGGTGGCTGACAAAAGCCTGGGACAAGCCCATCTTCAACAGCCAGTCATCAAGGAAGGGGGAAAACTGGCATCCCTGACCTCCAAAGGTGTGCTGCCACCACTGCCATCACTTTCGTGACCACCACAGGGGCACTAGTGAAACCAAAGGGAAGCACAGCAAATTGAAAGTGCTCCTGTCCCACCACAATCTTCAGGTAGCTCCAGTGAGCTGGCAGGATGGGGATGTAGAAATGGGTGTCCTGCAGGTCCAATACCATTATCAAGTCTCCAGGTTTGAGAGCAGACAAGACCTGGGCTAATGTGATCATTCTGAACGTTTCCTTCCAGATGCAGGTGTTGAGTGCACAGGTCTAAAATAGGCCTCAGGCCTCCAGCTTCTTGGGCACCAGAAAACAGTGGGAATAACACAACCTACTTCTGCCGCAGGCACCTTCTTGGCAGCCCCTTTGGCAAAAAGCGCTTGCACTTCCTGGAGCAACATGGAGAGATGGTCATACATCAGTCATTAGGTGGACAGTGGGAGATGAGGTAGGGAAAAGGGTATTCTTTGCACACAATTTGTAGGACCCACCTCTCTGACATGATTGCTTGCCAGCCCAGAAAGACTTTGTAGATTCTGACTTCCATTGGGTGGCCGTGGCCCTGTATGGGACACTAAAGAGATTTGGCAGGCAAGGCTACAGTGGACTAGACGGCACGCTGACCTTGGCAGTGGGGGTGGTCAGCACTTCGAGCTCTCACGCAAAACTGCTGGGTTCCCTGTGGTGACTAGACAGGCTGGCGGTAAGGGATGCCCCTGCCAAAGCCACAAAAGGATTTGAAAATGGAAATGTTGGGGTTGGGGATGCGGGCAGAAAAGCCTAGAGAGCGAGCGGTGACCCTACTCTCTTTTAAACATTTGAGGGTGGAGTCAGCCTTGTCTCCGAACAGGAGAGTCCAATCAAAGGCCATGTCCATCAGCGAGGACTGGACATTGCCAGAAAACCAAGTTGAGCGCAGCCACTCATGGCGGCGAATGGCAACGCTGGTCCCTATGGCCAGCCTGATGGAGTGTCAAAGCCACAACAAATTGTGAACTTGGCTCCATCACAATCATATTGAATTGCCTAAGACAGTCCAGGGCGAAGGTCGTTCTGCATAACAGGGAGGACTTGTGCTACCAAATCCCAAAGGGAGTGAGTGTTATGGCCCAACTAACAGATGGCATTAACAGAGTGCCGGACAAAATGCTGGAGGAAAAGAGGCATTTCACAAATGTTTCCACTTGCTGTATCAGGAGAGTGGTGGGAAAAGTGATTGGACACGAATGGCGGGTGGAGGCTTGCACCACAAGACTTTCTGGTGAAGGGTGCTGTGACAGGAAAGCCAGGTCACCAGGAGCGTGGCAATGGTGCCTGGTGATCTGTCTGGTGGAACAGAGCAAGGCTTGGCCCAAGTACCTAAAAGGTGTCCGTCAGAGCCTCATTAAAAGGCAGCAGGGTCTCAGAGTAAGTCTGGTCCCGCTACATGACAACAGTAAGAACATTTTCACCTCAAGGGTGGGAAGCTGGAGGTCAATGATTTTAGCTGCTGATACACATGAACATGTTTTAAGGACACAAGGGAACCCAGTAGGGGACCTTCGGACCATGGGTTACTTAGCTTATTTCGAAGAACAGGGGTCCTAAGGGATCAAGATATAACAAAAAAATATCAATATAGACTACAATAAGTACTATATTTTTGAAACACGTCCAGCCGGGCGTAAGTTTATTCATAAGATAACATGAAGTTGTGTTGGCCCAAGAGGAGGCCAAAATATAGTGGTACGATAGGGTACAGTCCTGTACCTATCCCGAGAGTTTAAGAGAGGATAAACCAGGAAGAGGGAGATAGAAAAAGGAAAAAACTTTTCAGGCAAAACAAGAAGTTTTTGAGCCAATAGGTGACTTGTAGTTAAAGTAAATACAGTTACAACAAATTCACCCTACAGTGCCAACAATTTCAAATAACCATATTAAATAATATGCTACACTGCTTATTGCGTCGACGTTTCGATCCCTAAGGGCTCATAGTACAATGGGATCATCATCAGGACTATTTTTACAGTTATTGCCTGCAATACATAAAGCCTGCCATAGGGTGTGGACTTTGGAACCCTGGAGAGATAGACCTGTGATTGGCCGTGTTGACGAGGTTAACGCTGATGGATCCTCGTGGTTGCTAGCTACATGTGTTGTAGCAGGGCGTCAAAGGGTTTAGGCGATCTCCGTTTTAGCTAGGCTTGGATTCAGACCGTCCTTTTGCTTGCTTCCAAAGTGAAAGCAACGGTGGGGCGGGCGAAGCTCGATCGGCTTCTGCTCCCTTCTTTGTGGCAGCGCGAGTCCGCTGTGTTTGGACCCTCAAGGGCCAGGCTTGTGTGGATGGCGGAAATTCCGTCCAGTAGCTTGCTTCCAAATGAAAGCAGCGGCGGGTTGGGCGAAGCTGTCACAGCGGACCCACGCTGCAACTGAGAAGGGGGCAGAAGCACATCGAGCTTCGCCCAACCCGCCGCTGCTTTCATTTGGAAGCAAGCTACTGGACGGAATTTCCGCCATCCACACAAGACTGGCCCTTGAGGGTCCAAACACAGCGGACTCGCGCTGCCACAAAGAAGGGAGCAGAAGCCGATCGAGCTTCGCCCGCCCCACCGTTGCTTTCACTTTGGAAGCAAGCAAAAGGACGGTCTGAATCCAAGCCTAGCTAAAACGGAGATCGCCTAAACCCTTTGACGCCCTGCTACAACACATGTAGCTAGCAACCACGAGGATCCATCAGCGTTAACCTCGTCAACACGGCCAATCACAGGTCTATCTCTCCAGGGTTCCAAAGTCCACACCCTATGGCAGGCTTTATGTATTGCAGGCAATAACTGTAAAAATAGTCCTGATGATGATCCCATTGTACTATGAGCCCTTAGGGATCGAAACGTCGACGCAATAAGCAGTGTAGCATATTATTTAATATGGTTATTTGAAATTGTTGGCACTGTAGGGTGAATTTGTTGTAACTGTATTTACTTTAACTACAAGTCACCTATTGGCTCAAAAACTTCTTGTTTTGCCTGAAAAGTTTTTTCCTTTTTCTATCTCCCTCTTCCTGGTTTATCCTCTCTTAAACTCTCGGGATAGGTACAGGACTGTACCCTATCGTACCACTATATTTTGGCCTCCTCTTGGGCCAACACAACTTCATGTTATCTTATGAATAAACTTACGCCCGGCTGGACGTGTTTCAAAAATATAGTACTTATTGTAGTCTATATTGATATTTTTTTGTTATATCTTGATCCCTTAGGACCCCTGTTCTTCGAAATAAGATACACATGAACATAGCATAGGATTCAGGTTCTTCTATGGCTGATCCAGGAGGACAGAAAAGAGTGTCTTGGGGGAGCGGTCAAGTCCACTTGCCTCCTGCAAGTCCTCATTCCAGTTGTCATCCTGATAAGGGTGAGCGAACTCATCCAGCGGGTCATAATCGTTCTTGAAGAATGTTGCCTTCCCTGTTGTAAGTTGAGTGTGGGAATGAGCGCCTTTGGTCAGATTTGGGAGTAACGTTGGCCGAAGTGGGACCGGAGAATCAGCACATCCTCTTCGGGTGGCGGCTTCGGCACCAATGTACCAGGTGTGGCGTGGTTTTAGGCGCCAGGGCAGCATCAGAACAGAAGCCAGAGACAAGATTGGCTCATAGGAACCAGCTGGTGCCGAGGGCTAACCAGCCGGGGTGTCCCAGGTAGAAGACCTCTTGACTACTTTGGACCCTAAGGTGCACTAGAGGGAGTCTGTAGGGATACAAAGAGCCGGAGCATTGATGTGTGGAACTCTTCAATTTGGTGAGGCATAGCTCAAGGCACTGGAAACTCTGGTTGTGCCGAAACCTGTTGCGGAATCGGCTCGAAGTTGGCCAACTTCGAGAGCATGATCGAGAAAGTTGGTGCTGCACAGACCCATGCTCAGAGAAGTGCAGGTGGCACAAAGGAGAGGAACTCAGCTTCTATTCTTTTGTGTTTCTTGTTGAAGACCGGCCGCTGAAGCGGCTCAGTTGACTAATGAAATGGAAGCAGGATCAAAACTTCGAAATGGACAGCGACTTGGAGCAGTCCCGCTGCTGGGTTTTCTTCTTCTTGGCAATATAATGTTTTTCTTTACGTCTCTGTTGGGCTTTTGGTTCATCGAAGCTCAGCCTCTGCTGGGCTTGACCCCAGGAACCACAGGTATACCTAGTAGGGATCCGCCACAGACATATGTTTGCAATTGTGCATACAGGGCTTGAAACATGCAGTTATAGGGGTAAATAACCCTTACACACTGAGGAATATTGAGAAAAGTGATGTAAAAGTGTCTCTGAGAGGTGAGAGGGAGCTTTGGATCTGCGTCTAGTAGCACAGAAAGAAAGGAACTGACTTCAGCATGCAGGAGTGGCGCCTTTATGGACACCTCACGTCATTTCTGGAACAAAACAACGACAGTGCTGAGCCGCATGGTGCCACCTTCCGGCATGCAGAATTATACCAAAAAAGTTTCCGAATCAAGTTTGAAGCCTGGGTAATATTCAAAAGGTGAGGTCTCTGCAACTAGACATCTCTATCAGAATATACACAATCTTTAAACCAACACTTAATTTGCTATCTTGACAGATCTGTAATTGGGATAGGTAATTATATGGACAGATTCTCAGCTTATGCTTTAAAGGATGCTCTAAATGATCTGACCTAATGTGTGTGTAATCACCCTTTATAAAGATAAGGACATATTGCAAAAAAAGTTAAATGAAAACAAAGATAATAATTAATTTAGGGCTATTTTTTCTAGCTTATGTGTAATGACCCTGAGCATAAAACATTGTGTCGATGTGCATTTTGATATGCAGTAATTCCTAGGAATAGTTTTAAGAAAATGGACGAGGTTTCATTTCCATTTTGGAAATATTTTTCAAAGTTTGTAGATTTTTCAAACATCTGGCGCGCACTCTCAACAACATAGATTTTATTTTTTGAAAGATTATGTCAGTTTTCAGTTATGAAAACCGTGAGTCAGTTACATCTTATTTTCAATGTGTGCCTCGTGCATGATCAGCAACAGTCTTGATGCACCTGTGGAATGCGTACGTTTGATGTGAGTAGAATTGTGAGCACTTGGAAGAGTTTAGAGTCAAGAGGACGAGAAGTAAAGCCTTCCACAGTTTGGCTGTCCAGCATATTTTAAAACACTTCTTCTCACCTTAGAATGTACAAAGAACCTGGGCTTCAAGAAACAAGCAACAAGAGACCTCCCTCATCACTGCAACAATAGCCTGCATTTTTATGGTCTTCTTTTAGAATCCAGCCACAATGACCATTTTAATAAGCAGAAAGAACACAAACTGCTCTAAAGAATGAGATGATTTAATTATTTTCGGATGGTAAATTTTATGCAAATTGACATAGGTGAGATTATTTCCCCTCCTCCTTCCTCGGGTTTAGAATATATACTAACCACTTAAATCTCAGTTCTTTACTTGTCCAGATTTTATGGAATACTGTGACCTCTGAAGACCTCAAGGTCACTCATCAATGACAATGGAATACGAGCTCAACATTCAAGAACATTTCTGGAACTCATATTCTAAAGCAGATACAGCTATTACAACTTCTTTACTACACAGGACGTGCTCCTTATATGTAACAATACCTACAGCGGGACTAGTACATTTTAGCTGATAAATCTTCTTGTGAGTAATGCATTCAAAGCCCTGAAGAGAGTAACTTGATGCACATGACTGCAACCTGCCCCAAAATAGGGGATTTTGGATAAACCTCTGACTAGGACAATGGTGGTAACACACCTAGTTTTTATGTGGGTTGTTTCACTTAATTATTACATTGACCCAGAGATCTTGTTTTTGCTACATTGGAGGAATAAACCTTCCAATGCCCCTCAAGAAAGCTACGAATTTCTGTTTGAAGCTCTTGATTGTAATCCAAGCAAAAACATCATTTAATTGCCTTATGGTATTTACCCAGGTAAGGATATCCCAGACCCAGCTCTGGAGTTATTCACACTTACTACTCAAGATCATAAACCTTACCACATAGAAAAAAGGGAACTGAATTGCAATTACACCTTCATTGGAATGAGAAGATTCTGCTCTCTAGAGTCTGCCCCTACAGCTCCAAGATTAAGACTTTAACATAGCTTGTAAATTGTTTGTTATGTATTTAGCGGCCTAGGATCGTTATGAAGTGATTAGCAAATGAGGGCTCTGGTCACCTCTGTTAAATCTGGCACACCAATGACTGCTACCCAGCTGTTGTTTTAATATCACTGGCCCCAGTTCTGACTGACAAACTGACTGACTTGTTACATGTTTCCTTCGAATCAGAGGTGCTCCTTGTTAATTAGAAGGTCGGAAATGTGTCTGGTTTCCTAAATAAAGCCAATCTAGATGCCACAAGTCGAAGACATACCACCAAATAAATTCCTCCTGAAGGAGGAGATTCTGTTTGATGATTACCAATTAAGTTGTCGTCCTGGGAGGGGTACAGAAACAGCTATAACTATCACCACAGACAATATTAGATTAATCGTACATGACAGTGTGACCAGAAGAGTGATCCTGTTGGATCTCTCTTCTGCATTTGATACCGAGGACCCTGTACACTACCTTTTGGAAACTTGCAAAGTTGGAACTGTAAGGGACCACCTGATGTGGTTGAAAGTGTTACCAGTATCTGCCCCTTTCCTCCTTTCATTCTAAAAGTATCCGATTCGGTGTGGAGTGCCTCAGTGAACAACATTGTCACTGACGCCAATCAACATAGATGCTTGGATCTTCTCCATTCTGGTTAGTACAGGCCAGCACTGCTAGGCATTGTCTATGCTGGTGACATTTGAGGTGGTAATCCACCTGGACAAAAATGCCCCCAGGTCTGTGACCAATTAGAGAGACTGCTGGTCAGCTGTCCAGCAAAGTATGGGTCACAGGCTTTCTCGAGTTAAATGCTGATAAAACTGAGCTGCCTCTCCTGGACTGCAAAAACATCCATTAGAGGCAGCCTATGACTGACATTCAGGGTACGAACCTCCCAACCCTATTCCCAAAGCGAAATCTCTGAGATCAATAACTAATCAAGGACTGCCATTTAATCAACAGATGTTTAGGTGGAAACTTCTTGGTCACTTCTTTGTGCATTCAGAAAAGTTATTTCCAGAGTCCCATGCCTATAGCAACTCACTCTTCATGGGAATCCTTGCTTATCAAGTAGCCTCGCTCCAGGGAGTGCAGAATCATGATGTTGTGATGATTTGCAAGTTGAATATGTTTGATCCCTGGCTAGCGGTGAACAGTTAGTCTCCTTTAAGGCCATCTGCATGTGCCATAAATCATTATACTGCCCAGAATGCTCTTGTTTAACAAATTGCCTGCCTCACTCCCAGACATGGAAAACCAGAAATCAACTGCCGTCACAGTAGCCTTGGATCAAAATGTCTTGCTGTGGGACAGCTCCTTTCATTACTTAGCCTCAAAACAATAGAATCATCTAAATATCTCTCTTTGGCAAATCAGTAACCACCTGGTTTCCAGTAGAGTACTCAAGTTTCGTCAGTTTGAATAACTCAGGGCTGTGAGTCTCAGGAATCATCTCATTGTTTTTAGCGCCACAAGTTCATGGGATGGAACATGTTCACTTCATAAATAATCAGTGTAATGTTGTGCAGATTACTTCAAAACCAAAGCTTACTCATGTGCCTATCGGCTCAATCACACTTGCCAGCTATCCCATAGATGAACTCGAGCAAATTTTTCTCCTTTACTAAGTGTCAGACTAACAGCTGTTATTTCTTTTTGTGGCCCTTTCTTTAGAAGCAGGAATCTGTATGTTGACTGTGGCTTGTCTAGTTCTATTAAACTAATTTGTTTGGGACCCATGTGTGCAATCAGCACTATTTACAACCTTGAATCTGTGATCTTCCCTCCTCAGGGGAAAAGTGGGAGGAGAGTGCATGCTCCATCATTTACCGTCTGTCATCAGCTCACCTGATTGTTCAAGACTGATAGTGATGCTAGGCTGTTGAGTGGCAGGACATTACTGGGGACCTACCTATGATGAGGATCCTTTCATGCTTCTGAGAGGTGGGGTTTGTTATAAAACAGGGGTTGACCCAATATAGTCCAAGGACCTGGGTATTCAGTAGTATAGACAACAGTTGGTCCTCGACATAATTTTACCATTGAAAATAATCATAACATTTGGTCAAATTAATTAACTCCACACCACGACTGAATCTATAGTCTTAATTAGATGAATGATACTCGCCCACATCAACACAAAATCACACAGTAAGTGCCAATAAGCCAATGAAACTGAATAAAGTCCAATCAGGACAGTCAATTTAATATACAATATAACAGCGTTTGGAAATCAATGCATCTATGTACATGTATTTACATGAATCATAAGGCAAAATACACTTTTCTAAAAAGAGAACGTGCACAGAGAAAGAGGTAAAGTGTGTGCTCAAGTGAATGATCAAGAGGATCAGAAAAATAGTGTAAGTCGTTTATATACAAAGAAACATGAGCCTGTCCTAGATAATGCTTGTAAAAAATACTTCTATTTTACTAGCCTAATGCTATATACAATTCCTTGGTCCTTAAATTGCACCAATGGCAATAGGATTGCCAGGAAGAAGCGAGGGGGGGACAAGGGACAAGGGTCAATAGGTACAGGCTCCCAAAGGGGAATGTCGTCGACGTTTCGACCCAACCAAATAACGGGTGGTTCAAGTCCTCAACAACAGGTCTTCATCAGGACGGTGTGATAGGGGGATGTCTCTCAGAGTGCACGTCAATTAAAAATTACTATCATTGGGCACCTGTAATGATAAATGAACAACGGGGCTAAGTATCACTATATAATATCAATTGAGTCCACTAGTGACCATCATAAAGAAGCACTCACCCTTCCGTGGTGCCTCGACAAGAGAAACGTGCGACGATTGGTCCGCACTTTTATTATGATAGTATCCAAAGTTATACTGTGAAATGAAAAGAAACGGTAGCCATTAGTGCTACATAGCTTATCTCCCATTTGAGTAACTACACATCAAAGAGAGTTGCTTTCTTTTGAAAGAACGGCGAATCCCACTTGGTAATTCCCGGTTTTTCAAACAATGTCAATAATTAAAGTCTCAGCCAGCATACAAGAATTGAAAGTAGAATTAATTTTAGAATCTCAGGGAGCCCATATTTACATCGGGGTCCTCATCTTTAAGGTTGTTTGCCTATCAACCAAGGGGTTAGCTGTATAATAACTATGTATCCCCCAAAAGAGCCTGACTGCGGTAACTCACCCAACGCGTGCGTTCGCGGGTGTTTTCAAAGTTGTCATCCAAGTTGTTATCCAAAAGAATCAGACATCGAGTGCTAAAAAGGAGATAAGACGAATTACGTCTCCGTTGAAAATGCTGCAAGTGTGGTTATATCCAACGTTAATATTAGCCCCCGGTTACACTTCCCGGTTTCAGAATTCCAACCTACCCCGTATCTTTGGGGAAAGCGTAGAGTATATTAGTATAGTGGAAGAGGAGGGACTGTTACATACCACCCTCTATAGAAAATCTAGTGAGAGGAACACCCTGCTTCGGTACAATAGCCATCATCCGCGCAATCTCAGGGACAATTTACCTTATGGTCAGTTCCTGAGGTTGCGCCGGAATTGTACCCGCAAGGAGGATTATTTCAATGAATCCATGTCACTCATGGATCGTTTGTTGGAGAGGGGCTATCCACAACGATTGTTGAAAAAAGCTAGAAAAAAGGCTTGGTTTTGCCACAGAGAGTTCCTGTTGGAACCAAAAACCAAAACTAATGTTAGTGATGAAAGGATAACATGTGTCACCACATTCAATACTAAAAGCAGTGAAATCAAGAAGATTATAAATACGCACTGGCACTTGGTGGCTGACGAAGTAGGGATCACAACCCCACCGATGTTTGCATTTAAAAAGGGAAGGAGTGTCAGGGACTATGTAGTCCAATCATTGTTACCTAACATATCCAGGGATGCCCAATCCACACTATGGAATACACCACCTGTATTGGGCCACCACAGATGTGGATCGTGCAAAGCATGCCAACTAGCAGAAGAACTAAAATCATGTACTCACAATAACTATACGCACTTAATGAAACAGCACACCAATTGTAACTCAACTGGAGTTATATATGTGATTGCATGCCCTTGTGACTTTTGGTATATAGGTCAGACTGTCCAAAAAGTAAAAACCAGAATCCTACAGCATTGCAGCAGGATCCGCTGTAGGGTTCAGGGGGCTCCTTTGGTTGAACACTTTACAAAATTTGGTCACTCACCTGAAAGTTTGAAATGGTGGGTATTAGAGAAGGTCACTGTCAATGTAAGAGGAGGCAATTTTTCAAACTGTCTAAGTGTTCGGGAGTGTAAATGGATGCACACCTTTGATACTGTGAACAAGGGCCTCAATGAATACGAAGAAATAACGAGACAGATGGCAACACTCTATAATGGTAGATTCTCTTCTGTTATCCTGAGACTCTTTTTTCTGTAATTGTTAACCAAATTTTGCACCCAGGAACCTTTCTATTGTGCGATATGCAGACTGCAAATGCTTTGAATATATACACTGTGTATCTGTAATACTTGTTTGTATATGTTAATGTTTTAAATATTTGCACTATTTATTTGTGGTATTTGACTTGTTTGGATTGACGGTTGAGTTATATCAGTCACATCACCCCGTCTTTCATTCATCTAATTAATACTGACATGTGGGGATACAATGTCCACTATAGGCGCTAAACCTTCGGTCATGATTGTGAGTATGACCTTGTATCGGCTCGCCTGATAAATAAACCTCACGCTTTAGTGAGACACCCTGTTTTTTAAAGATACAAGCATATGGATTTGATGAGCTCATCCATGACTTTCGGACTGTTAAATGTTACCTTGTAGCGACATTTACACAATTTGAAGAATTTCCTGGCGGGCTTTTTTAATCAATTGCTAGCAGTGCACAGTACCGCTTGATTCTATTTCCGATGCGGTAATGCAGTAATGGGCGATATCCTAGCAACCGGCCGGACGCCATGACGTATACGCGTCGGTTGCTGGGTTACGAATACAACTATGTCGCGTTTGGGTCGTTTCCGCATTCCATAACGCGACTTGGAGTGGGAAGCTGTGCGCCACGGAGCGGAGCAAAAAACAAAAAAGAACAAATACTCTACGCTTTCCCCAAAGATACGGGGTAGGTTGGAATTCTGAAACCGGGAAGTGTAACCGGGGGCTAATATTAACGTTGGATATAACCACACTTGTAGCATTTTCAACGGAGACGTAATTCGTCTTATCTCCTTTTTAGCACTCGATGTCTGATTCGTTTGGATAACAACTTGGATGACAACTTTGAAAACACCCGCGAACGCACGCGTTGGGTGAGTTACCGCAGTCAGGCTCTTTTGGGGGATACATAGTTATTGTACAGCTAACCCCTTGGTTGATAGGCAAACAACCTTAAAGATGAGGACCCCGATGTAAATATGGGCTCCCTGAGATTCTAAAATTAATTCTACTTTCAATTCTTGTATTCTGGCTGAGACTTTAATTATTGACATTGTTTGAAAAACCGGGAATTACCAAGTGGGATTCGCCGTTCTTTCAAAAGAAAGCAACTCTCTTTGATGTGTAGTTACTCAAATGGGAGATAAGCTATGTAGCACTAATGGCTACCGTTTCTTTTCATTTCACAGTATAACTTTGGATACTATCATAATAAAAGTGCGGACCAATCGTCGCACGTTTCTCTTGTCGAGGCACCACGGAAGGGTGAGTGCTTCTTTATGATGGTCACTAGTGGACTCAATTGATATTATATAGTGATACTTAGCCCCGTTGTTCATTTATCATTACAGGTGCCCAATGATAGTAATTTTTAATTGACGTGCACTCTGAGAGACATCCCCCTATCACACCGTCCTGATGAAGACCCGTTGTTGAGGACTTGAACCACCCGTTATTTGGTTGGGTTGAAACGTCGACGACATTCCCCTTTGGGAGCCTGTACCTATTGACCCTTGTCCCCCCCTCGCTTCTTCCTGGCAATCCTATTGCCATTGGTGCAATTTAAGGACCAAGGAATTGTATATAGCATTAGGCTAGTAAAAAAGAAGTATTTTTTACAAGCATTATCTAGGACAGGCTCATGTTTCTTTGTATATAAACGACTTACACTATTTTTCTGATCCTCTTGATCATTCACTTGAGCACACACTTTACCTCTTTCTCTGTGCACGTTCTCTTATTAGAAAAGTGTATTTTGCCTTATGATTCATGTAAATACATGTACATAGATGCATTGATTTCCAAACGCTGTTATATTGTATATTAAATTGACTGTCCTGATTGGACTTTATTCAGTTTCATTGGCTTATTGGCACTTACTGTGTGATTTTTTGTTGATGTGGGCGAGTATCATTCATCTAATTAAGACTATAGATTCAGTCGTGGTGTGGAGTTAATTAATTTGACCAAATGTTATGATTATTTTCAATGGTAAAATTATGTCGAGGACCAACTGTTGTCTGAGAGGTGGGGGGCTGCTAGAGACCATCTATGACAAGTTTGACAACAACATCTTCCACAAGGCACCCTCACCCTCCGCCTCCTGCACCACACAGCCAACACTGGACAGCTTGACCGCCCTCAGCATCGCAGACACCCCAAAAACCACCAACTCTGGGGCCCCCACGGACACCTTCCCCCACAATATCTACCACAGACATCATCGCCCGAACTACAGAACATCATCAACTGATCCTTCGAGACCGCCTCCTTCCCCGATGACTGAAAACATGTGGAGATCAACCCTCTCTTTAAGAAACCCTCAGCGGGCCCCTCTGACCTCAAGAACTTCAGACCGATCTCCCTACTTCACCACTGGGCGAAAGTCATTGAAAAAGATGTCAACAGCCATCTTGCCTCCTTCATCGACGAGAACAACATCCTCGACTCCTCCCAATTAGCCTTCAGGAAGAACCACAGCACAGAGACCGCCCTCATCACCGCGACATACGACATCTGCTCCCTCCTCGACAGAGGAGAGACTGTGGCCCTAATCCTCCTGGACCTCTCCGCAGCCTTCGACACAGTCTCACACCGCACCCTAGCCAGCCGACTCCACAATGCAAGAATCCAGAACAAAGCCCTCGACTGGATCTGCTCATTCCTCTCTGGCAGAAAGCAGAAGGTCGAACTTCCTCCGTTCATCTCGGACCCCATGCCAATACCCTGCGGAGTCCCCCAAGGACCCTCCATCAGCCCCACCCTGTTCAACGTCTACATGGCCCCTCTCGCTTCCATCATCAGAGCACACAGATTCAGCATCGTATTGTATGCAGATGACACACAACTCATCATCTCACTATCCAACGAACCCAACATCTCGAAACAAAACTTTCAAGAAGGAATGGAAGCAGTCGCCAGGTGGATGAAGAACAGCTGCCTACAACTGAACATAGACAAAACCGAAGTACTCATCATAGGCCCACATCCTGAAGCCTAGAACGACAGCTGGTGGTCCACGCCCTCAGAAACCCACCCCCACCCACAGACCACACACGCAACCACGGAACCATCCTGGACTCCAAACTCAAAATGTGCCGCCAGATCAACGCAGTCATCTCTTCCTGTTTTCACACCCTCCGTCTCTTATGTAAAACTTTCAACTGGATCCCCCTCGAACACAGGAAAACAGTCACCCACGCCCTCATCAGCAGTGGACTACGGCAATGCACTCTACGCCAGGATCAACAAGAACCTCACCCGCAATCTCCAGAACATCCAAAACGCCGCCGGCAGACTAGTCCTTAACCTACCACGCATTGCCACATCACCCAACACCTGCGGGCACTCTACTGGCTCCCCGTTGAGAAGAGAATGACCTTCAAGCTTCTCACCCACGCCCACAAAGCTGTCCACAACACCAGCCTGGCCTACATGAGCCACAACCTCTCGTTCCACGCACCCCAAAGATCCCTCTGCTCAACCCAGCTCTCCCTCACTATGGTACCACACATCAAGAAAACCAGAAAAGGAGGTCACTCCTTCTCCTTCCTCGCAGCCAAAGCATGGAACACCCTCCCACTCCACCTCTGCCAGACACCAACTCTGTCTACGTTCCTGAAGGACTTCAAGACCTGGCTCTTCGACGGCTCACTAGGAGCATCCAGCACCACACGCCCCCTGATGGGCTATGGTAGCCTCCTGATGATTCTCTGCAAGGGCTTAGGATCCACGTGCCTCCCATCCCCTCCCCCCAGCGCCTTTAAACCCCACTGGGTGAGTAGCTGTGATGGAGCAAGGATTCGCTCGTAAAGCGACTTGCTCACATTTATGAACCTCGTTAACCTGTAATAGTATTAACTAATCCTGTTTGTCTTTAATATCACACTTTTACAGTACACGCGGGTGTCCGAGAGAAGCTCGCATATGTGTTTATTAATCATAATGATGCTTGCATACTACAGAATCGCAGCTTCGCAGAAATCCAGTCTGCGCATGCGTCGGTCATACCCATGTGATGTGACGCACACGCAATTTTGGAGGGATGTGTTTGCTCATGCGCATTACTGCTAAAATGGCCGCTTTGTCTTTAAACACGCTCTCTGCTTGCCAATGCCGCTTATGCACATCTGTCTATTTCTGCATAACTCCTAACCGCTATAGTTATTATAAAATAAGGGGTGAAGTGTAGCTTACCATGGTGTACAGTGTATTCATTTTTTCTGTGTTTCTAATTTGTTTTCGCTTACTTTTCATGTACCGCGTATCTGTGGGCCTGGGAGTGGGGAGTCGCTCCATCTTTGAAACCTCTTGCACCCCTGTCATGTGATGAGGGACAATTCAAACTACGCAGAAGTAAAACCCCGCCAGCTGGCTGCCGAAGCTGAGATGCTCATGAGAACCTGACCCATGACCTAGCGAGAGGAGCCGAGCTGCACCTGAACTCGAAACAATATTGTTACTTTACTGTGTGTCCTATTGTATTTCTTGCTGTCTATGGCATGGGAACTGGAATGTAAGGGGTGGGTACGAAAATTAAATATTCAGTGTGGGAACATAGAATTTTAGGTGGTGACAATGACCTAACCACCTCTCCTGACCAATCATAAGTTGGGGACCCTGTCACTTGCAACATTTGTGGGTGGTCTAGGGAACCGAAAAGGGTATAACTAGCCTGGTTTTAACTAGAGAAATTGTCCGACTTGTCCGAGTAGCTGACCTGGCACTGACCCTACGAACTCTATAGGTGATTGATACAGAGGGCTGCGGAGCACTCTGTCCGTAATTTCCACAAACTCCAAGGGGTGGAAATAGTCTTAAGTGCTGGCGAAGCACTTTGCTGGGAGATTCGAAAACCCAATCGGGGTTACTGGCGAATTCCGTGCAGAGAGGGAGTAGCGCAGGCATTGCATCCGAAGCTGCAGGTGTTGGTCGTGCCCTTTGATGAGCCCAGTCCTGATCCAAATTGTGAGGGGTATCCTGTCCTGACTGTCCATGAGCTGTACCTGCTCGCCTACTGGCATCCTAAGTCCTTGAGGGTCCTTGTCCTCGCCTTTTCCCAGTCCGACCCGTGGCCAGGGTTAGTCCTCATTCCCGTCCTAGGTAAATATACATTTGTGGGTGTTTGTCATTCTATACTCTTTTCTCTCCTTCTTTAATAAAGCATTCTTGCCTGTGATTTTTCCTGCCATTTTCCAAAGGATTTTACATGCAAATGCGTATTTAGTTTGTTCCACTTTTCCCCTTACCCGTAGGATATTATTGAATGATTTTCGATTATACAGTGTGTTCACTTTTACCTTCCCTTAGTGAATAAGCCTTCAAGTAGTAAGATAGTATAGGGTCAAGTTCTTTTATGACCGTTAGTGTCCTACCCAAGTAGTAAGTTTCATTCCCACTTGCCTGCCTTAGTTTAAGCCTGAAACTCAAATAGCATGTTCCCTATTACCCGTACCAAGTAGTTGTCCTCAATGGTGCTTGCCCTCATTCATAGCTATATCTTTGTTATGATTCTGATTATCGATATTCTAATCTGTATCTGTTTTATTCTCATGTCATTCTGATTTTAAAACTACTATATAAAATCTTTAAAACCCTTCAGGTGTCCGTGGTCATTACAACCGTAAATTGTTTTACAAATGTACCAGGTATATGTAACAATCTTATCTCTCATCCCCTACTAGCTCCTGATTCGTCGGGAAGCTTAGGTACCTGTGGTAAGTCAGGTACGCTGGTCATTGTGATAAGGAAATCACACTCAAATTACTGATGGTTAGCGTGTAAACTCGCCCGACTCACAAACACTGTCATCTGAAACACGCCATGGGCCCAGTGCGTGTAAATTGGTGAATTAAATGAGCCGGGTGACCTGCGCGCTCTATCAGTAATTTTCTGGTAGCAGATAGATGGTTAGGACTAGTTAAGATAGATAGATAAGATAATTTTCTGACAAACAGTGAAAAATAAAATGTGCTGCTAAAAAGTTTTATTGCTGCTAAAATCAATGTTTTATTATTGTGTTGAAATATTATAAAAGTTGAAATTATAGTTTTATGAAATTTTGTTATATTATTGCATGTAACTAACAAACCCGTACGTAAATTGTTTTATGTAGTCTGAAATCCCCGGGGAAATAAAATAGCAGGTGGTGAGTAGAATCCACTTGGCTGTGAGGTCACTGGCTGGGAGGGAAATTAGTGCATGGTTAAGCAGAACTGGAAGCGCTAATTAGGATTTTCTAAATTAATTATTGACTAAATGGTAGCTACGAATACACTGTTGAAACTTCCATTGTGATATCACCTAGTAAGGGTCACACGCGGAAGGAGTAGTAGGTTTTTTGAAGCTTGAGTGATAAGCAAAGGAGTCCGCTGGTGAAAGTTTGACTTAGTATATATCCCGAAAAGAGGTGGATGAGTCAAAGAAGTAGCAGGTTCTCTAATGCTCGTGTGAGAGGATAGGCAGAGAAGTCTATTCAAAGTGAATGAAAAGTAGACAGAAGTGGTTTACTTGTAGCGAGAGGAAAACTTTCTTTCTTTTTAGAACTCTCAAGCACAGTGGCAAATGTTATACGTTGTTAACTAAATTGAGCACTTGCACTTTAAGAAAAATTCAAAGTTTCCGTTAGCTTGTGAAGGAGGGAGTCAGTCGCAAAGCTGCACTGACGTCACTCCGTGCCGCGCTGGTATTGGTCAGCACAGCGGGTGTGTAGTGAAGCTGGAATTGTAAAGGAGGGGTGAGTGCCGAAGCGTGAGACCGCGTCTCGCGAAAAGGCCGCGCACCCATTGGTCAAGAGTATTTGCAACCCTTGTGTTGATTGGTTGCCGTGATTGAAAGACCCGTTAGCATTGGAAGCACAACAGTAAACAAAAATTAATCAATCCGAGCTAGAAGCTAGTTTGGAAAGGTGTATGTGGTATCCTGAATTCTTACCTAATCCGCAAAATCTAGGTTTTCATAAAGAGCAGATGCTAAGAGGTAGTCCTTACAATATGTACGGAGGAAAGAGAAAATTGTCATTTGCCGAAAAGATTAAGAATTATTTCAAGAAAGACAAGCCCATTTGAACTAGAGAAGGTGTAATCATTCCTCCACCTAATACTCCCGCATCATTTATGATGTTTGACAAAGGGTATCATACCTGTGTATGGTTGGAAAATTGGGTTAAGTATACTGAAGACGACGGAGTCTTAGCATTTCCCCTCGATGGTACTTTTAACGGTAGAATCCTGTTTAACTTAAGGACCCGAATGAATGAACTACACCCCAGACCCAGATTAACGCAATATGAAGCTTTAGAGGAATGGGAAATTGAGGCCCTAGAGCGAGACAGACCCCGAATGGATAAGGGAGTAAGCAAATGGTATCCTAAATTACAGCGAGAAACAAAGGAGAAAAAGATGAAACAGTGGAGACATAACATGATGGTCGAAGGACTATTTCCGATGTTTGGGGTAACTGAACACGGGGGAGGGAAAAGGTTAGAAAAGACTCGACATTTAATGGCTATGGGGGACTCAGAGGATGAAACCTAGAAGATTTATTGATGAAAAATCCACCTCCCTATGCTGAAGAGTCTGAGCCTCTCAGCTCGAAAAATCCATTTCATCGGTATCCTAGATGTAGGAGGGCCAGTGAGACAGATGTAACTGGTACTGATAGCAAAGCCAGCGATAGTGACGGATTTTGCAGACCTAGCACACCGGTTCCAAATTACCGACCTTTTGGTGAGGGCCGACCAGGTTTGGCAATCCCAACTGCCCCGAGTATATACCCTCCATTAGTACCTCAAGTAATGCATGACAATTCTGTGGGCAGGGTTTTACATGAACAAGAAAAGGAAGCACTGATTAAACAGCGGAATGACTTAATTCAGACAATAGCTCAGATAAATCCTAGTCCTGACGCATTGACAATTCCAGTTACTATTGGTCCGGTTGTTCCTCTTTATGGGGACAGACAGGTCAGTCCATGAACTCCAGTTATTACACCAGTAGTAGCACCCCCGAGGAAAGAGCCGCTCATAGTTGAGGATCAAGAAATACCAAGCAAGATGGCCGCCCGGTAGGAGCCCCTGTCCGGAGCTCCCAGTGCTCGGGATCCCTATTCTGGATTTATCCCCAAAAAGCACCCATCTCTGCGCACATAATCAAACACGAGTAACTGGATTATTATACAGAGTAACTGGATTGGCCTTAAAAGTAACTGGAGTGCAAATCAACATCGTGCCAGACACCTGATCTGCGGCGCCGGCGGCTGGGACCCCTATGACTGCTATCGGTGCATGGACAGAAGACGAAAACTGCAGGGAGAACTGAACTGAACAGAACCTCTGCAAGTAACTGGATTTAATTACTGGACTGCACTTACTAATTCTCGGAGGTCCTGCAGAGTCCTGCGAGCACCCACTCCTCCACCGGGCTGCCTCTGGACGCTTGCGGAGACCGGGACGGCTGGTAGGAGTCCGCCGGAGACCGCTGAGGATCGCGCACACGTTTGGGACGCCTTCACCTGTGTCCCCTCTCACCACTGGACTGCTGCGGGACACTGGTGTCACCCCCACCTACATCGGTTGGTGCTCGGGTGGGGCAGCTGGAGCACCGGGACATACAGGGCGTGCTGGGCCCCGTAAACACCCCCACTTCCACCGGGCTGGCCCTGGCTCTGGACTCAGGCGGTGTCCGAGTCGGACGGACGGAGCCTGCCGGAGGGTAGCACAGACGCCCGGGTGGATCGTGCGTCGCCTGGAGAGCCTGCCTGCCTGCCTGCCTGCCTGCCTGCCTCGGAGGCACCGGACGATCCCGGAGGTGATCTGGAGGGACAACACAGAGTCCAGAAATCGAATGCTGGCGCTGCCACAGGAACAGCTTGAGGTGAGCCCCGGGACGCGCGGGATCCGGACGAGCAGCGACGCATAGCAGGAGCCTGTAATGCCCCTGCGACGGGAGCCGAAGGTGACCGGAGGTGAGGCACCGCCGCCCAGAGAGCAGCAGGATTAGAGCCATGAGCACTCGGGTCAGAGGGTGACATCGGAAATCGGTCCGACCAGAGCCTACCTCTCTGCACGGGGAATTGAGGTGAATTAAATTGAAGTGTCGTTATTGTTTCCACCACTGACGGAGGAGATGGCTGTCTCCTGAGAACTGGGGCAGTAGGGAAAACACACGCTGCGCACACACACCAACCAGAAGGCGGTGCAACAGCGGTGTGCGTCCTTTCCCCATTTCTAGAACAGGAAAAAGAAAAAAAAAAAAAAAAAAGAAAAAGGCTTCACTTGGCACGACTCCGCTGGCAACATCGTGGGTCTATATGGGCAGAACTATAAGAAGGTATTTATCGACCCTGCACACATTTCCCTTTTTTTCCTTTTGCCTCTATTCAAAATGGCTGTGGCCATAAAACGGCAGCAATAAATCGCCTCCTGCATCGAAGAGGCCCACGAGGCTCCCAGGTCTGTCTCTGACTCCCCCACACAGACCAAATTACAGATAAGACTCCCTCCCAACAAGAGAGGATCTGGCCTTGCTCAAACAGAATCTAGACTCTGACTCTGCCCTCCCTGTGCCTAAAGCAACAGAAACTAACAGAGGACTGCCGTAGCTATCTCCTCTACTTTGGCGGCCATTTTGGAGTGGTCTGACCCTATCTCTCCTCTCTCCTAATCTCAAGTACTGAGTGTCTACAGTTTATTGCAGTATTATACCTCTACATGTACTTAATGCACTGACGGATACCTCATATATTTCTGGCTGCTCACTAGGGGCATCTCTGACTCCTGCTGCTTTTCTTTTGCACATGTATTATGTATATAGACTCTGACCTGGTATATCATTAATATTATACTCCGTTAGGTATATTACACCCCTCGCACTTTCAATATAGTATTGCACCGTTAACTACCTCATATTTCAAAAAAACTGCATATCTCTTCACTCTGTATACCTGTACCTTGTTCTAGTGTATCACTAATATTACACCTCTAGACTATCCACTGTTATAAGCTGTACCCTTCTTCCTCTATCTCAGTACTGCACCGACTGCTACCTCATACTTTTATTATTACTAGTACTATGCTACCTCATACCTGTATTATTACTATTAGTATTTTTATGCTTATTCTACGTCGATCTCCCTTCACATATTTCTGTCTCCATCCCCTGCGGTAAGGTGAACCCATTCCACTCCTCTCCCTGGACTGCACCAATTACCACTTCCTACATCCCGTTTTCGTTGTATTTTGAGTCTGATTGTGATTATTGTATTTAGATTTTGATTCTGACCATGTTTACAACGACTGCTGAGTCTGATTGTGATTATTGTATTTAGATACAGTGATTTAGATTTAGATACATACTACCTCATATCTCTTTTGGACGCTACCTCATATCTCTTGGATGCTCACTAGTGTCACCTATGACGCCCTAGTTCCTACACCCAACATTACAGCCTCTAAAATGGAGCGCAACGGCAAGCACACTTTTAGAATTAACTACCCTTCCACCCTCACCAAAAAAGCCACTAAACGTTTTAAACATAACTTCATGAGGTCGCACCCTGAAACACCCTTTGCCGACACTTACTTCTCACCGGGCAATGGAGCCCTGAATACCGATATCATCTTCCACACCTCACGCAGAGCCCAATGGAAAAAAAACGTTCCTAACCCTACTCACCGTCTCCTCCACCAGGAAAACAACTCATGGCCTAACTCTCTCTATCACACCCTCCCACCTCTTCCCTGGCAGGACTACCATTACTATCTATAACAACGGGATTGTCCTAATTCAATCCACGGACAAGAATCTGGAACTACTAGACAACCTGTTCCCCAAGTTCAAAGAGCACCTCTCCAATCTGCGGACCCCCACCCAGATCTCCACCAGCACTATCACCCCTGACGTTGCAGCCCCCACCTACAACACCTCTACCCCCAGCACCCCAGTAAATGGCCCACCTGCTGTTAACACCCCACACTCCCCAAGGACAGACACCCCCAGTACCCCAGTAAATGGCCCACTTGCTGTCAACGCCCTACATTCCCCAAGGACAGACACAAATGTCGCCACCTCTTATACTAACCGCCCCGCTAACAGGATCCCTTTTACCCCCACTCACATCCCCCCTATCCCTCTCCTCCCTGACATAACAACCCCCACCCGCAACACGCCACCTGAACACACCACCGCTCGGAGTTTATCCACCCCCCCCTCCCATCCCCCCCACGACAGACGCCTCTCCCTCCTCAGCTCCCTCCCCACTCTCACCCACGACACTCTCACACCTAAAAGAACAACTCTCACCCACAACACGCCACCATCTGATAACATCACCACTCGGAGTCTATCCACCCCCCCTCCCATACCCCCCACGGCGGACACCTTTCCCCCCCCAGCTCCCTCCCCACTCCCACCCACGACACTCACACCCTCCCAACAACACACACAGAACATACCACCTCCCCTACCTTAGCATCCCCCTCTCTCCCACCTCCTATTCTCAGCCCTCACTACCCCCCGGTCTCCCCCACTGTCTTCAGCCTTCACTCACTCTTCCACTCACCGGCACCGTCTCCCACTGACGGCACTACCTATGCCTCCCACCCACCGCCTTCACCGCCTACTTCACCCACACCCCCCGCCCACAAAGACGCCCACTCTTTGAATGCCATCCCACCCATTTGCACCGCAGAACATTCCAACAACGCCAGTATACCCCCCCCTTCGATTCCCTGCCCGCTTTCCAGCTCACTACACAACCATTCACCAATGGCTCTCACCACCTACGCCATCCCCAATGCACCCCCTGACCTGACTTTACCCACCCTCCAACAAGTCAAAGAGGATATTCTACAAATCAAAAAAGATGTCCACGCAATCAAAGACCTTCTCTCATCACAGCCCAGTCTACCTCCCATCATCCCTCTACCCTACAAAGGACGCTCCTGCCCTACATACCCTCGCCTCCAACGACATCCGCGCTGGCCGACTATCCCCGTTCGCAACAACTCCCACCGCCCCCGCCGTGTCCTCAACCCATTGTCGGACCGCGACCTATGCTCTCTCCTACGCACTTATGGCCCAGGTCCGGTAAAACACATACCTAGCACACACATCCCCATACCCACAATTCTTACAAACCCTCTGAGGCTCCCAACACTCAACAACAGAGGTTCCGTCCCTAACAACCTCAGAAAAGTTCCCCTCACTCTAGAAAGCTCGACCACCCTTCTCTCTCCCAAACTCAAATGCATCCTACTCAACTGCAGATCGGCCCAGAGACACTCCTCCGACATCGCTGATCTCGTCTCAGCTAGGGATCTGGACCTAGCCTTCCTAACAGAAACTTGGCTCACTGAAGCCTCTACCCCGATTATGGACATACTAGTCCCCCCCAACTATCACATCATTAGGCTAGACAGGTCCTCGGACAAGACGGGCGGGGGAATTGCATGCATTTTTAGAAGCAACCTCTCCGTTACTAAAGTCACCTCCCCCTTCCTCTCCTCCTGTGAACTCCTCTGCCTCGACATCACCAGCGAGGGCAAACAAGTTTGTGCTTTACATCTCATCTATCACCCGCCTGGTGACAATCTCATATTCACCCAACAACTCATGGACATGATCACTTCCAATGCCGGTCGGCAGACCACCCAAGTCTACCTGGGTGACTTCAATCTCCACTGGAACGATCAGAAAGACACAGTGGTGAATAGTCTCAAAACTTTCCTTAATGCGCTTGACCTCACCCAAATATGCGATAGACCAACACACGACAAAGGCTCGATACTTGATCTCATCATTGCCAAAGAGAATTCTACACAACTGGAGACGATTCTACCCTGCGACTGGTCAGATCACCACATTATCACCTTCTTCATCAATGAAAAAGTTAAACCTAACCCGGCTCAACCAATCAAATCCAAAACATGGAAAAGGGACATGAAGAATCTCAACCCCTCTACTCTGCCTCCCCACATCGGCAATCTCCTCCTTCCCCCTTCAGGTGCCTCGGATGTTCAATCACTGACTGACCACTACCTTGAATCTATGAATACATTAGTCAATGAAGTCGCTCCACTGCAACTGAAGAGAGTCTCCACCAAAACCTCTAACCCCTGGTATGACGACAGACTCAATGACGACAGGCGTTCAATGCGAATGGCAGAGCGCACCTGGAGAGCGGACCCCTCAGCACTGCACCTCAAAAGGCTTAAAAACAAGAGAAATGCCTACTTCAGGAAAATAAAGCGCACAAAGTTGGACTTCTTCAGCCGCCAGTTGGACCAAGCAAAAAACAGGCCAAGAAAACTGTTCGAACTAATTAAGACCCAAACAAAGGCACAACCCTTACAATCAAATAGCACAACAAGTGACACCCCACACTGTGAAGACTTCTCTGCTTTCTTTAAGCTAAAGACTGACAACATAAGAAATGACCTCATCATGGATGTAAGCCGATTCCCCAACCACACAAGAATGGCTAACACTCAACCTAAAAACATGGCATCCTGGCTATACTTCGATACCTACTCGGAAGAAACAATACACAAACTGCTCTGCACCTTGAAGCCCTCTAATCACCTCACAGACCCTCTACCTGCTAATGCTGTAAAAGACTTCATCCCCTTGCTCCTCCCTCTCTGGACCAAAATCATCAACTGCTCCCTGCAACAAGGCCTCATTCCAGACTCCCTAAAGGTGGGGCAAGTCACGCCTATACTCAAGAAACCTACAGCTGATCCGTCTGACCTAAACAATTACCGGCCCATCACCAATATCCCCACCCTGGCCAAACTGCTGGAGAAATGTGTCCAACTCCAACTAACAAGACACATTGACCAATTTGACCTCCTCAACTCTCATCAATCAGGCTTCCGAGCGAAACATAGCACGGAAACAGCTATGACACACATAATTGATGACGCCCTCCAAATTCTTGATCGCAATGAGTCCTGCCTCCTCATCCTTCTTGACCTCTCGTCAGCTTTTGACACGGTCAAACATGAGAACTTGCTGGAGCTGCTAAGCACTAGAATGGGTTTATCGGGAACGGTTCTCAAATGGTTTTCGTCCTTCCTTCACAACCGGTCTCAGAAGTTCAAGATCGACAATGTGCTATCTTCACCTGTGCCTGCCGATCTAAGTGTTCCACAAGGATCCTCCCTCTCCCCCACATTGTTCAACCTCGTCATGGAACCGCTCGCCACCTTGCTCCAAGCTTCTAATGTCCAATTCCATATGTACGCCGACGACACACAACTGTACCTAAAGCTTCAATCTCCGGAAGATATCAAACATCTGAATTCCACGCTTATTAACACTCAATCTTGGCTAGCCGATAATCACCTCAAACTAAATGCTCTGAAAACTGAGTTCCTTCTCATCTCACCCCCGGCGAAAATTTCCACCACCCAAACATGGCTCAACAACCTAACAGCACTCAATGTCCAACCCACCATCGTGGACTCAGCGAAATCCCTAGGCATCACACTAGACGCCAAGCTCAACATGCAGCAGCACGTCAGCAAAGCCACAAAAGCAGCTAATTTCCAAATCAACACACAGAGGAAAATTAAACCCTTCTTCCCTACTGAAGACTTCCAAACTGCTGTACAAGCGTTAGTCATCCCTCGAATAGACTACGGAATTGTGGCCCTCAGCGGACTCCCGCTATCCACAACAGCACCCTTAAGAGCCTCCCTGAACGCTGCCGCAAGACTCATTACTGGCTCAAGAAAACATTCGCATATTTCCCCAGACTTAAAGTCCCTAAAATGGCTGCCTTTTGAAGCCAGAATACAACTAAAAATTGCAGTTATGACACACGCGGCCGTGCACCACAATGCACCCAACTACCTCGCTCAAAAGTTGTCTATATCAGGAGGTTCGAGATCCAATAGAAGCTCAAAAAATCTACTCCTGAAACCCCGTAGATTCCGGAAAGAGAAAACTTATAAGCGCTCCTTCTCAGGAATGGCACCCAGGATCTGGAATGCGCTCCCTCCTGAAACCAGGCGTATCTCCTCCACTGCACTCTTCAAGAAAGAGGTGAAAACCATCCTTCTGGCCAAGATCTCCTGAACCTTATAGGTGCTGGATCAGAGACTCTGCATTGCCTTGTGTCAATACTCACCTTGTCCTTTGGCACTATACCTCTACTTGATGGAGACACTACTACGCTACTTTCTTACAATATATGATACACGTTGGGTCACTGATTCACCCTCCCGGTTGCCCCCACTCAGTGCTCTCTCTATACTAAAACACTGGTATAAGCTTTCCACACACCCAAAGTGTACCTGAACACCTCTGTAGTGGGATCAATGACTTGTGCCGTCTTATACTACCTGTTTACCTGACTGTATATTGATATGTTACCTGACTGTATATTGATATGTTTTATGTATGTTATTATTATCCTTTCATGTTAGTGACTACTACTTTGCTCCCATTACCCCTGTTCATTCCTACTGCCCCTACCATGTCATTGTGAAGCGCTCTGATATCTGTAAGGACTTGTTCGCGCTATATAAAACTTTGAATAAATAAATAAATAAGAAAGTGAATGTGAATCTGTGATCTCCCTGATGGATCTGCCTATAAGGGAACCTGGAACCAGTGTACCGCGGTCAGGAAACCAGACAAAAGTAAAGGAGGTCCTGATAGAAACTGCTTCAGGTACCCGAAGTGCCACGGTATTGACTCCGGAAGAAATAGAACGGTGGTCCCGAGAACTAGAGAAAGCATCCCCTCAGCCGAAACCATTAGATATCTATGAATGAAGAATAGAAATGGAGGAACTAATGGCTGGAAATGTGGGATTGGATAGATTAAATACCCTAGATGAGGAAGAGTTGTTATTTATCAGCAAGAGTCTTACCCGAAACACTAGAGTCTTCCATGAGAAATTAATGGATACTGCAGCTGATATGGGAATAGATGTTAGCAAATCCAAAGTCCTGCAAAAGCCTTACAGAGCAGAATTTTCAGACAAGGATTTAGAGAACATGAATGTGTCAGGGAAGAAGATACAGATAAGGGAATTACTGAACATCCTACAGAAATGGGGAGATCTAGACAAATGGAAAGCCAGGCGGGAAAAGAAAAAGGAAGACAATAAGCCAAAGCAGAAAACCTCTGAATATGTTCTGCAAGAAATTGATAGAGCAGAGAAATTATATCCCATGAGAGAAGTGCCACGTGGGAAATATGTTCATGTCCCATGGTCCCGACAGGATATTGTATCCTTTACAAATGATTTCCCGAAATTAAGAGAAGCCCGTAGAGTGGTATAGGCAGGTTGAGCGATTTATGAAAGTTCAGAAATGTCTCTTGAAGGACCTGGACGGGTTCTTTGACATAGTGGTTCCTGTAGATTTATGGACAGAATGTAAAATTGCAATTGATTGGCCCAGTGACGAATATGAGAGAGACTCCAGAACCGGAGCTCCCTCACCAGATGTAATGAGAAAGTATGATCAAGTCATACAATTCCTGAAAGGGAAAGTGCCAGCAAAGGAAACGGATTGGACTCGAATAGATAGAACTACCCAAGAGCGTGATGAAACAGTGCACTCCTATTATGAAAGGTTGCTACAGGTATTTAAAACCTACAGTGGAATCGATAATATTGAAATGAAAGACATGACCCATTTCACTTACCGATTCGTGTCGGGGTTGAGACCTGAAATATCCCAATGGATTAGGGATAATAAAATCTGTTGGCAGGGTAAACCCATAGATGATGTTCTCAAGTACGCCAAGTACTGTGAGGATGAAAGGGAGAACCAAAGAAAAGCCCTCAAAGAGAAAGTGATGTGGGCCCAAGTGAAGTTGGCAGAACAACAAGAGAAACAGTTAAGTAAATTGAATAGTAATAATAATGCGCAAAATACCACCTCTGGGGGAGGAGGGAAGCCCCGAGTAAAAATTAGTAAAGAAGAGGCCAAAAAGAAATTCCCCTGTCACGGGTGCGGTCAGATAGGGCACTGGAGAGACGAGTGTCCACATTTGCAGGCTGGTAACGCCCCCATAAATGGTTTAAATCCACAGGTGCAGAAAGAGGGGCCACGAAAGAACCAGCAACAGGTAAAACAGCCTCCATTGCCACGGGCTCCTAGACCTAACTATAGGAATCAGGCTCAACAAAATGAGGGGGTTGAGGTCTGGGAAGGAGGGGTTGAAAGAAATGCAGCAACTTCGCAATTCCTGTTAAATGATACATTCCTCTGTGATGAACCATACTGACGGGGCCTGAGGGGGGAGGACGAGGAGTGCATGCTTGGCGCTTCCTTGCCGGTAGACCAGTCAGGGCCATACATTGAAGGAAAGGTTGAGGGAAATGACGTCACCTTTCTGTTGGACACTGGTGCTACCCGTTCTACTGTGAGAACAGTGGATGTTCCCAACCTACCCCTGTCGGGAAAAGCCATCCAAGTAGTGGGTGTGTCAAATCAAATAATCAGTACTCCAGTAACTGAACCGATGGAGATTTCCATAGGGAACTTCAAAGAGATGCACAGATTTGTTGTCTGTGACTCTAGTCCAGTGAACTTAGTGGGACGTGATTTGTTGTGCAAAATGAACTGTACCATCTTTTGCACACCAAAAGGCGTTGAAATTCAGACCCCAGATGAAGATGGCCTGTACAAATTGATGTTACTGAGGCCCGACACCGAAATTAAGACCCTGACAATACAGGACTTACCGGAAGAGCTCCAGCAGAAAGTGATACCCACTGTGTGGGATTTTACTGGGAAAGATGTAGGATTGATGGCAAACGTGGACCCAGTTAAAATAGCAATTAAGACAAATGCTATCTACCCGAAAACAAGACAGTATAAAATGAGTGCAGAAGTGAAAGCCGGAATTGCCATTGAAGTAAAAAGATTGCTAGAAGCAAACATCATACAGGAAGTAATGAGCAGCCCATGTAATTCGCCCATAATTGGAATTAAAAAGCCTAGTGGAAAGTACAGGGTAGTGCAGGACCTGTGAAAGGTAAACCAGATTGTTGTACCTTGCTGTCCCATTGTGCCAAACCCTGCAGTGATCCTGTACCAGATTCCATGGAATGCGGAATGGTTCACTGTCATTGACTTATGTCATGCATTCTTTTCCATCCCATTGCATCCAGACAGCAAATTTCTTTTCTCATTTGAATTCGACAGTCATGTCTACGTCTGGAATCATGTTCCCCAGGGGTACACAGAAAGTCCTTCGATTTTCAATCAGATTTTAAAAAGATGCCTTGAATCACTAATCCTACCTAGAGAATCGGTTTTGGTTCAGTACATAGACGACCTCCTGGTGGCGTCTAAAAGTCGAAATGACTGTGTCACTGATACCATTGCCTTTTTGAATCACCTGGGCCAGGGAGGACATAAAGTGTCACCTGACAAATTACAGTTCTATAAGAATTCAGTGAAATATCTAGGGCACCAGATAGAGAAAGGTATCCGGAAAGTCACTACAGAAAGAATCAGAATAATTAAAGACATGGATTTACCTAGAACCCAGAAAGAAGTCTGAATGTTCCTAGGAGTTGTAGGGTATTGCAGACAGTGGATTGTGGGATTTGCTGTTCTAGCAAAACCACTAATAAAAATGACCAAGAAAGGAGTAGAAGATCCAGTTAGTTGGGATGATGAAAGTATGACAGCTTGGATAAAATTGCGAAACTGTCTGTGTTCAGCTCCTGCATTGGGAATGCCAGACTACTCCAAGAACTTTGAATTGTTCTGTGATACACGAGACAATTGTGCTCTTTCAGTCCTAACACAAGAACATGGTCTGACCAGACGTCCTGTGGCCTACTTTTCGGCTACTTTAGATCCAGTGGCGGCTGGATTGCCTGGATGCCTGAAAGCAGTAGCTGCAACGTGCACTAGCCTAGAACAGAGTGAAAACATTGTCATGGGACATCCTGTAACAGTATATGTTCCACATTCAGTTGTGATTCTGCTGACACAAACTAAAACCCAGTGTCTCACACCTAGTCGGCTGACTAAGTACAAGAGAATTCTTATAGGTGCAGAAAATGTGATAATTTCCCGATGCAACATTCTGAACCCTGCAACCTTGTTACCCATTCCCCAAGATGTAGAAGTGGAGGGTGAAATTGAACATAACTGCATGGACTTAACTGAATTTAGCACCAAGCCACGTCCTGATATAAAGGAAACAGCCTTACTTGTTGAGGACCTTGTGATGTTTGTGGATCGCTCCTGTCTAAGACATGAGGATGGAGGTCTGAGTGCTGCCTATGCTGTAGTCACACTGGAAACAACCCTAGAAGCATCCTACCTATGCGAGATAAAATCTGCCCAAGTAGCGGAGTTAATTGCATTGGCAAGAGCTTGCAAGCAAGGGAAAAACAAAAGAGTAACTGTATATACTGACAGCCAGTACGGTTACGGGGTTGTTCATGACTTCGGCCAGTTATGGTTACAAAGAGAATTCATGACTTCCTCAGGTACCCCTATCAGAAACGGAAAGGTGGTACAGAACCTACTGGAAGAAATCCAATTATCCAAAGAATTGGCTGTGGTCAAGTGTGCAGCTCACAAATCTGGTAACGATGATGTGACAGCCGGAAATCGATATGCTGACCAAATTGCCCAATATTGTGCCCGATACAAAAGGTGCTTGGTTTGTCAGCAATTTAACGCAGGGAAGAGGACAGTAGTGGACCAGAGTACAATTGGAAAGGCAGAAGGTCCCTTTGTCAGAATGCAGGCGGACTTTATTCAATTGCCCATGTGCAAAGGATATAGATATGTCCTGGTCATAGTCTGCCTATTCTCAAGGTGGGTGGAGGCCTACCCAGCAAAGAAAAATGATGCTATTACTGTAGCCAAACTATTGTTAAGGGAGCTAATACCTAGGTTTGGTTTTCCAGAAACAATTGAAACAGACAGAGGTGGGCATTTTGCCAACGAGGTTTTAACAGAACTCTATAAAGCATTCAAAATTGAGCCCAAACTGCACTGTGCCTATCATCCAGAGGCTTCTGGAGTGGTTGAACAAGTGAATGGCACTATAAAATCCAGACTGGCGAAAATGTGTAACTCTACAAGGTTGAACTGGATAGAAGCCTTGCCTCTTGTTCTGATGAGTTTAAGAAGCATTCCAAACCGAAAAACAGGCCTGAGCCCCCATGAAGTACTAATGGGAAGAGTGATGCGACAGGCATGGGTACCTGGACACAAACTGCTAAGTATTTCTGATGATTTGGTACTAGAATACTGCAGGCAGCTGGGTGACCAAGTGCGTTCTATCTCTCACCAGATTGGGGAGGACGCCGTCGCCTGGCCTACAACTCCAGCACATAAACTGAAACCAGGTGATTGGGTGGTGTTAAAGAAACACACCCGGAAGAGTTGCCTTGCACCGAAGTGGGGAAAACCGAGACAAGTGATCCTTGTCACCACAACTGCTGTGAAGTGTGCAGGCGTGCCGAAGTGGATCCATGCCAGCCATACGAAGCGGGTGACCGGAGAAGACGCGACTGAAGCTGAAGGTGGTGCAGCTGAGGAGTCTCCAGAAGAGGGTCCGGAACTAGCTGATATCGAACTACCAAGCACCAGTCAAGACGTCGAATGGTTCCCAGCAGATGATGTGAATCCTGATCCCATACGAACAAGAAAATATTCCTACTTAGATAGAGAGTGGGATAGTGAGGACAAGATAGGAATAGACGGAGCAGATCAGGTTATCGAGAATCACATCAGACCTGATCAGGAAGTAGGTCAAGTAGGGACAGACCAAGTCATCGACACACCTCCAAAGACTCCAGACACAGAAAAGGGACAGATAGTAATTAAAGCTGAAGTTCATGCGGAAGAAAATCAAGAGAACGAAGTGCATGAACAGGAACAGATAGACATAGACGAACGTGTTCAGGAGACAGAGTCTAAAACTGTTGAAAGTCAAAGTGAAATCCAAAGTGAACCTGAACAAGGCCAGCTTAGAAACCAGGCAGAAGAAACTGAAGAAAGACCTGGGACTAGTCAGACAGGAAGGGAAACAGATACTGGCAAAGAGACAGTGCCACAACTGAACGAAAATAAAAGGGCTTGTGAAGAAAGCCAAACTACAGTGACCACAGCTAAAAGGCTCAAGAAGAAGAGTGAACCCAGATACATAAAGAGACTGAGACTAAGGATAAAAACAGTAGAAGAAAAATTAGAAGACCGCAAAAGAGCTGCCAGTGAAAGAAAAGAAACCAGAGTCCAGTCAAACAGACGAAGTGAAGAGGCAAAACAAACTTTATCGGAGTTCTGAATGGACTTACTTGGTTTTGGAAGAAATTGATAAGCCAGAAACAAGTGACAAAAGCGACGAAGAGTCGATTGCTGACCGGAGTTCTGAAGAAGACCCAACTTGAGAGTAATACTGCGTAAGCCTCTTGTGTAAAAGAAACAAAGAGGGGTTGGAAAGCCACTCGTAAGCCAAAATGTCTGATTCAAATGTGAATGGAAGACCTAGAGGAAACTGTTGTAAAACATGCTGTAAAATATGCTTATGTAGTGTAGCAATAGTACTGATAATATGGATAGGACTAACAGTCTTTATACCTTTTATGATAAGTAAAGACACTAACCTGTATCCTACTAAACAAGTGACACCAGACACAGAAGCTGTACAAACTGAAGAAACACCACGAAGTGTAGAAAGACGTGACAATGCAGTTAGCCTGAGACAAACAAAACCTGACTTAGATGCATCAGATGAAGGAGGACTACATTTTCACAAAATGAAGAACAGAACACAGTTAAATGTTTTTGCGAATCTTTTAGTGCACTATGTAGAAGCCATGGAAATAGAGGATTGTTACGTCTGCATGAAGCTACCTACTTCTGTAGCTGAAGGTGTGACCTATCACCATCTACCCCTAACCTATGGAATTTCCTGTAGTATATTAGCTAGCTTATTTTACAGAAGCACCTTACAGTACTACTATTCAAACACTGACGTAATCTTTTCTGAACTTCCTATTCGGGAAACCTGAACATTGTACATGTTAGAAGTGAGGTGACTCGTTATATGGGAGAATACTTTCTGACTATAGGTGACATAGACCTGAATGAAGCACGCAGAGGTAATTTAACCTGTTCATTACATGAACAGGAGAAAATGTTTTTGAAAATGGCAGAAAAGAGGAGGGAGAGTTACCAAAGAAAGGCAAATGATAGAGGACATAAAATTCCTAAATGGGCTGAAAACATGGAAAGCACCTCAAATTGTGAAGCTAATCCTGCACTGTTGCTGGACTTTGAGCGGAAAGGGAAACTGTCTTCATAGAGAAAAGACTGATTATTATAACAATGTATTCATCAGTTCCAGAGAATGCAAACACAATTATAAGGTAATTGGAGGTTTGGGTTTCAAAAATGGGTCAGAACCTGTGTTTCCCGGAATTTATTATATATGTGGAAACAAGGCTTATTTCAAATTACCGGATCACTGGTATGGGAGCTGCTACTTTGGCATCGTCTTCCCGAAAATATACCATGTGAACAACGCTGCTGGAAGCAATGAAAATACTAATGGTTTAGTACATAGTAGGCGTGAAAGTGTAGGAGAAATTATAGGTGATATATTTAGTGCACTGATACCTGGAGTGGGAGTGGTTCTGAATACTCACCGTATTTGCAAATTATCTACAGTAGTGGATCGGTTATCAACTGACACTGCTGCTGGATTCCTGCTGGTCAATACTGAATTGGTTGCAATCAGATCAATGGTTTTACAAAATCGCCTTGCTCTTGATACCTTATTGGCGAAAGAGGGCGGAGTCTGCAGGATGCTGAAAGCACAACATTGTTGCACTTACATTCCTGACAAACGTGTAGAAATTAAGAAATATGTGCAAAACATAACTAATTTAGAAAAAGAACTCAAACCACTGGAGGTTGATAGTGCCTGGAAGAGACTGACTGATGGTCTCTCTTCTGTAGGTAGTTGGTTTTCTAACCTAGGGAAAAGTCTTTTGTGGAAAATACTGATGCCAATAGCTGGGATAAGTTTGATTGTGTTGATTATTATAATTTGCTGCAAATGTCAGAAATGCAGGAAGAAGTACACAGTAAACAAGAGAGGATTGAAGAGAAATATAGATGAACTAGAATTAGAAGAGTTAAGAAACGAAATTTACAAGAAAGCGAAGAGTTTCCATCCTAATAAGGATGCTGAGAAGACGCTCAACAACAAATTTATCGAGATCGAGATGAGTGATATGTGAGAAAGGAAGTTGGCATCTGTTTCCATTAGTAGTGATGATAGTAAATATCATCAAAGAGGGGATTGATGGAGCAAGGATTCGCACGTAAAGCGACTTGCTCACATTCATGAACCTCGTTAACCTGTAATAGTATTAACCAATCCTGTTTGTCTTTAATATCACACTTTTACAGTACACGCGGGTGTCCAAGAGAAGCTCGCATATGTATTTATTAATCATAATGATGCTTGCATACTACAGAATCGCAGCTTCGCAGAAATCCAGTCTGCGCATGCGTCGGTCATACCCATGTGATGTGACGCACTCGCAATTTTGGAGGGATGTTTTCGCTCATGCGCATTACTGCTAAAATGCCGCTTTGTCTTTAAACACGCTCTCTGCTTGCCAATGCTGCTTATGCACATCTGTCTATTTCTGCATAACTCCTAACCGCTATAGTTATTATAAAATAAGGGGTGAAGTGTAGCTTACCATGGTGTACAGTGTATTCATTTTTTCTGTGTTTCTAATTTGTTTTCGCTTACTTTTCATGTACCGCGTATCTGTGGGCCTGGGAGTGGGGAGTCGCTCCATCTTTGAAACCTCTTGCACCCCTGTCATGTGATGAGGGACAATTCAAACTACGCAGAAGCAAAACCCCGCCAGCTGGCTGCCGAAGCTGAGATGCTCATGAGAACCTGACCCATGACCTAGCGAGAGGAGCCGAGCTGCACCTGAACTCGAAACAATATTGTTACTTTACTGTGTGTCCTATTGTATTTCTTGCTGTCTATGGCATGGGAACTGGAATGTAAGGGGTGGGTACGAAAATTAAATATTCATTGTGGGAACATAGAATTTTAGGTGGTGACAATGACCTAACCACCTCTCCTGACCAATCATAAGTTGGGGACCCTGTCACTTGCAACATTTGTGGGTGGTCTAGGGAACCGAAAAGGGTATACTAGCCTAGTTTTAGCTAGAGAAATTGTCCGACTTGTCCGAGTAGCTGACCTGTCACTGACCCTACGAACTCTATAGGTGATTGATACAGAGGGCTGCAGAGCACTCTGTCCGTAATTTCCACAAACTCCAAGGGGTGGAAATAGTCTTAAGTGCTGGCGAAGCACTTTGCTGGGAGATTCGAAAACCCAATCGGGGTTACTGGCGAATTCCGTGCAGAGAGGGAGTAGCGCAGGCGTTGCATCCGAAGCTGCAGGTGTTGGTCGTGCCCTTTGATGAGCCCAGTCCTAATCCAAATCCTGAGGGGGTATCCTGTCCTGACTATCCATGAGCTGTACCTGCTCGCCTACTGGCATCCTAAGTCCTTGAGGGTCCTTGTCCTCGCCTTTTCCCAGACCGACCCGTGGCCAGGGTTAGTCCTCATTCCCGTCCTAGGTAAATATACATTTGTGGGTGTTCGTCATTCTATACTCTTTTCTCTCCTTCTTTAATAAAGCATTCTTGCCTGTGATTTTTCCTGCCATTTTCCAAAGGATTTTACATGCAAATGCGTATTTAGTTTGTTCCACTTTTCCCCTTACCCGTAGGATATTATTGAATGATTTTCGCTTATACAGTGTGTTCCACTTTTACCTTCCCTTAGTGAATAAGCCTTCAACCGTTAGTGTCCTACCCAAGTAGTAAGTTTCATTCCCACTTGCCTGCCTTAGTTTAAGCCTGAAACTCAAATAGCATGTTCCCTTTTACCCGTACCAAGTAGTTGTCCTCTTGCATTCAATGGTGCTTGCCCTCATTCATAGCTATATCTTTGTTATGATTCTGATTATCGATATTCTAATCTGTATCTGTTTTATTCTCATGTCATTCGGATTTTAAAACTACTATATAAAATCTTTAAAACCCTTCAGGTGTCTGTGGTCATTACAACCGAAAATTGTTTTACAAATGTACCAGGTATATGTAACAATCTTATCTCTCATCCCCTGCTAGCGCCTGATTCGTCGGGAAGCTTAGGTACCTGTGGTAAGTCAGGTACGCTGGTCATTGTGATAAGGAAATCACACTCAAATTACTGATGGTTAGCGTGTAAACTCGCCCGACTCACAAACACTGTCATCTGAAACACGTCATGGGCCCAGTGCGTGTAAATTGGTGAATTAAATGAGCCGGGTGACCTGCGCGCTCTATCAGCTGCGCTTCACAAACCGCGACTGACTGATTGATAGAGACCGTGGTGAGCTCTTGCCCACTGTGTGCATGTACCTAGCTGCCCCCCAACTGGGCCTCGAGATTGCCTCAGCCCACCTCTCTGGCTTGCAAGGCTTTGTGGAGGCTGCCGGTGGGGAAGGATTTTGCAAAACATCTTAACCAATATTACAGCTGTCAGACATCCTCTAGTAAACCAAAGGCCCTTAGTATAGTTCCATGAAGTGTGACTTGCTAAACTACCTGTAACAATGATGCACGGTTCCTGCTGTATTACCAAGACTGTTCACAGCGCTGTTATAGTGCACCCCATGACCTTTACCTCCTTAGTACGATTGTGGCTTGGGGATTTTGGAGCACAGGCTCTAGGGACCTCTATAGGCACCTATCGGACTCCCACTTCACCTGTGGGATAACAGTCCCATTTGCACAATGCATTTGGGGTAGGCTCTCATGCCATTTAGGTGGGGATTTTGCTTTGATCTTTTCTAAAGGCTGATGGTTTCTGACTGGGACGGCTCTGAAGAGACCCAGTGCAGCGCCAGAGAAGACAGTGGGACTGGGCAATCAACTCAGTGGTGAGTCCCGGAAGAAGCACCTTGATCACGCAAGCACCGAAGAGGTACACGGCACAGTGTAGCCTTAGTGACCTGACAATTAAGTGGGTTACTGTTGAAATGGACTCCCCACATTAGACAAAGGCACAGTTTAGCAAAAATAAAATTGCAAAAACAGACCCTACAGGCAAGAGCCAAATCACTCAATCACTGTGCTATATTACCTATTTAATTTCCCCTAATTTTCAGATATTCCTGTATTTGTACACTATTGTGTTAGGTGTAGATTAAAGTACCTTTTCTTATAATGACAAAGAACTGGCAGGCCAATCAAGTTATTAGGCAGTATGTTGTGAGACATTAAGTTTGGTTTCTGTAACGCCACACCACCTACCTGAGTAAGTCTTGGATTGCTCGCCTCACTAACATCAGAGGTAAGTGTTAAAAAGGTGAACCTGGTACTCCAATTTCATGGTAATAACAGGTAAACCAAAGAGGCAAGACACCAGAGGTGAACTGACTCCATCACCTTGACTGAGGCCCAGTAACACCAGATTGCCCCATGGTTGTTTATAGGAGTATGTGTTGATGTGTATCAGTATCCATACTCGAGATGGGGGATTTGTGAATGGATTTCAATGGTTTACATATAGTGAGTGTTAAAAAAGGTAGTTGGAATTCCCTGTGGAGTGAGAATGTAGGATGCTAATGAAAGGGGGATCGTTGATATCCAGATCGTGGTACAGTCATGTCAGTGATGTCCTTAGTAAGGAAGAAATTAATCTGTCTGTGACTCTGGCATAGTAAATATACAAGTGCTGTTACATGCAAGCTCCCTCCCCAACAAGCCTACTCACCATCTGCACCTGTCATTTCACGGACGTGCTCCACTTCTTTCAAATTTCTGATGTCTCCATTTGCAACTACAGGTATGGACATACTGTCTTTGATGGTTTTAATCTCCTCATAGTGTACTGGCTGATGTCTTTCTTCCACACTTCTACCATGGACAGTTATCCAGGAAACTCCAGCTGCCTCTGCCTTTCGACAGAGATCCACAGTTCTGGTGATGTCATCATGTATCCTAAAATTCAGATAGAGTCACCACTCAGCTTCTATTTCTTCACCCTTATTTAAAACATATTGGTGTAGAAGAGAGAGACGCTGAAAAATAAATGATGCACACAAACAAATGAAGTCGTTCTACACATGTGAAACGACTCTTTCATGTAACTCACAATGAAACCCTGTGAAACGTATTTATTACTTATAAATGTAAGACGTATTGCACATCACTGAAAATGCATAGCTTTCCTCCTAATGCCCTATATCACTTATTAAGGAGTGGAAAAGGATGACAGGATTTTGATCATCTACCTCTTTGGGCAATTTAGGACTATCCATCACAGATGCAAAATTCAAAGCCACACACATTGCTGGGACAGGTGACCAGATCATATTTCTTCAGGTATTTGGTCCAAAACTAACAATGACGTTCTGCTGGCAAAAAGTAATTCATTTTAAAATCATTAATGCAAATTTAAATGAAAAACATATGCCCTGAAATCATACAACAAACTGAAGATCATCTTGAACATTCAACTGAGAATGCAGAAAAAAAGAACTGCTTGCTGCTACAATGACAAAAGAATGGCTTGTATTTCCAGTAATTTGACACATGTTGTTAAATTATAGAACGTTTTTAAAATAAATATTATAGAGACATTGTTTTGTTATTGTAGAGAGAAGAAGCTCTTTTTAATTTGTTTTCTAAAGCTTTTAGCCCATGTCAACTAGCCCAACCAAACCTTCGAAACCGATACTCTGCACCTCCAAATCACTTACATGGGAAGGAACATTTCACCAGCTGTGCACAAATATAGTACAGGATACTGCTAACCGCTCACCAGAAACCATACAAATCTGGGACAGTTTATCTCAATTTGAAACAGTAACACACGGGAACTTTTAACAGGTCAATTAGCAAACAAGAGGAGTCTTTTTTTAAAAGGTCCTTTTTATTGCAATCATTTAGGATCATGCGGCAAAAAACAACATTCCCAAACGACACAAGTGTTTTGCGCCCAACGTAGGCCTTTTGCAGGATCTGACTGAACTGCATTTAGTCAAAAAAGCCCAATCAGTTTGCATTGAAACAAATGCAATTATAGTCTTAGGCAGTCTAAAGCTGTTAGATTACAAGTGTCATCTAAGAGTTCAATACACCTGTCCCTTCTCAGTTTCTGGCATAAGGTACAACAAAACCATCTTCCATACAAATGTTTTAGTGTCATGCTCTTATCATTGCGCATTATTGCTGTTCGAGTACATCAAATTTGCCACTAATTATAGCTGTTGCCCATATTACTGAGGAGGGTGTCTGCCACCTTGCCTCAGCCTACCTCTCTTCAATCACAAAACCTATGTTGGCTAGCAATTATGCAACCTGACGAGATATTTAGATGTGTTTTAGCTTTTTTTCAGACAAGGCAATAACCTAAGAAAACGTTTTTATCTTGTACATAAACCAGTTTTGTAAAACTCCTTAAAGACCCACAGATCTCAGTCTCAACTTCAGTCACTGGCAGAGATTCACAAATCAAGAGTTTTAGTTCACATTAATCCTTGCATAATCTGCACAGTTGTCAATTTTAATTCACATGAACTTCCAAATTCGGTAGGATCAAGAGATCGCAAAATATACTCTTTCGTTTCAGTTAGCTCTTAGGTAAACGTCGTTTACAACACGGTGTTTACACCGCACAACCTTTACCACGCTGCCATTACAACGCAAGTCGTTACTACGACTTGTGCTGGATGGCGCTGTTGGTTAAGGAATATTGTAATTTTATATTCCAACACCTTCCCTACTGTTACGTGGACTGGTGTTGGAATATAAAATTATAATATTCCTAACGACTTGCATTGTAATATCCTCGCTGTCAAGTACCGCGATCTAAAAGATCGCGTTGTACTGACATACATCCAGCTCTTAGGACTATTCCACTGTCCATTTGCGAAGCCTGGGCACAATCTCAAAGTTGGATCTCTTCTACCAACAACGTTCGGTGTTGTGCACTATTTTAAGGGAGAGGTGTTTCAAAAAGTTCTTCATTCAATTCTAGACAATAGCCAAGTTACACGATATCCAGAACTCACCTGTAATTTCTTGAGAAATTCTACCCCCACTGTTACAGAAAATGGGGGTGCAATTTTGGTCTTGGTCAGTTGGTAATCTATCAGATTAGCCAATGCTAGTAAAGTTGGTTGGAAAAGGATTATTTACATATGCAATTGCTAGGTCTGGTACGAAAAGGATCCACTAGGTCTGGTGAGACAAGTTTTCGCTGCTAAGAGAGGGGGGTTCTTCATCTTGCACCACATAAAGGAAAGCTCTTCAAAACTGAAGTAATGCTGAGGATTTAACCGACTGTATGTTTGTCTTGATGGAATGCAGGGCATCATTAACATTTTTCCTGAACAATGCTTCACCATCAAAGTGTTTACCAAAACCTTATTTAGACTCTTGCCTGGAAGTAAAGATTGCCCTTTCAGGCTGCTACACAAGTTAACTGCTTGAAACCATGACCAATGCAAGGGTCAATGATGAGAGAGAGGCTTAGTTCTCCTTTGTGCAAAGAAAAGGGCAGTGGGGAACTCAATGGCTAAGCAGAAAGGTACCCTGTGGGGGAACTGCAAATTGGAACTACAAGCCTGCTCTAGAAATAACGCAAATTTGGGGTCTATAGAGGCCAAACCTAAAAATCAAAGAGCTCCTAGTAAGAAGGAAAATACTAAAGAGTGTTACTCATTTACTTTGAATGTCATTGTCTGGATAGGATGGGATGGGATGGGAGAATAAACCTGGTTGATTCACAATTAAAAGAATTGTAACATCAATTCATGCTGCTTGATAGACTCCAATCTGCATTGGTGCGGTCTGGGAAGTTCACACAATAGTTTATGTATGACCACAATCTAATTACAATAATCCAAAAAATAAATAAATGAAGAAATTATCGATATTATAGTATATAAGCTCAATAATATTTCTCTTACCATTACTACTGGAATTAATGTTTGTGTAGGATAATTTTGTTATGCTTTCTTGTTTCTTCCTTTGGTTTCTATGCTATTTACTCAGGCATAAACAGTTACCAACGGACTACATTTGCTCAGAGGACTCATATATAAGAAATGGTATCTTCTTGAATAATTTGTGTTTATTTATATTTTTGGAACATACACACAATAATCACTCATTCTACTTGGTTAGACCGTGTCCAATTTACATTTGAATTCCTAAACATGTGTAAAAATAATAGGCTGCTTTTTACATTTTACTTACCTTATCTTAATTGACACTGAAAATGTAGGAATATCCACTTGATTTCTTACTTGTCGTACCATATCTTTAACCAAGTCTGGCTTATTTATCAAGCAGGCACCATAGCCTTCTGACAAGGCCCACCTTCGAAGTATAAAAATAAATGTTAATCTTGATATACACAAGATGTATTATTTTCAAATACCAACATTAACCAACACTGAATTTATGAAATTGCAATTTAAAGTGTCTCTTATACTGGTACTAGTCAACTTCATTACACTAGTTTTCAGGGTTTTGTTCCCCAAAGGGGCTCTATAAGACATTTAGGGCCAGTGAAAAGCACATTCTATAGCTATGCACAAAGTTCACTTTCGAAGTTTGCATTTGCAACCATAAAAATGCTTTTTGCAATGTACCAAAACCATTTTAGGAGCGTGCAACGTTTTCCGACTTTTGAAATGGGTTAAAAAAAATAGATAAGGAATCGCTAGCTACAAGTAGCGCTTTGTAGGCATCGCTTCCAAAAATTGATTTCTGGAGATAAGTATCAAAGTTTTAGGACTGAAATAAAGGTTGTAAACCCATTGATATTTTATCCACATCCAAGCTGGGGTAGTAACTCATTCACAAAAGGGAAAGGGAGTCCTTGAGACCCTTTCCTTTTGTGAATGTAAATAAAATGTTTGTTGGGGAATAGATAGTGGTTCGCAGGTCCACTGGCAACTGTCAAACAAACAGTAAAATGGCAAACTTTTCTTTTTGAACACAGCACCATTTCCTTCAAGGAAAATAAGCCAAATTGAAAAAATGATACATAAGGCAATCACAGACATGGTAGTCTGCTGAGTCTGGCAGGTAACTATTCCAGTGATGGTCTCTAATCAGAGCGAGTGACAATTTGCAAACAGGTAATGAGGTAGATCAGACTGCGACCAAATCTGAATTTTCGGAAACAACGTATATTATATACTGGTTGCAAAAATACGGGTCATGAAAATACTAGTTGCAAAATGTGACCAGTGTTTTGCGAGCAGTAAATAGTAGCTTCGGCTGAGTTACTTTCATCTGACAAAATTCAGCAAACTTTTTTTTCATCCTTTGTTACTTTATACAGGACTATGGGTATACAACACATTGTTACGAGTCCTCAATGCTTCAGGAGCAAAACATTTAGAAAAGGCAACCAAGGAGCTAATTACTACCCCAGCACATTTGAGGAACAGAAATATATCAGTATCCCTTTAACACTGGGTGTCCCGTCAGGTCCTGTCCCTATGAAACAGCAACAGGATCCTGTGCTGGACCTCACTCGTCCATAGAGAAATTTGGAAACAAACTCAGTAAGATTCAACTCCAATGAAAGGCACATACACATAAATGATCTGAAAGAACATGCTTTACATATAATTTCACATTCCACTACTGGATAATCATTCTCCAAATCGGTGATAAAGGAGTCCTCAACTTACACTTGGTTATCTTTGCTGTTTTGCATCTTAAACGGAGTAACCAGAAGAAAAAGAGTGCTAGGCTGTGCCTGTGTGTTTGTAGAAACTCTTGGAGTTTCCTGGTAGTCCCTAATTGAAGCAGTGGTCATTGTCTGCTTGTTCGGCTGACGTTCTCACTCTGTTGAGCTATGCACTGTGGGGTGACACATCAACAGGCAAAGCATGTCGGTTGTGAGCTGACAAAACAAGTGAGAAGGAGCAAGGGTACAGAATTGTCATTGGTGTAAATTAGATTTTCTTTTTTTGGGGGGGGAATGTATTTAATTGCATTTTTCCAATTACATCACAAAAACACTTCAAATAATCAGAGCAACTCTTTTTCCTGTTCATCACATGCAGAGCGGAGTTCGGCAATACTATTACACAATCAACATTGCCAGAATATTGCGTGTCAACGCGATCCCTTGTTTCCCTCTCCCCCATACCCTCAACTCACTGTGAGTCCGTGAGTGTAAGTCCGTAATAAGTCCACCAAGGCTTCCATATTTTCTAAATTTTTTCGGACACCCGCATGCTTTATAGGTTGTTTATTCCCCCAAAATATACATGTCCATACTTCTCCGTCATTCTTCTAGCGTTGGATTAGAAACAGCACCCCATGCTTTTGTCAAGTCCCTTTTGGCCACCACCAGTTCCAGCTGGAGCAATGTTAATTTCGCCTTGGGGAGATCAAGGTCTGTGGGTATGCCCAATAGAATGAACAGAGGATCCATTTCTGGAAGCCTGTCAGCTTGGCAAATTCCATGAGCTGTGTTCCCACCCACAGCGCAGTTTCTTTGGTTACCCGGCCGTCCCATTTTGTCCGCCTTTCTGCTTTGTTCCAGGCCATTATTACCATCTGTGTAGCTGGCAACAATCTTGTGACCCCTTTACATCCATAAAAATAGTGTGAAAATGATTTTTGTAAGAATTGTGTGTGTTCAAGCGCGTAGGTAGGATGATCCCTGTCCCCGAAAGCCCAGTCGTTGATAACTATCAAGTGGGCAGCCCCAGTAATAGGAGCAAAGGTCCGGCAGGGAAATGCCGCCACTGTATTGGTTGCACTATAACTTCCCCAGCGTTACCCTAGGGCAGGGGTCTTCAAACTGTGGGGCGCGACCCCCAGGGGGGCCGTGGAGCGATGCAAAGCGGGTCGCGCCTTCAGTTTCACTTCTGCCCTGGCCTACAGGGCTACAGCCCCCCTCCTCCCCCATCCTGTGTCGCAGCTCGCGCTCCTGGGGCCTCGGCTGGGCAGTGTCTGGAGTCTTATCTCCGGCCAGAGTTTTTGACAGGTCTTTAAAGACCATTAGCATATTTACATGCCTTTGTTAACTAATTACCAAAGCTTAGTTTTTATATGGTTCCAGTACCCCCTGGGCCCCCACTCTGCCTATTCCTTAGATTTGTATTTTTACACTTACTGCTGTAGTGTGAGAATGCATTTAATGAAAGGAAATATAAAGTTGGGTTGCCAAAAGAAACATGCCTGCTATGTGTTGTTTAAAGATCCTGCAGAGACCTGCTCGACACTAAATTGAGTTATAAATAAAAAAGTATGTATTAATTAGTTATGTGACTTTTCTGTCTTTATTCTCTTTAATTATTAGTCATGGATTATTGAGGCTTCCCTAGAACACAATTAAAAGTGCTTTCTATGTATATTTGCTGTTCTAAGTATTCACAGATAAGTGCAAAAAATACAGCTGTAGGTGACTGCTTATTTCTGGGCCATCAAAATAATGAGCTGGTAACCCTAATCATTAGTCTGGACGTTTGTTGCAGGATCAGCACATTATTTATTTCCTCCACCCTCGAAACCTGATTAATGCCATTATAGCAATAGTTTAACTTATATCTGAAACCCTACGCTTCAAGTTTCTGGGAATGCACCCTGCTTTCAGACTACTCATTTCTCGTTCTCGCCTTCACTTTCACGTTCACCCTGCACTCCCAGCGATCACCATGCACTCCCAGCGATCACCATGCACTCCCAGCGATCACCATGCACTCCCAGCGATCACCATGCACTCACACTGATCACCATGCACTCACACCATTCACCCGCTCACCCTGCACACACTGATCACCATGCACTCACACTGATCACTATGCACTCACACTGATCACCATGCACTCACACTGATCACCATGCACTCACACTGATCACCATGCACTCACAACATTCACCCGCTCACCCTGCTCTCACAGTGATCACTCTGCCCTAAAAATTCGCTTGCATTGTTCACTCTGTACCTCACCCTGCAGTCACACAAGCACACTTCTCACCCTGCACTCATGTGACACTTCACTCATCTGTCCCCCCCCCCTTACTGCTCAATCTGTAGCTCACTCAAACAAGGCCATCACTAACCATGCACTAATTCGTCCCACTCTGCACTTACAGCCGAACCCAAATTCATATGGAATGTCCTATACATAGGAGCCCCGGCAGCAGTGACCTATAGGCTCCAAGTTACGCAAAACTGTGCCGCCCGACTACTGTATAACATTCCCCGCTGGCAGTCAGCCAAGAAAGCTCCGAGTAGCGGCCAGAGTGCAGTTCAAGGCCATGTGCATTGTGCACAAATCTTTTCATCGCATCGGCCCGGCAATTCTGCACCCCATAGCTACGCCTTATGCACCGTCCAGAGCCCTGCGCTCTAGTTCTTTACAGCTTGCAACTACTACTAAAATCAACAAAGCTCGCTGGGGCGGTCGCTCCTTTTCCCATACTGTGGCCAAGCTTAGGAACTCTCTCTCCCTTTCCCTTCGAGAGAACAATAACCGTATGTCTTCAGAAAGGCCTTAAAAACGCACTTGTTCGCAAAAGCTTGTTGATTCACCCTGAGCTCGCCACAAGCAATCAGTCAAAAGCGCTGCGAGGCCTCCGGGTAGTTACGCGCTACATAAGTGCAATTTTTCATTTCATTTCATTTCATTTCACTCACCCTGTAGTCACTCCTTTTACCCTACTCTCACACTGTTGCATTGCTCACCGTGCAGTCACATGGGCACTCGTGTCATCCACACAGTGCAGAAGGTTAAAGTGCCTGGTACAAAGAAGATGTACCATGCACATCACAGAACTGAGTGAGAGTAAACTATGAGTAGCGCTATAAAAAAATGAAATGTTAGTCAGACAGGTGATATAGAGAGATGAGGTGTATTGTTGGTGAGTGATACTGAGGGAATTCATGGAGAAGGTGGATAGACTGTTGCACAGTGTGCGACCAGTGCTGCTGCCCCCCCGCCCCCCCCCCCCGAAGTTCGGGTCTAGTGGATCCCCTTCTTCTGCCTATTATTTATATTTGTAGTGCGCTACTGTTACCAAAAGGAGTCCTGGGGCTAATAACCATCTGCCTGCAATGTGAGAGAGGGATCCGGGGCTGGGAGAGGAGAGAAGAGAGGGATGGAAGGAAGGAAGTGGCTGAGAGGAAAGGGGCATGGGTAAACTGCTTAACTCTGCACAAGACCGCCACGGTTTGAATGCACCCTTGCTGCTCCCGGCCATGGCCAGGTGAGCTTCTAATGTGGCATTGCATATTCCTGCGGATTGGGAGGCCCTTCACAGAGGTTGACTAGACATCTTTCTGATGTTAATTGCTGTATTTTGGTTATAAACTGGTACTGATGGGGTGAAATCTTTCCTCAGTATTACTGGGTTTAAAATAATTCTAAATAATAAAGCAATGCTACCCCAGAATACGCAGCATCACAGAACATTATTTACATTTTCTACTCGCACAATTTAGTCAAGCCTGTCACATAATTTGGTCCTCACCTTCCTCATAACCTAGAGGTTTAGAAACTTTTGTCAGGAGGGGGTCCTTGCGCTTCAAAATGTTGACAGGGGGGTCTCGACATCCAAAAGTTTGAAGACCTCTGCCCTAGGGGGTTTCCCTCCCCACAGAAACTTTCTTAGGATGTCATCAATCTTGATAAACACTTCTTCCAGGATTGGATGGTAGGTATTTTGTAGCACATATAAAAATGTCGGTAGAGTTATCATTTTGAGAAAGTGCCGCTCTTCCAAGCAACGTAAAGGGTAGTGAGTCCCATCGTTCCGCGTCTACGCGGAATTCTCCTAATATCTTGTACATGTTTCACTCCAGTGCCAGCAGCTTATCCAGCGTGACATAAAGACCCAATTATTTTTTCCCTCTGGGTGCAACCTGGAGCTGGATGGGATATAGTACGATCCCATCATCTTGTCCTGCCGGATAGATGCACGACTTATCCCAGTTAATTCTGTACCCCGCATGTCTGCCATATTCCCCGCAGGTCGTCATAATGTTAGGGAGCGTCATTCCGGGATTCATGACATATAGCGGTATCTCATCGGCGTACAAAGAAATACGCTCATCGAGATTATCTTTATCATTTACTCAGAAACCCGTTATGCTCGGATGCGCTCGAATGATACATGCAAGGGGCTCTAGGACGATTGCAAAAAGCAGGGGAGACAGGGGGCAGCCCTGTCTAGTGCCCCTTTCAATTGGAAACCTCAGAGACGTAGCCCCGTTGACCCTGAGCCTCACCACAGGTCGTTCATATAGTACGGCTATCCACCTCCTGAACTCGGGACCAAATCCCAATCTATCCAGTAGTGCCATAAGAAACGACCAGTGGACTGTATTGAATGCCTTCTCTGCATCCAGGGAAAGTATGAGATGAGGCTCTGTTCTATGTTGTACCATCTCCAACCAGTTAGAGACGGGTCTAAGGTTGTGTCTCGTCGACCTCTTTGGCATAAAGCCAGACTGGTCCCTGTGGACAAGTCCCGTAATGACCTGTGTAAGTCTATTGGCCAGAATTCTGGCCAGGATCTTAGTCTCCATATTTATTAGGGAGATGGGCCTATACGAGCTACTCTGTGGCGGCTGCCCTTCTTTAGGTATCACCACAATAGTGGCTGTCCTCAAATCTTCTGGGAGTGTACCCACATCTCTTGCCTCAAGATACATCTGCAAGAGATGCTTGCTAAAGAGCACCCCATGCCGTTTAAATAGATCTGGTGGGAGTCCATTGGGACCAGCGGACTTCCCCGTTTTCATTTGGCCTATGGCTTCCAGAATTTCGTCTGCCGTCAACTTTGCCTCCAGCGCTTGTGTGTCACTGGATTCCAATCGAGGGAGCTGCATGGATTGTAAATACATGTGGATCTGTTCATCTGCTAGGGGTCTTTTCGCATAGAAGGCCTCATAGTAGCCTGCAAAGGCTTGCGCTATGGCCTCTGGGGGTACATGGACCTGGTTATCGTCCATCTGTATCTGGGTTACCCATCTACTTTCCATCTCCTTCTTACTTAGCCAAGCGAGCATTCTACCCGTTTTATCACTCACATCGTACAACCTCCTATGCATTGCTTGTATGGCATGTTGTACATCCCTTTTGGCTAACGCAGAATACTCCGGCTGTAGGAGCTTCAACCTTCTCAACTGGGAGGGGCTTGTGTTTGTCGCAACTTGCGCTTCAACCTGCAGGAGCAGCGCTTTAACCCTCGGTACCGCCTCACTTTCTTTGCGCTTTTTATGTGCTATAATATAAATTAGATTTTCTTGACCAGATACATGAATATGTTTAGTGTCATAGAGCTATAGGCCCTGGATTTTTATAACTAATTTCTGCAATGATATTACAAGTTGGGTAGAATTGATGGACATCAAACTCATATTGAGACATTTAAATTAAGTGCAAGTTTCCTCATTTGTTAGAGTGAATATACTTTTTTATGATATCTTGACTGGTATAGTAAATAAATGCAGAGCAGAAAGCCAGATAATATAAGTTACTCCATTCTGGAAAGGAGAGAGCCTATAGTTAAACAGTTTATCCTGTTCTTAAACCTCTTCTTAAAGTAGAAGGTCGCAAAAAGCCCAGTGGCAGTGGGCTCTCGGATGCTATGGTCCTGTGTGGGCTCTCTTTGTATTTTTAACTGTTGGAATCTTTTAATTATTGCCTGTGTTCCCTCCGTCGCTTACCGCCGCTGCCTGCCTTCTCTGTCCATCTCCCAGCTCCCCTAGCCCCGGTCCGGCACGGCTGAGTGCCGCTTGTTCCGGAGGGCTGACGGGGTTTCTGGCGCCATCTTAGGAGGGGTAGTGGAGGCCTACAGGTTAGAGCAGCATTCCTCGCGCTCCTATTCCCATAAAAGGGACACCCCATACGCACGCGCAGCGGACGCAAAAAGCCCAGTGGCAGTGGGCTCGCGGATGCTATGGTCGTGTGTGGGCTCTCTTTGTATTTTTAACTGTTGGAATCTTTTAATTATTGCCTGCGTTCCCCCCGTCGCTTACCGCAGCTGCCTGCCTTCTCTGTCCATCTCCCAGCTCCCCTAGCCCCGGTCCGGCACGGCTGAGTGCCGCTTGTTCCGGAGGGCTGACGGGGTTGCTGGCGCCATCTTAGGAGGGGTAGTGGAGGCCTACAGGTTAGCGCAGCATTCATCGCGCTCCTATTCCCATAAAAGGGACGCCCCATGCGCACGCGCAGCAGACTCGCGTAGCGGGCGCGCCGGCGGCACGCCAAAGGCAAGCCCGTCTGCGCTCGTCCGGGGCTAGGGGCACCTCACTATGCCCGTTTTTTAACTTACTCTTCTGAACAGTTGTGCTCACTCCAGGGCACCTGGATTCCTTGTCCAGCAACCCTCGCCCAGATTGACAAACTTGGCCTCGCCCGAGCAAACCCCATACCCTCCCTCCCACCCACCCTGCCATCATTATCCCCCCCACCCCCTGTTACACCACGATCTCCCTCCCCATCCAATCCCGCACCCACCATCTCAGCCTTCCTTCTTAACACCAGGTCGGCAGTAAAACATTATCTAGAACTGTTTGACTTTCTAGACTCCTACAAACCTGACCTTCTGTTTCTGACAGAAACTTGGTTTTGCCCTGACTCACTGCCAAACGTGTTAGCGGCTCTCCCCTCTTCCTATTATGCCCTTCGTGCCGAGGGGAAGGTGGGAGGTGGTGTTGCCTTGATTGTCCGCGCTGGACTTCACTTTCAACTGTTATTATCCCCATCTATCAAGGCGGTCGACTGTCTAGTGGTGCGATCTGCCTCCTTCCAAGTTCCAATCACTTGTGTCTTAATCTACCGCCCTCCCCAGCCAAGGCCACACTTCATCTCCGACATCCAGGAGCTGCTAGCGACGCTGGTAGTAAACAATTCATCTGTCCTTGTACTGGGGGACTTCAATTTCTGGCCCGCCGATCCTGCGGAAGACGCCATGTCCAAAGAATTTACTGAACTCCTCCTCAGTTTAAACTTTGTGTCTCATGTCCACACTCCTACTCATAACCGAGGCCATACCTTGGACCAAATCTGGTCACTCAACAATCCTGTCACCGCTCCTATTGTCACGCCCTGTACTTGGTCTGACCACTCCCTTATTTAGTTTTTCCTGGACTTAAGCCTCGCCAAAAGACCTTCTTTTCCCAAAAACACTTGGGCCCGGAATTGGAATAAAGTAGATATCCCTACTCTCTGCTCCTCCCTTTTAGTCTCTTGCCCCGCTCTAGAGGGACTTACCCCATCATCCCAAGCAGCCACCCTTAGCAGCTGGCTCGCTAGAGCGTGTGACCAAGTGGCCCCCCTGAAGCGCGTCACAATTAGACGCGCCCACGACGCCAACAGATGGTTCAATGCTGACCTCAAGGAGAAAAAACTTGAAGCGCGCCTGGAGGCGTGCGTACAGTCCCACTCTTAAATTACAGTACATCTCCATCCTCAACGAATATAAAAAAAGCTATCCTTCTCGCTAAAACTGAATATTTCTCTAGAAGAATCCTTTCAGCCGAAAACTAACCTAGGGAAATCTTTGCCACGGTCCATGAGCTGCCCTCTTCAGATAGAGTCACTCTCAAACCCTCCCCCTCCCAATCTCTCTGTGACTCCCTCAACGACTTTTTCATCGAGAAAATCGCGATCATCAAGGCCAATATACCATTACCCCCCTCCACTTTCTCCGACCCTCAGCCACCGCCCAACACCTCTCACCTGGATCACATACCTCTCCTGACCAGGGAAACTCTTTCCCCTCTGCTGGCCCAAGTCAAGTCAGGATCCCCCTCTGACATTTGCCCTGCTTATGTTCTGAGAGAGATCTGTTCAGCTTGTCCTCAGCCCCCTCTTGTTTTCCTAAATGACTCCCTTAAACAGGGCCTTGTTCCCAATCTCCATAAGTCGGCAACAATAATTCCCATTCTAAAAAAGCCCGGCGCCGATCCATCCTCCCCGTCCAACTATCGCCCCATCTCCCTTCTCCCTTTCTTGGGTAAAGTCCTTGAGTCCCATGTCACCAAAGTCCTCAGCACTTTTGTGGAAGAGAGTGGCTGCTTAGCATCATGCCAGGCGGGCTTTCGCCCACTCCACTCCACTGAGAAGGTTGTCATCTCCGTCATGGACAAGTTTAGAGAGGGGATGGATGCCAACCTGCCCCAGGCCCTTGTCCTCCTTGACCTGTCCGCCGCCTTCGACACGGTTGATCATTCCATCCTTCTTACCCGTGTCGAGGCGGCGGGCGGCGGGGGGCCGGCCTTGGCCTGGCTTAATTCCTTTCTAAGGGACCGCACCCAGGCTGTCCATCTCGGCGACTCCTCTGCTTCCCCACGCAAGGTGCAGTGTGGTGTCCCTCAAGGTTCTTCCCTCTCCCCCCTTTTGTTTAATCTCCCCTGGCTCTATTCATAACTTCCAATCAGTCATGATCTTCATCAGGGACTGGATGAACTACAGCCATCTCAAATTGAACCCGGATAAAACCGAGCTAGTTCTCACCGGAGGTAGTCACAGTCCCTGGACCCCCACATTTTGGCACCCCTCCCTTGGCCCCCCGTCCGTCACCTTCCCCTTCAGCTAAAACATTAGGGATAACGCTGAACCAACACCTCGCGCTGCACTCCCAGATCAGTACAGTAGTTTCATCCTGTTTCTTCATCCTCCGCACCATTCGGAAGATATCCCGGTTCTTCTCTTTCCCGGCCCTGAAACTCATTCTCATGGCGATGGTCCTATCGCGACTGGACTATGGCAACATTCTGTACAATGGCGCCCCTGCCTATGCCCTCCGGCGCCTTCAATTGGTCCAGAATCAGGCTCCCCATCTTATCTATGATCTCTCCAAGTCACACCATGTCACTCCCCTACTCAAGGCCTTGCACTGGCTTCCCATTAAAGAACGTGGCCTCTTCAAGCTGGGCTGCACAACCTTTCGGGCCCGTGCTGGGACTGCCCCCGCTTTTATTAACTCTGAAATCAAGGCCTATACTCCCTGCAGAGAGCTACGCTCATCCTCTCAGTCTCTTCTCTCTGTACCCCGGTTTAGGAAGAACAAATCGGGAGGGATGAAATTCTCTGTTCTCGCCCCAACTTTCTGGAACACCCTCCCTCCCCCCATAAGATCTGCTGCCTCCTATCTTGAGTTCCGCAGGGCACTCAAAACATTTCTCTTCTTGCGAGGGCCTGCATCTTTCAGCGCCAAGAAACGGCCTGGTAATCGTGCGCTTAACAAATACTTTTAAATTCAAATTCAAGGAAGATACTCAAGACTTTTTTGGATGCGGGTAAGGAAAGAGCATAGTAAATGCTTATGTAGAGTCCAGTGTTGATGTTTTATTAAGCACTTTGGGCAATATGGTGACCCTCAGGTGTAAGGGTCATGCTCCAACATTGCATAATTATATTGAGTGAAAAGTGTGGGACCAGCACTCTAAAAATTTGCGAACTGTTGTGGGCATACAAACATATCTGAGTGGACAACAGAAGTTACCAGTGAAGAGAACCCACATGCAACAAATGTCAGTTTGTGGAAATGATACATAGACTATCCTAAAAATGGGATGAAAACCTGGCTATCGACCTAACAAATTGGCTGAACAACGGTAATGAATTCCTCAACTTCATGGGGACTATGAGTAGGATTGAGGTGTCTTTCTTGGACCTGAACATCAGCCCATGTGAACAATATCTTAAATGTGAGATATCTTACAAACCTACAGTCTGGAATAATCTGTTGGGATTTGATAGTTTCCATCCTCAAACCTTCAGGGCAAATCTACAGGTTGGATTTCCTGCAGTTAGAGAAGGAAACCCAGACAGAGTCATCTATCAAGCTAAAAAACTGACCCAACATAAACCCAGAGATCGGTTCTTAACAACTTTCTGAAAGGATGACAAAGAAAGGCTTGTGTGTCACCACATTTGGGATCCACTTCAACAGCCTGAAAAGAATTATAAACAGACATTGTAAAATATTGGAGTTGGGTTCCTCAAGTTAGAAAAAACCTTTGTTTTCCTTCAAATATGGATGGTCACTCAGGTATAGTAATATTCACACCAGACCAAAACCAATCTTAACTATCTCCGAGGAGGGATGGATTTTTTGACTTACCCCCTGTAACAAGACATTTTCACTGTGATCAATGTAACATATGCCCCTATACTAAAAAAAAAAACAAAGCGACTTGATTTGGTTCTTAAAACGCAGTGGAGACTCAACAGTTTTACAAACTGTAACACTGGCAAAGTCATTTAAATCAGATATCCACGCACACGCAGGTACGTTGGTATGTTCACACGAAAAATGAGAATTTTGATCAGTGAACATAACGGCTCTTTCCAATTCAAGAAAACACAAACGAAGCTCATGAGACACTACATTGAAGGAAAAAACACTGAAAATTAACAAGAATGTGCAATAATTAAAAAATTGCCTATGGAATAAAGCTAGAAACTGTTCCATTATGAACAAAGGTGGATTTACCGACTTGATTAATCTAAAATAGGCTTGAATGGTGACATGGCTTGGAATCAGCTGAAACAATAGTTTAAATCCAAAGCTTTTCCCGTTAAAAACTGCCCCGCCCTGTAATGATCAATCCTCCATGCAGATTTCGAAATATGACTAAACATAGCTGGACTAACAATGACAGAGTGCTGGCTTTTTCTTTTACTGTTCGTTAAAGAGATTGAAGAGCACCTCAATACGGAGGCACACACTATGCACTATTTTTAATTCAGTCTATCTTTTTAGAAACATGCGTGTCTATAAACACGAGTGTTAGTCTTGATATGAGGACATGGCAATCACCTTTTTAAATTTTTTCCGCATGATAGTAATGTGTTACTCAAAAACAGATTCATTAACCTGAACATATCGCCAATGTATGTGTGATTTTGCAGAGATAAGAATAGCTTTGCTCGTGGGTCTCCATGTTGGAGCTTTTGGGTTCAGATATTTTTGTGCCACATTGCTTTGCTTGCCCATATATACATTGCGTGTTTTGGGTTACAGAAATACCAGTCTCCTTTAAAAAAATCCAGGAATAACCTCATGATCTGATCTGTCAAAATATCGGATTAAGTCTTTATTATATAAATTCCAAGTATTAGATCAATATATACTTAACCAATACAGGAAGGAGTGACGTCTTGACATGATGAAACGTTTCTATGCCTCGGCCTACTTGAAGGCATAATATATCACGGTCAAAGAAAGGTCTTTTTATGTTTCATGATCTCCTGTGGTTATTGGCAATTAGCTATATGTACATTTGTATAGTGACTGTGGGGTCGCCAGTAAGATCACTACAGTAAACCCACAGAGACAGAGATTACTAAGCAGAAAATGTGCACACTAGTCTAACATAAATATGAAAAGTAGCCTGAGCTAATAGAACATGATGACTCAGGACAGTACAAAATAACAGTACACGTAGGTCTAGTACCACTTTGTGGTCTACCACACAAGTTACCGGAGGGAACCAAAAACCTGTGAAGGGTGCCGCTAGGTCTCTCCATTCACCATCATAGAATAATGAGATCCTACTCATCTCGCTTTCTAAATCCAAAAGTGTTTGATGACAGGGAAGGATTAAGAATTGAGATTGAAATTCTCTAACTAGAATCTCCTTAACTTTTCATTTTATATTGCTTTCTATGTCACAGGCATACTAATCAAAGTAATTAGTAATTACAGCAAAAGTTATGAGAACATTCAGCCTCACCTTATGTGTTTCATGTTAGTGGATACACACTTAGTAGGGATCCAACAACCCTGAAGAAGGCTGTTGACCCAGGAGGGTAGCCAAAACATGTAAGCAATGATTTGGATGCAGGAAGCTTTACTTTCTGTAGGCATCTTGGTATTTTGATTTCAACCTCGCCAGTGCTACCCACCTAATTAAGTGAAAACTAAGGGTATACTACTCAGCAATTGTAATCCATCTGGATCCCTGATCATATACAGCTTCAACCATCTCTGCTCCCCCGACCATGGTTGAGTCCTTCTAGGTGGAATTCACCACTACCTAGATGTGGAACGGACATCAATGATGAAGCATGGTGCAATGAATAGGCGGTGAAGAGTCCTTTTCCATCGTTTTGTTATACTTGCGGCATTGTGGTAGGGTATAATTGTAACATCTGCGTATTTCTTGTGAAAACACCAACCAACTTGCATATACACTGTGGTCACAACTTCTATGCTGGCATGCCTACATAGCAAATTTAAAAGACTACACTCTGCTCACAACAGAGGATGTTGGTTTATTAACGGGCCCCAAACAGCCCCCATTCATAGCCACCTGTCTGACAAGCCTTCTCGGCTCCTTATGCAAGACAACATCCTTATCAATATTCTGTGTCTCATAAGCAAATCTAAAAATACTGCACAGCCACAGTCTATGATCGAACACTACCTCTTAATGGTATCCAGAAGTGAGTGCTGCAGCAGAGGAGACCGAGTTCTCTGCAACTGGCTACGACTTATGGAACAGCATACCTCTAAACCAGCGATCGAGCCAAGGCTCAGTTTCTGTGATGTGATGTTACTAATGGCCTAACTAATTGTTTCTAATTGTTAAGAAACTGTCACAGTAACCTAGATCACCTGTGAACCACTGACTGGTAAATATTGTTTGACAGCATTAATAATGACTGTCTGTGACTGTTTCGTCTTGAAAAGAAGTAGTGATTTTAAACTAGAACATCATTTGTTTCCATTTTTCTAAACCCATTGTACTATGAAAGCTACAGGTAGCCTACTGCTCTTAAGTCTTACCTTTGTGGACAACCACAGTTTAGGTCTACTCCATCTGCAAATGGGCTCACCATGCAAGCAGCATCAGCTAAAGTCTGGGCTTCTTTGGCAGCAAATTGGACAATCAGTGGGCGGTCACCTAGTGAATGACAGAAGTTGATGAAGATACATAAAATATATCAAAAATATTTGTACATTGTCAAAGGTCCTATTAGTGACTCTACAAGGTGGCAGCAGTGCTGATCATTGAAGAAATTTGTGAAGAGGTGCTCTGGAGGAGGTGCCTGATTCTCAAGTGTTGTGTTTTATATGTATGCGGTTTACCTCTTTGAAATAAAGACAAGTGTGTCCTTTGGCTACAGATTTCTTTATTTATATTTCTTCACTTGATTCATTGACATGTGGGATCAGATCAAGTTAGGAAAAGGGTCAACTAGCTTTAGAAAAATGTACACTGATTATGTGATGAAGCAGGGATGAGTTTTGTCACCAGTTATTTAGCCTTTATGGAACTGGTCTGTGGGACTATTTAGGAAATGTATATTATTTTTCACCAAAATTGTGAGGACAGGTTTTAACTGTCCGCCAGTAGGAGTATGACACAGTAATCTTCGATCTTAGACTGCAAAGACATTGTTTGCCCCATATGACTTTGATCAGGCTAATAAACTAGAAAGTAATATTAGTAAGGCGAATGTTATTGTGTTTGGCTGAATCATGTGAAGCAACGATGCAGATCCATTGGTGAAAAAAGTATAGGTCGAGCCTGCTCTTCTAAACATTTGAGGCTATGGTTCGAGGAGGCAGTAACTATAGATGGGACCAATCAAGACTACAATCTGAAGCAGCAAGCACTACTTTCAAAAGAACTTACTATGTAACTTAGTCCCTCCCCAAAACCAATACGGTCTATGATTAAACTACATTTATACCTGCATAAATATATTTTCCTGGCAATAATGAAAACTGGCTTCACCTTTTCAATGTTCTTTGTTCAAGGCCTTGTTTGCCCTGATCTACCAAATAGGCCCAGATTCCTTATAAGATAAACTCAAGTGGTTGCATCTAATTTTCTAAAATATTGGTCAGCCAAAGAAACAACTTTGAAGGCTTAAGTGTGATGTGAAATGGCTTTCTATTTTAAAATGTTGAGACCCAAATCCTGGTTATTGTATTTTCAGAATTCATTAAACGATTATGAACCTTGTGAAAGGTCAGGATAGGTTAGTGAAATATAAACAGTTTAAGAAAACGAGCAACAGAAAGGGAATCTTTTGTACATTATCACATAACCCAGGATCTACACGTTTTTGCCTCTTAGACGTATTCAGCATGTATAGGATTCCTATTTCACTGGTAAACCATTGGAATATTTGCATACTTTGCTACCTGAAGTACACAGTATCATTTCTTACATTTGAGGATTTTATTATTCCCGCGTTATGGATTCAAGAGCTCCTAGGGCAGTTATAAGGGTTTGTCTAGGAAGTGTTGTCTCTGTGATTGGCAAACTGAAAACATTTAGCATATCATGAGCATGTGCCCTGTAATTCTTAGCAGATACCTATTTCTGTTAAAACTTATTTAATGTGACAGGGATTTGTTCCTTCCACGTGGCGTGCCAAACTACTACTTTAACTGGAAGGAAATTTAGACTAGTATTATAAATAGGCTTGAGTTAACCATGCACTATGAATTAGGCTGTTGCACTTTTATACACAAGCACTTTGTTTTTACATAAAAACTTGTACTTAAGGGAAGGACGAATTTTCAAAGCGGATTCTGAAAATAATGTATTTCCCCCTTGGTACATAATTTCCAAGGGCAATTTTATATTTTTTATTTTAGGTTAGCAACTCGGTTTTGATTTTAATCCAAGATTGTTTGCATATTTTGTTTAACTAATCAATAATAAAAAACACAAAACTGACTGCTTTTCGTGCACATGTTTTATTCATGCTTCATGGAGATATAGCTGTCATCGCCTATCACAGTCTTTTACTTGTATTGTTTATATTTTCTAGTTAAAGTTTAATGGTGTATGCATTGACCAGTAGCATGATCTTTTCTAGCTACTCTTTGTACTTTGTAGGAGCAGGAACCCGCTGCTACTATTCTTTTTTTCAGGGACTGGAACTCATAACACATAAGTATCATCGTTATTGTTTTTTTCCTTCAGGCGATCTCTGGGCTGTAACCAATAAAGCATAATTATGATCTATGTACCTATGTACAATTTCATCATTGACTTTTTCTCTGTAGACTATCTCTATGCTGTAATCAACAGAGTTTAATTAATGTATATAATCTTAATAGCCTCCTCCAACTAGTAATGTTTACGCTTTCTTATGCACATTTAATTTTGGTTTATTTCTACAAGCCATCTCTGGGCAGCAACCAATAACATTCAAGCTATAATCCTAATATCCGAAACAGTAACTCTATATAGGCACCTTATAAGTCTGTGAGCGTCACAGTTTTTTTGGAATAGAGAAAAGAGACCCCGAAGATGCACAGGTTAGCAAAGATCCTTACCAAGACACCAATTGCTCTCCATTTCAAGGCAAAGGCCTATAGGTATATTGGCTTTGAGTACCCCCTTTTGACATGTGTGGACCATTGTGGCAGAATGGAGGAGGTAGATAATGTTAGAGGATCTCTTTGCATCTGACTGCATATTTATATTTGGCCTTGAAGCTGCACGCTTTATGCAGTGCCGTAGCAAGGGTATCATGGATCCTCATGCAAGCAAGGAAAATGGGCCACCCTTCTTCCCTGCTGGGTGGTAAGAGAGAGCCTGGGGTGGACCACTCACAGCTTCAGCGCTGTTGCCACTGCACCTGCTGTACTAATGATCGCTATGCTGTGAGCTTGTTGGTAAACACAGAACTCTGAAGATGCAAGAGCATCACATCCTCTACAGTGAAAGACATCTGCATGACATATGGAGCTTGGGTTAGACATGTCTGGTGTACCGGTGCAAGATGTTTCACAGTCATCGCTATCCTGGCCCATGGCCTCGTGCGGTTAAAGGAGGAGACAAGCTGAAGATGCCAGAAACAGGCTGCAAGAGACTGGAGGCCTTAGGTTAAAAACTGTAGAATGGCTGGTAGCGTGTACTGGCGAAGGCTGGGGCTTGCAACATTACCTGTGAGACATAGGGTTGCAGGACATGGAGGAGGTGGTCTGTAGGAGGTGTATTGTACAGACGAGAGGCTAACATTTAGGATAGGGTTGTTGTTGTGGCAAGGATTCGGATCAAGGGTGTGGCTGGGGTTTTGTAAAGTCTAGGCTTGCTGTTGGCACCACAGTAAAGGATAGAGTGGAGGTTACGCTTCTGGATATGGTTAGTGCTTTTGTTAACTGTGTGCTAAACTGATATAAGTACAAAATAAGGCAAAAATGTCTTGTATTTGCATCCTGGGCTTCCCCTGCTTGCGAAGGAGAAATTGTGACAAATCAGCGATGTGAAAATGTTTGAATTTCAGATCTTTCATAAGGAATTGGCCCAGCTGATTTTAGAGACAATAGTGTGGCACCCCAGCTAGTTTTTGGGTTGTGTACAATGAGCGGGTCTACACGTTTGAGCACACGAGTGCTACCCAGGCTTTCAGGAGCAGGAAAACAAGTCAGTCCAGACACATGTGGCGAAGCACTGTGGGGTGAGCCAGGGGGAGGGAGGGTGCCCTCAAGGGTTCCCTGTGATTCTGGTTTGGTATATTTTTGCTGCATTGTCTGAAATGGACAGTGCCAGGTTTGGGGAAATCTTTTTTTAATGTGGTTTCAACTACAGTAAGGGTTTAGGTCATTGTCTATTGAGGTTTGGCTTCTTACTTTCCCTCTCTGCTCTAACACAAGGTATGTACCGTGCTACTTTATTGTTGGAGGAAGCAGTGTGGCTGATGGGTCATGTCTCTTCAAACAATTATCTTTCAATGAGAAAAATATTAACTGTGCAAATGAAATGCTTACTAGGATTTGAAATGTGTCAGGGACTCTTAAACTTGTTTAGGGACATATATGAATGATTGGTAGTCAACGAGCCACTGAGACTATGAGGCATGAAAGGCTGTCTTCACCCAAGACTTTGGTGAAAAAAGCAGCAATTTATAAAGTGGTGGGAGCTATTAATTTGAAGATAGGCTTCCTCGTTCCTTCACCATTCCCTGTTCCTTCACTATTGACACGATCACGAGTGATTGGCTATCCACTAGTATGGTCTTTCCGTTGAGCGGCGCAGGGCAGAAGACACAGGAGAGGTGATCTGGCAGGTGGGATCAGCAGAGAAGTCACAGTAGAAATATCATGTTTAAACTAAAACTTTGTATGAAAGAGCACTAGGCCAATATGAAATCCCTTAGAGAGGGAATATACCAGGTTTGGCACAGGGATGGATAAAGCAGTCTTCCTTATATGGCTTCCAAACGCCCACATCTCCAAGCCTATGATACAACTTACACTCTAGTCTACAAACGAACGAGGAAACCCCTTCATCCCCTTAAATACAAAATAACAAAACAAGTAAATAGCAAAGAGGAGTAATCAGGCAGGATTCATATTTCTTCGGGAATGTGGTGGCCGAAATAACTGCCTTTCACACATCTCAGTCTCTTTACTTCTAATTCTTCCTCCATTCTTAGTTGTTACAACCCACACTGTCCCTGCACCTTTCAACTAAAACCTCACTTCCATATTTAGTGCTGTGTCCCCGACCTGGTACTTACTCTACAGACGCCCACCTTTTAGATTGACAGAGTAAGTCAACATCACTGTAATCCACCTAGTTGTTTTGATGGTCTCCTTCACCCTCTCCTGACAGCCAAGAATACACACAGTGGAGTTCCTGCTTCTCTAATAACAACTTCTTCTGTTGGAATGGAGCACTCTTCACACTAATTGATGCAGGAAGTACAAAATGTGGTGTTAGGGACCGTTCGAATCAGTAGATTGAAAGGAGACTCCCAGTTATTGACTGGTGAGTGGTACGACAGCTCCACAATGAGCCATCTCTCTTCTTTCACCTCTAACCTTTCCGATAAGGCCAACTGAATACACTCCCTAAAACACAAATTACAATGTTAAGCTAAACTATAGTTAGGAGTTCCTACAGGTATATATGGGGTGATACTCGACCCGAAGAAGATTGTAAATCTCCAGTTTCTATTTGAACATAATCTGTGCACCACATTTCACCATAACCTCCTCAAGAATTTCTTCCCTCTAAATTATAGAGAAACAACCTACATTTTCCCCTTCAGGCCACCATAAAAATGTATCGGATTTATAGAAACCTCAGCCCAAGCTCTGAGAGAAGGATCAAGACATTTTCTCAGACTGCTGATTAGAGATCTCCGAGGCCAAGTCTTTGAGCTTCAAAATGGGTATTTAATTCATGGAGAGGTGAGTGCAATCTTGTACTGATTGCTATTCAATGGGTCGGTTTGCTTAGAGGATATTTGCCTTGACACTTTTGTTCATATATGTGGTATGAATAACTGCTGCAGCTTCTGAGGTTCTATGCGATCTTAATCAATGGAGAGCATGGAAATCCTTGGCAAGTCATCCCTTTTGCTGCACTCGCTGGTTAGAGGGAACTGTTATATTCTAGGACACAGGTACCAGGAGTATCGCACATAACTTACAGCAAACTGGCAAATCTCTGTCCTTTAGTAAAGACTACAGGAAAAAAACTAGGCACATGCTAAATGACACCTTGTTCAATTGCTTGTGAGATTGCATAGGTCCAGTACAAAGTGTGGGGAAAGTCAGAGGATCAGAGGGGGTGACAGTCAGTAGCATCCAGACAGGTTGAAAAGGAATCTCTAACTAGTATAAGTGTATGGCAGTGGCCTTCCTCCACAGAGCATCAAATTCAAAACCCACCAATGGTTACTGTCCAAGTTAGTGAATGAATCAAGGTGCTATACGAGTTCAATCTACTCACAGGGTTGACCCAAGTGAACATTACAAGTTCAAGAAGAGGTAGTACACCATTTTTCAATAACACCTGCAGTGTCATATTTCTAAACTCTAAGTCGCTCGTTTTTTCCACATATTGGACTGTTTAGCTTATTCTTAGTCCATTTCTTGTATGTTCTCTTTTTCATTTATTTAACTATATTAAAGTTGTGATTTTCAAAATGTATTTCCCTGGAAATCGATGACTTTAATTATGAATGGTGTTGCTCAGTTAGTCAAATCTTTTTTTGGTTAATACACAGTAAACTATAAAAGATATAGACAATATAAAAACACATAAATCATTCATAAATCTATCTTACAGGTCCAGATAAGAAAAATGCTAAATAAAAACAAGTTTGTTCGTCCAATAGTAACTGCAGATACAATAAGGAAGGTCTCAGGTGGGTACAATATTTACCAACCCTAAATGGGCGTATCAAAGTTTTGAATAGATGTTTCTAAAAATAACAGAACATGATAAAGTGAGAAGTATTTTGTTTAGATGACAATTTTGTGTTGCTAATACAATTGCTTATCCCAAGTAACGTCTGAAACACAGGCTGATGTGCTGTCTGCAATTGCTTTCTGCTTACTTTAATAGCCCAAATGTGGCAGAACTTCTGCATTGATCCATACCTATGTCCTTCACTTGCCCTCACTTTGACGGAGGGTTAAAAAAATCATCAGAAAACATACGCCACATTCTGACTGCCCCAGGTTACAGCTTATTATAGCTACCTATGTAACCATATATCCTGTGTCTGGAGTAGACGGTGATCTTCAGGTCACCAATGTACATCAGGATTAGTTTGGCATATACCATGAGTGCTAGTCACAGCAGAGAGGGGCGTTGTTCTTTTTTCTACAGGAAAGATGAAGCTAGCTACCCAGAATGGAAGACTGGTGGATAGCTACAACCTGCTAGCCTGGTAATGCCTATAGTGGAAGTTTTGCATACAGCCATTTTACTATGATTGACTTATGTGCATGTGAGGAATACATGGTGGAGGTGAAAGCATTGTTGAAATGCCAAATATTCATATTTTAAACAGTGAGTGCCCAATAGGTATAGCAAGGGCGATAGACAGAATTTGCTTGTAGTAATAGAATGCTTTGATGCACAATTCCTATAGATGGGAAATATAGCAATTGTACAGTACTGCAAAGTGCTGGAGTCCAAGCCGCCAGGACTTTGATTTTTTTGCACTGGCAGAATCAGGAGCACTAGAGCACGAATACTTGCAAACATTTTCCCTGGGGCCAAAATGTTTGGTCTTCCATGTGTACGAGGGCTGCAGGCTGAGTGGTGGCGTGGGATTGGGGGGTGGGGGAGATTGTTGGTGGTAAGATGGGTGTAGGGGAAGCATAGCATATACATCTGGTGGCTGAATGCACAAAGTGAAACCAGAAACCCTGGGACTAATCCTAGCTTCTCTACTTAACCAAAAAGTGTGATCCTAGGCAATTGTTTTATTTTGCTTTCCCTCCTTATTCTTTATAATCACATATAAGAGAACCTTGAAATACATGACATCAGGATGTGTGCTGCACAAAAGTTCCTTCAGTGTTTGATTCAATAAAGTATAATGTTGTTCATATAGAATAGGTACAAAGGCCACCTAAAGAGTGCACAACAACTGATTTACCTCTTAGTTCACTACTGGCATTGTTGTCGGGTGGGGGGAAGAGTGGAAGACTGAATATTTCTAAACGCATGTTTAAAATGATCACTTTTTAAAAATACTCGGCAATGCACAGATATATTCTGATGTATTAAGGTGAAACAGCTCTGCATGTTACTGAAATACACTTTTTTCAATTTTGAAGTCACTGTACCATACTTTTACACCTATGCGGTAAGAAGTCTTTAAAAATTAAGGTGTTTCTAAAGTTAAGCAGTGCAGGACACCCTAGTTACTTCCTTTCTTTAACTTTAATTAACCTTTAAATACACTCCAGACTTTGCTTTGTGTGTAGATAGGGTTCGCACAGCTCTACTCATCCAAACTATTTATTGACATTAATCATTAACATCTCCAGCTGACCAGCAGGTCCTTCTTTATTATTCTCAACGCCTCCCAGCCTCCCATTCCATCCTGATGTCACCGAATGCTTAGAGTATGTATAATAGTTTTGCAACCAAAGTCTAGTGCAAAACATATTTTACCAGAACCTCAAAGGTTGTGGTAACCCATTTGAAAATGGGAAGGGGCTCCCAAGAGTCCCCATCCACTTTGTGGATGTTGAAAACATACTTTTTTTTAGGAGTAGGTAGTTCTTCATATAAAAAAAAAAAAATACTTGTTTTATTTTAAAGCAATCAAAGACATGGTGGTCTGCGGACATTACCATGCCACTATCCTTGTGATGTTAATAAATCGTAGGGGGGCACATTATGTGACATACCTCATTAATATAAACGTGGTAGGTTGAATTGCAACCTACCATGATTCAGTATTTTGTTAACTGACAGAGAAGTACATAGGTTGGCTTGCAAAAAACTGACGCATTTGGAAAGAGTCAGCACACAAATTGCAACCACTTTTACCTAATGCAATGTATGTACATATGGCCTATAGCTCCTTTGTATATTTTGCATAGTATTGCAGATGTCTGGCATATTATTTGATTTTTATGTTATGAATAACTTATGCATATTTTTGGTTCCTTATGTAACCCAAGCCTATGTAAAGCGCTCTGTTTACCTTTCAGACTAAGACATCTGATGTCCAACATCCACAGGGCCTTGAGGGCGGACTGCCTGCAGACCATTTATCGTGCCAGGAATAACTGGGAGGCAGAAGTACCAGAGTCCCTCACAGATGCATAGTGGAACAAGTCCTGCGTCTTGGTGAAAGAAGTGTATTGAAATATGCAATTTAAGCGAGCCCATTTTTATGTCCACCACGCATACCTGGCCCCCACGCGGCTCAGCAAAATGTATCCTACACGCACGGACGAGTGTCGTCGTAAGGGAGGTGGAACAGGCTTCACACATGTTATGGGGCAAGTGGCAGACTGATTCAATATTGGCAGGAGGTTACTGATCACCTGACATGAGTTACTAATATCCAGCTTGAAACTACGATTACTGTTCGCTATTGTGGGCAGCCCCAACGTCACCCACCATGGGGAGCTGTGTTCCCTTTCCCGGTGATATCACAGTCGGTGCCCCATTCAGCGTCTCATCTTCCCCTTCATTCATGTCATGTATCATGCGCTCCCGTTCTTGATAGTCATCCCTAATGCGCTCTTGTGTTCGGACTTGTCGCAAGCTTATCAGTACCGCACAAGACCATTCCATGAAGTTCCTAGACCATGCCAGAATCGTGGGTCCATTGAGGGAAAGTCACCCATTAGCAACCCTGCACTTCGCCAACAACAGACCCAATCAAGCAAATTTATAACATACCCTTTCTTCTCTAGGGTATGGAATTCAGCCCAGGATGCAGTGTTTAAGCAGAGACACAGAGGGCACTGCTATTGGTGGGCAGGGACCCCAAGCTACTGTGGCTTGAGTTGCCTGGGAACCTTCCAATAGATAAGATGTGGGGAGCCGAGACAATAGCTAATCTCTTGGAGAGGCAACTGCAGTGGTCAGCAGTCGGGGTAGATGATACTCTCTCTTGTGTACCATATTGATCCCCCTGTCAGTACTTCTTTGAGGATACATTCAGAATTAGACACCACATACAGAACCTTGGACATGTTGGTAAAGCTGCAAGTATTTTGTTATAATAAGGGACTCACCATTCCACTGTACACAACACCTGGGCCAGACTGGACTATTTATTTGTTTCCACGGGCATGGCACATTGGGTAGATAAGGCGATTCACCTAGCTAAAACATTCTCCGATCACTCCCTGGTGATGGTCACAGTGAAGACCCCGGTGGACCTGCCCCCCTATGTTAACTGGAGACTTAACCCCCTGCACTTGCAGGATGCAGTATTCAAAGCAGGAATAGAGCAGGAGATAAAGGACTTCTTCCCCAGGAATACGGGATCTGTAGCTAGTTTGACAATGGTGTGGGAGGCATTTAAAATGACCGTTCAGGGGTGGTGTATCTCCATGGGGGAAGGCATTCTGAAGGACCTTAGGCAGACTCTGACCACACTGGAGAATGAGCTGAAGGGGCTGGAGAGGGAAATAGCAGGGGGGGATGAGTCGGGCATCTTGAAAGCTAGTCTACGGGAGAAATTATTGGAGTATGGAGAAGCTGCCGAAAGGGAATGCAAATTCCGGGAGAAGCATTGTACTGCCGGAATATATTGGGAGGGAGACAGACCCGGGAAGTCGCTCGCGGGAGCAATTAGACCCCCCCAGATTTAGAAACTATATCACTGAGATACGGAACGAGCAGGGGGTCATCTGTAGGAATCTCCCGGACCAAGTGACTACCCTTACGGAGTATTACCAAAAGCTGTACGCGCCGCAGAGACAACACATGCTGAACCTTAGGGAATACTTCGAGGACGTTGCTCTAGCCTGGCTTGGGGACGTGCAACGTAAATTCCTGGCTCTCGACCTGGAAGTTGATGAGATCACAGACATGATGACTTGGCGTCAGTAACCACCTGACTAGTCTGTATAGCTTGTATAAGTTCAGCTATTTCTCTCTCTTCTTTCTGACACAGTCTCTGTGCAGTTTCGATTGTATGGACTATGAGGTCACAGCTGCACTTGGTGTTAATGAAACTGAAGCCTTTTTTGTATTCTGTATCTTCGGTAAAAATAACAGGGACATTTTTGACCTGGAGGCCCCAAGGTATGGTACCTCCCTTGAGGTGCTTTAGGACAAAATGACCATGCAATTCAGTTCTAACATGTTTTTTCTGTAGTCTGATTAGTTTGTCAGATTCATTCTAAGTGTAACTGAAGAAAATGGGGAAGAGGCAATCAGATTTTGGATATGACTTTCACTGTAAGACAGTGTATCCTTTTCTGCCATATTTTGGAGAGACAGTTTGTCTCTCAAGTCTTAATCCTCTTAGCCTTTTGTACAGAACAATGGAATAAATTCCGTGCCCTGCAATCTCTCGCGGATCAAAAATCCGCCCTAAACTTTGTAATCCTAAGGAGTACAATCCTTAGATGTAGAACGAACGCTACTACAAAAGGAGGCTTACCTTATTTTGAAATTTAACAGTTCACAGACAGGGTTAAACAACTTATCTGAGGTAGCGAGATTGTGAAATCCCTATGAGACAGAAGCCACCGATAATTGTGGTGTAATTTTTCATTTGCTCTGAGTCACCTGTGTGCTGGTACACATACTTGGCAGTTTGCAAAATAAGATCTAGCTTAGAGCTATCGTAAAGACCTATATTCATAAGCGCGATTAAAATTTAACCACACGACATAGAATATGCCCCATAAATCATGCGCGTTCATCTAATTAGCCCATAAGCTATCGAATAAAAATAAAGACGTTTTTAGAGCCTAGCGCCCTGCGCCTAGAGAGCGCAGAAATATGAACTGGGCCATTATATGTCACATAAATTCGAAAGACTTTAATTTGAAAAGAAACGGATAGTAAACACCTAGTTGCCGCCTGGATTTGACATCATGTCCTATAAAGAATGAGTGCACTTTTTGCTTTAGAAACATCCATTCTGCCGATCAAAAACATGCAAGGATATGGGCAGTGCTTTTTGAACTAATCACATCACACACGAGCACACTTTATTTTATATATTAAATGGGTGACTATATGTCCCACAATCCTTATGCACAGCTCTTCGAAATAAAACAAGCAAAAAAAACAAACTGCCATCTTGATTGACAACATTCGGACCGGAGAGGTGCGACTAGGTGCTAGATGAGGGAGGTACCCTTTTAGCAAGTTGCTGGGATACTGAAACCCTCCGAGTCCATGGGGCGCAGTTAGGCCCTACTACACGAACCACATGATTCATTTGGTTACGTAGTTAATACACGCATGCATTAATTTTGATTGCAGCAATTTTTATTATTGAGCTCATTGTAGCACCTCTTAGGAGTGGCGAACACAGGGCTGGTCCCTGTGTAGTCCTGAGGAAGTGCTTGGGGGAAGCACGAAACATGTTGACAGGAGTTGATAGGTGCACCTAAATACATTGCGTTTGGGTATCCTAATAATTTCCACCCCTTTTTTAACGTTACCACCTGGGAGCAAGAATAAATTATTTAAAAGCTTACTAGGCAGGTATTTTTAACCATTTCACATAGTCCACTCCACCACTACACTCGCACCACACATAGTCAAATTATAAGTGCTCCTACGTAATTCGTCAGTCGCAGCACGCCCCAGCCCGTAGAGGACTGGGATGGCCCCTATGATGAAGCATGTCACCATGGGGCAACCCTGGTGAGTGAGGGGACACCAAGAAAAAGAGCAGTACTCTTTTTCTATCACTATATCCACTATTCCAACCCCAATGAATGTTGTGAATGGGACTATAGTTAGTAGCTAGGCTCTCGATTTCTGGTTTCCAGAGATCCTTGTTGTGACTAAAGTAATTTGGAGGGTGAGCCTATGCCCTTTCTTCCCTCTACCTCCCTTCCTTTAGTGTTAATCAAATATACATGTACATTATATGTGTCGTTTTTTGTGTAAGAATTGTTTTTTGTATGGATGATGTTTACTGAGTTTTTCAGTGTATACATTTATTTTTTGATCTATGTTTGTAAATCATTATGTACAATAGTGTAAATATATGAATGTGCAGTTGTTCCTTTTTTGCTAATTAATGCTAAAAAAAAGTTTTTGAAAAAACAAAAAAATGAATGGTATAAAATAAAAATACCAGGTCGAAATGTATTAAATATTTTTTGACCTATATAAACTGTGTTGCGTAAAATAAGGGTGGTGTGGGCACACTTTCTGCTGTATACATTTAAGGGACAGCATACTCAGCCAATGGCCATTTTTAAAGAAATGCCAATGGTTGAATGGAGTTGAACAAATTCCAACTCTTTTGTACTGCATCTGCGTATATGTCTGTATTGGTAACACAAGGTACCTGACATACACCAACATCTGTCTGAAGACTGGACTTATTTAGGAAGGTGTTATGTTGTATTTTATCTTTGGTATGTTGCTTTAAGGCTTGTGTTGGAGCGAGCCTCTAGAACAGGGGTACTCATAGTACGGCCCGCGGGCCAGTGGCGGCCCGGCAAGCCTTTCCTGGCGGCCCGCGGACCCCCGAGACATCATACCTGTGTTTAACACTTTTTTTTGTAAGTGTCTGCAGCAGCGCGAGAGACTGCTGCTCTGTGGGAGCTGCCGGCCGTGCGATCCAAGCAATGGCCAGAGTAAAGCTGCAGGGGCCTAAGGAGAGGTGAAATACAAATGCATCATTAACATGCAAATGGCCTGTTAAGTGCTCGGGTGCGGCTGTGAGTTGTGTGCGCCCCGGCTGGCACACAGGCAGGGTGAGATGACAGAGGGAGTGGGAGGGGAAGGGAGGGGGAGGGGGACGGAGAGGGAGTGAGAGGGAGAGAGGGAGAGAGAGGGAGTGAGTGAGAGAGTGAGTGAGAGGGAGGGAGTGAGAGGGAGGAGTGAGTGAGTGAGAGGGAGGGAGGGAGTAAGTGAGTGAGAGGGAGGGGGGAGGGAGTGAGAGGGAAGGAGTGGGAGGGAGGGAGTGAGAGAGAGGGAGTGAGTGAGAGAGAGGGAGTGAGTGAGAGGGAGGGAGTGAGTGAGTGAAAAGGAGGGAGTGAGAGGGAGTGAGTGAGTGAGAGGGAGAGAGTGAGTGAGAGAGTGAGAGAGTGAGAGAGAGTGAGTGAGAGAGGGAGTGAGTGAGAGGGAGGAGTGAGTGAGTGAGAGGGAGTGAGTAAGAGGGAGAGAGGGAGTGAGAGGGAGTGAGTGGGATGGAGTGAGTGAGTGGGAGGGAGGGAGTGAGTGAGAGGGAGGGAGGGAGAGAGTAAGTGAGTGAGAGGGAGGGGGGAGGGAGTGAGAGGGAAGGAGTGGGAGGGAGGGAGTGAGAGGGAGGGAATGAGAGGGAGGGAGGGAGTGAGTGAGTGAGTGAGTGAGGAGGGAGTGAGTGAGAGGGAGTGAGTTAGTGAGTGAGAGGGAGTGAGTGAGTGAGAGTGAGTGAGTGAGAGGGAGTGAGTGAGTGAGAGAGTGAGTGAGAAAGAGTGAGGGAGTGAGAGTGAGTGAGTGGGAAAGGGAGTGAGAAAGAGTGAGTGAGTGAGAGTGAGTGAGTGGGAGAGGGAGTGAGGGAGTGGGAGGGAGGGAGTGAGTGAGTGAGAGGGAGGGAGGGAGGGAGTGAGAGGGAGGGAGTGAGTGGGAGTGAGTGAGTGAGAGAGTGAGTGAGAAAGAGTGAGTGAGTGAGTGTGAGTGAGTGGGAGAGGGAGTGAGGGAGTGAGAGGGAGGGAGGGAGGGAGGGAGTGAGTGGGAGGGAGGGAGGGAGTGAGTGGGATGGAGTGAGTGGGATGGAGTGAGTGAGGGAGTGAGTGAGAGGGAGGGAGGGAGAGAGAGGGGGTGGGAGTGAGAGGGAGGGGTGGAAGTGGGAGGGAGTGGGAGTGAGAGGGAGGGAGTGGGAGTGAGAGGGAGGGAGTGGGAGTGAGTGAGTGAGTGGGAGTGAGTGAGTAGGAGTGAGTGGGTGGGAGGGGGTGAGTGAGAGGGAGGGAGTGGGAGGGAGGGAGTGGGAGGGAGGGAAGGAGGGTGTGGGAGGGAGGGAGGGAGTCGGAGGGAGTGAGTGGGAGAGAGTGAGAGGGAGAGAGTGAGAGGGAGGGAGTGAGAGGGAGGGAGTGAGAGGGAGGGAGTGAGAGGAGTGAGAGGGAGGGAGTGAGAGGGAGGGAGTGAGAGAGACAGACAGGGAGTGAGACGGACAGGGAGGGGGAGGGAGTGAGGTGGAGATAGAGAGGGAGGGAGAGGGAGGGCAAGGGAGGGAGACGGAAAGGGAGGGAGACAGAGAGGGAGAGAGAGGGAAAGGGAGGGAGACTGATGGGGAGTGAGATGGAGGGAAAGGGAGGGAAACTGATGGGGAGTGAGATGGAGGGAAAGGTAGGGAAATGGAGGGAGGGAAAGTGAGGGAAATGGAGGGAGACATAGGGAAAGGGAGGGAGACGGAGAGGGAGTGAGAGGGAGGGAAAGGGAGGGAGACGGAGAGGGAGTGAAAGGGAGGGGGAGTGAGAGGGAGGGAAAGGGAGGGAGATGGAGAGGGAGGGAGAGGGAGGGAAAGGGAGTGAGACGGAGAGTGAGAGGGAGGGAGACGGAAAGGGAGGGAGACTGAGAGGGAGTGAGAGGGAGGGAAAGGGAGGGAGACTGATAGGGAGTGAGATGGAGGGGAAACGGAGGGAGACTGATGGGGAATGACATGTAGGGAACGGGAGGGAGACTGATGGGGAGTGAAAGGGAGGGAAAGGGAGAGAATTGAAGGGAGAGGGAGGGAAAGGGAGGGAGAGGGAAGGAAAGGGAGGGAGAGGGAGGGAAAGAGGGGGAGGGAAAGGGAGGGAGACGGAGAGGGAGTGAAAGGGAGGGAGAGAGTGAGAGTGAGGGAGAGGGAGGGAAACGGAGGAGATGGAGAGGGAGTGAGAGGGAGGGAAATGGAGGGAGAGGGAGGGAAAGGGAGTGAAAGCGAGTGAGACGGAGAGTGAGAGGGAGGGAGACGGAGAGGGAGAGAGAGAGGGAGTGAGAGAGAGTGGGAGTGAGAGAGAGGGAGTGAGACAGAGAAAGACAGGAGAGAGGGAGGGAGAGAGGGAGAGAGAGCTAGAGAAAGGGAAAGAGAGCTATAGAGAGGGAGGGAGACCGAGAGAGAAAGAGAGAGAGAGATGTGTGTATGCCGTGACAGCTCAGTGGACGAAGGCGTCCGCTGCAGGGACCTGTGATCAACCTCATGGTCAGTTTTATGTTGTTGCTCTAGCCCCGCCCCTCCCCCACTGACCCCGCCCCCCACCAATGCGGCCCTCGGACACAAACCAAACTGTAAATTTGGCCCCCGAGAGAAAGTTTGTGAGTACCCATGCTCTAGAATGTATGATTGTAACTTCATGAATGTTCTTATGAGGAAGTCAGTTAGAGTCTGGCTGCTTTCCTGTTGAGTTGTGCTTCCTGGCACCAGTTGTTCTTTCCTTACTTTTCTACAATAAACAACTTGAAGACTTCTGCTTCGTTCTCTACTTTACAACTGGCGACGACGAGGGATACGGATCATTTCCGACATCGTGGTGGATTTTTGCATAATTATCGGAATTTTTTTATTTATTTTTGTTTGGTGAAACTGACAATTTATTATCTTTGGACTACTCCTTCGTGAGCCGATTAAAACCGGCATCCCTGCGTGAACCGACTGGGGCTTCTACCAACTTGTTACGGTAGGAGGAAATTGTTTGAACTCACTGTTCTGTTAGGCGGCGCCTGCCGGCATCTTTCAACCGCTGGGAGAGTTCCATGCGCGATCTCTTGGCTGCGCGACGACCTCTTGCCTGCGCGACCCCATCATTCGTTCAGAACGTTCTTCTCCACATCTTCACGCAGCATTACTTGCGGGATGTCGGAAGCGCGCAAGGTCACGCAGCGTGACCCTGCGTAGCGGCCATTTTGGATTTTGTTGTTATCGGCAATTTACGATCAGTTTCACACGGAGAATCTCACCACGAAGCGACATGAAGCAACGAATTAAAGCAACACGAAGCAAGAATTAAAAAGTATTATTTAGCAATTCATTGACATTTCAGAGGAAGAACAGGTGAGACAGTCGGGACACTTTTACATTATTTCGTGTTTTGTTGGAATATACCTAATTGTGTATTATTGGAGCACTTATTATACATATAAGTGTATTACTATTTATGGATACTGGAGATCAACCTCAGGGTACATTGAGAGAGGTGATGGCTCAACAAAGTTTTGTAATTAGCCCCCCACAACCTTTTTGGGCTACAGGATCTCAACCAGTTATGAAGTGGGTAGAATGGAAAGAGTATTTTACCAATTATATTTGTTCTATTGATGAAAATTACAAAATGAAACCAGAGCAAAAGAAAAGAATACTTTTTTTTTTTTTTATAAAGACCTTTATTATCAGTAAAGCCAATACTGCCACTTAAGCACACATGTACACACATTTCACTGTATCTGCGCACCGCTGAAAGAAAAGAATACTTTTACATTCCTTGGGACCAAAAGGTTTAAAAACGTATTCACGAATGCAGAAAGTAATTAATGCAGATTTAAGTGAATTTGATAATGCCATTGCAGATATGGACAAATATTTTGCACCAAAAGTGTGTATTGGTGTGGTCAGGCACAAATTTTTCCAAAGGAAGCAAAAGAAAGAGGAATTGGTCGATGAGTGGTTAGATGACTTTAAAAAACTGGCAATTGACTGTAAATTTGGAAATTTGCATGACGACCTCATTCGAGACCAACTTGTTATGCACAATGACAACTCACCAATTCAAGACCGTCTTTGGGTAAATGGAGATGCACCCTTGGATGATATACTTGCTATTATGAGGAAGTCGGAAATGTCCGGGAGATGTGCTAATGTTGTCAAAGACTCAATAAAAGAATCAGATAAAGCGTCGTCTGCAGTTTTCAAAATACAAGGAGCAGCAAAGACTCAGTCTAGACAATTTCAGAATAGAAACTTTAATCAACCATTCAGGAATCAAGGAAAAGAAAAAGATGTAAATGAGAGAAGGTGTTACCGTTGCGATAGCAAAGAACACATGGCTTACAGCAAATTGTGCCCTGCCTTAAGGAAAAAATGTGGAGTGTGTGGATTGATAGGCCATTTTAGCAAAATGTGTCGCAGGCGCAGTAATGTCAAATGTATCTGGAATGAAGATTTGAGTGCTAGCGAGAGTGGTGAAGAGGAGGAAGGTTGTGTGAAAAATGTGAGGGGTAATTATATGCTCAATATCACTGACGAAGCAATGGAAGGTAAACCAATTTGTGAAGTGTCTTTAGGTGGTATAAAGGTAAATGTGTATGCAGATTCTGGATCTCCATACACCATTATTAATGAAGAGATATGGAAGAAGAAATTTATACACAAGATAGGGGATAAATTGAATGTCTCTGATGTTAATCCTGTGAGCTACACAGGAGAAAGGATAGGTTTGTTGGGTTTCAGATGGCTTACTTTCCTTTTTAAAGGTAGATTAACAAGAGGGAAGCTATACATAGCCAAAACTGGACCATCGGTCCTAGGGTGGCATGATCAGAAAAATCTTCACATCATTCTGGACCCTAACAGCAAAGAGAAGGTGTTGGTTTTGGATGAATGTAGCAAGATTGAAGATATCTTGAAGAGTAAATTCACTGATGTAGTAGGAGGAAAATTGGGAGAAAATCTAATGGCAAAATACGCTTATGTATAGATTTACGCCATCTTAACAAAAATATTGTAATTGAGAGGTTTCCGTTACCCAAAATTAATGAGATGGTCTCTTCCTTAAGAGGAGCAACTTGGTTTTCCACGATAGACCTTTCTGCTGCCTATCACCAGGTAGTTTTGGAGCCAGAATCAAGACATTTAACGGCCTTCATCACGACGTTTGGCTGTTTCCAATTTAGAAGAATGCCTTTTGGGCTTGCTTCAGCCACGGCTGTTTTTCAACGGTTAATGCACAAACTATTTGGTGATATGGAAGGTATTTGTTTTTTCCAGGATGATGTTTTAATTGCAGGTAACAACAAAGAAGACCATGATGTAAAACTGTGGAAAGTGTTTGAAACACTAAATTCAGCAGGATTAACTGTAGAGTTATCCAAATGTAAATTTGGCGAGAGAAGTGTCTCTTATCTAGGACATATCATCAGTGAGGAGGGTGTCAGGCCAAAAGTGTCGCTGGTAGAAAGCATTGTTGCATCGCCTGCGCCTGAATCTAAAGAAGAGATTAAATCCTTCTTAGGAATGGCAGAGTAATGCGCTAAATTCATAAAGAATTTCGCTTCTAAAGTGTACAATATTAGATCATTATTAAAAAAAAAATGTAAAAGTTGAATGGACAAAGAAGTGTGAAAGGGAGTTTGCTGAAGTGAAATGGGAATTGCAAAAAGTTAATGCTTTGTCAAGCTTTGATCCCAATTTAGATTGCCTTTTGACAACTGATGCAAGCGATAAAGGTTTAGGCGCTGTACTGTCACAGGTTGGGGATGGTGGAAAAGAGAGAATCATTTTGTTTGCCTCTAGGGCCTTGTCACCAGCAGAAAGCAGGTACCCTATAATAGAAAGGGAAGCTCTAGCTTGCGCATGGGCATTAGAGCACTTTCGTGAATTTGTGTGGGGTAAAATGGTAAACATCAGAACAGATCATAAACCATTAGTCCACATTTTATCTACAGATGGAACTGCAACAGCTTCTGCTAGATTGGCAAGAATTTCAATGCGTATGAAGGAATACATATAGTGTATTAGTTATGTACCAGGGAAGGATAATGTAGTGGCGGATCGCTTGTCTAGACTGCCTGCACCGTTAGAAGAATGTGTTGATGACCCTTGGGGGAATTTTAGCGTAGCTTTTGTACAAGATTCTGGGATTCCTGCTATCAGCAGAGGGGAATGGTCTAAGGAGCATAATATGGACAATAATAATATATATATAATAATATATATATAATAATATGGATCAGGAAACCTTACAAGGTTCTGAAGGGTGAAAATAAATTTGATTCGCCAAAAAGAGTTGTTGATGTTTTTAAGGACTCAGTTAGACTTAGTGATGGTAAAGTTTGGAACCTTAAGGATGTTGCCCTTGACGTTTGTCAAAATCATGAGGAGGAGCAAGTTGTGTGTAAGAAATCAGGTGATTTTGATTGGGTTGAAGACTACTTTGAAATCAGTGAGTTACAGTCTCAGTTAGCTCCAGGTAGTTTGTTTCCTCAATCAAGGGAAGGAGAAGGGGTGGTCTGTGATCCTGTTAGGGACTGTCAGGTCGATGGATCCTTGCCAGGTCAAGGTGATGTAGGCAACAAGGATGGAAACGGGGATTCTTGTTCCACTGGCATTGCCGAAAATTCAGACCCTTGTTTGACTGGTGCTGGAGGCTCAAAAACGAAAAGGGTTTTGCCTTGTTGGCTTAAAGACTATGTCAGGTAGGCTACCTTAAGTTTTTTTTTTTTTTTATCATTTTTACCTCCTCCATTTTTTCTTTTTTCTGTATCCTAACTGTTTTTTCATTCTGTTTCTTTGTAAGGGGGGGGGGTGTGTGTTATGTTGTATTTTATCTTTGGTATGTTGCTTTAAGGCTCGTGTTGGAGCGAGCCTCTAGAATGTATGATTGTAACTTCATGAATGTTCTTATGAGTAAGTCAGTTAGAGTCTGGCTGCTTTCCTGTCGAGTTGTGCTTCCTGGCACCACTTGTTCTTTCCTTACTTTTCTACAATAAACAACTTGAAGGACTTCTGCTTCGTTCTCTACTTTACAGAAGGCAACTACAAATTAACCTCTGAAATGGTTTGGTTTAAGTATCATACAAATCTAGAAGCAAGTATTAAGTTAGCCTGTTTTGTTCCCATAAAAGCTCCAACAAGGCAACACAGAATTGGAAAGAGACAGCAGAAAAGAATTACTTTTAGAAAAACTCATATTAAACGAAATGTTCCAAATCCGGTTTGTCATGTAAATCATTTGCTTTTTAAAGTTACTGGGTCAACCCAAATTAAATAAAAATAAACACATACCTTGATTTGTTGTAAATTCACTGTCTCTTGCTTTCACAGACTTCACAAAATCAGACGCAACAATCATCGGAGTGTAGCAGAGATCACAATGGTACTTTCTCACCAAGGTTCTGAAAGCTAACCTGGAAGTAAAATCCTAGAATGAGTTCATTACCACAATTATTTCTATTATGCAAGTGATTTTAGCAACTGTGTCTAGACAACGTGGCCATATAAGATCCATTTTTACTTTATTATGTTTTATGCAATGTAACTTATTTTCATTACCTTGCAATGAATAAAGGACTATCCAACATTAAAAGAAGCCAAGAGAGTGTAAAAGCAGACTGGAGACCATTGTCCATCGGATAATTTACCTTCCACATCTTCAGACAGTCTCTCTCTAGCTAGTATACATGCAATACATGTACCATCCTACCAATGAATGTAGCACTTTACAACACTTGCTTTTACCACGCGGAAGGTAACAACGCGGTCGTTACAACAACTGCGTAATCACGCATGGCATTACATCGCAAGTCATTTCAACGACTTGCGCTAGGTGGCGCGCTGGACTTAGGAATCGTATAACTTACTATTCCTACTCCAGTTAGCGCAATAGAAGGGAATGTGTTGATTTCAAATCCAACACATTTCCTGGTTTTGCACGCCACCTAGCGCAATGTTGTTGAAACATCTTGTGATGTAAAGGCACGCGTGTTGCAACGACAGCATTGTTTTGTACCTGCGTGTTAATGTCAGCTTTTAAAAAAAAACATTTTTTAATGTTTTTATTAACATTATCAACAAATCGACAATGATGACAGTATACAGAGATTCATATAGTAAATTCAGAGTATGTGAGTCCATATCCATGTTCCTTTCAAAACACCAATACATTATATAAAGATGTGACAATCTTTTCAAAGATTCTATCCCCTTCAGACCCCCCACCCTATTTCTAATCTTCATCCGAGCTATCCCTATCAGGTTCCGGCAATGGATCACAAATGTCCCCTCGGTATGTATTACAGGTTGTCAAACTTTTTGTCCATTTACGGGGGCTACCCAGACTGGCATATACTGTGCGTTCTGCGACCATAGTCAGATCCATATCTCGACACCATGCTGTCAAGGAGGGCAGCTCCAGCGCGCCCCATTTCTGTGCAATGTTCCTTTTTGCCACCATTAGCCCCAGTGTGACCCACATCTGACCGTGACGCGAGAGATCGTTAGGTTCCCATATGTTAAGTAGGCACCTACGCGGTTCTGGCAGCAGGAACACTTCCATGACTTGTGATATTGTTCGCATTACTTGCCGCCAATATTCTGCCAATGCTGCACACTCCCATATGGTATGTATGAATGAACCCTTCTCTCCGCACCTTCTAAGGCAGTATGGGTTTTGTGCCCTGTGTAGTTTATGCATGAGGAGTCTGGTATAGTAAATTAGATGTAAGATCTTCAGCTGTATAAGTCGGAGACGTGCGGGGATTCCCACCTCCCCGGGCGACGCCAGGGCTTCCTGCCATTCTGAGTCCTCTATGGCCCCCAAGTTTGCAGCCCACTTGTCCCGTAAAGAGACCGTCGGGTCTGGCAGATTATTGATCAATTTCCTATAGGTGAGAGATGTGGCTTTTTTCTGCATGTAATCAGTCAGTAGTAGGTCTTTCAGTGGGGATGCCTCGGGAACCTCAGTATCTGGCGGAATCACTGCCAACAATGCGTGTCTAATTTGCACGTATCGGTAGGTCTCGGTCGGGCCCAGTTCATATTGCTGCTGGAGTTGGGCAAATGGCATTACTGTGCCACTGTTCCACAAGTCTCCCACCGTGAAGATCCCTATATTGTCCCACTGTGTAAATCCTTTGCTATTTCGCAGTTGTCCCAGCTTTTTCGTGTCCCAGAGTGGGGTGAGTTTGGTTATAACCCCTCTCCATCCCAACCGTGTGTGCGCTGTGTGCTATAATCCAGCCGTGTGACGCGCGGGGCCCGTTTGTTTCAGCGTTAACCCTTTATTATAGAGGACCGCTAGTATGTTATGGTCTCCCAATTGCGCTATCTGCTTTATACGCTGGGTCATGTTGGGGCGCATGGATCCACTGGTTAACAACCTTAAGGTGCGCCGCCCAATAATACAATTGCATATCGGGGAGCGCTATCCCGCCGTCGTACCAGCTTTTATGTAGCTTTGTCTGTGCTATACGGGCAGGCCGGTGTCCCCAAAGAAGTGTTGTCACCTGTTCAGCTATTTGTTTGAAGTATCGGGGTGGGACCAAAAATGGTGTGTTATCGAGTGCGTAGAGAAACCGGGGTAGGGCCATCATTTTATATAGTGCTGCCTTGCCGAGGAGTGTAAGGGGCAATGACGCCAGTGAACCACATCTCTCTTCAAGCGCTCCAGGGGTGGCGCCAGATTCTTGAGATGGAACTCTGCTTCATCCTGGGTAATGTGAATTCCCAAGTATCTAAAGGAACTGTTAGCCGTCACCAACGGGCAAGTCACCGGCAGTTGTGGTGGAGGACCCTTTAGTATGTAGAGTGTCGATTTGGACCAATTTATGGTACACCCTGACACCACTCCAAAAGCATCACAGATGGCAAGGAGCACTGGTATGGAGTCGTCTGGTTCTGTGAGGTACACCAATATATCATCGGCGTACAGGGAGATACGATCCTCCCATCCCTCTCTCCACCTAATTCAATTCAGCAATGGGGCTGTTCTGATCAGAGTCGCCAACGGTTCTAGAACAAGCGAAAACAAGAGCGGCGATAATGGGCAGCCCTGGCGCGTCCCTCTTGCTAATGGTATTTCGCCCGATAAGTGCCCATTAGCCGTCACTCTGGCTAAAGGTCTTGTGTATAAGAGCCTCACCCAAGCACAAAATTTAGGACCAAATCCCAGATGTGGGAGGACTCCGAAGAGGTATCGCCATTCCACCATATCAAACGCCATTTTTGCGTCCAGTGACAATACCACCGCCGGCTCCGGCAATGCGGGAGTCTTCGCCAGTGCTCCATGTAGTCGTCTAAGATTGAGGGACATGTTCCTGTTGGGCATGAAACCCGATTGATCAGGGTGTATCAGATGTGGCAGGTGTGCCATAAGCCTGCTCGCCAACAGTTTGGCTAAGATTTTAGCTTCTGCGTTCAGTAGGGATATCGGCCGGTAGGAGGTGCATTCAGACGGGTCTTTACCAGGTTTTGGGATTGCCACTATTGTTGCAATGCGCTGGTCTAGCGGCAGTTTGCCCTGCTCTAAACTTTCGTTATACATTGCCAACAGAGGCGGGCTCACGGTCTCTGCTGTTTGTTTATACCATTTAATGGGAATCCCATTGGGTCCCAGTGCTTTGCCGGACTGTATCGATCAAATCGCTAACTGTAGCTCTTCGGTTGTCAGGGCCGTTTCTAAGTCTAAGGAAGCTTCCTGCGTCAACGTCGGCATCTCAATCGATCGCAGGGATTCCACAACCTCTGCCACAGTTGAGATCGGAGTATAGACTACTCGAAAGTGGTCTGCCAGTGTATTCACAATTAATTCTGGGTCTGTCGTGATTGGTCCCCCCTCTTGCCGTATATGGCGTATACCCCTGGTACCACGATCTCGTTTATCCAGCCAGGCTAACATTTTCCGGGCCTTGTCGCCTATGCCATATATTCTATGTTTGGTTGCAGTCAGATTAATTCTCGCCCTCTCGTGCAGGTGATCTTTGTATTGCTGCTGCTGAAGGTGCAAAGTGTGTGCCTTGTCTGGTGTGGGGTCTACCGAGTAGTCTGTTTCTGCGTCCTGTAGTGCTAATTCTAAGTCTGACAATTCCCTCTGTTTTGCCCTTTTGTGCCCTGTAATTGACGCTATTGCCTGTCCTCTAAGGATGGTTTTGTATGCCTCCCATAATGTGGAGCGCAACGTCACTGACGCAGCATTCTCTGCAAAAAAATAGTTTGTGACCTTGCGGAGTTCTTTTTTAATCTCAGGGACACGAGATAGCCAGGGTATATGGAGTATAGTCTCTGACAAGATCTGTGGCGTTAGGAGTAAGTTAGTGTCACTGGGGAGTGGTCCGAAATGCCACGGGGTTTGAGGTCTACCTCTTCCACATATTCTAGGTTAATACCTAATGTCAAGAAATAATCCAATCTGGATAAACTGCTGTGTACAGTGGAGAGGTATGTGTATTGGCAGGCCGTCGAGTGCGTGTGTCTCTAAACATCAATGAGTCCCATCGCCTCCACAAAGCCCTGGAGGCGAGAGGTGCCCACCGTCAGAGGCCTAGCTGGGTATTTGTCTACTGTGGTGTCTATTACTGCGTTGAAGTCTTCCCGAAATATAAGGTCCCCCTCTGGTAGTGCCAGGAGAAAGTCGCTAAGTGCTGGGAGTGCCATTGCATGAAGTGCTGGTGGTATATAGACTGACACTACAACAATGAGTCTTCCTTCCCACTGACCCTGTAGTGCTGCAAACCGTCCCTGATCGTCAGTCTTAGTTTGAAGGACCATGAAGGAGGAACTGTTCTTTATCAAAATACCTGTCCCTCTTGAGCCCAAGGTGAACTCGGAATGCACTGCCATTTTATACCCCGAACTGTCCAGCGCCTTACATGTCGTCCCTGCGAGGTGTGTTTCCTGCAATAGCACCAAGGTGGGGCCCTGACGTTTCAGGGCCTGCAATACCAGACCTCTTTTTATTTTGTCTCTCAGCCCTCGAACATTCCACGTCACAAACTTTAGAGGGGCGGTCGGGGCGTCCAGGGGTGCATTCAGGACCCTGTCAGGCTGTGAAATCGATGCCATGGATGTGGTGAATGGATATGGTGTAGTGTAGCCTAGCCGGCTCCCGCACTGAGCCTCTGGTTAAACATTCCCCTGCTCTATCATCACTGCCTCTACAAGTTAGAATTATGTTAAACAAAATCAAAACTTCCCCTCCTCGAAACTCCCCTCCCCTCCCTGCCTCCCTGCTTAATGAGCTGAAAACCGCCCACCTCCCCAAATTAGCAGAGTGCTTTGTCCCAAACCCAACCATAGTACTTGCTTGACGGGGGTAAAGAGTCCAGTGAAGGCCTTAGTACTTCCTCCCCTCCACGGCCCGCTTCAGTCCGGCATCCAAGGCCGGTACGACTGGTACTCTGTCCGGATAGGAATGTTCTCCCCGCCAAATCAGGCTCAGAGGGTTATCCCTGATCGATCATTTCTACTTCTGATCGTGGTGAGTGTGTCGGGTCCGGGCTTTGCATTGTGCGGTTACTTGCGTTTTCTTCCTCTTCTTGATTTGGACGGCCCCTAGCTCTGCGTCGTGGTCTATCAACTCGCCTCCAGCCCTCCAGCCAGTCATATGCCTCCTCCGGGGTCTCAAAGAACCATGTTTTGCCCTCTGCCACAACTCTGAGACGGGCTGGAAACAGCATAGAATAGGGCAGTTCCTGCACTTTCAGTGCTTTCTTCACTTCCAGGAAGCTGCGCCTACGGCGGGAGACTGCCACTTTGTAATCCGGAAAGAAGGCAATCGACAAGTTGTTGATCCTAATTGGCGGAGAGATTCTTGCTGTTTGCAAAATGGCGTCCCGGTCGCGGAAGTTAAAGAGTCTGGTAAGTACTGGCCTGGGAGGTGCCCCCGGTTTAGGCCTCCCGCCCGGGACCCTATGTGCTCTTTCCACTGAGAAGAAACTGGAGAGGCCTTTGGGCTGCAGTTGCATTTTTATCAACTCCTCAACGTAAAGGTCCATGGCTTGGGTACCTTCGCTTTCTGGTATGCCAAAAATACGTACGTTGTTGCGGCGCGAGCGCCCTTCTTGGTCGTCGAGCTTCTCTGCCAAGTGTTTGTTCTCCACTTCCAGCCGGGACAAAGCTTTCTGCATCTCTGTGGTTAACGCCACCAAAGACTTGGTTACTATTTCCACTTCTTTTACTTGGTCCGCCATTTTGTGAAAGTCCGCACGGAGTAGTGTGACATCTGTTGAGATCGTCCCTACTGTGGTCTGAACGCTCGAGAGGGCCGCCATGATGTCTTCTAACGTCACTTTTTTTGACCCCTCACCCTCTGCACCTTTATCCGTGGACGTGCGCCTCTCTGACCGTGGCGGAGGGCCTTTGTCACAGGCATACTTGTCCAGTTTGGCATGGGTGTTTTGATTACGCGGGCCTCTGCCCGACATGGCGTCGGTGGCGAAGGGCTTTTTTTTCCGACGAGCCGCGTATCCGTGGATGTTGTCACGGCGTGCAATCTTTTCAGGACGGCTGGCGTAGATCAATGTAACGACGCTGTCGCAGGGCGGGATAGCAGCTCTAAGTTGCGTGGTCCCGTGGTTCACTAATCTGAAAGTGGAAGCCCGCCTTGGTGTCTTTGTGCAGGCGTCGCCACTCGTACATTTACTGTTATCAAACTCACTCCTATCCCCTGTATCACACCGGCTGGGCAAGGGGTCTCCCACAATAGTTAAACTGTAATGCAGGTCTACCACAGTCTCATTATACCAGCATCCGACTGGGGGGAGGCGCTATGTAGTACCTTTGGCACGGCTCCCTGCGTCGGCGTGTAGGCTCCCGGTCACACTGCTGGAGAGCAGGTCTGTTAGCAATTGTGCTCGCCGCATTCGGATGGTTCGGGGCTCTCGGGGGGGGTTGGGTAGAGCGTTGTGGGGCGCGTTGGCTCTGGGTCTTTCCTCTACCCGTGGTATACCACTTGTCTCAGCTGCCGTTTCCCTTCTACAATAATAGAGTATGCCAGGCCCCGGTCCCCTTGCGGTTGGTGGGCCACCTCGGGCCTCACGTGGTTATAGGCACTGTTCGATTACATCGGGGGAGTAAGGCAGTATAGGCCTGTCGCTGTTTCCCCATGCCAGCAGCTGATGGGGGGGAGGGGCCGTATGGTACTCTTGGTGTGGCCGCCACGCACCTTGTCTTCATGCAGGTTCCGGTCTTCCCTGCCCGGGAGCTGCTTCTTCCGTGATTGCGCTCGCCGCCGTAGCTCAATTCAGGGCCCCCCGGGGGTAAATAAGAGCGTCGTGGGGTGCGGCGGCGCTGGATCTTTTCCTCCACCACGGGGCAACGCTCGTCTCTACCGCCGCTCCTCCGCCTCAATCGCGGATCTCCGAGTACGCCAGACCCCGGCCTTCGTGCAGCTGGCAGGCCGCTTCGAGCCTCATAAGATTTCCGGCAATTCCCAGTGTCGGATTCAGTCCGGGATTGCGCCGATGCATGCCGCCCTGTCCCAGACCCCCGCTCAGGCCCGTGGAGTGTTATAAGGTTACGGATCAGTGATCGGATTAGTGTGAAGGGCTGTACCCTCGCCGGAGCTCCTCAACAAGGCAGCCATTTCGCTCGGCTGCTAGCCACGACCCCGTAATGTCAGCTTTGTAAGCGCTGTTTCCCCTACCAACAGACCTCAGAAACTCAACGCTTCTGTAGCAGTCAATGATTACACGTTGCTAATGAAGAAAATAATCTAAGATTCCCCACCAGACTCAATGATGACTAGAAACTATGTAACAAATAAACAATGAGGGACCGGGGCCAAAAAAGGTAGAGCACATGTGCCTCAAGATATATACTGTGAAACCAAGAGGCGTGCTGTTCCTAAAAAGGAGAGAGGGTCCTCACCGGAGGGAGTGCTCCTATAAGGAGCAAGGACCTTTACACACCGCGAGGGATGTCATGCTTTATCATTGGGCATCTCCTCGTTAGGCCGGCACCGCAATGCCCAATGGGCCCCGCAGGGGGGCTCTTTGCCAGAGATCTTTTACCTGTGATCCTGGCCGATGATGAAGCGGGTGTGTGTGGTCTGTGAGGTGTATTTACAAAAGGTGAGAAGTGCGGAAGATGTGAGTTAAACATAACTATGGGAACCAGTGGAACCAACTTTAATTAGCTGGTTTGATGTCATGATTAAACACCAACAAAATTTCAAGAAGAGGATCTAGTAATGGCCGTTGGGCATTGCAGCCCCGGCCCAACGAGGAGCTGCCCGATGATGAAGCATGACATCCCTCGGGTGTGTGAGGCCCCTTACGCTTTATAGGAGCACTGCCCCACCTTCCGGGTAGGACCTTACCTCCCTCTCTACTTTTCAGGAACAGCACGTTTTCGTTTCAAAGGCTAAATACTATACCCATTGAGATCAGAATGCAAATGACTTTGTTCTGAATAATACACGAAACACATAAAACCTTAAGTGGGTCACTGTGACTAAGCAGGGATAGAGAGAACACAGTAAAGGGCACAGCTTCGTACTTCACAGAGGACGATAGAGTACAGGAAACAGGAAACAAAGCACTGTATTGCGAAACAACACATACCACACCCTCAAATATAAAAACAACAATCAGTCTAATACTATTAATTACCATCCGCACATTTCTCAAAACAATGGCCTAAACACACAACACACAAGGGAAATCCACTTAATCCTTACCATACAACCACTGAGACTCATCAATTCCTAAATAAAAAAGGCAGCAATTTCTGTGACTCAGAAAGAAACCCAGGAGTCCTATCAACAATTTGATACAAACTAATGACCGGCACTCCTTCCAGCCCCACAAACTTTTTCCCCTAGACCATAGTAGATACCCTTTCTCTAAACACTGGCAAGTTCCAATCCTTCACCTAAGAGTAGCACACTAATGAGACTCACTCCCCTAACAACAATAGTAGGTACACACACCTCTCCTAAACAACAGCGGTACTTATTACTTGCCCTCAGGTAGTATACTAGCAGGGCAACTAATCCAGTGTAACACTTAACCAACTGCAGAACAACAATATTGAGAACACATACTTCTCCTATTGAGGGCAAACTAGCAGGAAAACTTTTCAGGAAGAATAGCGTTCTATTATCTCCCCTAACAACAGTACCAATTATTACTTCCTTTCTCTAGAGAGCTACATTGCCGAGGCTACCATGACGCACCTTTCCCTAATGAAAACACATCTGGCTCCCCAACAAGAATAGCAGAAATGTATTATTTCCCTAACGAAAGTCCACTACCAGTAACAAGGAACTGCACACCACGTGGAAATGTAACAAAAGCTTGACCTCAAAAAGTACCTAAGCACAGGAACATATTTCAGATAACACACACAAAAAAAAGACTACAAACATGCACAAACATTTGGGTAGGAAACATGTCTATTGCGTAAAGTACACAATTCATTCATCATATTGAATACAAAAAATACAGGAGTCACGAAACAGTAGCTACATATCAAAACAGCCCATCGTCTGAGCTGATGTCTGAACACCCTGAACCCTGAAGGGGAATGAAACTTAACACGTCACCACTAGCATTATCACCTATATGTTGAAATCAATGTTTGTGAGTAGCATTTCTGTAAATAATGCCTCTTAGAATTCCCACTTTGATTACTGTGTGCACAGTCTAGGTGATTTGATGAATGTCCTAATAGAAACAGAATCTGACCTCCTATGAAAATAAAAAATGTTCACAAATAAATCTTTAGCCACCCAACAGTAGCTCTCACAGGAACGGTTACTTGCAGCTGGAAGGTGGAAAGGCATTGTTAACCAACACCATTCTGCTGGCCTTCAAAAAGAACAGCATCCTCTCTGTGGCAAAGTACAGACCATAGTCATTCTTCTTAACTCCAGCCTTCCTCGAGGAAAGCTCGAAGCCATGTCAAGTGAACTTGAGTCGAGAGCAAAAAGCACAGGTAATGATGATGGTGCTTTGCCCGCTGCCTGAACAAGCAGCAGCGAGACCCAGACCATCATGGCAGACCGCAGGGCGATGGCACGGAAGCCACGTGCTCTCAGTTCCCCGTGCTTGTGTTGAATACTGCGCAGTGGTCATGGAATCCTGGGCTTCAACATCACGCACAGCTCAGCCAATGGTGCCGAAATTGTATTTTCTTTGGAGAAAAAGAACTTGCACTGGGATCTGGGAGGCTGGCCTGAACATAAAAATCCAAGGCGAATGAGGTAATAAACCGCATCATTGTTGAGTAAATACCAACAAATAAATGAAGTTAACAGGAGTTTATTGGTACAAATGAAGCACCGCCTGCATACACATCCAGTGTCCAGGAAGATAGACGGTAACTGACGCTCAACACAGTTAGAGCCAACAGTACATTAACAACACACTGAGGATGTCTCGAGCGATGCACAATTGAATAACAATATCACTCGAGACCAGATTGAAATAAAAACAATAGCACGAGTCGGCGCGAGTCCATGCAGAGAAATGCACGAGCGGAGCCTCGCACTCAGCATGTACTCGCGCTGACCCGTGCAGTACAACACAACACACCTTCCCCCCTTATGAAAAAAAAACAACACTGTACATTATACTTTTCTCGTAATGAAAGCAACAAAATCAGACAACCACTTTGGTTTCTTAGTGACTCTTTTTGGTAAGGAAACAGTAACATTTTGACTGGTGGAACTGTTATCAGAACACGCAGTCGTAGTGAGAGTAGAATCCTGATTGGTGAGACCACTACTTGAGCAGCAAGGCAAAACATCTGTAACATGGGAGTCCTCATCCAAAAAGGAGAAATCAGGATGTTCAGGAACAGGTTCATTACAGTAAACATCCTTGTCAGCTTTGAGGATAGCAATTCTACTCAGATTCCAAACTTTATTGTTGGATAATCTCACAGAGTTTTTTAAAACCTCTAAAACTTCAAAAGGACCCATAAATGAACTCTCACCTTTCTTGACCTTCCATGGTTTCTTGACTTTTACCATCATACCAACTTCCACTCTAGGATCCCTTTTCGAACCACATTTCTCATCAAAGTACTTTTTGTTTGAGCAATGAGTGTGAATAAGGTTTTCCTTGACTACACTCAGATCCACATCAGAAGGAGTGGATTTCACCAACCACGAGGGATTCACCTTGGTCCTAGGGATTCTCCCTCTCATGATCTCAAAAGGGGAATACCCAGTCATTGAATTCGTGGTAGTTCTGTACATCCACACCTTCTTAAAAATTTCTACTTCCCATTTTTTATCATCGTTACCAGTAATCTGTATGGCTCCTTTGAGAACCCTATTAAATCTCTCTATTACCCCATTTCCACTAGGATTATATAAAGAAGTAGTGGAGTGGGTAATCCCAAGCCTTGAAAAATAGTCATTGGCCTTCTTGGAAATAAATTGTACACCATTGTCGGATATAATCCTCACTGGTAAACCTTCTTCGATAAAAACCTTATCTAGGAAACATAGAACCGAATCGGTATCTATTTTCTGGACAATTTTAATAATTGGCCATTTGGAAAAAATATCAATGGCTGCTATAACATACTTGGACTCGCAGCCAATAGGACCCATGATGTCTATGGCAATGGTTTCCCAAGGATTGTTAGGAATAGTATGTGCACCCATATTGGGTTTCAAAGTAACTAAAGACTTATCAGAGTTGGCACATACCACGCAATTTCTGACCAATCGTTCGATAAACATATCCATCCCTGGCCACCAGAATAAATGTTTAACTTGTTGCTTGGTTCTAACCATGCCACTATGACCTTCATGACCCTGCAGAACTATAGTTTTCCTCACACCCACTGGTGGCACAATGCGTTCACCTCTTTTGATGATGTTCTCACAACATGAAAGTTCTGACCTTACTTCCCAGAAGCTTTTCAATTCTGAACTCAAAGACTTCTTTTCAGGCCAAGAACCAATGATGTAACTGGCAACACTCTTTAAAATTTCATCATCCTCAAATTTCTCTTCCCACAAGGTCTGATCAATGGAAATGGGACCCTCATCATGAATCATGGCAATCTGAAAATTGTCCCAATCATTATGTACATCCTCTTGAATAGGTAAAGGCATCCTAGATAGAAAATCAGCAGAAACGTTTTCTCTCCCCGGTAAATACTGTATATTATAAATAAAATCCTGCAAACGCATGGACATGCGTGCAATACGGGCTGAAGCTCTTAACATACCTTCTGTAGTTAGCAGCCGTACTAACGGTTTGTGATCACTCCTTAGAACACATTCTTTACCCCAGACAAACACTCTGAAATGTTCCAAAGCCCAAATGCATGCTAAAGTTTCCCTTTCTATTGTGGAATACTTTTCCTCAGCAGGAGTAAGGGCCCTTGAAGCATGCGCAATAATGACTTCTTTTCCTTCCTTATTCTTTTGGGTAAACACAGCACCCAGTCCTTTTGCGCTAGCATCAGTAGTAATAATGTTTTCCAGAGAAGGGTCAAAACAAGATAGCGCACTTGCTGAGCAGATAGCATTCTTCACATCACAGAACTCCTTCTCACACTCACTGGTCCATTCAAAAACAACCCTATTCTTAATTAACTGCCTGATATTATAAGTTCTGCATGAAAAATCAGGCACATATCTAGCGTAGAACTCAACTAACCCTAAAAAGGACCTTACATCGTCCTTAGATAAAGGATGAGGAGCCGATTTGATAGCTTCCAAAAGTGAAGGTTTAGGTTTGACACCCTCTGCACATAATTCATGGCCTAAGTAATTTACAGAATGGACACCAAATTTGCACTTCTCATGCTTAATGGTGAGGCCATGTACATTAAGTGCATTCAAAACTTCCTCTAAAGCAATAATATGCTTGTCTTTGTCATCATTGAAGACCAATATGTCATCCTGAAAACAAATGGCATTTTTACAATCTTTTAAAATATCTTGCATGACCCTCTGAAAAATTGCTGCCGCAGACGCCAGGCCAAAAGGCATCCTGTTGAATCTGAAACACCCAAATGGTGTAATAAATGCCGTTAAGTCCTTACTCTTCTCATTCAACTCTATCTGGTGATAAGCAGCAGATAAATCGATTGTTGAAAAAATATTTGACCCCCCAACTACTGACAACATTTCAGAGATGCGAGGAAGGGGAAATTGGTCTACAACAATATTATTATTAAGATGACGAAGGTCAATGCATAATCTCACCTTGCCATTAGCTCGTCTAGCAACCACTATGGGCGAAACCCATTCAGAGGACTCTATTCTATCTATTATACCTCCTTCTACTAAAGCATTTAATTCATTCTTAACTTCTTCTCTGACAGCAAAGGGGATATTTCGAGCTTTATGTATTTTGGGACAAGCACTCTCTTTTAAACGAATTTCATGTTTAAAGTTAGTTAATTTTCCAATGCCTTTAGAAAAAACATTTGGAAATTTTCTTAACATCAATGAAGAGATACCATTCTGCTCATCAATCAACATCACTGGATTAGGACTATTAGGATCCAGTACAATGTCAAGCTTACCAAAATCAAACCAGCTAAGGACTGAAGGACCCTTCTTTGAGACATACAACTTCGCAATACACTTTCTGTTTTTAAATCTGAAAACTAAAGTTCTGAATCCTAAAATATCTATCCTTCCCCCAGAATATCCTTCCGGATTAATATCACTTTCTTCCAAATGATTGCCTAGTCTTGGTACAAACAATTTCTTCCCGACAGATTCACATACTATGGAATAAGGTGATCCAGAATCTGCATACATGTTGATCTTTACCCCTCCAATAATCATATCACACAATGGCTTCTTCTTAATGGAATGGTCATTCACATTTAAAACTACAGAATCTTTTATATTCAAAACAAAAGAGCGGTCATTGGAGTCATCTGTGAAATCATCCTCATCACTATTCTCACTTAATTCAATGCACTTGACTTTTTGGTTGACATTACCCCTTCTGCAGGCAGAAGTGAAATGTCCCTTTAAGCCACAATTGGAACATTTCTGTTTTAAGCCAGGGCAAGTTTTGTCATTAGCCAAATGTGATTTGCTGTTGCATCTAAAACATTTAAGATTACTCCTTGAGGCTTCAGGATTTGCTTTGGAAAGAAATACTTGTTTCTTCTTGAAAGTATCCCTATTTTTACCATCATATTTTTGATTAATTTTGGCAACAACATTCTTACTGACTGAAGCATCCTTCCCTTTAACCTGTAATGCACTTCTACAAGAAAGTTCAGCCTTTCTATCAATTGACAATACAAAATCTAAGTTCTCATCACCATTAATCCAAAGTCTTTCCTGTATGGTCTCATTTTTGGAGTGCATGACCACTTGATCTCTTATAAGGTCTTCTTGTAAATTTCCAAATTTACAATCTAGAGCTAAAGTTTTCAGAGATGAAACAAAATTATCTACAGTTTCCTCACATAACTGTTTTCTCTGGAAAAACTTAAACCTAGAAATTCCTATGCATACTTTGGGGGAACAATACTTATCAAAATCATATACAGCCTTGTCAAATACATTCATGTCACCACTTGCTTGTGAAGTAGGGAGTTGATTGAAGGCTTTTAATCCTTCAGGTCCCAAACAGTGTAAAAAAATACCCTTTTTTCTGGGGCTTTCATTTTACCATTTGCATCCAAAGTCTCAATATAATTTAAGAAGTAAGCTTTCCATTCAATCCAAGGCATACAAGGAGAACTACCAGCTGACCAATAACTTTGTGGAGGAGAAAGAGTATAACCTTGAGCACACATAGTGATAAAAATAAGCAAATGATAGGTTACACTGAATATTATTAGCTAGTAAAACAAAGCAAGTAATTAGTCTTAGTAAAAGAATAAAATAAATAAAGTACTTGAATGTCGAAGAAAAAAAATAGTCAAACGAATCCTGGAAAATCAGAATAATTTTCCTGTGTTCAATTGAAGATTTTCAAAGGTTTTCTTGTACTTCAAATCACCATCCGTTTTTTTGGCAGCCTTCCAAGCTTTCACTCCGTTTATTTTGAATAGATCTCCTTTTTTTAAACGAAGAGGAGAAAAAAAAACGAAGTCACCTTGTCAGTTTCATCAAAAACAAGGAAACCAATGAAAAGCGGCGTCTCAGCTTTCGTGTGAAATGCAGCAATAGCTTCCGCTTTGTTATCAACCAATGCGTGTGGAGAAAGGATTCACAAATGCGATGAATAAACAAAGACGCGCACATCCACACGCAGATGAAATAAATCCTTCGCTCTTCGGCCGGAAATTCAGTTCTTCAAATGGCTGGTGATCGCTTAACTGAAGGTACAAGCTTAAATGAAAACGTTTTCGATGTGTATTAGACTTCCAAAAAAATACGTAAATAAGTATAAATTCGGGCAGGAAGTGCTTCTTTCAGGAAAGGTTCAATGCTCCGTCCCTCGTCGCCAGAATTGTTGAGTAAATACCAACAAATAAATGAAGTTAACAGGAGTTTATTGGTACAAATGAAGCACCGCCTGCATACACATCCAGTGTCCAGGAAGATAGACGGTAACTGACGCTCAACACAGTTAGAGCCAACAGTACATTAACAACACACTGAGGATGTCTCGAGCGATGCACAATTGAATAACAATATCACTCGAGACCAGATTGAAATAAAAACAATAGCACGAGTCGGCGCGAGTCCATGCAGAGAAATGCACGAGCGGAGCCTCGCACTCAGCATGTACTCGCGCTGACCCGTGCAGTACAACACAACAATCATCTAAATGGCGGTACATTCTAAAAGAGCAAGATTGCGCAATTCGCTCTTGTATTTCAAATTTTATTTAAAAATAACCGTCCAGCAGCTATGGACCAGAGTTACCACGGCTGAGCAGCACAGTCCAGCAAACTGTAATAAAAATACAGCCTTTTCAACAAGCACCATCATCTGGCTGCCATGGAGCACATCTGTCACGAAAACTAAACTTTGCAGTTCATTACCCAAATATGCTGTACGAAGACATCCTTTGACTTTGAATCACGTCAACTTGAACCCTGAATTGCTTCAGTCTAATTTTTGCAGCCCCCACCAAGTTAAAACAGATAAGCCAGTACTCTATCATATTGCTTGTGTTAGAATTAAGCATACAGTGATCGGCATTCATTTCCTCTTCAACAGTGCTGGGAGCAGCTCTCTGGTCAGCTGACCCTCCTTTGCTGTCTTGACACAGATAGCTACATCTGTCTGTCCAGAGACAGCCTCGTGTATAAATCACAGAGCCAATCCACTGCTCAGTATTGGGAGGATTTCTGTCAGTATCAGTGGCCTTGCTTCTAATTATTACTTTCCCCCTTTCTACCACAGGGCCTTTTTGGTATCATCGTCATTAGATGTGTCACTTGTCCTGTCCCTGACCATTGCATCTAAGAAAACAGAACCGCGTTCAAACAGCAGTTTACTGCGTTTCTGTGCCACCTAGTGGTCACTAGGAAAACTGCAACAGAAATGTGGAAGTTAATAGTGAGAGGTTAATATAAATGAATGTAAAAAAAATCTGTTCCGGTTTAGCTCACGTATACTTTATTGTACAATCCTCTCAGCTCCCTGTAATGTCTCCACCCCCTATTCTTAGAACCACGGAACATTCCATCTCATGACTTATTACATTCCAAACCTCCCACGGTAACATAAAAACACATTTTCCCTTTTTACAAAAACAAAAAAACCAACAACAAAAAATCCCAAGACAAATGTAAAATACCATATTACAATGTATAAACAACTTTCCATAATACAGTGAAAGTTATTCACCCACAAATATAATCATTCAGCTTAGCAAGTTTCCTCAGAACTCTACCAAACCTGCCTGTATCACACTCCTGTTCGTTGTTCCTTTCCACAGAAGGTACACTTTCTTCATTAGAAGTGGAAACATCACCAATATTCATCATCATCATCATAGATATTTTATTCAGATAAAAACATATCCATGAAAGAGCACAGTCAAATAATAATACAATAAAATACACAAATTTGTAACAGACGTGTATTCTTCTACTTTTGTCTCCCGATGCCTGTGATGTCCGTGGCGGGTCCTTTCGCGCTGGTGAGGTGATAGAGGTGCCGTTTCACTCGGCGACTCAAGGAGGTTTTTTCAGACCTGTTTTCAGGACCTTTGTTTGGGCGTTGACGTCCAGCTTAATTGGGATACTGTTCTCAGAGATGAGAGCAAACTTTGCCACTTCCAAGAAAAACCAGCTCCGAATACAGGGGGTGTGCGACGTCCTAGAAACAAAGATCAATACGATTATGGAGAGAATCAATACAGTGGAGGCCTCGGCTGAAGAGATGGGGAAGAGTGTGGAGGCTAACAAAGAGGAGATAAGGGTCCTGAAGGCAAATGAGAAAGAGTTAAGAGGGAAAATGGGGACTTTAGAAAATCATTCCAGACGTAACAATCTGAGACTCTTAAATGTCCCAGAGGGTCTAGAGGGGGAAGACATAACATTTTGTGGTTGACCTATTGAAATAATTCTTCCCCTGGAGCAAAACTAAGGCTCTTTATGAGGACATCCAAAGGGTACATAGGGACCCATTTGGGAAAAGCAGGAATAGAAAGAACCTGAGGAAGATTCTAATTAATTTTCGAACTTACACACTTAAGGAAAAAATACTGGGTGAGGAAATAAGAGCAGGATCCTATAAAAAGAATGATTGGTCTTTTCGAATAAGATCAGATATATCGAAGGCGACCCAGGACCGACAATGGGAACTTGGTCAATATATGCAGGAGTTGAAATCCCTGGGAGCCTCAGTACAAATGCAATGTCTGACATCGCTGAGAATAATGTGGAATAATCTGATGCTTAACTTGAGGGATACTAAAGAGGTAGAGTCCTTAATAAGTAGGATCAAGGCACAACAAGTATAAAAATGCCTATGGAGTAGGGTTCTCAAATTGGCGTGACTGACTCGCCAAATGGAAAACGGGAGGGTTCTCCTTGGGTGGGCAGAGGAGGGAAGAGGGGGGTAAACAAATCACGTAAAATAAAGTGCACTAAGGGTGTTGGAGCATTTGGGGAAAAAAACAAAAAAAAGGTTGGTACGATTTGCGCAAGATATGGATAAAAAGAAAAAACATAGCATAAAACATGGGAGTTAATATTCTCACACGGTCTGCGGTTCAGAGCCAGAAGACAAAGAATACTAGAATATTTGAGATGCATAAAGGGCGATATAGTAATTCTTCAACAGACGTATCTCTTAAAGGCAGAATGGGGTGACATTTTGAAAAATCATGGCTGGGTGGAGTCTTACATATGCACCGACCAGACACGTTGTGTTAAGGGGGTGATTATTCTCTTTAAAAGATCAGCAAAAGTGACAATAGAGTCATCTAAGACAGACATAAAGGGGAGGTGGGCTTTAGCAAGCATACAAATGAATGATAGAGTATTGGCAATGGCAGGATACTACAGTCCTAACATAGACAACCTTACGGCAATGCAGGCCTTATATTCACATCTTTTGGATGCCCCTGATCAAATTATTTTGGGGGTGACTTTAATCTACTAATTTATCCCAAGAAAGATAGGTACCCACGAAGGAAAACCTCTACGTTACCTAAAATGGGGAGTTGGCTGAAGTTATATCAAGAAGATCTAGGTCTAGCTGACATATGGCAAGAAAAGGCCAGAAATCCCAAATGTTCACCTTTAAGAATAAAAAATTAGGTCATTCTTCAAGGATTGACTATTTTCTAATTGATAAACACTAGGTGCAAATGTAAAAAGGTGGAACACCTCCCAGCTCATTTTTCGGACCATTCAGCAGTGATGTTGGGGATGGAGATATAGGGTTTGCGGGCTCAGTCCGTCAGTCAGTCAGTTGTAGGACCTTGCTTATGAACCCACAGATAATAGAGGACCTGAGAAGGGATACTGAATCTTTCTTCTGGTCAAATTCTGACGAGACCTCCCGTCAGGTTAGGTGCGATACATATAAAGCGGTACTCAGGGGGAAATTGATTAGTTCAGCTGCCCATAGAAATAAGTTATATAAGAAGGAGATTGGGAGTCTAAAGGAAGGAATACAGTTGATAGAAAGGAGAATATGGGAAGAAAACTCGACAGACAACAAGCATTTACAATGCAACGGTCTCGCCTTTGCAAAAGTTAGAGCTATTGGCATTGTAAATGACAAATTTTTTATTTATGTGTTGGTTTTGAAAACAGATAAATAAATGGCTTTGTCATTTACATTGCCAATAGCTTTTCTGGTTGCCTAACTTAGTCAACTATGTCACAAAATTTGGTCCTCCTCCGCCACATAATTCAAGGAGGCCTTGCTTAGTGGTGCCTTAAACAAGTCACCTTCGTGCAGTGATCTAATTTTGTGTCATTCCCATTTTTCTTTCATTCACTATTGGTACAGCATAGTGCAACGTGTTAGCCCACTTCAGCCATTGGCTAACTTCACTGAGAGCTCCTGCACGATGTGCACTAATTTAGAAAAAGTAAGGTCCTGTAATCTCAGCAACTAGTGGCTCGGTGTAGGCTTTTTATTAACAAGATCGATGAAGCAAAAAGGGTTATCTAAATAAAGTTTAACAAAACCCAACAAAAAAAGCAAGCATTCGTGAAAGCAAAAGGTTGGAAGCAACGCCAGACCTATGGGCTCCGCCAATGCTTGATTTTATTAACACGCTCTTTTCTAGTCTACGAGGAATAACCATGCTGGGGAGCAGCCAGTATACTCCAGCTCTCTGCCTGCAGCACATGCTGAAAATGCTGATACCACATTTCAGTGACTTTCTAATATCTTACAGGACTACACTTGAAAGAGATATGCTAGCACTGCCACCTCTCAAATTAAATAACAAAATGGTGCTGCAGCCAAATCTTTTCAAAACATAAATGTGTGTACGTTAACCGAGGGCAGTGGCTACGAGGAAGGAACTTTCTACTAGAGTACAATATGGCCTAATGTTTATGTTTAAAGTGGCAATGTAAGAACACTAATGTATTCAAGATGATAAAAGAGGCATGTGAACTGCAAGAACGAAACAATGGTGCATTTCTTCTTCGTACTGCCACGGGCTGAAAAATGATAAAAAAAGATCACATAAATCCCTAATGGGCATATGATTTGAATAAGCGTTATCATGTTTCGAATTAGCGACACCCAAGAAAGACTATTTCAATATGGCAGCCATGTTTATAGCGATTAGTACATATGGTATTTTTGACTCTCGCTCAGTTTTTGGCGCTGTGTGTTGGAGGGGCTCAGCTCCAGCATAAGTCTTTGTCTCAAATCTTCTGCACTGCCCGGTCACAGTTCAGAGCTGAGGATGCAGCACAACCCCACAGCATCTTCAATTAGGCGCCAATAAATACATGAACACATTCACTGAATAATAACCACAGAATGCCATGACGAAAAAAGGGGTGGGACTTAAAAAAGACACAGAAACGCCCACGAATCGGATCCAGCCGGTGTAAAATCTCGGCTTCCCCACTTCTACACATTGCGTGATCCTGAGAGCACCGCAGGCTCAAAAACAAACTAAATGCCGATTTGTTCATGTTATCAGAGCAGGGCTCGGGCCGGTGCGGGCTGTGCCATTCGCCCGGGCGGTGTCACCAATCGGGAGGCGAGGAGGGGTGTGGGGGATAGTGGCCATGCAGGGCCTGCCCACAGCTGGATTAAGAAGCTTACAAAAGCCCACAGAATGCCATGACGAAAAAAGGAGCGGGACTTAAAAAAAAAATACACAGAAACGCCCACGAATCGCATCCAGCCGGGGGAAAGAGTAATTGACACCCATCTCTTCCAATGGCTAGCCTCCATTTATGGAGCTAGCCAATGGAAGAAGGGGCGGGTTAAAGTACACAGTATTGAGATAACATAAAATCTCAACCTGCGCCAACACTGCTGCGCAGTGTACGCTAGCTCGAGACCTAAAAAGCCAGTGGCTGACGTGAGCGGACTTTGCCCTACGTTGTATGATGTGGTGGGTGAAAAAAAACGTCAACCACACATTAATAGACCAATGGATAAATTACCAAAATGTCTTTTCGTTAATGCCAAAGCTAAAAATGAAAAACACCCCCACAAACAATGAAGCGTTAAGATCACTACACAAAATGAGAAGGAATGAACACCCAGTACAGAAATTAACCCAATTGGGTGGACCAAATTGACAGATGACAGTGCAGATGTTGGCATTAAGCACGTGATAACGTAGGAACATGCTGCCGAGTGTACTATGCAGCACAGAACTAGTCTGCACCATCATGTGAAGCAAGCACAGGCTTTGCTGCAGACACTGCCACTGACGTCTAAACATACGATGCAGCGGACCACTGTTCATCTTAAGATAGAGAATGGGCACGGGTATTTGAAATTGCCTTTAAAAAGATATCTAGTTCTTCTACTCTGACCGAAGCACACAGGTGTATAGTTAGATCTCTGGGATCACTCTCTAATGAGGGGACACGTGGAGGTCAATCACTCAAGAAGCATTTATAGAGCGCTGCTTGTCAACCGAGAGGGTATCCAGGCGCTCGAATCCTCCCTTACACCACCACTATTGAAGGTGTGCATTAGACGGCTGGGACACAGATTCACAACCATCTAAACGACAACTGGGGTAGCCAAATATCACCAAAAGCCTCAACCACAAATGAGATATCTCTGTTAAAATGTGAGAAAATCACGTCTTGGTGCTGGGAGGAAACCAGCAGAATCTAGCCCATTATAACGTGACTAAACCCTTTGACCACAACACAAAACAAGTAGAAAATAAATGTTGGGTACTTGATGAGCAGGTTATTTCAGTTCAGTATGAAGGGGGTGGGGTGCCTGTGTTTCCATTGATGTAATTTCAAATTTGACGAAATACAGTAGTGACGTGACTAAAAACAGTGTGCAAAGTGCTGCTGTGATCAGCCGAGACCATTTTGCTGGGTTGGGCAGGCCTACGGTTGCAGGTCTTGCCAGTGCCAGCAATTTGGTGTGTCTTAGGGTCACTTTCTCGCACCAACGAGTAACTGGGGTCATCAGTAGGTCCGTTTTTCGTCCTATTAAGCGCCAGTGGGAGTGCATTACTAGCAATTGGGTACAGTCTAACATGGGGGTAGTCTTGAGTCGCTGGGGTGGGCACGGCACTTACATGAAAAGGAAAGATGCGGGGGAAGGGATGTGGATAGACTACGCATCCTTGTTTGTGTACCACAGATACGACACTGGTTATGGGGAGGTTAGACTCTAACAAGGAGCTGCTAGCATCATTATGCCTGACCCAGACCCTGATATCTGCCCTCAACCCACACACGGTGCCCCAGTTTGGGGAAGAGCGTCCTCGCAGAGCTGTGGTGCCATTCAAGGCACCTTTCTCCCACTATACAAAGGATACCTTTGTGGTTACCAGAAGTGATTGAAGTACTGCAGTCAGAGAGCCTGGGCGCAGCTGGCCCCCGATCCTCGACTGAAGGAAGTGATGGAGAGTCCTTGGCTGGTAATGGAGAGCTACTCGCCAGTATTGCCTAGGCACTTCCTTGGCTGCCAAAGTTATCGGGATTTACCTCCAGGGGAAATTTAGGCTACTGAGGCGAGATAAGGTTCTGGCAGAAGATTGATCGAGTTGCTGACTGCAGAAAAACAATGGATCCCAGACCCTTCAAGCCGAGTAGTTGGCTTAGGGAATGGAGGGGAGTGGGGTGGTGGTGCCAAGAGAGGAGATGAACGAGAAGACTAAGAGTGGTTTTTGTAGACATTTTTGTGTTAATTATTGAAAAACTGAGAGTCGTGAAGCCAAAAGATTCCATGAAGTGGCAGAGGAAAAAAAGGTGCGTTTGATCCTATAATAAGAAAGCATGCACACAACTACCTGGGATCTGCAAATTCAAACATAACTCCCTGCGCACCCCAAATAAAGTGCTTTAAGAAATCTGAAGAAATGAGAGCTCAAAATTGAGTCAGACTGGTTTGCTTAGCAAGGCTCCCCCAGTTTTGCTTTAAGATCCCATGGGTTAACACTTATCCCAATTGAAAGGCTGCTCAACAACTTTACTGTGGCTTCTGCTATGGTGTTAGAACACCTACAGTGGGAGTGGAGTGTTTGGCGGGACAAGGTGGGCATATTTTGTAATAAACCAAGAGTCCTTGGCACAAAGGAATGCAGCTCCGCATAAAATCGAAAAAGAGTTACCATTGGGCCTTTTAGGGCGGAACCTCTAGAAGGGTTTGTGCGTTCCCAGAGGGTCGTAGTTCCAAGAAAAGAGTTCAGATTTCCTCACAATCTGTAAGCTTCACAGGCCAACTTGTTGATTTTCATCTGCTAGGCTTTGGTTCAGTGGTCCCTACTTCAAGTGTATGCAAATAGGTTGCTCTGATTTCTGTGCTTGCTTTGTGCCTTTCTAAGCTGTCTTTGAGCCAGTCTTTAAGGAATCAGCTAAGACAAAGTTGATCCTGTATTAGCTTGGTTAATGTTAAAATGCACCCTCAGCATTTAATATGAAGCCCTTTACAGGTGTGTGGCTTAGGTCAGGGTTTTTTTTTACCAGTCTAAGGTATTTATTAACAGGTGTTTTCGGGCTCCGTGCTGGCATTTCAGGGTACCTGCTGTACATCATTAGATGCATTTTATGAAAGAAGCGAACCTCCTACCATCTGTGCCACACACTCATTGCCTTTAAAAGTAAATAACTACTAAGGAAATTAAAGGTCGGAAGATTTCAACTCATTTAAACATCAAATTGCAGTGGTCTCTGGAACTTGAAGCATTGGGTAGGAGGTGTGTTACCAGTAGCTTAACATGGGGCATGTTCAATCAGTTTAGTTTGTGTACATTGTCTTGAGGGCCATTTGTGTGCTGTAGAGAGAGCGGGGCTCTGGGCAAGGAAACCCTGTTTTAGAGTCACTGCTCTTGCCAGTAAGGAGGAGAGAGCGCACGATGCTTTAAGCTACGAAGCCTACATTTGTAAGGATTTTAAACTATTCCGTCAAAACAATCTGGCCGTATATTAGTTCAAAAATATGTTTAGCAAGCAGCTCAAGTGCATTTGTTTTACAAAGCCCAACCCTTATAATTAAAAGTTTCTGCAATTTAGACAATGTATTACACTTTCTATTGGTTGCAAACCTGTATTAAATAAGGGCCTAAGGCTCTTGGTCTCTGAAAAGCAGCTGTTTACTTTGAGGACGAGATTTGTTCTCTTGCTTTAGATCACTGGGACTTAAGAGATTGGCCAAATCTGGCCCTGGATCGTCTCTCTGTAATAAGTCCCTGACGAAAATCCTCCACCAAGTCAAGCAGAACATAACTCAGCTGCTCCGCATCTGCGCTCCCCATCCTGGGAACTGGTGCTGCGCCAGTGCATGCGGGAGGGGCGGGCCAACTCCTCCGCTATTCTGACATTTACTTGTTCACTTTGTGAGGGAATGCATTTTTTCAGTTCAAGGATTGATTCGCTGAACACTAGGCATTCACATAACCAGGATTATGCTAGTGTATCAGCAGAACAGACTTAAAATCAATACTGCTAAAAAATGTAGATTATTAGTAGCACTAATTGTTATCTGCGAAAAAAATCAGTTACTTGTCCTGGAGTACTGCAAAACTAGAGGCAGGAAGATCACGGCTATGCCTGTAGTTCTGATATTGCACTGTTCATTAAAATTCTCGTTGGTTCCTTGCCCTGGCTTTGTCATTCTTCGTGTATCCTGCCACCTAGTGACGGTATTGGAAACTGCTTGAAAAATAGCTTCTTCAAAGGTTTGTGCCACATATGAACATGCCATGGATGGTACTTCGATCCCTTCCATGTTTGTAAAATAAATCTTTACCTTAGTTTTCTCATGTTTGACTTTGTAAACTTGCCTCTAGCCAAGAGTAGTCTTACAATGTTTTTTTTCTCTTACACACTCCTCTTCAGAAGCTGCTTTCCGTGAAGCCTTCTTTCTTAAGTTTCTGGTATGCCAAATGGATGCATAAGCAAACTGCAAGGCCTTTGCATTTCAGAACCATTCACTGTATTCCATCAGGACACTGTGGTCCCACGGCCCTATTCCCTCCCACCTTGTTCCCTAAGGTTCTGATGCAGGTTCATTGGAATGAAGGCATTGTTCTTCAAATATCTGCATTTTCCTCAGTGGTGCCGATATCGCCTCATTTGTCAGGTAAATACTTCCTGTACCACTTGCGGTCTAGATTGCTGGCTCATCTCCAGCCGGTACCTGGACGCACTGCACGATTATCTAAGTGGCAGCATCCTCCTGATGCAAACCTGGTAAACACCTATTTTGGTTGTCTACATGCATTCAGGTATCCGTACTCCCCTTAAAATAAACAGTGCCCTTTAATCAGTCTCCTGACACAGGCAGCCTCCCATTCTACTTCATAAATATACCTTCTAAATATCAGTCACTCTTACACTACGATTGGGAAGAGTTTAGGATAGTGCACTTGTACACTGTGACGGGGAGGGCATGTACTTTATTTAGGATTGTGGGTAACTGCCTTTGAGATGGAGACTCAGGTAATGGAGCAAAGGAGTGCCAACATGGATTTACTTAGATCAATGACGTGGTGTTCCAAAGACAAAACATTTAGGTCATTTTACACAGGGGGACAGAGATGGGGACAGGAATGCTAGTAGATGTGATGTTGCACTAAGACATGGAATCCACAAACACCAGGGCAGTAAGTACTTAGATAAAGTATCATGCTTACAGGGATAGGGATTTTCTTGAAACTGATTACATAGACACTGAGATGAAGAATGTACAGACCGGCAACGACGTGGACACTTCATTTGTCTTCTACTGTGGGACAAGAACATGTACACACCCACTCGCAACCCACACAAAACAATAGATACTGAATAACTCTTATGCTTTTGGTTGAAAGTTGCAAAAACGAACCTCTTATTGGAGCCCCTGTGTTGCAAAGTAAACCATATTGAAACATGTTATTATGTACTTCTTTATTCAAGATCAGGATCCCCAGAAAAGGGTAGTGTTCTAGGACATGCATGCTTTAGGCGACTGCATTATGCCAAAATAACATCAAGCATATGCAACAGGTGTCGCATTTGTGAGAGTTTAAGCTGATGGCACTGTAAATGACAATACCTGTTATTTATGTGTTTAAGTGCGTATTTACGCACTATTCGCAGGTTTTCAAAACACATAAATAAAAGGCATTGTCATTTGCAATGCCAATAGCTCAAACTCTTGCAAATGCGAGACCTAATGCATTGCAAATGTTTGGTGCTCTCCTGGCAGCAAGGGCTTCACTGGCCTGTGCTGCCTGGCCACGGAGGGTGATTTCTTGGCAGCAATGGTTTCAATTAGTTGCAGCTGCCTATGTACTCTGCGTGACTTCACGCAGGTGCGCGGCCTTCAAGAAGCTGTGTAGCCTGGGACCTGAAGTCTGCATGAGCGAGCTGCACAGCCTGTGCTCTCTAGGCAGCACGATCTTCTAAGAGCCACAGCAGCCTATGCTCTTTCTGCAGCATGGGTTTTAAGAAGCTGCGTGGTTTGCGCTCTCCAGGAAGCAAGAGCTTCAAGCAGCCTGCAGCGGCTTGTGCTCCCGGGCTGGCGCAAGGGTTAAGGGGCCTGTGCTGCAGCGGTGTATATTTTATGGTCAGCAAGGGTTTCAATGAGCTGTCCAAGGTTTGTGCTCCTTGCTTAAAGCAGCTTCAAGGAACACAGTGGCCTGTGCTCCCTGATTAGCGAAAGCTTCAAGGTGCTAAAAAGGCCTGTGTTCACCAGACATTAAAGGTTACCTGTGCCCTCTAGGCATCATAGGCTCTAAGGAACTAGCTACTGCGTTGTGTGCTCCGGACTCCAGAGCCTCAGGAAGCTGCAGCAGCCAGTGCTTCCAGAACTGCGGCTTCTTCTGTTTGCGCTCCCACGGTCTTCAAGTTGCTGCACAGTCCCACTACTTGGAGAAACGGGGAGCAGAGCGGCCAGGGAAGAAACGGAGCGGCCGACATCAAGAGAACAAGACCTCTAGAAACACTCTACCGCTCAGGACTAAGGGACATGGACGAGAGAGGGAGACCTGGGGAAACATTCACCGCTCTGTACCAAGAGACAGCGTGAGAGTAAGCGGGGGAGAGAGAGACCCTAGATAACACTCTCCCACCTGGCACCCTGAGACTACGAGAGAAGTGGCCAAGGGAGAGACCTGGTGAAAATACTCTCAATGCAACAAATAAATAGAAGAAATGGTCACTTACCTCAAGGGCAGCGTCCCATGAATGATGTGGTGGCCGCCATTGTTAAACAAACAGGAAAGTGAAAGCGGGCAAGGCACGCAGATAGTAAAACAAGCACACGCCGCCGCATGCATTCACAGCGCTGGTCGGCTGGCTCGTGCACAGGTCCTGTGCTAACGCGAGGGAAGCTGACGCTGGCGCCGTACGCGCTCACAGCGCTTGTCGGCGAGCGGCCAGCTCCTGATGCCTTTTTTTACACCCCACCCCAACTGGAATAGCCAGTGCTAGCTCGACCGAAACTAGTAAGCAGCTCCAGATTTCACCCCGGAGTTCCCTAGGAGACTAGAGGGAGTCTACTCTGGATGCATGGGGCTACAAAAAACGAGAAGCTACACTCAGGGATTGCACTCTGGACTTCCATTGCAGTCCTGAATAGGTAAGATCTAACTATCGTCAGGTAAGTACGGGGGAGGGGTGTGTGTGTTTGTGTGTGTGTGTGTGTGCTTCCGTGAGTGTGGCTGTGGGTGCGCGCGTGATTGTGAGTGGCTGCCGCTGTGAATGTGAAGCAAGAGATGTTAACGGCTGGGGGGGAGGGGGGCGCGCCCACGAGGTGCAATCGGCGCTCGTGCACAGGCCTGTCTCCATTGAGAGCCGACTCAACTGCAATAGGTCTCGAACGAGACCTAAAAAGGAAGCATTTGCAGGGGAACTTAATTATAAGAAAAGAGACCTTTCCAATATTTTAGACATTAGAAGTAAAAAAAAATGGGAGGAAAGTAAGCTTGCTCATTACCAATATGGGGAAAGGTTTGGCAAGCTTTTAGCATGGAAAGCCACGACGGAACAAAGCCGAAATAAGATCATATGTATCCATGAGGAATATAGGATATACCCTACCACAGAAGAGACAGATTTAAGGAATGCCTTTTACAGTTTATTTAAGGATTTATATTCGGAGAACACCCGAGCTAGCGAAGATTTTATAGAGGATTACCATAAATTATGGACTAAACAGACCCTGTCAGATGAGTATAGAAAAGAGCTAAATGCTGAGATAACAGAAGTAGAAGTTAGCCAGGCGATAAAAGGTCTAAAAAAAGCAAAGGCGGCAGGTCCGGACGCCTTGCCAAATGAGGTATATAAAGCCTTGAAGGAGGAACTTGTGCCTGAGCTTACTACTTTATTTAACCACATATTTTTAAGGAGCCAGGAACCTCCAAAATCTTGGGATGAGGCAACCAAAAGTATTATATTAAAGCCTGGGAAGGTTTCTAAGCGATGTGAGTCATACAGACCCATATCAATGCTAAACAGTGACTATAAGATCTTCACTCAACTGCTGGCAACAAGACTTGGAAAGAGGGCAGGAAGTTTAATCCATGAGGATCAAAAAGGATTTATAAGAGGTAGGCAGATCCATGAGCTTACACAAGAGTTAATAGGGGCAATAGATCTGGCAGTGGAGGAAAAGCTCCCTCTGTCCACGATTATTTTTGACGCCGTGTGTGACCCTGTAAGCACAAACTGTCTTTCTTAGTTCATCTATCCACTCTTTGTGGTTGCTGAACGCTACCTCAATAATACCTTTCATCACTCTATTAAAGCGCTCAACAGTGCCATTTCCCTCTGGGCGATAAAGGGAAGTAGTCCTATGAACAATACCTGCTTCTTTGATGAAACTTTAAAAAATTTCACTAACAAATATTCCACCATTGTCAGAGATAATGTCCTTCGGCAATCCTTCACGACCAAGACTTCAGCCAAGAAAATGAATAGGGTCTCCGAATGAGCCTTTTCCACAACTTTAATTTCTGGTCACTTAGAGAAATGATTAATTAAAACCAAAATGTATTTTTGTGAACCATTACAGTCTCTCACCGGACCAAAAATATAAATTCCCACTCTTTCCCAAGGCATGCTGGGAATAACGACAGGATGTAAAGGAGATTTGTAGGTAATCAAACTCTTTCTCAAAGTTGACACAGTGAGCACACTCCCTGACAACTCTTTCCACATCTTTGTCAACACCGGGCCACCAGTAAGACTGTTTGATGCTATGCATACTCTTAACGATACCTAGATGACCCTCATGACTAAGATTAATAACCTTGTCCCTGAAGACCAGTGTTGGAACCAACCTGCCACTCCTGAGTAAAAAGCCTTCTTTCACTAATAATTCATTTCTGACTTCCCAAAAAGCGAATAAATCACTACTTAAAAGGACTTTATCGGGCCTGCCTACACAAATGTGACTGATAACAAATTACCATCCTGAGACAAACCATTGGCCCATTCATCACGAGAGATGCTGCACAATTCTTCACCAAAAATGGATGCCAATGGCCAATCATCCCATTCATTCTTTGTATCTCCCTCCACAGGCAAAGGACACCTGCTGAGAAAATCAGCAATTCTGTTGAACGAATCCACCTAAGTATTCTGATTGATGATGTTATAGGGTGAACCAGAATCAGTCATTAGAGTAACAGACACACCCCCAGCCATAACTTGCAAACAGTTTTTTCCTCAGTTTACTTTCAGCTCCATAAGCTTCTTCTCGTAAACACATAATCTGCGAGTCCTCTACATTGGACTCCGAATTCTTCTCCTCCTGCTCCAATTACTCAACAATGCATTTTAAAAAAAACAACTCTTTTTAGTGCAATGTGCTCGGCAGGCAATTCAACATTACAAAATGTATACAAATCTTCAAATCATGCTTTACATTTTCTTTACTTTCAATACCGAAGGAAGCAAAGCTCAGATCACCAATATCGGCTGTTCTCTCTCACGTAAGCCCCTACCCCTCTCCCCTCAGCCTGCAGAAGCCCCCCAGGACCCCCAAATCTGCTACCATTTCCTGGGGCATCCTCTGCTTCTATATATTGTGTGTCCACAACAATACATTTAACTGAATTGGTCTTGCGACACACAAGGGCATAATGCCACGTTATACTACATTTGGCACATATCTGCCCCAATGCAGTACACCTTTTGTCATGTGCTAGTTGGGCTGAGCTACCACACCTATAACATTTACCTTTTAAGTCTGCAACCTTGTCTCTTTGGTTTGACTTGGATCACACCCTTCTCTTTTCCCTGGACCTTTTAGACGTTCTTTGTCCCTTGTTCATTAAGACATTAGTGGCTCCCTTTCACCAATTTGACCACGCCATCACTTTGATCAATCTTACTTGAAGCAACAACAGTTTTAACACATCTTCTAGTAAGTTCCACTTTAGAAATTATAATGGTAATTTCACGTAAACTGGCATCGCCATTAATCCAAAGATTTATCTTGTAGGTGAGAATTGTTGCACTGCATCACTAACTGATAACGGATTACCTCTTCTTCTATAACACCAAACTTAGACGGTAGAGCTAATTTCCTTAAGGCCGCCACGTAATCTTCAACCTTCTCATTAATACCTTGCTTACGGTGATAAAAGTAGAAGTAAAGCACAGCTTTGCATAGAGTGGGGGCACAATAAGCATCTAAATCCTCTATAGCATGTGTACACTTCCATCATCACCTGATCTGTTTTTTTTTACAAGGTGATTGTAGACTCTTGAACCCCCTAGGCCCAAGCAGTGTGAAAGGATTTTTTTTCCTTTCAGGAGATAATTCTTTGCTTTCAAAAGGTGACAATGTAATTTATTAAATAATATTTCCACTCTTCCCATCTCAAACTGCTATCCTCACCATCCTTCACCATGAAGGGTTGAGGAGCAGGAAGATTTGTAGCCATAGTAGATCAAGAGTGAGTAAAATACTACAGAAATTAGACTTTGAAAAATAATGTAAAATGTACAAAGTAAAACGCACCACTGACAACAAAAATGGAAAAATAATGTACCTTATAACAGTGAGCTTTGATAATTCGCTGAGCATCCCTAGTATATCTAAAACATATGAAATAGATAAGCAAGTGTGCGTGTCACTGCTGAAAAGTGTGCAGTGGCACTAGTGCTCCCCTTTATGTGACACACGGGGTATGCGTGTCACCGTAACAGAGAGGGTCAGAGGCTTCCCTTTATGTGACATGCAAGGTGAGCATATCACCGTTGCGGAGGCAGGGGAAAACAATGAAGCAGCTCGGGGGCCTCAGCGCAACTGCCCCAGAAAGGAGCGAAACGCAAGGTGAGCGTGTCACTGTCGATGAAAACTACTGATGCGGAACTGCACCTGGCTCCACAACCCCAGTGAGCGCATAAGTTAACACGCAAAACAAAATCTCCCAAGATGGCTACCACGTTTCTTACGCTAGTAACGCAGCGTGCGTGGATGAGCATCACGTTACGTTGGTCTTCCCTTATTGCAAGGATGGACAGGGCGTCACAGAGGAGGATTCACGAAGGGAATGCCTCGTGCACCACCAGATCGTACCTCGCGGGCACAAACGGCAACGGCCGTCCGGGAACAAGACGTACAAGGAAGTATGAATTAAAGGAAATAACAAACGAAAGTTGAATCTCCGTTCGGAGATAAGTTCTGCAGGATGCTTTTTCTGGCTTTTCCTCACGCTGTCAGGGGTAGCAACTCCCAAATAAACTTATGAAAGTAAGATGGTTGGCTTCGTTGAGTGGGCCCAACAGGATTCAAGTCACTTGTCTCCATTGTTGCAAAGCAGGAAATATGGAGACTGAGAGGTATAACTCCATTTCTTTATTTACTTGAATCCCAGGACAGCGTTGAGAAGGCCAACAGAAAACCTCCTCACGACCCAGTGCTCGGTCTTCTCCTGACCTCACTGTAATCCATAGCTCGAGAGAACTCAAGAATAAGACCACAATCAGCTGACAAAAAGGCACAAGCTCACAACAGCTCATCCCATAGAGATCAGACTACAAATGGCTCCTTGCAGAACAGCAGCGCATAGAACATTCAAAACATCACTCACTGACCCTTCACTACATCACTGTGACAGAGAGGACAGGCAGGAAGATACCCACAGAACAGGACAGTATCAAAAACAATGTGACTTTCAAAGGGATATATTCTGGTAATATGGCCAGGCCAAACAGTCACTGCCAACTGTTAAATCCAAGGAATATTGGAGCCTCAAAAAATATGTTCATCAATTTGGGGATCAGAGGTGAATAGCACTCAGGGTAATCAAAATGTAACACTCAATACTCCCAAGGTGTCAATATTTTATATAAATCAAGATTTTAGAGGCTCCTAATGAATTTATGTCAAAGGCATTTTTCATTTCAGTTCATCAAATTATATCACTATATTTTCACCAACAAGTCTTTTGCACTGCCTCATCAGGACAGTTTGTATAAGCCGAAGGGATATCTTCGACAACACCAATCCTCTCACAAATCTCTAGCAAAGATTTTTGCAGACACACAATGCTGATCTCAAGTCAGTTTATTTTGCAGACGCTACTCAGCCATTACGCATTTCAGCTATCACACTCGGCCTTGGTCATAGGACATGCGCTCCGTTTTGCTTCACATTTATACTCATTGCATCATCATCAATATAGTAAAAATACTTAATACTTCGGCATAAAAATATGTAAAATGTTGTTTTTGGTTATAACATCACATATTACATACTGCATCTTGTTAATTCATCACAAGTCAATAAATGGGTACTATATGAATATGTATGCACATTCTAAGAGTAAATCAACTTAACCAGTAATTACCCTAAATTTTGTTGATATCTTGCTTTGCATAATTGACAAATTCATATCATTCATGTTGCCCAAGTGGGCTATGAGGACAAGATAGATATATACATTACTTTATATCTTACTGGCGGTCGCTAGTAGGTAATTATAGTTGGGACCATGTTTCCATAGAAAACGCATTTTTTTGACTTGCCTATATCTTTGGCGCTGCTGGACGAATCTTCATGAAATTTTAAAATAAAGTGTTCTAGTGAGTCTTGTTGATCATAGAAAGTTTCAGGATGATCCGTCAAACGGGGGCGAAGGGGTTAAAAAAACGTGTGTTTACTGTATTAATTCCCATCGACACCAAAATCGGCAGTAAGCCAGCTTTTGGTTTGCAGATTGTACTTTGTATTATTTGGTATAAATCAGTTCAGTTTTTTTCTAGATATTAAATAAAATCCAAATGTGTGTATCTAGTATCTCGACAACCTCGTGAATAATGAGGAGCTTGTGCAGAGATCTGCGGAGTTCTGATTGGCTGCCAACACTTCACCCAGGAGGTGGTGGCAGCCATCTTGGGACTCTGCTTCAGCCGAGTCCTACAAAAAAAAAAAAAAAAAAGAAAGAAAAGGGGGCAGGGTAGAAATACCCTGACTCCCAAAAATCGGCCTTGGGGACCCTGCCAGGCCAAAAAAGCATTAAAAAACACAACTGCCAAAAAGGGTGCCCGCGTGGGCTAGGTCTCAGGGGCATTTTAATTTTAAAAAGGCGGGAGGCGCATGGAGCCTTTCTCCTGAGTCACTAGGAGCCCCGGCACGGGGACCACCACTTCCCCAGGGCTATTTAAAAAAAATATTGGAGGGGACCCATGCGGACCCCCCTCCACAGGCTCAAATAAGGAACACACCTCCCTAGGGCTTTAACTGATTAATGGTGGGGGCTGCACAAACTCCCTTCCTGAGCTATTTCAAGCCCCGGGGACCACAACATCACCGGGGCTCACACACTAATAGTGCAGAGGCCGCATAGACCCCCACACTCTGGGGACAACCACTTCCCTGGGGCAAAAAACATTAAATAATATTATATGCGGCTGCCCTGACCCCTACCCCTCCCACCTGACCCCACTGAAGTTTGGCCGTAGTAGCAGTACTTTCCTTCGGGACTGTAAGAGATGTGCTGAAGAGGCGTGTGGACACTACATTTAGTGATATTATTTATGAAAGGTACAAAGCTCACTTCTACAACCAGTGTTCTTTGTAATCTTGAAGGCGGAAATCATATAACCCATGACTACATTACCAGACAGAAAGAAAGGAGTGCTGGGAAAGAAGAGATGGTTATAGTGGCAGAGACAGCACAAGCGAAGGACAATAACTTAACAGCAGCAGGCTGAAATAGGTTGTACGAGCAGGTCCAGCCAGCAGATAATGCAACGCTGATATTTATTTTAGTTTGTAGTTACATATGCAAGGGAGAGTGAAAGCACTAAGTTGACCATCTGTTAGTTTTGTAGAACATGGCTTTCACTCAATTAGCTGCGGATGGGTCACAGAGAAGTATTGCGACATTGCACTGTCCATCTTTATGTCCTCAATTGGCTTCCCATCCGCAAATGGTGTCCGTTCAAAGCCATCTGCTTTTGCCATAAAGACTTATACAGCCTTTCTTCTGACAATTACATGGCCACTCTTTTCTCCTCTTAGAATCCTGGATGCTGTCTTTCCTACAGCACTCAGCACCCTCTTAATATTCTCAAATTTGGGAAAGAGAGCATAGATGCCCGCTTTTTTCTGTATTCACCTCTCAAGCTTAGAATACTATTCCATTGGCCATTCGTGAGGAAAAGCATCTTCTACCACCCTCGAAGCTTCTCAAAACTCACATATTTCTTCATAATCTGGTTGCAGCACAGTTCCACCAGGACTAAGTGACTTAAGACTTCTCTGTGTCGATAGCAGCACAGAGTAGACTAATGGGATACCCCAATTAGTACATTTTAGGGTAAATGTTGGCCCATATTATTCTTTGAACTGTGTAAATTTAAATAGAGGCCCCTTTACTACCAAGTGATTAGGCTGTGTTTAAGAGGATGCTGTAATAGTAAACCGTAATTCAAAGCCTCTCTGGTGGAGGAATAAGTAAAGTTTTCTGTTGTATATGCAACTTGGAACTAGTTAATGACATCCTAGCAGTTGATTTATGTTATGATCTGGAGGCACGCACACAGGACCTCCACTGCTGCTGTTCGTTTGGGCATCTTCATGGTGAGGATAGCATGCCCCTAGGTCTATGCTCTGTGAACAGAGTCCTGTACTCACTTCGTACGAATGGTAGTGCTCTTTTTTACCCTCTGTCATCCAGATTTGCTAGTCCTGAGACTGGACAGTGTTTACATGTGTTTGCACGGGTGCATGCATTCTCGCGAGTTTGGGCAATAATCTTTGGAGACAACAAAACCTATTTAGGCAGGAGAATGCCTGGGATCAAATGCCAAATAATGGTTGACTCTGCGCTGTGGTCCAGTGTCCTGGAGCAAGTGCTCATCTTCAGAATATTTGTCCATCATCCAATGCTCGATATTGAAACAACTTCTCCATCCATGGAGCCATTAGAGGCCCAGGAGCCCACCACCGGGTCTGCATCTCTGTGGGAATTCACTGCTGTATAAGGTAACTACTGGGACTTTGAGATGTGTCTGCAGTGTTCCATTTTAGTGCAGACCTCTGTTCATGAGGTGTCAGGTGAGGGCAAGTCATGCATGCTCTAAGCCCTAACACACAGTTGGGTACATTTTTAGGGAAAAAAGGCATAGTTCGATTTTGTTGGAACCTCAGCCATTATGGTTGAGTCAAGAAAAATGTATCTTCAGGTCTTGGGAACCCTGAAGTTAAGGACTTTGCCATGTTGCATAAGGAATACTATGGATTCTGGAGCCAAGAACCTGTTAACACTAAGACCAAATAATGAGTACTAAAAATCAATAGCTATGCACAGAGACTCTCCATCAGAATACTGGCATGGTACAGATTGTTTAGACTACTGATACTAAGTAAAATAAAGTGCATGTTACTTTCCATATGCAAACTCTAAGTTCTATTTTTATTTAACCCCTTCCACGCTGATGACGAGCTGGGCTCGTCATGGCGTAGCCTCCTCGCACGCTGATGACGAGCCCAGCTCGTCACGTAACATGCGCTTTTAAAAATCTCAGCGTACGAGCGGAATTCCGCTAGCGCGCATGAGGTTAACAGTGCATGTCAACCGCGTAACGGCAGAACTCCACATCACACAGCTAGGTAACATAGGATTGTTCTCAGTTTATGAGCCAAGATAGATCAGAAGCAGCTCCGATGTTTTGAATGGTTACTAGCTGTCTAAATAGTACCCATCTCATTCTCCCAATTCACACCAACTGAGCATTTCCTTCACAATTGCAAAATATTCTTCTCAGTAACTCCATCTTAACTATTCCTTTCATCAAGATCTACCTGATGAAAATGGGGCAAGAATTTGCCAGCTACTGCTGACTAAAGATAAGTCCTGGGTTTAAAGAAAGGGCCAACTGATATTCTTTTAAAGCAAACCCTACAGTCTTTATTCACGTGAAAAATAACTTTTATCAATTAAAGTCAAGAACCTTCAAATTAGAGTGTCTTTCCTAAAACAGAAAATTAGAACATTGATTATGATCACATACTAGTCCCAATCTTTCTTCAAATATCTGCTGGGGAGTCATTAGGTTCCTGGTTGTCTTGCGTTTTGAAGTTTTATCTCTAATTGTGAATTGTGTTTTTGTGTAATAATCTTAAAACTGTTTGTGTATCTTTACACTTCATTTAAGGAGTGCAGTTATCCATGCATCAAGTAACGTGTGGTGATATGGCATGTTAACAAGGACAAGCAGTACACATGTTTTCTTTTTGCAGACAAATATGAGAATCACAGATGTATGAAAGACATAAGCACTTGAATCCAGTACATTGTACTTACTTTGAATAGCGAACCATTGGGGCGCAGATTTTTACGATTTCCCCAGGATGAAACAAATCTACTGGATTTGGTGGTGGGCACTGTGAATGCTCAATATAGTCACCCTTCATTGATGATCTGATGATTGTTCTTCCCACCTTCAAAAAATAAATCATTTTCAGCTTCAATTTTTTTAAACATGAAATATTCTCACATATTCTGAATGGCTAAGCAAGTTCAGGCAATAAGTTTCAATATCCGATTTAAAAAAAAAACACAAAAACGTTTACCGTACAATCCAGCATTTTGATACTGGAAAGAGGAAGATTTTGGGCTGGGCGGGGGAGGGGGGGAATGGGGGCGGGGGAGGGGTTCGGAACAAAGTTGGAGAACTTTATTTTCCCCACTGACATACATCAAAGCACAGGCAATTTCAGCCGGAAGACCTCTATAATAAAGCCATTTGTGGTTTAAAAAAAACAAAGTCTCCTGTCTGAATCTGGTCAGTTGTCATGTATGGTTTACCGATGTCTACATTTTATCTCCCCTTGTAACATATACAGAAACAACCATTGGTAAAGTCAATAGATCATGCTTTTGTGACCCACTAACTTTGCCAACAGTTTTGTTGTTGATGCTGTGCAGGATAGGGGGGGAAAAAAGAAAAGAAAAGCGCAATGGTACGGCTGTGTCATTACTTAGGCATGCACACCCATATACCTCTAAAGGGGATTTCTTTAGTAAACTTCCCAGGAAAGACCATACCTCTTGGGTTAAACTAAGTGCCATGATCTCCATTTTCTATTATTTCTTTTTTTATTTACTGACCCAAGAGGCCTGACACCACTCAGATTAGTAAATTAAAAAAGGAAAATTACATTTTACTTGTGTGAAAGCACATTTTGACATGCAGAGCGGCACAGCAGCAAATGGCAGGTATTTCCAAAAATTACAATTAATGTTTTTTCAACAGAACAGGAGGGGTGGGGGACAATGGAAGAGCAGTTGAGGTGGACGCAATGGGGAGTGTGGTTGAGGGGGCAACAAAGCACTTCAGACTGAGGGAAAAAAAATGGAAGCGAAAGTTTCGGGAGGGTGGGGGAAGAAACGGACACGCTTGCTGGGTGAGGTGGAGAATGGGGTTAACAACAAAAGGCACACACAGGAGGGGCAGGTGTTTGTAAAGGGAGAAGCAGCACACAAGAGTTAGAAAACACAAGCACTCTTGGGGGGGTCTGAAAGAAAAAAGTAGTTCCCCAAATGTGAGCAGTGGAATGATACAAGTCAGACAATCTAAAGGATGATAAAGACAATATGCTCCAGGGGAGGGACAAGAAGAGGCAGGCAAGACATTAAAAAAATAAAAGCAAACCAGTGAAAATAAGGCCAACCAATAGTATGCAATAGGTAGGTTCTAAGCTCACTGTAATATATTATTTATGGTCCATAAGAATTCTTCCACAATTAGACCGCTCCAAGTTGCCTGGTAGGTGAGTCCTAAAACAAATAAAGTGTGCCATTGGCATAAAGACAAATCTCCTGACACAACTGTCTCAAAACTCAGAAATCTAACTGGAGTTTAACCTTCACATAATATTGCATATGTTTGTGTATGCACAGCCCACAAACGCATGTTGTTTCTTAGTTACGTTACATTATATCCAGATACTTATTTTGTAAGCGTGTTATGCCAGAAACAGTGCAGATTGAGATGGAAATGGCCTCAGAACAGCCCATACATCTGTCTCCATGGATCTTATTTATATCTTTTCAAACGTTTTGTGGCAGACCCTACTCTCATAAAACACTACTTCTTCAGCCATACAGCAATCCATGCATTCACACCACATCTTCATAATTGTAGCTGTTTGACTTGCACAACATTGGTGCTATATTCCTGCGGCCGACTACTAGTCCCAAGGCTATCATAATTTTATTGTATCGGGATAAATATTTTATCATCCCCCAACAGAGAAATAATGTTGCTGTACTAAGGTCAATGCTACTTGGCTTTCCCAGACAGTGTGCATGAAATTACTATAATGCATTGGTGACTTGGCCCTCTGCATGAAGGCTTCGTGGGTAGAGTACACTGTGTCAAGATTTTGAGCCATACGTGTTTCATGCAGGCCTTAAATGCTACTTCTCAGGATACAGCAAAGCCTTGTCCAAATCCATGTTCTCTATTCTCCCGACATCATTCATCAACCTGTCCTTAGGTGTTCCAACTTATCAGGCATGTTGTTTGTGATTGATTTCAGACTTTGAGACGATCAGTTTATGCACAGTATGCTTACACGATAAATATCTGAAAGAAATCTGTCCAGTGTACCACATATTGAACATGTAAATGCTTTAATCAACTTAGTTCTCATGCATCCTACAAATTCACAAACATAAACCCATTGTATCCTATTTTTTTAAATATTTATAGCAAATGCCCAACTGGTGTTGGTGTTTCTCATTTAGAGTTAGTTTTGTCTTCACGGAAAAAAAACATTGATTTCCTATCAGCCTATAGTCAAAGATTGTTGCCACGCTGTTTCTAATGCACACGTTTACTACCAGGTGTTTGCTACTACTAGTTGTGAAGGCCAACAAAATAAACCCATATGCATGGTAAAGCAATAGCCTCTTCATGTTCTGCACAATGTCATTAAAGAAGTTCTGGGTGGGGTACAACCTATGACGGCGTTCTTTGGAGTGCATCCATTTCATAGAAGAAATCCCTGAAAACCCTGGGGTTTTTCGAGTTTGTGTAACAACTCAGTTACAACTATCGTTCTTAATAGTGCAGCCCTGCCTGGTAGCAAAACGAGGAGTTTCCTGCAGTGCTGCATGAACTCAGCGCAGGATCTGCCCAGGTTCCTTTGCCAGAATGGTCTTTTAACCACTAGCCATTTCTATTAAGTATAACAATGCAGTGACATTAGCATGCTACTTTTATGCAAACTGAAGGAAACTATGATTTTTACATTGAAGTACAGAGAATGCTTTGCCACAAACGTTTTAGCATTCATAAGTCATCTATCAGAAAAATCATTTTTAAACTTTGCCTTTAAATGTTTCTATTCTTCTTTTCTTTCATGGCTGTGCGTAATAATGGTGACACCTGTGTAGCTTGAAAGAGGTTATATCAGCACACTACATAGGTAAACCAACTTTAGAGGGCTTAGACCCAGGGCTGTTTCAGTAACGTTGATGTTTTTTGATAACGAGACCTCTTCTTCAGGCCTTGGTTGATATATATTTATGGTTTATTCATGCTTGTGTATGTCAGACAGACGGTGGACCCCATCCTACTTACTTGGGCCATCGTTTGAGCTTGACCGGTCACTGAACATTGGTGGCCATTATATTGCATTACATACTATTTACATAATTTCGTTTCTATGCGGAGTGACTAACTTAATGGTCCTGAAGAATGCCCCTGAACCCCGAGCAGGGTCATAGATGGGCAGAAACATGTTGCTCTACTGCATATGTTTCGGCCCCTAGTCCTCTCTCCTTTTAGCTTGGCCATAGGGGCCGCAGAGTAAATAGTTATTGGCCCGCTGTAAAAAAAATTATTTCACCTTCTCTGTCAAATTGCACTCTGCCCCCCACTACCCCCTTGCTTCATCCCTCGAAAACACCTTTCAAACACTGTAGAGTTATAGCCCACACAAATGACCTTGTGGCCCTGGTGTGACGAGGGAACCCAATGATTTAGCATGTCACCCTCGGGTGAGTGAGGGTTATGATTGGGCCAGCTAGCTAATGCCCCTCAATGACTGGCATCAATATTAATAAGGGGGGGGGCTAAAAAGAGGTTCAGTACCTTGCTCCCAAGAACAAATATGACAATACTGTTGGGTAGCTGATCCTATAGTGTTTAATCTAAAGTTTGAAAAAATAGTGGGTTCTTCCTTTTTAGGAAGAGATGCCCTCACACACCTGTGAGGGTGTCATACTTCATCATCGGGCTTAGCTCCTCATGGGATCAGCGTTGCAATACCCCACTAACCCCACGGGAGGGCTTTTTGTCAATATTTTTATTTAAAAAGAGGTGATGGTGTGTGCGGGTGTGTGGGGAAAAAAGGGTGTGTGTTTGTAGTAGAGCATTAAAACTACCTGTGGGGTACCTTAATGTCATATTTAATTCGGGGTTCCCACTGCAGTGTTAAAAAATTGTATTTAGATTGCGAGCTTCTCATAATAGAAAAAGGCAACCTACCAGTGTACATGGGTCTGTGTCAACATGTTTCGCACCCCAACACAAATGAAAAGAGGGGCACATGGGTACCTAATGGTCAAATGACCAGAAGAGGTCCGGATTTCAAACCTGTAAAGATTGTATGTCCCCAGGCCACAATTCATGATGGGGCGGGTACACAGTCAGAGAAAAAATGCAGTTATTATGGGTCGTACCACTAATGCACTCCGCAATTTAGTTAAGGGATTTGTGGCCTTCATGGCAGATCTAGAGCTCCGCACCAATTTTAAAAAATCGTATATAAGGAGTTGTGGTAAGAAAAAACGCTCCATCAACTCTATAACATCTGGCACTGAATCCTTATCACGCACACGCACTCTTCCTTATCTGGGCCTAGTGTTCTCAGAAACAGGGTCTTGGCAAGCTCACGTTGCTCACAGTAGAAGCAAATTTTCAAAAGCGGTTAACTCCATCTTGTAGCCTAAACAGGCAGAGGTGGTTTTATCTTTAATGAAAATATACAAATCGCAGTGTATTCCGACAGCCACTTATGGCGCAGAAGTTTGGGGATTCACAAATTGCAACGGGGTCCAAAGTGAAGAAAATAGATTCTGCAGAAAAATATTGGGGGCTCAAATCTCCTCACCTTTCTAAGTATGCCACAGGGAACTTAACTTGTTTTACATTGAAGATTTTATTTGGGCGCGCCCAGCCATATTTTGGTTAAAAATTTGGCAGAACCCGGCTGCATCCTTGACTAGAGAAATCATTACTGATTGTCTCAGTTGTGACAAGGGTGGTTCTATACCATGGCTCACTGCGGTTAGAAAAAGTTTAATCAGCGTGAACTTGGAACGTGTTTTCTCACATCCATCAGAAAATGAGGGCATGACTAAAAGATCCCTCATGGAGGCACTATATAAACTATATAGTAAGGAAAAACACGCCATTGAGTCCTCTAAACCCTCAGTAGTTAGGCACCTGGCCCTCAGGGAGGCAACCGTCTCTCAAAACCCAATGTTACCAAAATATCTTCTGAGCTGCATTGGGCTCTGGAAGAGGGGTTTACTCTTCCGCCTTGGAGATGGTTCAATAAAATACTCACTTTGCTTCCCTCTTGGTTTTAATAAAAATCTTGGGCAGATGCCTTGTCCGTGTGGCACTGGAAGTTACCAAACAGTGGTACACTTTTTACTGTTTTGTAATTATTATGGTAAATACACAAAACAATATCTGATCCCGTATTTTAAGGAAGTAAGCGATACAGATCACAAATCAGCTTATTTTTAAATGTTACGATTGGGTAGTGGGGATTTGATTTTTTGAGTAAGCTTGTTTTTAGCTGCGACAGTACATTCACGTGCCTCCATGGGCGACCCTTAATGTGCAATACACACTTAATGATGGTCGGGCGCATTTAGTAATTATTATTTCCTCATCTGAGCATTATTAAGGCCGCCCCGCCCCGCTTAGGTCTGGAGGCTAGTAAAATAACTATTACGCACTATGTTGCGGTTACTGTTTACAATGACATTGCACTTTAATGTATCTGATGCTGCTGCTGATATTTATATTCATACTTAACCCTATGCCTACTATTTGGTCAACATTATTTACACTTTCGCACTTCATTATATAATGAGGTCCTGGAATGCCCGTCCAACTGCTTTTAAAATGTTACCGTATGACATTGTTAATTTTTATTGTGTCTTTTTATACAATGTTTACCGTGGAAATTTCTGTTCGACTGTGATTGAATTGTGCTTTTATGGATTTCTTTTATCCAACTAAAGATTTAATTAATTAATTAATTAACAAATATGACAATACTGTCGGGTAGCTGATCCTATAGTGTTTAATCTAAAGTTTGAAAAAGTAGCGGGTTCTTCCTTATTAGGAAGTGATGGCCTCACACACTCGTGAGGGTGTCATACTTCATCATCGGGCTTAGCTCCTCATGGGTTCAGCATTGCAATACCCCACTGGCCCCATGGGAGGACTTTTTGGCAATATTTTTATTTAAAAAGCGTTGATAGCGAATGCGGGTGTGTGGGAAAAAAGGGTGTGTGTTTGTAGTAGAGCATTAAAAATATCTGTAGGATACCTTAATGTCATATTTAATTTGGGGTTCCCACGGCAATGTTAAAAAATTGTATTTAGATTGCGAGCTTCTCATAATAGAAAAAGGCAACCTACCAGTGTATATGAGTCTGTGTCTACATGTTTCGCACTCCAACACAAATGAAAAGAGGGTCACATGGGTACCTAATGGTCAAATGACCAGCAGGGGTCCGGATTTCAAACCTGCAAAGATTGTACGTCCCCAGGCCACAATTCATGGGGGGGTACACCGTCAGAGAAATATCTTGTAATCATAATGTGCTAGGAGCAAACAATTTGGGGTTCCTACTGTGCAGTGTGTCACACATCCCCCACAAAATAAGGGGAGTGACTCTGTCAAAGACGACAATTTAGAAAATAACGCAGACAAACATATATCTGTCCACAGATGGAGTAGGTGACCCAAAGTAGGGGTAGGGATATTGTCTTACCCTCCAACTAGCAGTAATGTGCACCTTTTGTCCAGGAAGCGGACCAACACAGTGCTGCAGAAGTGATTTAGCTGGAGAGGTAAATTTGGCAATGGAGATATTCAGATGATATACAGCCATTCTTGTGCAAGGAGAACGTGTCGTTCTGGAGCTGTTGTACTCGGGTGAATAGTCGCAGAGTGTAGCATGTTGACCTACTCTTCCGTATGCCTGTCCGGAGGATTGCACCATCCGAGCTCAGCATCGTTAAAAATCCTGTGGTGTGACCAGCTGCAAGTAACGTCATTGCTCATTGACGTGCCGCTGATCTCGGACGTGTCATTGTGGCCGTCACGTGGGAATGCGCAAGGGCGCCCGTAGTATCGTCCGATACCGGGGCAGCCATATTGCAGTGGGTCAACAAGAGTGGTATACACTCATGTGTATGCTCCTAATATACTAAGAGAATACAAAAACAGGTAGGAGATGGCGGGAAAAATGTTCTGTGCTATCGTTTATTGATGCTAGACATATTTTGGAATAAAAATAGCACAGTCACGCATATGTGTGGAGGAGCTCTATAATCTTATTAAACAGAGCCCTTGTTACTAGTAATATTGGGAAGGCCTATGATGTACTCCCTGTGTACTGACTGAATACTGAAATATGCGAGGAGAGACGAAAAATATACTCCATTCAATATCTATGGATGAGAAAAGTGTATCATAGCTCAGTCACGCATATGTAGCAAGCGGCTCTATGGTCTTGATAATGTGAGCCCATGTTGCTTGGTATCTAGGCTAAGGCCCATGAAAAGTAATTGGCACAGTGGAGATGGAAGGGATGGGAGGTGTACTTCAATGAGGGAATCCCGAATAATTAACATGTAAATGCCCAAACTCACTCCCTGAGCGGGTAATTTAGATCCAGGTATGGTCGTACTCTTGGTATGAATAAGTTCCGTGATCTACGGGGTGGTAGTTTGGTGCGTGGCACAGTATGTGAGGGTGTATTCCTGCATAGGTGACTATGGGGAGACTATGAGGAGACCCTTACGGGTTGGAGGTACTTGAGTGATGTTTTTTATATACCTAGTAGACGTCAGTTAAGAGTGGAAGACTGTGCGCATCGTGGACTGGACATATACTATTTTGGAATTACAATTTAGTGTCTTGAGCATTCGATCCAGGGCATTTCATCGTTCATGCTCATTGTGAGGGTTTTCAAGGCAGAAAACCCAACATTGTTTTTATTGAACAGTGACTCTGTATTTCAGCTGTCGCTTGCTTAAAGTATATTCCCCCTGATGTCATAAGCTGTGTGGTTCATTTCAATGAAGTGAGATGCCATTTTGGTAGTGGCTTTCCAGCAGCGAATGTTAATGCAATGTTTAGCCACCTTTATTTCAGCCATGCGTGTGGTCATTCCAACGTAGCGTAATGAACAGGGGCAAGTGATGAGGTAGACGCAGTTCTTAGTATTACAGTTGGTGGGTCTCCTTTGTTGCCATGGACGATTCTCACCTAGATCAAGCTGTTTGGTAGCCTGCGTGAATGCACATGCTGTGCAATCGTAACATGGATAGTGGCCTGTAACAGGCGGTTAACCCCAAAGTATCTTTTGTGTCACTATGTGAGGTTTGGGGATGTGTATACACCAGGAAATCTTTCAGAATCTTTGTGCGTTTGTATGAGACTAGAGGATCTGAAATATCCAAGGACCCTGTTTTTAGGATGGACCAGTTTTTCAGGATTATTTTCTGAATTTGACTAGATGACTGGATGAAGGTAGTTACACAAGTGAGGCTCTGGGCAGGTTCCTTTACTTTGGTCTCTAACAGAGCATCACTGTGGTTGTTCCTTGCCCTCTTGTATGCTTGTTTGATAGTCCTTGATGGCTAATGGCGTGCAGTCAATTTGGTACTTAGTTCTTAGGCGTGTGAATAAAATTCGGTGAGGGTGTTGCAGTTTTGACGCAGTCGCAAGAATTGGCTTACCAGAAGGTTGTCCCTGAGGGTTTTTGGGGGGTGAATCTCATACATCAGGAGAGTGTTCCGGACTGGTGTTTTTTTGTAATTAGTGGTGGTGAGTGCACCAGCTTGTGTGGAGAATACAGCGGTCCAGGAATGGTACCGACTCAGTAGACACGGTGCTGATGAATTTCAAGTATGGGTTCAGGGTGTTGATCCATGTACAAAACTCCATACAGGTGTCAGCGTCTCCATGCCATAGAATCAGTATGTCATCAATAAATTGCTGCCAGGTGATGAAATTGGTCTTGTATTGGTTGGTATCTGAAAGGAAATGCTGTTCCTCAAAGGATGCCATATAGAGGCAGGCTATGCTTGGTGCAAATGTGCTGCCCATTGAAGCACCTAGTATCTGGTGGTAACATTGATCCTTGAATCTGAAAAATAACTCCTTGAGGGAGATACATGCAAATTCTACAATGAAACTAAAGGGGGTAGATGATTCCCTGACGGTCTCTGCCATAAGAGTGTTTTTCAATACTTCGATGGTCGCATTATGTGGTATATTGCTTTAAAGTGCTTCAACATAGAGTGTGACTAGTAGATCAATCTGGTCCTGTTGGGTAAGGTTCTGTAGTCGAATAGGTATATCTGTGGTATCCTTCAAATATGTCGGTGTACTCATCACCAAAGGTCTGCATAAAAAGTTGCAGAACCTGCTAAAGGGTTCAAGGGGAGAATTGAAGCTGGATCAAATCGGTCTCCCTGGTGGTGGTTGGGTCCCTTTTTTAGGGCTCGCCTATCCCATTCCGCAAGGAATGGATAGGGGAGAATTATAGTGGGCAAAATAAGTCCTCAAACCATCGGGCGGATTTCAAACAGTTCACGTGAACACAAGCACGCGCTTTTCCCTCGGTGAGCTTCACTTCAAAGGGCTCCGCTCCCCCGCCCACTGCTTCACACTTCACGGCCGCCAGGCCATGTCTTGCATTTCTCCTCCCCCCTCCCCACAGCAATACAACGGCTGGATCTTACCCTGTTAGTACTGCTCTAATAACACCCCTAGAGATTTGCCTGGTTTCACATTCGTGGGAGATCAAACTTTACAGAAAAGACCAGCAATTGCCCAGACTAAGAGCAAGCCTCGCTGAACGGCTGCACAAGCAAGTCTCCTTCATGCATATTACTGTTTTCAGTAGTGTTTCGCCCATCTTGCAGCATCGTTTCTGCCTTTTCCGCTTCGCTGTGGTTAATTGGTGATAACATTGGTCTAAAACTGAATCATTTGGGTGTAGAGCCTTTTCGTTGAGTCACTATACTTAGGGGTAGCGCGTCTGCTTGTAACCACACTGTATAATGAAACGCTACCTCCGTGTACCCTCAGATACCGTGCCTTCGTCTGCTCGATGAGATCTCCATGAGACCCACACCAGCATTCACCCTCAGCGCATTAGTAGGTTAATTCTAGAGTTTTCTTCCAAAAACCACGAAATCAAAACAATCACTTTCACTCAAGGCAGCAGTGCGCTACCATCACATAACGAAATGCGACGTGGACAGCCGTTTAAGTAGTCTTGAGAACTGAAGGGACCCTCAATGTACTGTGATGCGGCCTCTGCCCGGGAAGTGAGTGCGACCGTACATATCAGGTTCATCTATGTACATGAATCGAGCATCAAGTTCATTGGTACATTTGGAAACTCAAGTCAATTTCTTACCAAAGCATATATATATAAATGTCAGCACATATTACGTACATTTTATTGCATTCATTGTCTCTGTAACAAAGTAAACATCTTAGTAAATTGTTCGTAAAGCATTTACGTTGGTTTTTTTAATCGCAGCCCCTTTTCACGTTTTGTAACGTCCTTGCCTAGAACACCATGAGGAGAAGCACGGTACACACACTCTTTGACTGCAGAATAAAGAGGCACTTTTGATGGGCTGGTATTCTTGAAGACTTCCCTTTTCTCTCTGCACGTATGTGCTCCTGACACTAGGTGGTAGTACTTCCCCCACCCCTCTAAACGATTTTCCGCACTTGCAGACATGCACACGCAACCCTAGCTCCTTACACCTTCTCCCCGCGACCATCTTTCAACCCAATACAATCTGGTGCTAGCGCTGCCACTGCACGCGTTCCCATGAACTACGCATCCTCCCCAGCACATGCTCTCGCCCTCCTACCTCTCCCTCTACCTCTCCCTCTACCTCTCTACCTCCGTCTCTACCTCCGTCTCTACCTCCGTCTCTACCTCCGTCTCTACCTCCGTCTCTACCTCTGTCTCTACCTCTGTCTCTACCTCTGTCTCTACCTCTGTCTCTACCTCCGTCTCTATCTACCGCTCTCTCTCTCTCTACCTCTCTCTGTACCTCACTCTACCTCTCGCTCTCTCTACACCTCTCTACACCTTTCTCCCTCTACACCTACCAACCCAATACAATCTGGTGCTAGCGCTGCCACTGCATGCGTTCCCATGAACTACGCATCCTCCCCAGCACATGCTCTTGTGCGCCACAGCATCACTCAATGCCACAGCATCACTCAGCACCACTGAACGCCACAGCACCACTCAACACCACAGCATCACTCAGCACCACTGAGCGCCACAGCGTCACTCAACGCCACAGCGTCACTCAACGCCACAGCGTCACTCAACGCCACAGCGTCACTCAACGCCACAGCTTCACTCAATGCCACAGCTTCACTCAACGCCACAGCTTCACTCAACGCCACAGCATCACTCAGCACCACTGAGCACCACAGCATCACTCAACGCCACAGCGTCACTCAACGCCACAGTGTCACTCAACGCCACAGCATCACTCAGCGCCACAGCATCACTCAACGCCACAGCATCACTCAACGCCACAGCATCACTCAACGCCACAGCATCACTCAACGCCACTGAACGCAACAGCATCACTCAATGCCAAAGCATCCCTCAGCGTCACAGCATCCCTCAATACAACAGCATTACTCAACGCCACAGCATCACTCAACGCCACAGCATCACTCAACGCTCAACGCCACAGCATCACTCAACGCAACAGCATCAATCAGCACCACTGAATGCCACAGCATCACTCAACGCCACAGCATCCCTCAACCCCACAGCATCACTCAACCCCACAGCATCACTCAACCCCACAGCATCACTCAACCCCACAGCATCACTCAACCCCACAGCATCACTCAACCCCACAGCATCACTCAACCCCACAGCACCACTCAACCCCACTGCACCACTCAACCCCACTGCACCACTCAACGCCACAGCATCACTCAACGCCACAGCATCACTCAACGCCACAGCATCACTCAGTGCCACAGCATCACTCAACGCCACAGCATCACTCAGCACCACTCAATGCCACAGCACCACTGAACGCCACAGCATCACTAGACACCACTGAACGCCACAGCATCACTCAGCACCACTCAATGCCACAGCACCACTGAACGCCACAGCATCACTAGACACCACTGAACGCCACAGCATCACTCAGCACCACTGAACGCCACAGCATCACTCAGCACCACTGAACGCCACAGCATCACTCAGCGGATGTATGACATTACAACGCATGCTTTTACCACGCATGCCTTTACATCGCAGTTTTTACAACGCATAGCGTTAAGGGGTGCTGGATAGTGAATAGTTTAATTTACTATTCCAACTCCAGTCCCCGTGGATAGTAGGGAAGGTGTTGGATAGTAAATTAAATCTATTCCCTATCCTAGAGCGCCCCCCCAGCGATATGCATTGTAATGACATGCGTTGTAATAGTTGCGTCGTAAAGGCACTGCGTGGTAAAAGTTGCGTTGAAAAGGATGTTCCCCTCACTCAGCACCACTGAACGCCACAGCATCACTCTGTGCAACCATTCAACAACAACTGGCTCAAATATGTTCTCTCAATGTTTCAAGCTTTATTACAAATGTCACAAAAAAAAAAAATATTTCACTTCGGTTCTTGGATTTTCATCACAATAAATGACACTGAACATAATCTTCACAAAAGTTATTTACAAAAGTTTAAGCTATTGCCATTATAAATTACAATACATTTTATTTAAGTATTACTTATTAAAAAACATTAAAAACAATTGTTATTTGTAATATCAATACATCCAAGTCACGTAAATACAACATATATTGCATTAAAAATGCTAAAGGGGTCACATTTGCAAAAACTAAAACTATTGGCATTGTAAATGACCAAGCTATTAATTTAGCTATTTTCAAAACCAACACATAAATAAAAAAAATAGTCATTTACAATACCAATATCTCTTTCCTAATGCGAGACCTATTGCATTGCAAATGCTTGTTGATTTTGGATAGGGTGTAGAAATATGGAACAACTGGTTTGGAATTGACCAGAAAGTCTGCCTCGTTCTTGGATCTCCAGACTTCCATCTCTGCTGCATTGACTAGATGTTTAATCCTTGTTGTCAGCCTCGTTGTAGGGTCTGTGTTGATGGGAAATAGTATTGGTTAGTGGAAAGTTGTAGCATGCATTCCTAGTCATAAAGTGCAACGTCTTGCAGTACAATGGCACCACCATTATCAGCTGGTTTTATAATCACTGTGAAATCTTCCGTAATATTGTGGATGTTGCTCCTTTCCTGGTTGGATAAGTTGTTGAACAGGACACAGGGGCATCTTGTCCACCTCTTGGAGTACTGTTTTTTCAAAAGAAGGAATCGCTCTGGGCATCATTGCTGTGGTGGGTGTGAACCTCAATGGGTTGCGGAAGCCTGAATCCTAAGGGTCCTGAGCGGGTCTGTTTTGGAAGAAGGCATGTGGGTAAATCTTCCTGAAGTGTTGTTGGAGTTCATTATTCAATCGAAAGAGATCCTCTCTCGTGGTGGAAACAAAGCCTAGTGCAAAAACCACAGGCCTTTTTCTAGGACTATGGTTTATTCATTGGTGAGGATGCAAGATGACAGGTTGACAACTAGTTCTGTGTTGTCATAGTGTGGCTCCTGAGTCGCTTCTGGTGTTCCAAAGCTTGCCACTGTACTCTCTTGTTGTTTCTCTTCTGCCTCTTCCTCTGCCCTGCCCTCTGTTAAAAAAAGGGAGTTGAGGGAATTGTTGACAGAACATCGGAAACTGTGGTTGCAGTGGCATCTGGTAGAAAGGTTGCCACAACAGTGGTTGTCCTGGGTAGGTTTCCGTGCATTGGTTCCCCCGAAAACGGGGTCTCGGATAGTCCAATGGGAAAGTGAGTAGGTTAGCTCGTCGATCTGAGCAATTGCCCCAACTGTCGTTGCTCAATGTGGTTTTGAATGAGCCTATCTCTCTGTAGGAGCTGGATGGTCTTTCATCAGACGATGATACCCTCTTCCCCGTTTGAGCCTGGTAGTCTTCTTTTATGTAAGGGTATACTTTTTCTCTGTCAGATCATTTGACATCCTTTTGTAATTTGGACATTTTCTGTTGGGTAAGGTAATCTTTATGTTTATTCATTTCTTTGTTAATCTCCGCTAGCCGACGTTTGAAGGCTGATACACCGATACCCGCTTTAAGTGAATTCTCAGCGATGGCAATCCTGACTACAATGCGTCTGAGAGGCGTTTGGCTGTGTTGATGATCAGGACTTACCAGTCGCAAGCGCACTTCCAAGCTATCTTTGACTATTCCCATCTGAAGGTGATATTGTCTAGAAAGATGCACGGTGTGATGGTAACAAGGAGGCCATTGGGGGCAATGTCAGTTCATGGATATTCAGTCATTATTGAGCCATGCAGAACAGTTTTCAACTGTTATTTATTTAGTGATGTTATGGAATTCCAGTCTTCTGCACAGCCATCCACTGACAGGAGAGATGGTGCTTTTAAAATGTCTACCACCATGTCATCATCAAAACTCAGTTCCAGGTGGTCTTTTGTGATAGAGAAGAGGGGTCAAGGGCATGCGTATGTCTGTGCTCAGTATAGAGAAGTAGGGTTAGGGGGGCTCAAAATCAAGTATTTTCGACAGAGGTAAGAAAATAGCAAATAAATGTTCCACGGCTAGGCCTCCATTCTATAACATTAATATCAATAAGAGGGGAGGGGGTGGGTAGCTAAAAAAGAGATCCAGTACCCTTGCTCCAAAGAACAAAATATGACAATACTGTGGGGATAGCTCTTCCTATAGTGCTTAGTCTAAGTTTAGAAAACGTGGTGGGTTCCTGCAGACTGGAATGACCCAGCAATAGCCGTTAAGATAAGTGCCCTGGAACAACATTGCATACTTAACCTACTGTCTGGTCCCTATAACGACATCACCCTCCACCGCAACACAAGCCCCGCCAACATGGTGACACCAAGAGCTATGGTGGACCAAATGGCATGGCCTGCCAAAAGAGGAAACACCACTCTGGGCTGGGACATGGTTTCGGCACACAGCAAATATGAAAGGCTGTTGGGCATTAGAGACTATTGTCCTCTCCAGACTTTGGGATGTCTGGGAGGGTAAGTCTGTGTGCACGTTCCAACATTTTACAGACATGTACACGATGCACAACTCTCGCTAACTACAACTATGCCATGCACTGGCAGCATCCTTGACTATTACACAGACTCACCTGCAGAGCAATCCCTTAGAGGCACTGGTTTAACGTGAACGCTAAAAATCGACTTCTTATGAGAGCGCTCAAGGGTGTGGAAAAATATATTTGAGGTGTAAGATTAAGATAACGTTAAAGGGTTGCTCATGGCTGTAGCAAGGCCCATTTGAAAGTAACTTCTTTAATGGTCTTCTTCTTGTGATCATCATTCGAACACATTTTCTGTGGGGTTATATTTCAAGAGCAAATCAATAAATGAGGAAGAAGTTGAACAAGTGCTACAGACAGTGTCAGAAGGTGCTTCAATTATACAGAAATAATAATGGAATATTGCATCATCAGCTAAATTGCTCAAAGAAGTTATTCCTTGCTCAATCCCACAAAAGTGAGAGAGTCTTGGACATTCATAACCATAAAGTTAGTGAAGACTTTTGTACTGTTTAGCATGAAGATTATAACAATGGCAGCCAACAGATTACAACAGAAATAATGTTATGCATGAATCTTTTCTTTAGTGACGATTGCACAGAAGATAAAATGGCGATTAAAACTTTAGCAATATCCTCTCAACTACTAATTCAAATACTTTCAATGATTTTACTATCACCCAGCACGGCTATGAAGGATGGGGCGAGCACAGATCAAAATCATCAAAGTCAATGAACAAAAATGAAGATTAGAAGCAAATTCTTCAAAAACGTCGCCCAAACCCACCCACTGCCCAGCAGTAATGTAAAAACCCTTGTATCGGAGCTAAACAGAATAAACGCGTTTAGATAATTAATTATTAATTTGTTAATTGATAATTAGGTAAATTGTGAATTTCTCATATTTGTTATGTTATATTTTAGGTGTATGTTGTTTACTTTGTAGAGGTATATGGTGATAAGGTATTTAAGTAATAACATACTCCAGCATACTCCAGATATCTGCAGACTCCACAACTCAAGGAAACTTTGTTTCATAGGAGGCAAGTCCTCTGTATTGTGGTACATCTAGAAGTTGGTGACATCTAGATAGTTTGGCAAGAAACATAGCAATTGCATGGCCAGACTAGAGAGCAGGCTACATATTAAGAGAAGATTAGATGCCTACGCTGCTTGCGCTATGCTCTGAAGGTTTGAAACTTCATCCAAGTCAAAATACACCACATACACCTGCTTTTCTCTAGATACGAGGTAAACCTCCGTTTTCAAGCAATCCCTTATTACTATGTAACTTTTTGGCTCCTGTATTTATCTGAAGATTACCACACAATCGTGACTTTGCCCCCTAAAGCCCCCCCTCGCTGACAACACGTACCCACGTTGCCAGCTTCATGCCAACATCTACTACCCTAATGCTCCAACCCCATTTCCATGCCCAATGTTTCTCCTCTTTGCCAACACAGTTGCAACTCACTATTCTGCCATCTACCCGCTCTCTCTCCTACGCTACTCCATTCTGCCCAACTACCCTCCCTCGTCGGCTTATTATTCTCTGCTATATTAGGTCTTAAAATGCCTCCCCAATGTTGCAAATTCTTCTTTCACATGCTCCAAACCCTTTAACTCCTCTATGCATTACGGCAGATCAAACGTTGTAATTGTTTCTCCCTCTCTAGCCTTTCTCCTTTGGAATTTATGATTACCTCTATAGCACAATGGCCTCTTGCTTGGTATCTAGGCGTGTACTTTACAGTACTATAGGCATACACCGGACATGTATTTTCATCCTACAGTGATTCACATTGACCATGCCTATAACAGAAAATGCAAAACTACAAATTTCAAACACTTTTAACCAAAAAGTCAAGACCAAATGAATATGTCACACAACACTGTAGTATGTACTTTATAGTGTTATATCGTTTTGTTATACTTGCTCTTTAAGGAATGTTATGCTTAGGTTCTTGTTCCATGTTCTTAGAATGCTATGTGTATGTCATGACCATTGCATACCTGTTATTCCACTTTACTGGTCGTGGGTTGATTCACTCTAACCATTAAATCTTAATGGTGAAACCACAACTTGGACTTTGTCTCTAATTTACTTAACGGATCCATACTACATTTATTGGCGACGATTGGAAAATAATTTGGACCTCGTTTTGATCAAACCCACCGACGTGAGCCGATCAGCTGTTAAACTGTTGAGCCTTCAAGTCATCGCGTCTCAACCGAACCTGGCAATTTGGATATTTTTGCCTGTGTTAATGCGTTCTCATTTAACGGGACTACAGAAACTGTAAGTTATTTATTTCAATTTCTCAAATTACCTGAAGACAATCATTTTTAAAGCAAGCCTGACATCACCGTTTGATTCAAACCGGAGAAGGATTCCAATCTCGCGCATATTCCCGACTTGTTGTTCTTCACGCGGCGCTCACGCATGCGCTGCACGTCTTTCTATCAGACGTCATCACGGAATCGCTGTCATAGCAACCTGCCTTGCCACTCACACACGCGCTACACGTCTTTCAATAAGACGTCATCACGAAGTCGCTACCATAGTAACCTGTCTCATTTGTGTTTCCTGCGCGTAGCGTCATCTACACGAGTGTGTAAAAGGGCATTTTGCTTATTTTAACGGTGAATTTGTCAGTGCAACGCGACTATCGAGACTATAGTCGATTGTTTCTTGTACAGGTAATTTTAAAAAAATAAAAGAAGAGATCGCCTAAGCTTTATAAAGACTGACAAGTAAGAACATTATATTTTTTTTTATTATTTAAAATTGTCATTTGTTTTACTTCATTATGGCAACTTCTGGAAATAACAACAATGGTATTGTAGCACCTCCTTCATTTTTAATTGTTCCTGGCAAGCCTCCTACACCATGGCACAAATGGCTACGCGTGTTCACTAACTATTTGGAAGCTATAGATGCTTTAGATTATCCTGCATCCAGAAAAAGAGCTATCCTTTTCAATCACTTAGGAGATGCTGGCCAACAATTATTTGACAATTTAGCAGTGGTACAAGCGCCTGCTGATGATGACTCATGGAATGTATACACAGAGGCATTAACACGTCTGGGCAAACAATTTAAAGATGATCTATCAGTCATGGTTGAGAGACATATGTTCTTTAAAAGAAAACAGTTACAGGAGGAGTCTATAGAAGACTATGTTGCTACCTTACGAGTTCTTGCATCAAAATGCGAATTTGGTACTTATCTGGAGACTGCTCTACGTGATCAGTTAGTTTTTAATTGCTTTAATAAGAAGATCCAAGAGCGAATTTTGACATGTAAAAATCCAACTTTAGATGAAGTTATTGTAATTGCGAAAAGTATTGAGTGTTCTGTTGTTTCCTCAAAAATTTTAGCTGAACATGCCTCTTCTTCAAGTGTTTGCAATATTTCGCAGGCATCAGGGGACAATTGTAATGTTAATGTTGTTTCTAACCGCAATATTGGGAAAAAAGTTTTTGAATCTAAAGCTAATGCATTTTGTTACAGGTGCGGTTCAAAGTTTCATGTTGCAAATAATCCAAAGTGTCCTGCACAAGGTAAAAGGTGTTCTAATTGTAAACGTATAGGTCACTTTGCTGCTTCGTGTCGTTTACCCAAAGATAAGTCTAAAGTTAATATGGTTTATTCTGAGGAAGAAATTTGTGATGCGTTAAATCTTTCTTCTATTTCATTCATTCAGGTAAATGCTTTATGTGATTTCAGTATCAAGGGTCCTATTTGCACCATTTCTATTGGGATTCAGACCATACAGGTTATGGCTGACTCCGGATCCCCTATTACCATTTTGGATGAAACTACTTTTCAGTGCTCTTGGAATGACAAAGAATTATTTACTACTGATGTTAATCCCAAAGCTTTCGGGGGTTTTGACATAACTATGCGAGGATATTTTCCAGACAACATTGATTTTAAAGGTCGCATCATCTATACTAAAATATACGTTGCACACAATGGCCGTGATATTATAGGTTGGCAAGACCAGGCCAGACTGGGCATTATTTTAAAACCCGGTCATCCTGAACCGGTTGCTTTGGGTGATCTTCCCATACTGTCTGTTTTTGATTATTGTAATGACCCCATTCTTTGCAATGTTTTAGAGAAATACAAAGTTGTTTTTGAAGATAAGATTGGGTTGGTGAAGAATTTCGAACATGATATTAAGTTAAAAGACAACGCTTGTCCTGTTATTCAAAAGGTACGGCCTGTTCCCCTGTCTGTGAGAGAGGACTTGAGAAAGCACATTGAATCTCTTATTGCCCAAGACATTATTTGTCCAGTTGAGTCTTCAGAATGGGTTTCTGCTGCCGTCGTAGCACGAAAACCTTCTGGGGAAATTCGTTTATGTGCAGACCTGCGAGTACTCAATCGCAACATTGTCATTGATGTACACCCCTTGCCTAAAATCCATGATATGCTGGCCAACATCGGTAGTAGCAAATACTTCTCCACTATCGATTTGCGCTCAGCGTACCACCAAATTCCTTTATCTTTAGAATCTCAACCTCTCACAACATTTGTCACACCTTTTGGTGTGTATATGTATAAAAGGTTACCATTTGGGCTTGCCTCCGCAGCCAGTATATTTCAAAGATTAATGGACTCCATTTTTTATAATTGTCCTGGAATTCAGGCGTTCCAGGATGACATTTTGGTTTATTCCGAATCCCTGGATCAACATTACATATTGATGGAGTATGTTTTAAAATCTCTACAAAATAATGGTCTTACCGTCAACAAGAAGAAATGTAAATTTTTAGCTAGTGAGGTTGATTACTTAGGCCACAACCTCTCAAAAGATGGTATTAAACCCAAATCTTCTTTGTTGGAAGCTATTAAAAATGCTCCTCCTCCTCTTGATAAAGACTCGCTCAGAGCATTTTTGGGGTTGAGTGAATATTACGCTCGTTTTGTTAGGAGCTATGCTCTTGTAGTTCAACCTCTTAGAGATCTGTTAAAATAAACATGCTAAATTTGTGTGGTCCTCTGAATCTCAATCTGCTTTTGACTCTGTCAAAGATTTGATACTCTCTGCTCCTGCCATCAAGCCCTTTTCTCATGGTGTTCAATGCATCATTACTGTTGATGCTAGTTCCCGTGGCCTAGGAGCTGTTCTTAGTCAAGTGATTAAGGGTGAGGAATGCACCATTGCATTCGCTTCTCGTTCGTTATCTTCAGCTGAAGCAAATTACAGTACCATAGAGCGAGAAGCCTTAGCTTGCTCATGGTCTGTTGAAAAATTTTAAATGTACATTTGGGGCACCAGATTTCTTTTATACACAGACCACAAGCCTTTAATTTACATGCTTGGTGAGAGTTCCTCCAATCGAGCTTCTTCTCGCTTAGTTAGACTATTGACACGTCTTCAAGAATTTAATTTTGAGATAAAATATTTGCCTGGTGGCAAAAACATTCGTGCTGATTGTTTGTCACGCATTCCTTTATCCACATGTAATTTAGTCAACTCTGACTTAGAGTATGTGTTTGCTGTTGATGATGCCCTTCTTGGTACAAAACTTACTAAACAAGAGTGGTTAAAGGGTATGGATAACGATTCTTGTTTACTCAATGTTAAGAAATTTTTGATTAAAGGTTGGCCCAGGGATAGAAGCATGTCAACTGAGGAAAATCATTATGCACAAGTTGCATCTGAATTGTCGGTGTCAGGTGACATTTTGTTCAGGCAGGACAAATTTGTCCCACCCGTTGGCATCCGACAATCCATTATTTCTTTGGCCCATGAATCTCATCCTGGTATCACTGGTACCACCAATAAGATTAAAACCACTTATTGGTGGCCGGGTATCGATAACCAGGTTAAATCCTTTGTCAACCAATGCCCACAGTGTCTATGCTCGGATAAACACTGGAAGTTGTCCAATTCACCACTTGTTCCTGTAGAGTGGCCTGAGTCTCCTTGGCAGAAAATTGCCATAGATTTTTCTAGTCCATTTTCTGTTTTCAATGATGACTTCAAATTCTTAATCGTGGCCATTGATTACTTTTCTAAATGGATCTATTTTTCTTTGGTCAAGAACCCTAATTCTGTTGCTGTAATTTCATTTTTAAAGGGTTTGTTTGTCATCGACGGTACTCCACATGAAATTGTTTCCGATAACGGTTCGCACTTTGTCTCACAGGAGATGAATTTGTTTTTAAACAATTTAGACATTAAGCACATGTTAGTTCCTCTTTACAGTCCTGCTTTTAATGGCCTTGTAGAAAGAGCTAACCGTTTATTGAAAGAAGCTATTCAAACATCCTGTGCTAATAAACTTGATGTTGCCGAATTTCTTAGCGAGAAGATCTGGAACTATAATTGTACCCCGCACAGTACGACAGGGGTGTCCCCTTTTGTTTTACTGCGGGGTAGAATTCCCACTTCTAGATTGAACCCATCCTGGTTGATGAAAAGTTCTCTGGTCAACGTGGATTTAGCTAAAATTCGTGAACATGTCAAGAGCAAACAGGAGAGTTACAAAAATAATTATGACAAACGCATGCATGTCACAGAAAAACCTCTTATTTCTGGTGATTGGGTCATCATTAAGAAACCTGTTAAAATAACTAAGGGGCAATCCAAATTTTCTGCTCCCGTTAAAGTTTTAAAAGTTTCTCGTTCTGCAGCTCTTTTATTTGAAAGGGGTTGGTGGAACAAGAATGCTCTTATTAAGATCTCTGACCAACAAGCTAAGATCATTTCTTCCAACAAGCAGTCCTCAGATTTGTCTGCGGATCGCAGTTCTGATTGGTTCGGTGTCGGAGAATCTTCTATGTCTCCATCTGCTCCTTCAGTTCCTATTAATCCCCCTGCCCTTGATTCTTTCCTGTTAGCACATGGTGATTCAAACGATCTTACACCCTCTCCCAATTTACAGCCTGTTTCCAATTCCATTGGTGCGGGGGATGGTAGGGATCCCAGTCGCAGAATCAGATCTGTGCCTGTGAGACTCCATGATTATGTTTTGAATTAATCTTGTTTTTTTCATGTATGCATTTATGTTACATTACTGTGTTTTCTTTTATCTGCTATTCTTCTTCATTTATTAGGGGAAGGATGTGTAGTATGTACTTTATAGTGTTATATCGTTTTGTTATACTTGCTCTTTAAGGAATGTTATGCTTAGGTTCCTGTTCCATGTTCTTAGAATGCTATGTGTATGTCATGACCATTGCATACCTGTTATTCCACTTTACTGGTCGTGGGTTGATTCACTCTAACCATTAAATCTTAATGGTGAAACCACAACTTGGACTTTGTCTCTAATTTACTTAACGGATCCATACTACAAACACGTGAGCATTTGACAGGCATGCTTTTCTTGTTTTCTACCTCTGTATCAACCTATCCTATGTCTCTAGTTCATGTATTGTCTCTCATCTTCCTGGTTTCGCTTCGTCTGCCCTTCACCATTCTCTCCATCTTTCTTCTACTTTCTTTACCTAACATGCTTTTCTACACCTGATGTCATTTTGTTCTATCTCTACCGTGCATCTTGTTGTTTTTCTCCATCTTTCTCAAAATGCATCTTGCTCAAACCCCGACAAATACAGAAGGTATCACTGATCAGTTAGTTTCTTTGCCCTGATGAACATACCACATTGTTTTACAAAAACATACCTTTAAGTCCGATGCCCGTTTTGTGACTTCTACAAATAGGAGTGTCTCGTGAGGCGCTTGACATGAGAACGCGCTTAAATCCTCTGGACTCTGCAAAAGCGTTCACAGCTCTCAGCAGAGCTCATGTGTACAGGACACAAGTGATGTTGTGCCGTAAACCCCTCAGCCCAGACCTGCACCACTGTTCATGGACATAGAAGGAGGACTAGTTCACGTGAATATGGCGGCCATCTTGCTATGTCAGCCTACCCTTTGCACTTTAATACGAGGCACCATGCGAGTTGATAGCCTGAGAGCTGAAGAGAACATAAGCTGAGGCTTCTTGTTTGCAAACACACCTGCTATATTTAAGGATTTTCTTTTTTAAAATAAATCACACAATCGGGTTGTCTCATCCTTGTGACAGAATCAATTTCGACAAGAAACACGACGTAACATGCGCATTTGACCTTTTTCTAGGACCTCAATGATGGAAAATATATAATGATAAATTACTTTAAATAATGCTCAGCCCCCGGTGTTTTAAACTTGTATACGGTGTTATCGCTGAAGTAGTTGTTGAAAAATGTTACCGCTTGAATGCTTGTGTTTATTAATGCTATTCAGTTTGATTATGTTTAGCCTAGTTGTTTAACCAGTTTTCATCGTTATACATACTCGTTCTTCTTTTAGCCTTCTTTTCGGAGAGAATGGTGCTCGTGCTTCCAAGCAGGATCTAGCATCAGTGCCGGCGGATTTAAGGTGGCCAACATGGCAGGGGACAGCGGGACAATTTGGGTGGCTCTAGAAATGTTGCAGGACGGTACGTGCAAGGGGCTTCAATTTCTTTACGGTCCTGACACTTACTTACTTTCATCTGTACACCTTCTTGACAGTTCCCGTTAACGGCCTCTAGGAACAGGACGTTAGGGACTCGCACTGAAATGTGCAGATACCAGGAAGAACTTGGAGCTGTCATAACTTATTAGGGGGAATGCCGTAGAGCAGGCAAATTTTCGACAAGAATCTTAACATTCCCTTTCTCCTTTTTGGTAAAATGCTTGCTTCCTGTAGTGACCTGCTGGCCACGTTCTAGTCTTTGTAATAGATGTGTTTCTACCAGCCACTCCTTGAAGGTTGGCTTCAACACTGACCCCACACCCATCCATCACAGGTGTCGCAGGGCAGGTGACCCTGCCAATAAAAGGGGCCTAGTGCACGTTCCCTGGGGCCAGTTCCAAAATGTATGCTGTTATGCCTGCTGCTAAGCCAGTGTGAGTATGGAGTGGAATGTTGGTGCATGTCTGAGAGACTGAGTTGGAGTATGGGCTGAGCAGCAGGAAGGCTGCTCCTGGTGGGGCTTTTCATTATAGCTCTTGACCTTAACTTCTTAATAAACTATCTTACCTAATCTACACCTGGCCTGTTGGGTCTCATTCATATTACAACATGTTGGTGACGAGGATGTGACCTCAAGACCTGTTGGCCCTTACCAGGGCATGCTTAACCTTATGTCTGTATTGAAGTGAAGATTACCAATCTAACTGACAAGCTGCATTCCCTGAAATGCTGCACTTTGGAAAGCCGAAAGCAAACGAACGGCTGGTAAAGTGGACTGCGTAGTTGCCGTGTGTTTTGTGTAATGAAACTGGCAGCACGTGGGGGTAGGGGAGTGTCACTGTTTTATGGGGCCAGGCACTTTCTATTATTCTGCATTTTGATATTGGTCGCACTTTGAACTTCAGCGCTACCTAATTCTTGTGAGTATTTAATTTATTTACTTTGAAGGTTTTATATAGCGCGGACAAGACCCATGCGGGTATCGGAGTGCTTTACAAGGTCAATTTTGAGGCTACATAAGCATATAGTAAATAACATATAGTTCCATACAAATCAAGAGTAATAATCACGATAAACCTAGCTCAAGTGAATTTAGCCATAAGAAGGGATTTAACTTAATTTTTGAGAGATGCAGTAGAGGGATTCAGTCTAGTTTCTGGGGGCATAGTGTTCCAGATCCTGGGCGCTATCCCTGAGAAAGCTTGATTGTATGTTTTCTTCTTGTTGAATCTTTGTGGCTTCAGTAAAAGGTTATTGGCACTTCTGGATGTTCTATTACCACATGAAGGCACCAGTTTTTGTGCCAGGTAGGTGGGAGTGTTGTGATGAA